>NC_132838.1:73387144-74005358 GCF_048164855.1 Canis lupus baileyi
CTCAGGCCATAATCTCTTGGGTTGTGAGATCAAGCCCCAGTGGGGCTCCATGCTGCATTTGGGATTCTGCTCTCCCCCTGCCTTTCCCCCTCTGCGCACATGTGCTCTTTTTCTCTTAAATAAATAAATCTTCAAAAAAATAAAATAAAATACTTGGATTGATTGCCTTTTAGTGTAATTAATTAGCTATAATAATATTTTGATATACAGATAGTGTTGACTTTTAAGCAAAATGCATTCCAGGGAACTGGAGCATCATGTAGCCTATAGTAAAGCAGGTAGCACTTTTCTATGGGAAGAGCAGGATAATTGGAGGTTGTAATCCTGATCAAGGATTTGGCATGAAATAAATTCTGGCAGTAAACAAGACTATGTCATAAAAGCCAAGACTCAGCAACTATAACTCTGAAAATACAGAACAGTAAATTCTGCTCCAAGCCTAATAAAATGGCTATAAATGCACTGTCTACGTCCACCACAGCATTCCATTGTTATAGGTGTGTGTGCCTGTGTGTATACGCACATATACAATATCACATAAACTGCGATGTTATAGTAAGATAAATTCTAGACAAAATTTGTATGTGAGTAAAATAATTAAATAATTAGTCATTTATAACTATACAGAAGAGACAATAAGAGTCTTTAGAAGGACTTTTGAGGGATAATTAGCAGGGGGTAGGTTTCCAATATCTGTCTGAGAATGTTTAAGCTGATTCCTCTTTCACGATTATAGAAGTTCCTCCGACATCTGAGTGGTTCAGTAGATTGAATGGCTGATTCTTGATTTCGGCTCAGGTCGTGATCTCATGGGATCGAGGCCCCCATCAGAGAGGTCCATACTCAGCAGGGAATCTGCTTAGGGATTCTCTCTCTCCTGGGACACCTGGGTGGCTCAGTGGGTTGAGTGTCTGCTTTCAGCTCAGGGTGTGATCCCGGGTTCCAGGATCAAGTCCCACATCGGGCTCCCTTGGGGGGAGCCTGCTTCTCCCTCTGCCTGTGTCTCTGCCTCTGTGTCTCTCATGAATAAATAAATTAAATCTTAAAAAAAAATAAAAAAGGATTCTGTCTCTCCCTCTCTCTGCCCCTCCTGCCACTCATCTACTTCCTCTCTCTCTCTCTCTCTCTCTTAAAAAACAAAAAAAAAAAGTTCCTTGAAGCAACAAGGGTCTTTGGAATTCATCAGTGCTGCTTCAAAGGATGGTATGAGGTATGCAACACATGTTATTTGTTCACATGGAGAGTTGCTGCACAAAGAATTTTTTTGAATTTTTTTAAGGATCTCAAATTTGACCAAAAATATCTCCCTTCACTATTTGCTGCTTCCTCTATTAATTTATAAGTGCTTTGTATTATGACATGTAAGAAATGTTCCCAGAAAAGAATACAGAACAGTTTTTCCTAGTTCATTGGAAAAATTTGAACTTACAGTAGTTTTTTGTATTCTCACAGACTTGCCAAGCAAAGGATACACCAAAATCCAACCAACCAATCCAATGCAACCTCAGTGTCTAACAGAAGTCATTCGGCGAAGGCCAAAGGGCATCTGAAACTGGCAGCATATGGAATAAGGAACCCTGAAGCCCTCTAGCTGTGAGCTACTAGCAACACTAATAACATGTAACAAACATCATTTAAATGCACATTCGTACCCGAAAGAAAGTAGAGAAGACACAACCAAAGAAAAAAATTAAGAAGATACAAATGGATCTTGTCAGCACTGGGGATGGGTGTTAGCTTCAGGAATGTAAGGCATTGGATTTTTAAAACCCAGATGAGACAGGAGAGGAGACTTCTGGCAATTCTGGATAAAACATTCTCAGAGATCAGGGCGCCTGGGTGGCTCAGTGATTGAGCAGATGCCTTTGGGCCGGGGCGTGATCCCAGGGTCCTGGAATGGAGTCCTGCATCGGGCTCCCTTGGGGAACCTGCTTCTCCCCTACTTAAGTCTCTGCCTCTCATGAATAAATAAATAAAATTAATTTAAAAAAATATTCTCAGAGGCCAAACCTTCAGTAAGAGGTGGACTGGATAAAAATTCACCATGGGCCAATGACAAAAAGTTGACCTGCCATAAAGTGCATGAGAATTTGTAACCTCAGGCCTCCTTCTCACATGGAATTGAGTTTAAAATTGATACTTCAAGTTGATTCAGCATCACCTATACCAGGAAAGTGGCCCTGTACTGATCAACTCCTCCAGAGGAACTTGCCTTTATCCTAGGCCATGGAGAATACTAAACTCCACTGTTGTGAAGATGACCTCACAATTGAAAACTGTAAAACCCTCGAGAAACCAAAGCATCGTAACTCTGAATCATCAGATTTAATAAATAACAGAGTAGCTTCCTTCCTGAGAACTTTATTTTTTTTTAAGATTTTATTTGTTCATAAGTGACACAGAGAAAGAGAGACAGAGACATAGGCAGAGGGAGAAACAGGCTCCCCTTAGGAAGCCTGATGTGGGACTTGATCCCCGAACTCCAGGATCATGCCCTGAGCCTAAAGCAGAGCTTAACCACTGAGCCACCCAGGCACCCCATACTTTCTTGTGGGGCTCAAACTCATGACCCTGAGATCAAGAGTCACGTGTTTGGGCAGCCCCAGTGGCTCAGTGGTTTAGTGCCGCCTTCAGCCCAGGGTGTGATCCTGGACACCCAGGATGGAGTCCCATATCAGGCTCCCTGCATGGAGCCTGCTTCTCCCTCTGCCTGTGTCTCTGCCTCTCTCTCTCTCTCTCTCTCTCTGTGTCTCTCATGAATAAATAAATAAAATCTTAAAAAAAAAAAAAAGTCACATGCTCTACTGATTGAGCCAGCCAGGTGCCCCCCTGAGAACTTTAGATAACAGCACAATTGAATGGTAAAACAAGAATATTTAAAATGGTTAAAGATGGTAGCAAGGAATCAAACTTGAAAATGATCAAAGGCAGGGAATGCAAGGACTTCAACACAAGAAAATATGAAACATGGGAGCTGTGTGTCTTATATGTATATTTAAGTTGGATTTTTCTCCATTCACTGAGTTCAGCTGCAATTCATAAATGTCTCTTATTTCAAGGTAAGAACTAGGTGGAAGTGTTGCAATTCTTAAGAAGAAACAACAGATTTGCATGGCTAAGAAGTAGACTAGAAATCCTTATAGAATTTCTTGGTGATTGTAAATTCCTATTGGAACCATCTCTATGCCTTTGAACAATTTCGACATTTTTGCAACCAGAAGGCATTTTTCTTTTTTCATTTAAAAAACTTATATTTGGCCACATTTGAGTAGGTTGAACTTTAGGCTTCTATTTTTTTTTCCTTTCAAGATCAGTGGTGACATTGTTCAATCTGTTCATCAGGCTTTCTGAGGGTTTCAGGATGTAGATAAGGATGCTTCTGTGAGACAGAACTTTGTAGAACAAGGGCAAGACTATACTTGAGTAGATCTGGATTCCACCACTCACTGAGACATTAGGACAAGCATATAAAAACTCTCTTTTTTTAAATAATAACTCTCAATACCAATTCTTCCTTGTTTTGTTTTGAACAAAGCTTTGTACTAGACAGGTAAGGTAGAAAAAAAAAGAAAGAAGAAAGAAAGAAGAAAGAAAAAGAAAGAAAGAAAGAAAGAAAGAAAGAAAGAAAGAAAGAAAGAAAGAAAGAAAAAGAAAGAAAAAGAAAAAGTATGTGGAGCAGATTCCAATGGAATGCAATGCCTGCTTGACTGGATTGCATTAAAAAAATAGACTTTATTTTTTTAGAGCATTTGAAGGTTCATAGCAACATTGAGGCAAAAGTACAGAGATTTCCCCCTAAACCCGCTGTTCTTACCATATGCACAGCTTCCCTATTATCACTAGAGTGAAGTACATTTGTTACAATCAATGAATCTGCATTGACCCATCATTCTCACCCAATGTCCATGGTTTACATTAGGGTTCTGTCTTGGTGTTGTACACTCTATAGATCTGGATAAATTTATGATGTGTATCCACCATTATAATATCATACAAATAGTTTCACTGCCCTAAAAATCCTCTGTGCTTCACCTATTCACCTTCCTGCTCTCATAGCCTCCGGCAACCACTGATCATTTTACTGTCTCCACAGATTTGCCTGTTCTAGAATGTCATATAGTTGGAATCCTACAGCATGCAGCCTTTTCAGATTAGCTTCTTTCACTTGGTAATATGCATTTAAGTTTCCTTCATATCTCTTCACAGCCTCTTAATTCATTGTATTTTAGAGTTGAATAATAATATTCTGATACACAACAGTTTATATATTCATTCACCTACTGAGGCTCATTTGGTTTCTTCCCAGTTCTGGCAACTATGAGTAAAGCTGCTATAAACATCTATGTGCAGGTATTTGTGTGGAGATAAGTTTTCAACAACTTAGGTAAATACCAAGGAGTATAGTTGCTCAATCCCATTTACTTTTGTAAGAGGCTATCTTCTGAAGTGGCTGCACCCTTTCGCATGCCCACCAGCAGTGAATAAGAATTCATCTTGCTTCACATCATCACCAGTATTTGATGTTGTCGGTGTTTTGGGCTTGGGCCATCCTGATAGGTGCATGATACCATCCCCTTGTTTAATTTGTATTTCCCTGATAACACATGATGTGGAGCATCTTTTCATATGTTCATTTGGCATCCGTATATCTTCTTTGGTGAAGTGTCTGTCAAGGCCCTTGGTCCATTTTAAAAATTGGATTGTTTGTTGCTGTTGGTGGATTAGTATTTCTCAATCTGTGTCCTGTAGAGTTCAGTTCCTCTCACAGTCTATTCTTTGAGAAAGAACATTCCATGGTCAGGTGAGCTTGGGGAATTCTGAAGTAAACAGAGCTAACCAGTGTCTCTTCAGCACAACTTCTCAGACCTTTAAACTCCTAATGTGTGGGGTGTGCTCCAAGTCAGGTATTTGGTAAGCCAGGTCTCTCTGCGTGACTGGACCCCCATTTTTGCTCAGGAATTTGAGAACAGTGAAGAACGCCAAATACTGGCAAATTCCTTTTTGTATCTTTCAGTTCCATTGTTTTGTGTGTAACTACATGGAAACATTTTTATTTATGTGCTATTTCTAAGTCAATTTAGGTGGGAAAAGTTTAAGTTATACCACTCTATCAAAATTGTAAACTAAATTTGGAAACTCTCTCTTAAGAATATTAACCATCCCTTAGGTCCAGCTCATGTCTTGTTACTTCCATGAAACTTTCCCCAATATTAATGGTACACTGATCTTTCTCTAAACTGCTTTGACCCTTTAGTTTTCTCTATGCAATTTACCTCAAAATATGTGATCCCTCAATAGTTTTCATTATCCCATCATCTATCAGTAGGGTTCACCTCTTCAGGAATGTACCTTATATTACTGCCGAGTGCCATACACATGGCCTACACATGGATTTTAATTGAAACTGTCAAATAATTATTTATTTCCTAGTCCTTCCTTCCTTCCTTCCCTCCTTCCTGCCTTCCTTCTCCTTTTGATTAAATATATGTTAATTGAAAGCATCATGCTTCCATCTATTTTCCAAGTAGATCATATTAGTATAGAATTAGATCAGCTCTCACAGGCTTTGCAAACTCTTTAAGCACACCAATGCACAAGTGTTCCTAAGGTGCAGACTTTATGCACCTTCAATTATGCATCACTGCATTCTTTGCCAATGACCAATAGGCTGTACACCAGACAAAATAGCAAAGAAAAATGTATTTAATGACAACTAAATGAATTGTGTTTTGACAGTGGAATAAACCTTTTTAAAATATGATTGCAGGGCAGCCCTGGTGGCGCAGCGATTTAGCGCCGTCTTCAGCCCAGGGTGTGATCCTGGAGACCCAGGATCGAGTCCCACGTTGGGCTCCCTGCATGGAGCCTGCTTCTCCCTCTGCCTGTGTCTTTGCCTCTCTCTCTCTGTGGGTCTCTCATGAATAAATAAATAAAATCTTTAAAATATAAAATAAAATAAAATATGATTGCAAAAGACAAACTTATATGCAGCATTGCATGTGTTCAATACATCATGGCCTGCCTTCAGAGTGTTTTTTGATGTTAAGCAGCACGAGCCAGACAAAATTCTTGGTATTCCCATTATAATACAGATAAGACAAACCAGATATTTGTTAAAAATTTGTCATCAGGGAAATGGCCAGGCCTTTCCATGTCCTAGCTAGCAAGAACTGTGAGTTCTGTACAAATGAGATACAGAAGGCACCAAAATACCTGAATTGGAAATGATTTTTATGATTGAACAAAACTCAATACATGCTTTTATCAGGGATAATCATTGTTAATAAGGATCACAAAATGCACTAAACATCATTGAATTATACTCTGAAAACAAGTGAATTTCAAACAAGCTGTTAAAAAAACCAAAATTGCACAGTTTTATCCACAGTGATATTGAGAGTACTGCTCTGATGTGATAGAATGTACCATCTTGCACTCAGTTTAGAGTGTGAGCATCTTCTCAACATCTGCTAGATGGGGCTGAATGAGTCATCAGAGAACAGACAGAATTAATATCTTCATCGATTGTTACTACAATTTTGTTTAAAATAATTGTTCACTATTTTGTGTTGAAGGACAATTTCAAGTATAATGCCATGCAAGATACATTTTTAAAGACAGCTTTCATCATCTTATTGAAAACATGATGCGTTTATCCTGGAGCAAGGCCATTAATTAAGTACCTAAAAATAGATAGCAAGATGCTGCCGGACAAGGACATTCCTCGATAGTTACAAACGTGAAATACCCAAATAAAGCATTTGTTAAACTTGGCATTGAAGGGTTACATTTCTCCTACTGAGATAATAAGGATGTGATGCTCAAAGACCCACTTGTGAGCAGCAAGCAGTGGATGTGTCCCACCAGTCTCTCACGTTGTGTGTAGATGACTTTCCCTCACCCTGCCTTCCCTGCAGAAGTTCAGGGTTCAAACCCTGTTCAAACCAGTCTACGGCGTTCAAACCAGTCTATGGCAATGGGGATGGGGCCCACCCCTTATTTTTTTAAAAAGATTTAATTTATTTATTCATGAGAGACACAGAAAGAGAGGCAGAGACACCGGCAGAGGAAGAAGCAGGCCCCCTGTGGGGAGCCTGATATGGGACTCAATCCCAGGACCCCAGGATCATGACCTGGGCCAAAGGCAGATGCTCAACCACTGAGCCATCCAGGTGTCCCTCACCCATTACTTTTAACAGGCAACCCTACAAATTGCCTTTTACTTGTGCTTTGGCCCCACAACAATAGCCTCGAGTAGACATTCGGTTCCTGACAACACCTCTTGCAGAGTCAGAATTTGATTAGCAGTTATGACTACTGAGGTCTTATCTTTCCCTATGTTATGTTTTGTCCCACAAAATGCTTATTTCAGTCCTACAGGCTGGACGTGAAGGGAGACATCGGAGGGTTGTCACGAGTGCTTTACAGAGCTGTGGCCGGTTTGGTTAAACACGAAAATGGTGTCATCGTTAAAATGGTTGACATGACCTTTGTAATTGGGGTGAGTCTCGAAAGACTGATGATGCCATTTAACATTGTGAGCAAAAGGAAGATGAAGAGAGAAAAGTATACTAGAGGCATCTTCCTGGACAAGAATGGTTGTTTGGCCAAGGACATCTACAGTGGTTCATCTACCACAAAAACCACATGCTCCAGGAGTTTCTCTTACCTCCAGAGGCGTGGGACAGGGAGGAAGGGGTGAGGGTACATCCTGATCAGCTGTAATACAAGCATTTATCACATTCATTCATCATTGTTTTTTGTATAAACATTCTAGGGGCAGAACTAACTAGAAAATGGGATCTCTCTCACACATAGAATTTTAGAAGATATAAAATATCCTACATGTGTAAAGTATTATCAATTACTTATTTTTCCACCCCCTGGATTTCTCCTGCTTTCCTGATCTGCTTAAAGCTGAGGTAACCCCCTCACATCCCCACTCACACCCCCACCTCCACCAGGCTCACCCCACTCCACACCCAATGTGTCAGAAATCACCCTACAAACTGTGAGTCTATGGCCCAGACAATCCTGCCAGGATTCTAGGGAATTCTGTGTGTTTCCTTATTACCTAGCTGGCCTAAGAGAGAGGACAGCAGGACAGGGGACCCATGTCACACCTCTAGCACTCACAGTCCCCACTTGGCACCTCCTATCTGGGTTGGCCCTGTCACAGGCATGAGTCTAGTGTGTGCACTCTGTTGTGAGGCATGGATTCATCCTCCAGACTCTGTTCACGGGGCACCCCTCCCCCATCCCTTCTCTTGAGGTGGAAGTTGTGCCCTGACCTGTGTGTTGGGATAGCAGTCCTAATGCCCTTGTCTGGTCTTATAAAGCCCGGCTCCCAGGAAAGAAGCATGTTCATGACCCCAGGATGGAGCTATGATGCATCCCCCAGCATCTCCCTGCAAGGAACGAAAGGCCACCCTTCCTGGTTGCTGGGAGTGCTCCTGGCAGAAAACCTTTAGCTGTCAGCCTGCTGGGGAACTTTTCCAGGCTAAAGAGAACCTCCTGGCCCTAGCTGGGGTGGACTGTGTTCAGTGACCACTGGAACTGGACTGCAAAGGCCCATCGCCTTTGTAGGAACTTGGGACAACCTTAAACACGTCACCCCAGTTTCAGACCTCCTGGCGGGAGGCCTCTGCTCATCCTCTCCTTCTGGCAACCCTTTGTCCTGTCCTTCCCTTCCTCAGATGTTGATCTCAAGAGCACCACTCACTGACCTCCTGCAGGCAATCTCCTCAGCTCAGAGTCCAGGGGAATGCAACCTGCCCCACACCCTAGACCCAGGCCTCCAGGGCTCCACGCCTTCCACACCTCCTGGATTCTCTTGCAAGGCTCTGGCCACTTTCTTTCCAAGTATTTTCCCAAAAGGGACTTGGTTCCACAGCTTTACAGTTGTGGAAGAAGGTAAATTTACTGAGGTTTCATGCAAAAGCTTATGGGAGCTTTCCTCTGCACAGAAGCATAAATGCTAATATTTCCTCTGCCTGAGAGATCTCGATGCTGTATTACAACTATTTTCGCTCTGTTATTTTGACCCAGTTTTCCAGTTTTCTTCCAGTTATACTTAGAACCCTCTGACTTTTCTGGAGCAACAAGATGACCCGGCTGTGTCGACTTTTAACCACTTCTGCTCAGCCCAGCTGCTCTAGTTAATAAGTATATTCTGGGGTTTAGCAGATACAAAATAAACTGCCATATGGAGAGATAGAATAAAACAGGTTGCATAACAGCAAAATGACACTGACCACAATTTTATCTTTTCTTATCACAATCCAAAAAGCACCATGAGATCTTGAAGAACTTATGAGCATGTTTTATAGACGTTTCAGGTAACAGAGATTTGGAGGTGCGAAGTTATCACTGCTCTAAAGCCACATAGAATGCGGACCTCTGGTACATTGCTGTTCTCATCTCTGTTATGCTTGAGATGTGAGGTGCAGAGACATTGGTAACCTGGACAAATGGTTCTAGTTTTACCAAAAATGTTGTGAATCTGGGTAAGCCTCTCCCCCACGTGTTAGCCTTCTGCTGTCACTTTGGTAAAAAGTGAGAACTGGTTGGGATGTCGCTATGGACTCAGGTATGTGTCCCCCCCTTTAGATGCATACATTGAACCCTAATGCCTAGTGTGTTGGTCTTGGGAGGTGCTTGGGTCATGGGTGGGATCAGTGCCCTTATTATACAGGGTCTGAGAGAGCTCCTCGCTTCTGCTATGAGAAGACACAGCAAGAAGCTGGCACTCTGAGACACGGAGGATTCTTCCCAGAACCCCACCGTGCTGGCCCCCTGGCCTTGGAATTCCAGCCTCCAGAACCATGAGGATAAATTCCTGTTGTTTATAAGCCTCCCACTCTCGGTATTTTGTTAAACCGCCATGACAGGCTAAGGCAGGTGTCAAGCTCTGTTCCTGTGGTTTCTCATAAAGTTTATTACATTAGGGAAATGCTGTTGAGGTCCATAACATCTGGAGGTAGGGGTCAAGGGACCCCCCCAAGTCTGCATCTCCCACATTATCATATTCCTAGTGGTAGGTTCACTGCTCACCTCCTGGCTGGCATCTCCCCTGAATGATAGACAAGACCACCTACTTGATCATAGGATTTCCCTTTGGGTTTTTGTGTTTATTTGTTCTGCCTCTGTGGACTGGTGTTTGAACTCCTGAGAAGGAAGAGCAAAACTGTAAAATGAAACCTTATCATTTTTAGTGGGGATTGTATGCATCGTTTTGACCACAGATGGTCTCTGCAGTTTTGAATCTCTGCCCTCACTCTGTGTAAACATGGGCAGGATACAGAAGTCCCCTGTACCTTAGATTTCTCCTCTGACAAATAGGGACAACTATTAGCATCTAACTAATGGGCTTAATGGGAGTCTTAAAGGTACTGATGGCCTGTAGTAAGCCTTAAAAAATATTGTTTTCATTTTTATTATTTGATCTGTGATGTCATGATCACCACATAAGATTACGTGGGGTTGGATGATTACTATTATAAAGATGTAATTAAAGTAAAAAATAATGTTTACAATTATAGGGCATCATTTAGTCTTAGACAATAGCTAAATTTTTACCTTCTATCTCATGGTATTGTTACAATCACAGGAAGAGGAAAGACCCAGCATTGAATCTGATATAAATGTCTAGAGAAGAAATAACAATCGAATAGCTAACAATTTCTGAGCTCAAAATTCATTCCTCAGCAAAAATAGAACAGTACAGATTTCTCACATACTCTACGTTCTGACAAGGGAAAAAAATAACTCAGAGGGAAATGGATAAACTAGTGTGGGAGTGTTTCAAAGTGGGCTAGGAAAAAAAGTCTTGTGGCTGCTCCTTTGAAGTTCAGTTGAGATGAGTCTATTCCCTACACAATAAGTAAAGGCACAATTTGCAGTGTATGTTTAATTTTTGCTAAAAATGTGTGGTTAAGAGGAAGCCAAGGAAATATTTTCATTTAAGGGAAGCCAACTTTGCTGTTGTTTTCTGTGTGGGTGCAAAGTGCTGTGTTTTTATTCTTGCCAATCAATAACCAAAATTCAGTCTCCATCAATCAAATGAAATCTCTCTGGTCTTGGAGGAGGTTAATGCCGACAACAGCACGATCTCCAATGAGAAACGTATCTTTCTCCAGTTGAGGTACACATCATTCTGATGGACAACCAAGAAGTTACTTCCAATGTTCTCATAATGCTTTTCTTCCTTGAATTTAAGCCTTTTATGTAGGTCACATCTGAACATAAACTAGACCCCTTGACACATTCTCTTTGTACAGTTGGAGCCAAGGAGGGAGATGTGCAGTGTTCTGGGAGTGATCAGAACAAGGTTAAGAATCAGATTCACTGAGCTCTGGCCCACTGCCTGGGTAGTCCTCCAAGTTCCATAAAATGGAGAAAATCACACTATCTCATGGGATTTTTGTGAGAGTTAATGAAGTCATATATGGGAAATGGGTTCATCAAATAGGCAATGTAAGTAGCGGTGAAAGCTCCAGAGATTTCAAACTGCCTGAATCTGAGCCCCATCTCCCTCACTTCCTGCTTATGTGATATTGAAAACGCTGAGTTTGGGTCTTCATCTATAAAATTGAGAGAATGATATCTGTTGCCCTCTTAGGGTGAGTTGAGATGAGTAAATGAAATAATACATAATAAAAATTTGGCTAGGGATGCCTGGGTAGCCCAGGGGTTGTGATCCCAGGGTCCTGGGATCCAGTCCCTCATTGGGTTGGTTCTCCATAGGGAGCCTGCTTCTCCCTCTGCCTGTGCCTCTGTCTCTCTCTGTGTGTCCCTTATGAATAAATAAAATCCCCCCCAAAATAGTAACACCTTGGCTACTACTGGTTAATATTATTTCTTCTTGCTCTTCCCTATTGAGAAGTCCATATTTCTTTAGTCTTTTATGATGGGGATTATTTTTCAATGCTTTAACCTTCCTTGATTTTTCTTTCTTCTGAATGCCTGTAGTAATTTCTTGTACCTGTCTTATAGGATTTATTCCATTGTCAGTTTTCTGTCAGCTTGGCTGGGCTATGGTACCCGGTTTTTCGGTCTAACATTAATCTAGGTGTTGCTGTAAAGGGCTTTTGAAGAAGTGGCTAACAGTTCCAATCAGTTGACTTTGGGTAAAGAATATTACCCTGGATGTGGGTGGGTCTCATCCACTCAACTGAAGTCCTTAAGAGCAAAAACTAAGATTTCTTGGAAAAGAAGAAATTTGGCATCAAGACTACAACATCAGCTCCTGCCTGTCTTTCCAATCTGCCAGTGTGTCCTATAAATTATAGGCTGGCCAGTCCTTGCTCCAGTTGCTTGAAATAAAACATAAATCATATACCTCAATTCCCCGCCCCATATCTAGGTTTTGTTTCTCTTAGTGTATGCCACTCTACCCCTATCTTTGTTATTCTGTATGAAAATTTTAGTTGTATGTGACATCTATTCTGGAGAGCAGATCTTTGTATCTTAGGCACCAAGTAAAGACTATCTACTCCAGGGCAGCCCTGGAGCCCAAGTGGCTCAGCAGTTTAGCGCTGCTTTCAGCCCAGGGTATGATCCTGGAGACCCAGGATCGAGTCCTGCATCAGACTCCCTGCATGGAGCCTGCTTCTCCCTCTGCCTGTGTCTCTGCCTCTCTCTCTCTCTGTGTCTCTCATGAATAAATAAATAAAATCTTAAAAAAAAAAAAGACTATCTACTCCATAGTGGATCTGAAGTCACAACTTTCCCTCCCCCCTGCTCAGCCCTTTTCATTTGGGCCTCTACAATATATAAACATTTTTAAAAATTAGTTATTGCTGTAAAAAAAGTATTTTTTATGAAAATGTAAGGATTTGACATGTCTCATAAAGGTAGTAGATTTGGAGACAGGTGATTCATTTTCCCTCACCCAACAATTGGGTAGACCTTCACAGGGGCTGTTCAGACAGAGCTGTTATCCAACATACCTGGCCATAGACATCTGTGTTTGCCAACACTTGACGCTTCGTATGCATTTGTTTAAAAAAGGTGGCGGGGGGGCGGGGGGAGTTACTGGGGGATTCATTTATTTTTGTCATGTTTTTATCGGAATATCCAGTTTTGCTTTTAAGGTTGTGTCCTAAGGATATGTGGGACTCTAAGACTATCTATTCATCCACCTCCTCTCTCTCCATCATCTATCTAAATTAAAGAACCTAATTATTTGTAACCTAGATGCTTAATTAAATATCCTAAACAATTATAAACCTTTAATTCCAGAGAGAAAGAAAATATCAGAATCTTAGACTAGGGCAAAGGCCTTGAATGTAGAACTCCAGCAGTGGCAGGTCGTGATGGGGTTTGGCCCAAACTGAATAAGCCAAGGTCTTGACTGAAATGGACTGAGGAAACATAGATACATTTCTATGGTATCAAGTAGAAGTAAAATTACTGTAACAACTTGGGACTACTTTGAATTCATTGCCCTCTCTGAACAGAACAACAGCAACCATTTTTTGGTTTCATTTTGTTTACTACTTGTTCGGGCTTATTTGCCTTGCTTCACTGTGCTTAATGAAATTATTCTGGAGCCGCTCCCCATTCATTTCAAATTAGAACCAGACTGAATTAACCTCCCTAGACAGAACCACTGTGGTCTGGTTTCTGTGAAATGACTTAATGTGAAGTAAAGTTATATTTTCTGAAACCAGAAATTTGAGATGCTTTATTAAAACCTTCAGCTACTACCATTTCAGGCCTGTGTGCTTGTATTTTGGGCAATTCAAAGATAAGGGCCAGCTACATCCCCGGGGTGCATTTGCATCAGAATGGAGAAACCAGGAGAAAGAAAATTGCCACCAGCATCTGCATAGTTTAACTAACGGGAGATGAGGGCTAGAACCCTAAACCTGTGAGGGAGGAACTGAGGCCACCTTTAGTCAACGTGAGCAACTCTCAAGCCACACTGGGCTCCTTGCTGGAACCCTCTTCTGCAAATCCATTAGATGCCCCCAAGTGTAGGGTGGGAGAATGGGAAATCGTGTCAGCAAGGAAGGAGCTGGCAAATAATCCTGAAGGGATTGGAGGGATATGTAGACCTGTATGTTGATGGTGCCAAAGCTAAACATTGGTGCTGGAGTGAATAGGCTTGCTTAGAAAGGAAATGTCATTAGTTGCTGCTGGCCATGCCCCTGTCCCCTCAGCCACAGCATTTTAGCACATGTCACCTACTAGCACTGACATCCCTTTGCCGGCAGGCTTTCTCTGTCTGTTCCATGTGGTGGGACAGAGGTGCCCAGGATTCACACATCCAGTCCTCTCAGCACACTGCAACTAAAGACTGATGGGAAATAGTGTACAAAGACCCTGGCTGTCTCACTCTTGGGAGGCAGGGAAGACCTCAGGCACAAATTCTGTATTGTTCCCTAAAATTCTCCTGCAGGACCAAGCTGCAGTTGCCCACAGTGGTAATTGGTTCAAGAACACATCCTATTTTGTGCCCCCTGCCACCTTCCCACTTCTTCACTCTCTTGGTATTTTGGAGATTCCTTCTCAAATACATCACTTGCTTCAAATCCTTGTCTCAGAGACTGCTTCTGGGAGGAATCCAGACCAAAATAACATGTATTCTCCAAAAGTTTCTCCTTTGTCTGTGGAATTGAACTGTGAATGCCTGGTCTTCCATCCATCTGTGTTCATTCATTCATTCATTGACTCATTCTCTTTTTCAGAAAAAACATTGATTGAGTGCATATTTGAAGCAAAGTCACTGAGCTCCATGCTGGAAAGGCAGCAGAGAACAGACATGGGTCCCGTCCTAAAAGCAACCTGTCCCATAGAAATCTCAAGTGAGCCACATGTGTAATTTCAATGTCCTAGTAGCCACACTGAAAACAGAAAGAAAAAGAAAGGAACCTAATGCAGCCAAAATACTATGATTTCAGGCTTTATCTATACGACAAAGCCTGATGATCCAGTGTTTCCAATACACTGGCAGCACCTCTCAATTTTGAACCAGCCACAGAGTCAAGTATTCTATAGGCACATGTGGGTAGAGCTCCCACCATAGCGAAGAGCAGCACCTGAAGTTTATAGTCTGGTGAACAGGAGGGAAGAACAGGTCATGTAAGAAGTAATCACACAGTAAGAGATCGGTCATCTAAACTGATGATTCTCCAAGTTGGTGAATACCTGAATTGCCTGAGAGCTAGTAAGGAGCACAAGTCCAAGGCTCATGGACTGTGCATACTCAGCTGGTTCCTCAGCTGGTCTGGATACACAGCAAAGTTCAACAACCACTGCCCTACCTGGTCCCACTCCCCCACTCTTGATCTTCTTATCCCAGGTTATCATGTGAGTGTAGGGGAGGAAGAAAGAACTCTACCCCAACCCTTCTAGGTTCTTGGTTGACTATCCCCTGTAATAAATAGACCTGTTAATGACAGAAAAACAAATAGAAGTTTATTAACAACAACAAAAAAGAAGTTTATTAACATGTATACCTCACATATACATGGGAGAGACCCAGGTAAGTAACTCTCCTCAAAATGGCCCAAACCACCACCTTCAATATCATCTTCACTTAAAAACAAAAGAAAGATATTGGGAGTGGGCAGGAGGGGAGCTGGTTATGGGAAAAGCACAGTAAAGGAGTGCAAGGTTGTTATGCAAATTTCAGGGTTGCCTGGTCCATTGATAAAAGTTACTTGTGACTTAGAGTTAGCCAGCTCTTCCTGGCACAGACAGGGAGTCACCCCTACAAATGGAGACTAAAAAAATAATAAATATAAACGTCCCTTAGTGAAAGGTAATTTCTAACCCCTTTTCAAAGTTTCTCGTGTGTTGGCACTTTCTTAAAATAATCCTTTTTTTAAAAAAATATTATTTATTTATTTATTTATTTATTTATTTATTTATTTATTCATGAGAGACACACACACACAGAGGCAGAGACACAGGCAGAGGGAGAAGCAGGCTCCCAGCGGGAAGCCCAATGTGGGACTCGATCCTACAACTCCAGGACCATGCCCTGAGCCAAAGGGAAGTACTCAACCGCTGAGCCACCCAGGCGTCCCTCTTAAAATAATGCTTATGCCAGAGATGTATATGCATATTTGGAGGTGATAAAGTGTGCTATCCTTCACAAGGCTTTTGTTCTCAAACATTTTTGTACCTTGGATACAGCTAGGGAGTCTTAAAAATACTGATGTCTTGGTCTCATTCCAGAAATTCTAATAATTTAGTGTTAAGGAGTGAGGCCTATTAAGGTATTGAAAGTATTCCCAAGTGATTATAATGTGCAGTCAGGTTCAAGAACCACTGACCTAAATTGTGGTAACAAACAACATGTACTTCAGATGCCCAGTTTTGTAAAAAATATTATCTGTATGTATATGTGCCCCCCTGGAAGAATCTTGAAGGAGGATGTACAAATATGCCATCCTAGGAGATGGAGGTAGTGAATTCAAAGACGTTCTTTTGGCTTGTTTCTGTTTTGTGAATTGTGGGTAGTAAGTGTACATGGCATTTGAAAAGCAAGATAAAACAAAACCCAATGAAAGAAAGAATATAAGAGTTGGATCTAGATTTGTTTAGAGGGTATTTTTCTGCTTTTGATTTTCAACTAAGTAGGTCAACTCTGCTCTTTGGAAATGTTTTCCTCAATATTTAACGTGGCCTTGAATTAAATGGTGGGTTGAATGTTTCCTGTCTTCGCCAGAAGGTTGGCCTGGGCAGCCCCTTAGGGACTCGCTGGAGGGTGACAGGAGGGAAGCAGGGAAAACAAGAAGCTGGAGCTGCCAATGAGCAGGATTTCTGGGACAGGATCAGATATGTGGATGTGCCTTCCTCCTCTGTCCCTGGACCCCTCTGTGCTATGTGGGTTCCATGCTTGAGGCCCTGAGACCTCAGAGCCGCCTGGGAATTTGCGTGATACTTTTTGCTGGGTTGGCCTATCAGTGAAGAAAAAATACCCCCGAAATGTCAGGCTTTGGCTTCAGGCATAAACCAGCTTGCATTTAAATTAAATATTGAATGAATTTAAGGCTATAAACATTGATCTTCTCTGAGAACAGTTGCATTTATGTCTGAGTGGTCAGATTCAGCGGTGCTAAATTCTGTGTGTTTACGTAGATAATCCCTGGTGCTCGAGATTGATCTGAGGGTGTTCGCTGGGGCCCAGCCATACATCATGGGAACAGAGCGGGGCCTTCTCGGGCAGCTGCTGCGAAGGGGATCGTTGCTCAGCCCATTTGTGGAAGCCCCGGGAGGCATTTTTAAAGTTCGCTTTGAAAATTGAAATAAAATTAAGCTTAAACCGTTGCTAACTTTTTAAGAGTTGTCTAAACAGTGATTTGATCTGCTCTGACAACTGTGACAAATTCAAGCCAAAAGACAAAATTAAGCAAGAAGGAAGGGGTGACATTCTCACTATTTGGTGCTCCTATCTTTCTTGGTTTTCACATTAAAATGTTTACAGGTTTGCTTTGTATTTCTTTTCCAATGAACTTGACCAGAATCAATAGACCCTTTTAGAATAGTCAAATGCTAAATTTCTTTTAGCATCACAGAAACTGGTTTTATTTTCCCCAAACTGCTTTTGTTTTATTTCTTCTGCAATATAAAATGACAAGGGAAATGCATGTAGCTAAGATCCCTACTTAAGCTCATTAGGAGATTCAGACTTATCCAGACCTATCTGAATAGCAGAGGGCTGATCCATAAGAGGTGTTTTGCATGAGCTGACCTCCATCAAGTGATTTTTGTTTCAGGGAAGTGAGGCAGATTCTGGTGTGCCCACGGAGAGATGGGGGTATACGGACGGTGTTCTGGCACCTGCCATGCCTCCGCCTTGCCGGCCCTGTGGCTCCATTGGTAAGAGTCAGCTCCCTTCAGCTCCTGGCGACAAAATGTGGGCCAGAGTCTGTGATGCTTTCTCCTCAGTCTTCAGAGAATATGTCACCAGACTCTCAGTGAGGTTTGGTACAGTAGGCAGCATTAGAGGAAGCCTGAGAACGGACTTTAACCTTCCTCTGATTGATGCTAATAGAGGGGCAAGGGGCTCTGCGGCCAGAAAGGGAAAAGACACCAGGCAGAGGGGAAGAATGTGAAGGTGGTCCTCCTTGGGGGATGCTGAGGGCCAGGTTTGGGAGACAAGAAGAGACACCAACCAGGGACACCCAAATGTACCCTTTGACATTCTTCAGTGTTCTAAAACAGGCCAGGTCAAGGATTGGAGAAACGTGGACTTTCCCCCATTAATATGACTCCTTTTCTACTAATCTCTTGTACTCAATGCAACCAGACCGGAATCACCTGGATTCCGAAATAGTGATTTACACTAGCAGTGGAAATGCTGCCTTAGCCAGATCATTCCTTCAGTGGCGAGAGACTATGCAACTTGGTAAGGCTTTGGTTCCTAGAAATATTCCTAGAAGTCTTGCACTGGAGCATAACAATAAACAAGCAGTGTTTGGATTTTCACAGAGGAAATGCCTTTGGCCAGCAGTCATCCGCAGGAAATTTTCAGAAATGCATGTGATACCCAAAGAGGTGTTGTTTGGGGAATACCTTGTAATTAGTTCCAAACTCTTACCAAACAGCTTCACAGCCTATAATTTCTATGTAAACTCAGCTCACTGAATCATGCTGTCTTTCTTTGTTCAAGATTTATCATATGATGAAAAAAAATCTTTTGCTATATAGGAAAGCAGTCACCTGAAATTGAGGAGGGCACAGGTAGTTTGTGTAGCAGGGATGACATATCAAGGGGAGAGGAACCAAGAGACCCAGAAAGGGGAAATCTGAGCTCCTCAGTCCCTCATTGCATGACGGAGACTAGGAACAAACATCTTCACCTTTCTGATCTGGGGCTTCCTGTCTTATAAAATGAAGGACTAAATCCAGGTTCTTCTCAAAAATGACTGGTTGAGTAACAGATTTGAGCTCGTGCTTCCACACACCTTCCCCAACCCGATCATCATTATTTCATTTTAGGGCCATCTGACTTCCAAGGTCCATTCCAGTCCTAACTGCTTTCTGTACTGGGAACTCAGGTTTCAAAAATTCTGTGAGACTTACTTAGTGTATGACAAAAATACACACCTCCATTTTTTTCTCTTGATTTCAGCTTGCCAATTATAAATATTCATACAACACAGAAATTTAGAAAATAAAAATCACTTGAAAGCATCTGTCTCAGCAATAACCTCATCCATATTCTGGTGTAGCAGCATCTAGACCTGTTTCTGCAGAGACTCACACACATTTCTTCTTCCCAGGGTATTTCCAGAAGTCTTCCAAATCCCTACTTTTTTTCCCCACCATATGTTATGTGACTATCTTTTCAGGTCAATAAGAAAACTTTTCGTGTCAAGAAATATAAGTCTACATCATCACTTTCAATGGTTTCAGAGCACTCCATTACATGGTTACATCATGATTGATAGAACTATTCTCTACTGATAGGTACTGAGGTTGATTCCATTTATTGTGTGAAAACAAAGTTGAATATCATTGCATATGCATCTTTGTGAATATATATCCCTATTTCTCCATTTTCCCCTTTTTAATTTTTATTATTTTAAAAAATATTTTTATTTATTTATTCTTGAGAGACACAGAGAGAGGCAGAGACAGAGGCAGAAGGAGAAGTAGGCTCTGAGCAGGGATCCCAGTGCAGGACTCAATCCCAGGACCCCCGGATCACAACCTGAGCCAAAGGCGGACAATCACTGAGCCACCCAGGAGCCCCCATTTCCCCCCTTTTTAGATAAATTCCTAAAAGTGGAAATCCTAATTCAAAAGTTATTCAGAAAGGTTGTACCAATTTACATTCTTACCACAGTGTACAGGAATGCCCAATTCTCCAGTAAACTCTGGCTATATTGGCACTTTCATCTTTTTAAATTTTTACCAGTTGCCAGACAAAAGATGATACTTTAATTTTTATTTCTTTGACTACTAGCAAGGTGAAACATCCTTTTAAGCGTTTATTGAACATTGTATTATTTTCTTTTGTAAATTGCCTATTATGTGTTTCCTCTATTTTTCTATTGGAAAACATTTTCTTATTGCTTTGTAAAGACACTTTCTATATTAAGGATAATCCATAAATTCTAATACAGACCACACACCTTTATTCTCAAATTACTCTGATTTTAAGTTAAGGTTCCCTTCATCTGTTGGCATATCATTTATAAAATGAAAATTTGAGAAGATGGGAAGAGTACATTGCTGTATGGAGAAGGCCAAACCTTATTTTATATGATAAATTAACTTATTTTCAAATTTCACTTTTTTCTTGTCATTTCACTCTTACTCTCCATACATAACTCTTTGCTAACCACGCCCCCAAACTCCCACTAGAGCTCTCCAAAAGTGAGGCTCTTAAGGTACTCAGAGATTAGAGGACTTGAAAGAGAAGTGGGTGTTGACAGCATGTTATTGAAACTTGAAAGAAAGCCAGTGTGATATAATTTCACATTGGGAGCTCATCACTATGGAAACAAAGAACAAATTTTAAAAAATAAGGTTCTATATAATAGAATTAGGGGAGAAAAAATTTATTAGGATCAAAAGATTGTCTTTTGTTTTAGTCTTAACTTGTTTATTGTGTGTATCAAAACTGTGCTTGAGCACCCAAGAAACATATTTCAGCTTTCAAAAGTGAACACATTTTAATTATGTTTACATAGTACAAAGCCAGAAGAAGGAAATGCTTTTGGTAATATTGCATTTGTTTGTGATAATAGTGACAGTGTCTCTTTGGAGTTTTATTTGAGAAGAAACAATATAATTTGCAATAAACACATAACTCTGAATTCTTTCTTTTTTCACTTAATATTTCCATCCATCTATTCATTCATCCAACAAATAATCACTGAGCCACTGTACAAGGAATTGGAAACATTTGAACAAACTCAGGCTTGGTCTCAATTCTCGTGGAGCTTACCTCCTATAGGAGATATTGTTCCATGTCCTTAAATATTCTTCAAAAGATGAGTTCCACAGTACCTAATATTCCAGTGTATGTATATGTGATAATAAAATTGTTATACTAAGTGTGACAGTTAGACTGATTTTAATTTTTTTATTAAGAGAGATGACTGAATGGTGAGCATATCTGAGTTTCTGACTGTTCCCTTAGGATTGTTAGAAAGAGAATTACTAACTTAAAATACCTAAACTTCTTTATTTAAAAAAAATAGAATTTGAAAAATGATAAAAATCACACAGTCTTTCTAATGAAGAGATCATTTGATTGATAATAGCATTTCTAGAAATTAGAAATGCAGCATGGTTAGGATAGGGCAACAAATTATCTTATTATATTAGTGTCTCCTAAAGTAGGTGTTAAGTGTTGAATTTTGTTTTAGAAACCAAACTAAAGTTTAACAAAATACTACTCAATGAATAAAATCTTTGTAGAGAAGGTTAGCTTTTGATCAGAAAGCAAAAAGATTCCATATCTACACATGAAGGTTATGTTTCAGGGGAAAATAGGGTCCAGTGTTCAAGTTAATTTGCTTCTTCAGGGGATCAGTCTCAAAGGTCAATGGCCAAATTAAGAATGTCATAGTTGACAGACTAAGAAACCAGTTAGGACTTAATTACCTGTTTGGTCCATCATCACTTATGACCATGAAGATTCTCTGTGACCAGTGATGGTTTCTTGCCATCCCATTTTTATTTCATGAAGACCTCTCATTATACCACTTCCCAGAATATAGAGTGTTCATACAGAATGTATTTTATTTGCTCAAAGACATTTCAATTACATTTTACAAATCATCAGACCCACCAGCTTAGTATTCTACAAAGCCAACATTATAAATACTGCTTTCTTTTATTTGGTTCTGCTCCTGTGAGTATTTCTCAATTAACCCCACTTCTCCCTGAGGATAAAATGAGAAGAAAAAATGCACCACTGTTGAGTCCGATTGGCTAGTCTTGGTTCTGAATTTGTGGGACCTGAGGCAAGTCACTGTGTCCCTCTATGTCTGAGTTTCTGCAGCTATAAAATAAGGAGGTGTGAGTCCATGATCTCCAGTATGTTTGGTGGTCCTTCTTTTTCCTTCTCATCTTCCCAGAATTCCCCTCTACCTCCACACTTGATTATCAGAATTTGCTTATTACCACTTGTTGCTTTGTAAAAAATGTTGAGAATTAAATCTGCATATATGCTATTTATGAATGTTGCACATTCAGATCTAAGGTTAAGGTCCCTGCAGAGAGTACTGCCCCCTCTTCCTGGTTCTCCCCTTCTCCTCTCCCCGCTCCTTTTTCTATTCTTTCTTCTTGTTCTACTCTTTGTCCTCTACCTCTTTCTTCTCTGCTTCTTCCTTTGCTTCTCTTTGTAGGGTTGCCTGTTTTCCACCATGGTTTTGCTGTAAATTTGTTTAGAATCAGGTGCCTCAAAGGGACAGAGTTCAACGACCTGGAGTAGGTCATTTCATTCCTTTGGGCTTTGATTTTTCCTCTTGTCTCCCTTTTCAGCCCAAACTCCTACAATATCCGCCCCCCCCCCACACACACACAGAGTGTACCAACTGAAACCAATCTCTTTGTCCTCTCTGACATATGGCTTAGTGTTTCTTCCTCCAAACTGGAGCTCATGCTCCTTCCCAGGGTTGGGCTCCAGTCCTTCATCTCTTACAATCTCTGATCTCAGGCCCAGTTCAGTGGGCATCCCTAAGATGCCATTTTTGGTACTTCTGCAGGTTAAGGTGGCATTGTGATTTCAGATACCTGTGGTCCCCCACCTTTCTGTCTCTTCTATCTCTAGCTTCCAATGCATATCAGTGATACATGAACATAGCAAACTATTAAATATATAAATAAATAATAAAGGCATGACTTTCCACCCCAGACAAGACAAAGATCTCTCTAGATCTGAACACAAGACAGATATATAAGGCAGTGAGCTGGGTTGAAACCACAGGCCAGCTGGTCTGTGGGTGTGAGAGAACAGTTTAACATCAGTGGAGTAATTGCAACCAAAATATCCAATGAAAAGTGAATCAGGCACAGTGCCTACAACTGGGGAATACTGTCAAATCCCTGGCCTATAAACAGAGGCTGATGGATGTGCTGATACTGTATGGAAGGGCAGTGTTTGTAAAGTTATGTGCCTCAGTGGCAGGTGGAAGCAGATTCAGCCTCACTCAAGGAAAGGGTCCAACTGTTTGTGGGAGCCTCGGCTGATGTCTCTACCATATCCTCACTATCATCCTAATGCAGAAGCCCTAAGATTCTCTGATAGGATCTGGCTCTCCCTGCAAGCACAGAGGTGGCTTGTGAGGAAACCATAAAACTGCTAGGAGGGGAAGCTAAGCCAGAAAGAAGGAAAGACAAATACAATTAAAAAAAAATTTTTACTCACAGACTCCAAGTTGAAGGCACATGAAGAAGGAGGACACTAAAAAGATAGGGAATAAGCTCAACAATTGCATGAGGAATTTGCTCCCAGAGAAATGAAAATAATGGAGCAATCTGAAAAAGAACTTAAAATATGTCTAAAATTAAGAGACAGAGAAAGGAAAAGTATTTAAACCTTACAATAACTAGGGAGGAAGTGTCATTTTGTTCTTTTGTGAATTAAGGATCTAAGACTTAGATTAAAAGACTAGTTCAGTGTGCCCTAGCCAGTAAGTAGGAGAGTGGGTTTCATGCTCAGAGCTGTCTACAATGCCAAGCACTCCAGCACTGTGTCATTATTACCCCTGCCAGTGTCTATAGGGCAAAATATCTTTGCGTGTTTCAGCCTACCTGGAAATGCAACAGAGGACTTCTGTAAGAATGATTTGTGTGAGCATAGATTTGGCTTCTCTTGTATGCAGGACTAGAAAACAAAAATTCCATCGAATTCCAATGCGACAAATATCTATTGAACATCAGCCTGGCTCCCTACTAGGTGCTATGAGGGTAGGTGGTGATGGGGTGGGGGGAGTTGGGTGGGAGTAGGAACCACTAGAATTTGCAGTCTGATGAGGAGAAGGACTTGGATCTGTGCACTAGGTTTCTGGAAACATTCAGCAAGATGTGCTTGGGTAGGAAAATGAATAGTGCAACCAGTAAGACAGCGAGGATGCCAGAGAAAGCAGTGGTCATTTGAAGCATTCCAGAAGGGTAAAGAAGCATGTGCATGATTTGGATGGGGTGTTCTCAAGGAAAGAAAACTCCAAGGAATTGAAATAACCTGACCAAGGGAAAGAGGCAGGGGAAATAGCCATTTTGGGGGCACCCAGAAAAGTTATCAGGTTAGAGATTAGACAGAAGAGATTCCACTGTGGACGTGCAAGAGTGCATTCATATAGACTAAATTCAGACCAGATTACACCCATCCCTCACTTAGTGTCACTCATTCCTGCAAATCCTGCTGTTAAGTGAAAAACCATGGAGTGAAAAAAAAAATTCCATTAGTTTTAATAGGAAAAATTGGAGTGTGTCTCAGACTAGTGCCAAGGTGCCCAATGTGCATGGATAAAAAAGCATTCCGATTATACAATGATACTTTTATTTAAGTTTTAAAGAATAATTTCAAGGTTATTAACATCACTTGTATATGGAGCACTAAAGGTTTATGGTCCCACAAAAGGAAGAAAAGGTGATGGCTCATGGTGGCTGATGGAGGAAAGGCACCAGAGAGTTTTCTTTGGAATGCTGGAATGCACATTCTTCTTTCTGCCCCATTTTCTTCACCAGCTTTTCATCCTGTTTGGAGCCCATGACTATCTTGCATAAAACAAACCATCAACAAAACAAAAAGGCAGCCTACTGGATGGGAGAAGATATTTGCAAATGGTACATTTCATAAGGGGTTAGTATCCAAAATATATAAAGAACTGGTACAACTCAACACCAAAAAAACAAATAACCCAGTTTAAAAATGGGCAGGGGACCTTAAAAGACACTTTTCCAAAGAGGACATCCAGATGTCCTAAAGACACATGAAAAAATGTTTAGCATTTTTTCCCTCATCATTAGGGAAATGCAAATCAAAGCTACAATGGAATACCATTTTATACCTGTCAGAGTGGCTAAAATAAAAAAAACAAGAAAGGGACGCCTGGGTGGCTCAGCGGTTGAACGTCTGCTTTCAGCTTAGAGTGTGATCCCAGGTCCTGGGATCAAGTCCCGCATCAGGCTCCCTGCATGGAGCCTGCCTCTCCCTCTGCCTGTGTCTCTGCCTCTCTCTCTCTCTGTGTCTCTCATGAATAAATAAATAAAATCTTAAACACACACACACACACACACACACACACACACACAAGAAATAACAAGTGTTAGTGAGGATGAGGAGCAAAAGGAACCCTAAGTCCACCATTGGGTATTTACCCAAAGAAAAAGAAAACATTAATTTGAAAAGATATATGCATCCCTATGTTTATTGCAGCATTATTTCTAATAGCCAAGATATGGAAGCAACCTAAGTATTCATGTATAAACAGATGTATAAAGTAGAATATTACTCAGCCATAGAAAAGAACAAGATCTTGCCATTTGCAACAACATAGATGGATCTAGAGGGTATAAGGCTAAATGAAATAAGTCAAAGGAAGACAAATACCATACGATTCCACTCATATGTGGAATTTAAGAAACAAAATAAATAAAGATGTGGGCGGGGGGTGGGGGTGACTGGGTGACAGGCACTGAGGGGGGCACTTGATGGGATGAGCACTGGGTTTTATTCTATATGTTGGCAAATTGAACACCAATAAAAAATAAATGAAAGAAAGAAAGAAAGAAAGAAAGAAAGAAAGAGACCCCCCCAAAAAAATACCCCAAAACCCCTCCCAAAATAAAAACAGGCTGTTAAATTCAGAAAACAAACTGGCGGTTGCTGGAAGGGGGGTGATTGGAGGGTGGGTGATTAAGAGGATTCAGAAAAAAAGGGGGATTCAGGGTACACTTATCTCTGGGAGCACTGAGCATGCACAGAATTGTTGAATCATTAAATTATACACCTGAAATTAATATAACACTACTTTAATTACACTTCAATTTCAAAAAAACTGCATGGGAAAATGAAATGGTAACTTAGACAAATGTCTTTTGGGCAAAACGGAGACTAGATGAACGTGCTGTGAAGAAAAGACCTGGAGACAGGAGCAGCAGGGCGCAGGTGGTAGGGCCCAGATACCGCTTCTTCATCCTTGTTGCCTGAGGTATCCCCGCAAAGCAAACCCAAAAGCGAAGCTCCATCCTTGACCTTCTCACATGTGAGTCTTGGGGTAAACTCACAAACATGGCTTGGTCCGGGGTATAGCGGTGAGCGGATTTGTTAGGAAACGGAGGAATCGCTTGTTTGAAAAGCGCACCTTTTCGAGAACCTTTACTAGGCTGAAAGGTCCTTGGTGAGCCCTGGAAACCCCGCGGGGTGGGCTGGAGTGGGAGGGAGGAAGCGGAGGGGGGGGGGGGGTTGCCCGGGAGGGAACTCCGCTCCCCCATCCGAGGCACCCAGCACCTGCAAATACCCTGCTTGCACCTGCGGTCAAATAATCCCCGGGGGAACCCAAGGGTGAACGGGGGCAGGGGCAGCAGCCTCGGGCCTTAGCGCACGTGCCTGTCTTTTTCCGTCAACATGTGAATGGGCTGTGCGGATTGCAGACTATTATGCCGCACGCGGTAGTGGAAAGGGAGGTGGGCGGGGGGTTGGGGTGACTGGGTGACGGGCACTGAGGGGGGCACTTGACGGGATGAGCGCTGGGTGTTATGCTATATGTTGGCAAGTTGAACTCCAATAAAAAAAAAAAATACTGGCGATCTTATGAACAGGATGTGACCTCTGTCTATTACTTGCATGGGCTCTGTCTATTACCTTCTGGGGCTCTATCCACCCCTATCAAATTAGCCTAACAGAATTACCCAGACCGACTCAGTTGTTATAGCAAGAGTTGTTTGTTTTATTTTCCGGTTTGATATGTAAACCAGAAAAAGATGGACTTCGCTGTTCAACTCGATACCTTCAGCATATGTATCACTAACCTCCTAATGACAGAGCACCTGCTTGGAGTGGCCATTATGAATTATATCTGGGCAACTGAAGGGACAGCTCCATTAATAATGATTAACATTTTCCTCCTTGCTTTGATTTAAACAACGTTCTGCTCACCAGAGGCATTCTTAAAAATGAGGAAAGAGAAATCTCCAAATACAAGGCTGCTTGTTGGAAGCATTCCAAATCAATGTGGCTTTATTTTGTAAAAATAAATGTGTGTGTGTGTGTGTGTGTGCGTGTGTGTGTGTGTGTGTGTGTGGTGGAGGGCGAGGAGGGGTAGTTAAAAAAGAAAACCAAACAAACAAAAGAAATAGCACAGGAAATGAGGAAGTCCTGGCACATTCTGTGCTCAGTCACTATTCACAGGTGATCCCACTCAACCATCTATTTTAAGGTGAACGTTCTTTTTTAAAGATTTTATTTATTTATTCATGAGAGAAACAGAGATGCAGAGACACAGCTGGGAGAAGCAGGCTCCGTGCAGGGAGCCCGATGTAGGACTTGATCCCAGGACCCCAGGATCACACCCTGAGCTGAAGGCAGACGCTCAACCACTGAGCCACCCGGGCATCCCTAAGGGGACCATTCTGAGAATCTTTTTCCAAAGGTGCTCAAAAGCACCACATACGTCCCGGGGAAGGAAGAATCTGTGCAAATGCAAACATCAGAGGGACATTCCAAGTTACTATCATGACTAAAGGAAATAGATAAGCGAGCTGTTCATCTTTAGGAATCAGTGTTTTCTTTTGGATCATTTCCAGTGTCTCTCTGCTCTCCAGTTTCTCAAATGCAGAAATAACCAGGTCAAACCCTGCGTGGGCCCCTGGGCAGGCTTTACAAAGGCTATCGTTCAGAAGAAAAGGGCAGTAAGTCTGCAGGTCCTATCTCTAACTTCGGCTGTATTTTTTTCCTTTCATCTCCATCAAACTGAAAGCAGACGTATTGTGAGGTTGAACTTTATGTTCTCTGCTGAGTCAAATAATGTTTACTGACGCTTGACTACTCTATTAAGTAATTAGTCAGGTCTTTGTTATTTTATGGTTGATAATAGGGACGATGATAATAATTAGTTATGCAGGAGTGATGCATGGAACTTAAGGCATCACAGGTCATCCTTCCTGCTGAGATGTTAAATAGCTTTCAGGATTTATCTAAATTGAAGCTAATTTAGTCTGAAATAATTATGGACAGTGAAACAATTACACCAAAGGTATTTGTGTCCTCCTACAAATTATAGCTCTCAGACCTAAGATCCCTCAAGATTTACATATTTTTCAACCTTAATATAGAACACATATTTGGCCCAATTTATATTCAGGCAGATCCTGATTGAAGAATTCTTAATAATTAATGCATGAAAGCCAAGACCACACATGTATATTAATGGATAGACAATTATGTGAAGGGCTAAATAACATTCTATTACATATTTTAATTATGCATTTTATTGGCAGGTCGCTTTTTGAAGTGGCTTTCTCCACACAGGGCTGAACTTGTTCTTCCCATTTAGAGGAACAAGGAGCAGAAGGCTTGTGTAGCAGGTGACCTGCTCTAGATCACAGAAGCCAAGTGAGAGGTGGAATCCACGGCCTCTGAGCTTGAGTTGTTTGCTTCGTCCTGTGTTGCTGTGGTCGGTTGCCTAGGAACAGCGGTGCTGTATCTCCGTCCCCAGTAGCACACAGTCTCTGCAGAATGCTACTACCAGTGCAAGGGGTTGTAACTGGAACTCAAATTCTTGTTAAATCAGTTCTTTGAATTCTGTCAAGATTTGAAAAGAGAAATTTTTCTCCCAAGGACTCATTTACTGTTCCTTTTCCTTTGGAATTCCCCCTTCTGCAGAACAAATGTGTCTGTTCTTAAGAGGTGACCTCAGCAGTTTGCAGCCAAAAGGAATCTGTTGCTCCCAGGAAGAAACAGTAAGGAAAGAACTGGGGGAGCAAGAGTGATAGCTGATGGTGATTGGCTGTTTACTAAATGCTGACACTGTTGTCAAAACTTGATTCGTAAATGGTGGTATCAGAGTTTGAACCTAGGACCCTGGCACCGACGCACGACCATCAGGGTCATGACACTACCGTAGAACAGCGGAGGGCTGGGAAGCAGGAGTTCTGGGGTCAGCCTCCAAGTCTAGGCCTGGCTGTAGTCTTCATTACTCTGGGCATCTTATGCTACATTCTGGTCTGTCTTTGGTGCAGAACAGGGAGCCTTATCTCATTCACCTTTTATATGTTAACCAGGAGGGGTCAAATAACAAAAGGCTTGTCAGGCACCTAGCACCATGCCTGGCACAAAACAGGTGCTCTGTAGGTGTCAGGTGACCATTACTTTTATCTATATTCTTAATCAGGAAGGATACTGACGTAGGAGAACCTGTGTGCAAAGTATAGCAGCCTTTCAGAATTGGAAGGGATCTTTATTTTTTTTTTTTTTTTTTTTTTTTTTTTTTTTTTTTTTTTTTTTTTTATTATTTTTTTTTTTTTTTTTTTTTTTTTTCTTTTTTTTTTTTATTGGTGTTCAATTTACTAACATACAGAATAACACCCAGTGCCCGTCACCCATTCACTCCCACCCCCCGCCCTCCTCCCCTTCTACCACCCCTAGTTCGTTTCCCAGAGTTAGCAGTCTTTATGTTCTGTCTCCCTTTCTGATATTTCCCACACATTTCTTCTCCCTTCCCTTATTTTCCCTTTCACTATTATTTATATTCCCCAAATGAATGAGAACATATAATGTTTGTCCTTCTCCGACTGACTTACTTCACTCAGCATAATACCCTCCAGTTCCATCCACGTTGAAGCAAATGGTGGGTATTTGTCATTTCTAATAGCTGAGTAATATTCCATTGTATACATAAACCACATCTTCTTTACCCAGCAATTGCACTGTTGGGGATTTACCCCAAAGATACAAATGCAATGAAACGCTGGGACACCTGCACCCCGATGTTTCTAGCAGCAATGGCCACGATAGCCAAACTGTGGAAGGAGCCTCGGTGTCCAACGAAAGATGAATGGAAGGGATCTTTAAACTCTCTACTGAATCCCATCATTTTCTGATTGAAGAAACTGAGATGGGCAGCCCCAAGCAATTCATCCATGTTCTTCTAGCTAGACAGTACCAGAGTCAATGCCATTCGACGAGGCCAGGCCTTCAGGAGTGGGAGGAGGTGTTGTGAACAGAGGTAGAGCCATGAGACAGGGCACAGACATACCAGGCTAGATTCGGACAGGCTTTGAGAGCCAGAGCAGAGACATGAGCATTTGTGTTTTGGTGTGGGGGTGGGGGCAGGAGCTGTTTTTCTGGGAGGCCAACTAGGGGCTGTGGCTGCAGAGGCACAAGGAAAGACCATGGAACGTGTTGGGCATACAGAAAGTCCTGATTACGCACACATCTGATGGACAATGAAGAATACAAATAGAGCCCAGCCATGGAAACAGAACTGTCAAGCACGCCCTCCCATTGTGGGGAGATGGGGACATTGGTGAGGATGAGGAGTGCAGAGCCCCAGCTACCCAAGGGATCAGTCCAGCTGCCGCCCTGTCCACTTTTGGGGGCATCTGCTCCTTGTGTAGATAGGACTACCTCTGGACCCTGCTGGCTGCTAGGTCAGTGGCTGGGTGCTCATCATGAATGTTTGAGAAGAGACTAGGGCTTACAACTATCAGCAACTACTAGTACGCAACTTCCGACCATCTTGGACATTTTCCTAACTGTGTCTTATGGAATGTGACCTGAAGAAAGATACCTAAACAGATGTAAAACAACAGAACACATTTTCCAAAATACTGTTTTAACTTCAAGATCTTCATTTATGGAATTTACTTCCAGCTCTAAGCTTTTGAGAGAACAAGTCAACTCTAATGCATGACCACGCTAACCTTTTCTTGCTGAATATTGTGCACATTTTGTGCCACGAGTCGTTGGGAGTCACCTCTGTAGGTGAGGATGCTGGGCTGGACAGGCACTCATGCAAAGCAGCATTAGTGGTGGAAATGGGGCTGAGAACAGCCAGCCACACCTGGGACGATGGTCAGGAGCTCCAGGTCTGAGGGGCAGGGTGAGAGTGGAGTGGGAATGACCAGTGTCATGGGACAGAAGTGTTGACAAGGGGTGGGTGGCCTGCAGAGGTGAGCCTGTTCTAAGCTGTGGGTTGGATATGCCATAAATAAGAGGCCATGGGTTGCTCTTACTTTCCACTTGATGGAAGTTTTAAATTCTTTTTTCATACATTAAAACTCTCAGAGCCTTCTTTTTGAGAGCCTTTCCTGAAAATGTCCTCTTGGGGCATAGGACTACATTCCAGGTTCTCTTCCAGGGTACAGTTAGATGCATATAACTGAAAACACCAATATGCAACTTAGCAGACCAGAGATTTGTTTCTTTCTTACAGAAGAAGTTTCTGGAGGTAGCCAGGCTCCATCATTCCTTCTGTTCCTCCATTTCAGCAAGCAGCCTCTGTACTCGGATAATTTCAGGGCTCCAGATGGCTCAGCCCCTAAGTCTGAGTTCAGTGTGGTCTCAGGAATGAGAAGGGGTCCGTTGGAAAGAGTACACTTCTCAGCTAAGTCAGTCTTCCTGTGAAGGAGCAGGAGAGCACCACTCAACAACTCCATATACATCTCATTGGCCACCTCTAGTGGCAAGGAAGTCTGGGAAATGTAGTCTTTAGCTTACAATGCAATTCTATTAGTGAGGAGAAAGGAGTCATGGATATGGCATGGGCAGCTAGTGCTCCCTGCCACACACCACCTGCACCCCCATTATAGGCTTTCATTCCTGCCTCTCCTCGCTCTGTATCAAAGGTTTCTTGACCTGACCTGTCTCTGATTCCCAGCTCTTTTTCTAAATTATTTTGGCTAACATGTTAGTGGGCAGTAGGGCTCAGTATGAGAGGGTTATTTCTGGGAGAAACTACTAATAATGGGTGTCAGAGGGGCTTATTACTGGCTCCGTTGGTTAAATGTCTACCTTTGACTCAGGTCATGATCCCAGGGTCCTGGGATGGAGCCCCATGTCGGCTTCTTGCTCATTGGGTGTTGGCTTCTTCTTCTGCACCTCCCCTTGCTTGCTCTCTCTTTCATAAATAAATAAAATCTTTTAAAAATGACAGAATGTCAGATACCTGTGGTGATCTGTAGATGGGAGGAGAAGAGAGATTCTGAGGTAAATACATTTTATACATAGAGCCCCACACTGTAATGTCACCTCCTTTCCCACGTCTGGTGGACTGACTTGCCTCTTTTCTCTTTTTCTGTGATTTTCAGAGCTGGGTTGAACAGAGCTTCCTCATCTCCAGGCTTCACCCCCTCCGATTTCTAACTCAGTCCATTTTAACTCTGACTGTGCTTGAGAATCAAAATGTCCTTCTGTTGAAAATGTACGTATCTGAGCTCCCTCACAATCTCTGAGGTTACATCAGGATCATGCATATTTTTAAAAAGCATCCCGACTCATATAGGGGGCATTCAGTGTTGAAAACTACTGCTTTTAGGCATTTCTGATTAATGTAGGAAATGGTTTTAATGCTTCAATCTCACCTTTAAAATAACCAAGGGGACGTAGCATTGAGAATGCTACCCATCCCAACTCTTACTAACCCAACCAGGGAAGCAATCACTGCTGGAAGATAGGATACTGGAATATATGGAATTTTTTGGTGCCTGAATCACAGAGCTCTGTCATCAAGAAGTCTCTGCTCTGAGAATGGGGTGATCTGTCTGAGTTGCTGGATAGGGATCTGCAGTTTGCTAAATTAGACTTTTCCTTGAACCCTACTTCTAAACTAGATGGCTACCCTGATTTTACAATTTACTGTGACGAAGCGAACATCCATTATTTGTGTTTGGGAATGTCTCTTCCTTTGGGACGTATTTCTCATCCTTATCCATATGGTTCTGATAAGGCTGCTCATCAGAAGGGCATGTTACTATTTCTACCAGAGACTTGGCATACCACATCAAGCTGGGCCAGTTAGACTCTCTTTGTTATAAATCTGAATCATTAGTAAGTATGTTTGGAAGAGAATCTTCCAGAGAGAGTCTACACATGCCTAAAACTGAGATTCCTAAAACTTACTGTTCCTACTTTTTCCAAAGTTTAGTTTGTCATGAGTTCTTTTGATTTCATGGTACCAAGTATACTCTCAATAAAATTTGTTTTTGTTTTTAGAGAGAGAGAGCGAGCAAGAGCAAGAGATAGCATGTGTAAGTGGTTGGGGAGAGATAGAGAGAGAGGGAGAGAGAGAATCTTAAGCAGGATCTGAGCCTGACATGGAGCTTGATCTCACAACCCTGAGATCATGACTTGAGCCGAAATCAAGAGTCAGACACTTAACTGACTGAGCCACCCAGGTGCCCCTCAATTAACTTTTAAAAAAGATTTATTTATTTATTTGAGAGAAAGAGAGAGAGAGAGTGAGGGGAGGGGCAGAGGGAGAGAGATAAGCAGACTGTATACTAGGCACTGGGCTGGATGTGGGGCACAATCCCGGGACCCTGGGATCATGACCCTGAGCTTAAACCAAGAGTTGGCGCTTAACTGACTAAGCCACCCGGGTGCCCCTCAATAAACTTTTTTATTTTTTTTATTTTTTTTTAATTTATGATAGTCACAGAGAGAGAGAGAGAGAGAGGCAGAGACATAGGCAGAGGGAGAAGCAGGCTCCATGCACCGGGAGCCCGACGTGGGATTTGATCCCGGGTCTTCAGGATCGCGCCCTGGGCCAAAGGCAGGCGCCAAACTGCTGCGCCACCCAGGGATCCTCAATAAACTTTTTTTAAGTTGAGTTAGCCAGAATTGATTTTTGTTATTTTATCCAAAAAACTCTAAATCATACAAACATTGACAGGAGAAAGAATGATTTGTAGGATCTAGATCCTCAAGGAAATGTGATTTATTAGAATTAGTTATTGAATCTAAATGGGGAAAAATATGGTGAAATTCCCATTTATGCACCAAATACATAGGGGTAGGTTATGGCCTGGTAAACTGCTAGTCTAATTTTCACCTGTGCTCCAGGGGGAAACACTGTACCACTGAGGGAGAAGCTCTTAGGAACTAGGTAGCTAAAGCTGGAAATAAGTTTAAAACAGATGAGAAATGCTGGAAGCACGAGGGTAGATGGTGTCTCCTAACACCATTGGGTATTTTAAGCAGCTGTATCAAACTTTGAAATAAACATAAATCTCAGAATTTTTATGAGGTTGTGGTTGAAACTCATTATTGTGTAGTTAAAACCAACAGTTTAAAAATAACATAATAGAAGAGAAAATATCAAAGTACATTATATATAGTTGCAGTTAAAAATGCTTTGTGTAATTTATGATTCAATTGTATGCATATGTGAATTCACTTGTGATATAAAATTTACTTTATAATGTAGGTTATGCCCAAAAATGCTTGGAAAAAAACACAATTTATATTTATAGCTTGCTTTTGGCTTATAGACGTGGAGCTAAAATAACTAAAAGAAATTCGCAGGCTGACTTTGCAGGTTGCTAAGTTATGCACCTGTTAAAATCACAATCTAGCCAGGTCTCTAACTGAAAATTAAGGCTTTGACCAGGAACCTCAGTGATTGGAATGGGGTATATGGCAAGATTTTATGGGCTTTTCAGATACTCAAAACTTTCTAAAATTCTTTCTACATATGAGGAAGCCATATCTCCAATGTAGAAGAAAGATAATTTTCCATATGCTGCATGTAGTATTGATGCTCTAAAGATAATCAGAATTTAAACACAATAAGGTCAGGGAAATAAAGTGCAAAATTCAGATATCATGAACTTGAAAGGATTTGTGAGTTTGTTTCATTAAAAGTCTAGATAAATTTTTTGAAATCAATTTTGAGCTTATTTCACTAAGGATGGGACTTAAATTATTAATATGGGTATATTTGCTAGAGATTCAGCATAAACTGGACTAGATTTAGCTAACCAGCTATGGTTCTACCATTCTTCTGGGTTAGCTTACATAATTTTGGATTAAATTTTGGCTCATACTAAATGACACCGAAAGAACAGTAAGGCTTTTATTAGAATGCAGGAGTAATAATTTCAAGAATTATTAAACAGAGGCACCTGGATAGCTCAATCAGTTGAACAGCCGACTATTGGTTTGGGCTCAGGTCATGATCTCATGAGTTATGAGATCCAGCCCTCCATGGGGCTCCACACTCAGCATGGGGTCTGCTTGGGATTCTTTTCCTTTTCCTCTCCCTCCCCTTCTGCTCCTCCCACTGCTTGCTTTATCTCTCTCAAATAAATAAATAAATCTTTTTAAAAAAATCATTGAACAGATGCTGAACTGAATCTATTATGTTTCCTTATCTGCCCATTACTATATCTTCTGATATGACCAGGAAGATTCTCCCTTTACTCTTGCCATGAAGACATGTTGATGAAAGAAGTACTGCAACATTTAAAAAGAACTTTACAGTTTGTTCCTAAGAGATCATGAAGTTGGTGGAAAATGCTGTAATTGAAATGGCCTCCTTGATCTCAGTTTGAAAGAAGCCAGAATGCCTGACTCCAAATGACAGCAGAAACAAAGTGATCTAATCATTTCATTATGCAGCAGGGAAAACATGGTGTGAAGAATGTAAGAGATCATCAGACATGCATAAATATCTGGCTATGGTCTTTAAATTATGGGTGCCTCATGAATGAAAGCAACAGGCAGCCCATGGATAGAAGGGAAGAGAAATTTAGTTCAAATTGTTACATTAGAAAAGAAAACTTATCCAACTCTATAATGTAAGACAGTTAAAAAATAGCCTCTTGAATAAAGGGGAAGCCAAGTACTGTGGGTGAAAGGCTGGGCTATAATCCTACATGTGTCTAAGAAGTTCCTTCCAGCATCTCCTCAAAGTAACTATGGCTATTTTATTGGGAAAACTATTATATAGCAAGATTAAGTAAATTCTCAGTTTCTCAGTGATATAGAATGACCTTGTAGTTTGCTGATCAGAGTAATTGGCCAAATCCACTGAATAGTAAGTAAACGGAAACAAAATTCTATTACTGGGGGACATTCGGAGATTATGATACAATCACACATTTGAATACGAATGGCTAATGTTTTTTGTTGCTTTCTGATGCATTTTTCAGTTTGGTAAATTAAAAATAAAAGACCAAAACCCAAAACAGTCTGATGCTCTATAATAACTGTAAATTATAAATGTAAGTAGGTAGTAATTTCCATTGTGGATGCTCATTCACACAGTTTTATTACTGGAGCAAATTAATAAACTTATGAAGATCTTTTACTTGATGGACTGGTATTCATCTATTTGGGCCAGTTTACCATGTGACCCCGAAAGCTGTCGGCTTTGTATAGAGCCCAGAATAAGAGACTCTCCAATGAACCTGCTCCTATTTTTTCCCTTTGGCTCAGAACATTCAATGGTTCTTGAAGTATCTGTGGCAGAGCACAGATTCTCCATTGAGAAATAGCTTCTGACTTGCTACTGTGCTTTGATCTGATGACCTAGATACTATCTGATCTACCTGGACATACCCAGCCATGAAGTCAGGCCTTCAGTCATCAAGCATAAGAAGCCCGAGTAGTCCCTGAAAGCATAACTAGGTTGAGGGCTGTGTGGTTCACACTGTCATTGTGTCTACTTTTGCCACTCATCTGTCCTTCTGTCAGCCCACCCTTGTAACCACATGGGAAGCTGTCACAACTGAAGATTCTTAAAAAACCCAACTTGATCCTTCAACAGATATTCCTTCCGGGCTTGTCAGCCTCCACCAGAAGTAGACAGTTAGAACATTTCAACTGAGGGTAGCAAGGGAGGGAAATCTTCCCAGTGGGCAGAACTTTGAACAGTGTATCTCTTTGTCCACTCTCCTGGAAGGAGGATTATCTGAAGTAATAAGGGTCTATTCCAATTTCTAGATGGTGATTGTAGCCAGATGATTAGCCATTTGGAAAGAGAAAGTTTAGTTTTGGACAAGGAGGTCTGGAGAAGGCACAAACTTCTCGGAATGGGCCCAAAATGTGAGAATCTTTATATCTCATTTGGATTGTCAGGGAGAACTTAGGGAAGTGCCCTGAGCTTCTCTGGGTATAAGATAAAGAGTACTATCACTTGAGAAGGCCATAGGATGCTCGCAACCTCAGGGACGGGCATGGAGGTGGAGGCAATAATCAGTGAAGATGCCCTGGATATATGGAGCTGCCAAAAGTTTCAGGAGAGAACAGAAGACTAAAAATTTGCATTGGTAGAGCGCAGTACAGTGTAGGTGGCTCTAGGCTTAACAAGAGACTTCCATTCTGGTTTTTGACCAAAGCTAACAGAGAGGCAAGACTTAGTGGGCTTGTCTATCTCAGGGAGTACTGAATCAGGTAACAGTACCAGAAAAGGGATACTTAATAAGTAGGACTGCAGCTGGAGAAGGGAACTCTGACCTCTATGGAAGGACTTAGTGATGGTCAGGGCCCCAGGGAGGGACTCCAGTATTCAGGCTGACACTACTGAAAACATATCTGTTTTCTCATTTTCTTTTACTAACACAACTCAGCTTTTGTTCAGAATAGCATGTGACCCTGCCCCAAATCATCTGATTTCTCAGGCTCCCTAGCCATAGCCATGGGATATAAATCTGAAAATTCACTGGTAGGGTTTCTTGGGAAGCTGTTCTTTTCTTGACAAAAAAGAAAGACTTCATAGGCTTGCCCTTTTTGCCCACTGACTGTCTCCCTTTCTCTTGCCTGAACACAATCATGATGTTATCTCACAACTATAAGGATGAATAGAGTTCATGCAAAGGGTAGTGGAGAAGAAAGAGGATCCTAGGTCTTTGGTGGTTTTCCCAATCCACTACACCTGCTCTAAACTTCCTACCTCCAGACTTCTTGTTTAGTGGGAAAAATAAACTCTTTGTTTGCTTAAGACCCCACAGTCAAGTGTTTGATGCATGCAGCCCAATGCAATCTTAACTGAAAAAAGCTCTGGCAGAGAAGGTAGACACAGGGATAGAAGCTTAAAGGATTGGAATCTTGTCTCCAAATGTTAAACCAGTTTCTTTTCTTTTCTTTTTTAAAAGATTTTATTTATTTATTTGAGAGAGAGACAGGTAAGGAGAGGTAGGGAGATAGGTGGTAGGGAGAGGCAGAGGGAGAGAGAAACAGAAGCAGACTCCCTGCTAAGGAAGGGAAGTACAGTGAGGAGCTTGATCCAGGACCTGGAGATCATGACCTGAGCTGAAGGCAGATACTTAATCACCTGGGCCACCCAGGGACCTCTCAATTTTCTTTCTGAATGTTTCATTGTTGTATCTGGAACGAGATGACAATGTGATATTAGAGCAGAGAGGAAAGAACACCTATTGGAATTGTTTGATGAGATATGGGCTTATTTTTATGCAATCAGTTTAACAAATAATTAAATGATAGCAAGGCTTGACAGCAAACAGCCTGGAATCAGGCATATCTATATGTTCACGTACATTCTGAACTCTGTGTACATGAGAATCCCCCCTCCCCTCCGGAAGATTTATAGCATGGAGAAGCAGAGGAGAACCAATGGGCAGAACTACACATGCCCAGTATGCTAAGTCACCCTACCTCCTCAGGGGCAAAGTGGTTAAGTCAGAGAGACCCCTGGATTATGCTTTGACAAGGAGAAGCATTGAGGCCTGCCACATCCCTTCTTAAACTTTGTGGAACTCTGCCAAATTCTCACTTATGACTTGGCCAATATGTTAGAGACCTAGGCCCATGGCTTACTCCACTCATCATGTTTATGAATGATAAAATGTACATGACTCATTAAATATGCAGAGCTTGGCTCATAGGAAACGTTCAGTGTAGTAAGATAGCATCATTATTTTTCTGTTGTTATTATTAGTAAAGTATGGGAGGCAGTTTGGTGTATTCAGAAAGGTTGTGATCCAGAGATTGGAATATAATCCTGGTTCTACTAGCAGCTAGCTAAGCGACTTGCACAAGACTTCTCTGCAGGCCTTCCTTTCTTCACTGGTGGAGCATTTGATCATTTGTGTGCAATGTACACTTCCAGGAGTCACTGTTGACACAGGGGACAATGTAAAGTATATTCCCTGGAATCGTAAAATGTGGAAGGCCTGCAGCTGCTGACTTCCTATAATCGAGGAGCCCAGGATGAATTGGGATGTTCTCAGCTTGGAGTCAATGCTGTCTTGATGGCCCCTCGTATAGTCAAGGTGCAATCCATTAGTCAATGGTACCTCCCTCCCCTCATTCATGTTCTCCTTCTCTCTCTCCTTCTCAAATCAATAAATAAAATCTTAAAAAAAAGAAACTGCCTAAAATTCCTGCCCCTCATGAAGGTCTCATTCTCTGCTGCAGAGTGCAGCAGCTTGTTTAGGTGGACGTCTCTGGTTGTCTAGGGACCTGGAGATATGTTGCAGGGAGACATAATTTTTTTTTGTTTCTATTTAAATTCCAGTTAGTTAACATACAGTATAATGTTAGTTTCAGGTGTACAATACAATGATTTAACACTTCCATACAACACCCAGTGCTCATCACAACAGCTGTACTCCTTAACCCCCTTCACCTGTTTCACCCATCCCTCAACCCACCTCTCCTCTGGTAACTGGAAGTTTGTTCTCTCTCTCTCTCTTTTTTTTTTTTTTTTGAAGATTTTATTTATTTATTCCTGAGAGACACACAGAGAGAAGCAGAGACACAGTTAGAGGGAGAAGCAGGATTCATGCAGGGAGCCCAATGCAGGACTCGATCCCGGAACTCCTGGACCACGCCCAGAGCCGAAGGCAGGTGCTCAACTGCTGAGCCACCCAGGTGTCCCCAGAAGTTTGTTCTCTAGAGTTAAGAGTCTGTTACTTGGTTTGCCTTTCTCTCTTTTTCTTGCTGTTGCTTGTTTGTTTCTTAAATTCCACTTATAAGTGAAATCATATGGTATTTGTCTTTCTCTGACTGACTGATTTTGTTTATCATAGTAAACTCTCTAGTTCCATCCAAGCCATTGCAAACAGTAAGGTTTGATTCTTTGTTATCCTTGAGTAATATTCCATGGTCTATATACACCACATCTTTATTCATTCATTGGTTGATAAGATACTTGCTCTGTTTCCATAATTTGGCTATTGTAGATAATGCTGCTATGAACACAGGGATGCATTTATCCCTTTGAATTGGTATCTTTGTATTCTTGGGTAAATACTTACTAATGCAGTTGCTGGGTCATAGGGTAGCTCTCTCTTTTTAAAAAAGATTTTATTTATTTATTCATGAGACATACACAGAGAGTGAGGTGAAGACACAGGTAGAGGGAGAAGCAGGCTCCATGCAGGAAGCCTGATGTGGAACTCAATCCAGGATTCTAGGATCACGCCCTGAGCCAAAGGCAGACACTCAACCGCTGAGCCACCCAGGCATTCGAGGGCAGCTCTATTTTTAACTTTTTGAGGAACCTCCATACTGATTTCCAGAGTGGCTCTACCAGTTTGCTCACCAACAGTGCAAGAGGGCTCCCCTTTGTCTACATCATTGCCAACTCTTTAAAATGAGGTTGAATACAGTTTTATTTGATAAATATTTAACACCCGTGTTTAACAAAAAGCACATCCTAATTTATAGCATTTACCAATATCTGTGGTGTTAATACTCTTACTGTGGCCAGTTTCAAGCGACCAAAATACTGTCCCTGAACACAAAGCTGGGAATGTGCATAAATCATGAGAGCTGGTATGAGCGACTGCTGCAACACTGAGAGAATTCTAGAACTGACTGTTTAAAACAGGAGAATTTCAGACATCTGCCCATAATCCTGCAAAATCTAAATCCCAAGAGGATTGAGTTCAAAGGGTAATAGTGTTCAGGGAAACAAAACCAAACCCAAATGCGTTCAGTTCCACTTACCCACAGATATGATTTACTTGAGCTTCTGAAGAAACAGGAGAAGGAGAAGAAAGTACCATCCTCCAGACAAGTGTCTGGAATATGATAAATGCCAAAGTATTACCTGCAAAACGTTAGCTATATTTGAGCACTGACTATATGTATTCTTATTTAGTCAAATACTTTAATTGGCTTTATTTAAATTATTCTAAAAACTTATCTTTACTCTAAGCAACTCTATTTATTAAAGCTTTGAGTTGGTGAACTAGTTGTTTTCAAATACAAAATTAAACAAATATGCAACCTTTGTAATAACAAATATTCATCTGATAGGACATCAGATTACTTTGTGTTTTTTTTTAAAGATTTTATTTATTCATTCTTGAGAGACAGAGAGAGAGAGAGAAAGAGAGAGAGGCAGAGACACAGGCAGAGATAGAAGCAGGCTCCATGCAGGGAGCCCGATGTGGGACCGGATCCCGGGATTCCAGGATCACGCCCTGGACCAAAGGCAGGCACTAAACCACTGAGCCACCCAGGGATCTCTGACATCAGATTACTTTGTATACCACCTGTGGTCTCTGAACCTGTACCGTGCTTTGTGAAACAATACATCAAATAAGTGATGGCCATTATTAATATTTATTTGTGGAGTCTGAAAAGACTCCCTTTATTCATGCAGATGGTAAAATTTCAGTACTATGTTTAGATGAATCATCAGGAAACTTGGCTGCAAGTATCCTGAAAAACCTTTAGGAAACATCTATTTGACCTTTCTTTAAAGGTCACTGCTGCTAGGCAACACCATTCTTCTGAAATGCTGACCACATTTCTTAGATTTTATTAAAACACCTGTCTCTGTCTCTGTTGGCGTGGCGGGGGTGGGGGGGGTTGGGGAACACATTCTGTTCCTCGCTAACCTGTCAGGAAGACTGCAGGATCAAATACAGAAGTGTTCAAGAATTTCCTTCCCTGCTCCCAAACATCTGCGGGGGTCATGTGCTATAGGCAGCAAACAGCATTGTAGATTGGAAAATGAGGAGCTCGGTGTTTCAATGTTGAGCCTGCCACCTACTCGCTAGCAATTACTGGGCAACCGCCCAAACCTCGGTTCCCCCATCATCAAATCTCCTAAAGAAACAGGCTGTCTTCAGCCATGGGGAAGATCAGATTTCAGAAATGCAGAATGCTTCTCCCCATCCTCCTCCCTCCTGAGCTGATCAATGGCAATTATTCACAACAATAACACATGGTGGCTAATTTTCTTTTTATTCATTGATTTTTTTTTTTACCCATAGTAGACAGAGCTCTCCTACTGTAAATCTGGAAGAGATATTCTACACTCTGGAATTATTATTTTTCCTTATTTTATTTAAAATATTTTTTAAAAGATTTATTTACGTTAGAGTGAATCTGAAGCTCAATCCCATGACCCTGAGATCATGACCTGAGCTGAAACCAAGACTTGGACACTTAACTGACTGCACTACCAGGTGCTCCTCTTTTTCCTTGATTTAAAGGAATTCTGTGTTCAAATGCAAATCCAAATCAAAACCCAATTTCTTCAGGTGGTTAATTAAATCAGAAGAAGAGTTGCTGCTAATTACCAGCTGTCTCCTGATTGCAGGGTTATCTGTATTCATCCATGACTAGTAAATTCATAATTTATGAGGCCCTACACAGCCACTTGCCTTAATAGCCCTCATTTTAAAAAGCTGATGTCTTTGAGCCAAAGGAAGCTGAACACAATGTTTACTAATGTTGATATGCCTTGATCAACTGTTCCTCAAGTGAGTGAGTGTGGAAAAGGAAGTAGTTTGTAATTCATCTCTGTTTCTTCTCTGGCCCAATCCATCCCAGCTCCTTTCTCCCAACCACCAGAGAATCATCTGGCTGGAAGGTACAGGAAAATGCCCAGTTGCTGTACCTGACTTCACTGAAGAAGCTGAGACAGCTCAGTGCATTTTCAGCCTTCCAAACAGCAGTTGGTGAGGGGCTGGTTCTCTATTGGCTCACATTTTAGTGCTCAGTGATTCAGGCTTCTTGCTTGGCAACACGTACTTGAACTTCCAGTTTCTCAAGAGTCCAGTCGTGAGAAAAAGACCCATCAGGAAGAGGACTTTTGCCTCTGGCAAGATTTGACCACAAGTTCAGAGCAGGTTATAGTCATGGTTTTGGTGAAGGAAGCTTTCCTGGATCTGAGAGAAGGCCGGCATCAGCAAATTTGAGCAAAAAGGGCCAATGATGCCAAATGCACCACAGAGAAGATGCCCAGGCAAAGTGGAATTAACTTATAGGTGACTATGATCTAAGAAAAGACATACAGTCTCAAGGATTCTGTCTCAAAATCCTCTTGGAGTGGGAGGAAAAAGTCACAAGTCTATGTGAGGCACAGGGCTAGTAATGCCCTGGTTAGACTGGTGTTCTCATCTAGCTTTGTGGTATTAGGCAAGGCACTGAGTTTTCTGAGTGTCACTTTTAAGCAGAAAATGAGTTGGACAAAATACTTTCTAAGAAAATACTTTCTAGAGGATATCTAATAGTTCTAAGATTTTATGGCTTATTTATATACTTTTGATGCCAGAATCCCACTTATTCCCCTGGGCGGTCAAGTCACATTTCTGAATGGGATTGTCGTGTGCAGAGATTAATGTGTTAAGATTAATGAGACTAAGAGTTTCTAGAGTCTGGTATTTCTTCCCCAAGGCATTTTAGTCCTACTTTTTACTTTCTCTTTTGGGCTTAGAATCCACTGCCCAAGAATACCATGGATCATGTCTTAACTTCCTTGTGCTTAGTCTCACCAGTGAAAAATGGAAGGTGCATACTGGCATAGGGAGAACATAATAAGCCTTGAAGCCACAAAAACTTAGGGTCAAATCCCAGCTCCAACCACTTACAGGCTTGAGTGAGGTTAGATAGTGAGTCAAGGTACCTTTTATCAAGTGTCAAGTGATGACACTTTTGTCAAGTGATGATAAAAAATGTCATGCCATGTGAATTTGTGGAGAGGACTGGATGCCCTCCACATCCCAAAGGCATTTAATGGCTCACCCATTCAAAGTTCACCTTTCCATTTCACTCTTGGAGAAACCCACAACTACATAGATGATCCATCTTGCATGTTAGAGTTTCACTTCCTCTATTTTTTCTCATTCATTATTTTCCTTTATCTCACCTGCCTATTGGCTGCTGTGCCCAAAACACTTCACCATCTATTTTCATTCCAAGAATTTTTTTCCCATATTTTACTTGGTATCCTTACATTTCATCAGATGCTTCCAAAATTTTATGAAGTCAAATTTATCTATTGCTTTATAATTTTGCATTTTGCTGTCTTGCACAAGAAGACTTTCCTTCTCAAAGTACACTCTTCCATTTGCTGTTTGAACAACTGCTAACAGAGTGCTCACACAGTGTATAATTGTTGTCGGCTCCGCACACATTTATAAGGTAATCTCCTTTGGGCAACACACAATTTTAGTTGGGGACAGGAAACATGTGAACTGCTACCAATTTCAGATTGTCATGAAGGCCTTGAAGGATAAAAACAGAGTGATATGGGAGCGCCTGGGTGGCTCAGTGGTTAAGCTGATGTAGGTAATGCTGAAAGTGTTCAGGGCCAGGGGCACCTGGGTGGCTCAGTGGTTGAGCGTTTGCCTTCGGCTCAGGGCGTGATCCTGGAGTCCTGCATTGGGTTCCCTGCATGGAGCCTGCTTCCCCCTCTGCCTGTGTCTCTGCCTCTCTTTGTGTGTCTCTCAGGAATAAATAAATAAAATCTTAAAAAACAAAAACAGAGTGGTATGATTGATACCACCCAGGCAAAGGGGTGAAAGGGTCACAGATAAAACAGCTAAGACCGGGATCCCTGGGTGGCGCAGCGGTTTGGCGCCTGCCTTTGGCCCAGGGCGTGATCCTGGAGACCCGGGATCGAATCCCACGTCGGGCTCCCGGTGCATGGAGCCTGCTTCTCGCTCTGCCTCTCTCTCTCTCTCTCTCTCTCTCTCTGTGACTATCATGAATAAATAAATAAAATCTTTAAAAAAAAAAAAAAAAAAAAACAGCTAAGACCTAAAAGATGAAGAGGAATCAATTAGTCTGTCACCTACCAGGGTAGTTTGGCAAAGGGAATGGAAGGAACAATAGCTCTGAAGCAAAGAAAAGTGTGGTAGACAGCAGCAAGAGCAGATTGTAGTGGAGAGAGCTTTGTGAGCAAAGGGAAAATGTGATGAGATGAGGTTGGTGGGGTAGACAGTGTCAGTCATGTAGGGCCTTATGAGTGCTGGATTGAAGTCAGAAACCAGTGGAACATTACGGAGAGGTTTTAAGTAGATTAGGGCACGAGAGAGCACCTGGTTCCCAACAGCTTCAAAGGCATCAGCCCCACCTTCGTAGGAGGAGCTGGGTGTAAGTTCACTTGATGAAAATCATCACAAAGGGTCAGGAACATTCTCCAGAATGTTTTTTTTTTTTTTTTTTAATTTGTTTGAGGACCCAGAGCCAAACCTTTTATTTCAGTACTTACTTTTCAGACTGGGAATAATTACACAAAAGTGTGTTATTTCTCTGCTCTCAACAGAGAAATATATTTAAGGTAATACACTAGAGGTCCTGCTTTAGGTAGTGCTCTATTTTAAAAGTAGACTGTAATATCCTTGATGTCTCCATGCACTCAGAAACAGGATTCTTTTTAAAACATCTAAGTCAATATTATTAATAAGATGCTACGTAGTAAACAGTTTTATAAGAGGTAGTCTTTGTCCTCAGGAGCCTAAAACTCAACAAGGAAGACAAGGCATGAACATGTCTGCAGTATGTGATCAGGATCTTAAAAGAGCTAAAAATAGTCTTGTCCTCATTCAGGGGAGAGCTTTCCTTGAGTGCTGGGGTGACCAAGAGAGACTTCCTGATGCAGGCAGCATTTGGGCTGGATCTCAGGGAAGTCTACAGTAGATGAACTGAGGGGAGAGCATCCTCAGGTAGAGGACAGGGATGCGATGAAGGCAAGAAAGGCAAGGGATATTTGGTGTAAGCTGACAGTGAATTTGGATGAAGGCTGAGGTAGATCCAGGGGATTACTGAGAAGTATGGCTTAATGGTGGCTGCTTGATGACAGGAGCCCGTTGGCAAAGGCTGTGGACCCAGGTGGAGTGGTACCCATGGGAAGGCATATTTGAAACTGAATACTAAATCCCTGATTCTACTAGGCTATTTTGTCTTCTGTCCAGAAAACATTGAGTTTCTTTGACCATGTCTGTGCATCCTTCTTCTGAAGGAACCTGTGTGCTTTGGTCTCCATTGGTCCAGGTCTGCCTCTATTTTTTCAGAGGCCTGCTCTCAGGCTACTATGGCCACCTTACTTGTGTAATCGAAAGAGCTAGTAGTTCTGTATTTTGTGTCCCTTCCTGCCTCTCTGGGGTAGATTGTGAAAGCTTCCTGGCCTCAGGTCAGGGCTCTGAGACACAACTTTCCCTCCAGAGTCCCTTGCAGGATCAGACTGAATTTACTCCCTGGGATTTTGCCTGAAATTATGCCCATACTTAGCTTCTTGCTCTTCCTCTTCTGCTTCCCCTCTTAGTCGCTCCTTGGAGAAACTTCCTTAATAAATCACTTGGAAATGAGTTGTCTCTATGTCTACTTCTGGGGAACCTGTCCTAAGATTCTGACCAAGGGCTACTTTAATTTCCTCAACTAGTGCAAGACTGACACAAGAAGATTCATAGCATGTCACTGAGGAACAGCTGTAGGGGAATAGTGAGACTGAAGCCAAACTGCAAAAGTTAAAAGAAGTAGACACTGTGAACAATTTGTCATTCTTTCTGGATGTCCTATACCTTTTGAAACCCTTGTAATGTTTGAGTATTTTTGGCCTTTTGCAGCTTGCTTTACCAGAGCAGAACTCAGAAATTCTCAGTATTTCTCAAAGCTGGGGTGTGAGAATGTAACCCAGACACACCCATGTTAAACATCTGTTCAGAAGTGAACAACTTATGAAAGAGATCTATTTGAAGAATTCTTTATTTTTCTTTGTGGTGGGTGGCAGCAGAGGTTTTGGCCTTTTTGAAGAGCAGTGATTGTGAGGTTGTGGTCCTGACTAAAAAAAAAAAAAAAATGTCATTGTTGGGATGGCAGTGATGGTGGTTGTCCCCCATAGTGCTTAGTAGGGCAGTGGCAACAGCAGCCGCAGCAAGGACTGTTAACCCATTGGGCCCGTTCGGTGGCACTGCTCCTAGAAATGTAACTTCAGCCACCCTGGGTCTCCTGTCTTCCCCCAAAATATCCTTTAAATAAATTCATCTTCTAAATACTTGGAGTCAAGTTCAGTTGCTTGCAAACAGGAACTCTGCCTCAGAGAGTAGAGGCTGAGAAATTGTGGCCAGTGAGGACATCCTTCCTTCCTTTTTTTTTTTTTAATTAAAGATTTTATTTATTTATTCATGAGAGACACACAGAGAGAGAGAAAGAGGCGGAGACACAGGCAGAGGGAGAAGCAGGCTCCATGCAGGGAGCCCGACGTGGGACTCGATCCCGGGCCTCCAGGATCATGCCCTGGGCTGAAGGCGGCGCTAAACCGCTGGGCCACCGGGGCTGCCTGAGGACAGCCTTCCTAAGGGCATGTGGAAAGAGGCATAAGGGCATAAGAGTGGACTGAGGTAGTGTCTAAGGTGGCCTCTCTGATCATTAACGTGTGGTGTTCAAGTGCTTCTGCTGTCCCCGTCCATGTCGAGTCAGGGCTGATATGTGGGGCCAATAGAATAGAGCAGAAATAATAGCGTGTGGCTTCCAAAGCCAGTTCAGCCAAGCATTATAGCTTCTGTATTGGAAGGTGATCCCGGAACTAGGGACAGCCATGGCAGGGAGGTTGGACCTTCCTTTCTTGAGACAGGAAGAAGGAGCAAATGCGATTGTTAGAGTCAAGGATGAGCATAAAGGAAATGGCAGACAGAATTTCATCTTCTCAGTGAAGTAAGTCAGGCAAGATCAACTGCAAAGATGATGGGGTGCGGAGAAAGGGGGTTCTATGTGTTAAGCTCACATTTATTTAGTGTTGATTTTGTGCTGGACATTATGCTGGCTCCTTTAATCTCATTTAACCATTCCACCAACTCAATGAGCTAGGAACCATTATTTTCTTAATTTTGTAGGTGATGAAGCAAAAGCTAATGGGAGTTAAGCAAGAATTGACAGATCAGTGAGATAGGTCAGCTATCAAACAGGCTCTTGAGTATGTTTTAGAAGATAACACACAATTAATGAAATATCACAAAAAAATGGGGAAGGAATGAAGTATTCAGGAAGTGATCCAGGTAAAAGCCAACATCAGGCTTTATCAGGAATGAGGTTAGAATAGTCACAATCAGCCCTGCTATTTCACCTTGTTGTGGAAAAATATGTAGATTAACCATGCACTCCTTAGTGGGGAGGATCTTTCTAACCATAAGCACTATGTAAGAAGTCCCACAGAAAAAAATCATAATTTTAACAATATTCAATTTAAAATTGAATTGGGGCACCTGGGTGGCTCAGTGGTTGAATGTCTGCCTTTGGCTCGGGGCGTGATCCCGGAGTTCCAGGGTTGAGTCCCACATTGGGCTCCCACATGGAGCCTGCTTCTCCCTCTGCCTATGTCTCTCTCATGAATAAATAAATAAATAATAAAATAAAATAAAATAAAATGTAAAACATTTATATGACTTTAACCACAGATAAATGGCAATTGGGAAAATGGAACATAAGATAAGATTGATAAAAGAATCAATGATGTGAACATACACCACATACGTATTATTGTAGTAGCACCCCAACAATAAAAAAAGACCAAGATCAAAGAGTATAGGGGATTCACAAATGAAACCACACTGCTTATCAAAGAAATTCAAATGAGAAAAAAGCAATAATGATTGTCACCCAGGAAGCTGGGAGTTCAAAAGGCTGGTGAGGGTGTGGTCCACCTCAGGGGCTCAGGGCAGGGGTGGGGTGGGGGGGTGGGAAGCCCCACGTTATGATACATAATAAACTTCCATATTATGTATCAATATCCTGTAAAGTTCACACCATTTGACCCAACAAGTGCACTTCTGAAAATCTATACAGAAGAAAAATCAGAAACTCAGAAAAAGAGGGGAGCACATGACTCTTGATCTCAGGGTCATGATTTTCAAGCCCCATGTTGGGCGTGAAGCCTACTAAAAAATAAAGTAGAAAAAGATTTATACATAGAATCTTTTTTTTTTTTTTAAAGATTTTATTTACTTATTCATGAGAGATACAGAGAGAAAGAGAGAGAGAGTCAGAGACACAGGCAGAGAAAGAGGCAGAGAGAGATAAGCAGGATCCATGCAGGGAGTCCAACGTGGTACTCGATCCCAGGTCTCCAGGATCACACCCTGGGCTGAAGGCAGGCACCAAACCGCTGAGCCACGCAGGCGTCCCTATACATAAGAATCTTAATCACAGTGTCATTTATAATGGTTAAAAATGTTTAAGGTACTCAGGAATATGAGAATATTTCAATAAAATATGATTTAGTCACATAAGAATATAAGGTCATTAAAATCATGTTCTTGAAGAATTTTTAGGAATAAGAGAATAATCATAGCATACGAAAAAAAAAAAAAGAAACCCAGGATACATACTCTATGTACTTCACCCTCCTAGCTGTGTAAAATAAAGAATTCTACTGGAAACAGGATGTTAACAATTGCATGTTAAAAAAAAGTGCCCAAGTATTAAGTGTTTAATACTCAGTGATGGAAAGTCAAGTGGTATTAATTTGCTTTTCCTTAGTTCTCTAGATTTTCTGTACTGAGCATATTAGTTTGGTCTTACTAAAACTCGATTTTAAGTAAAACTTGACATGATCTCTGAAGATGGGCCATTGACCTCTCTGCAGTCAGTAGGGTTCCAATCTGGGCAGAAAATAAGCCTCTTGTTTCTGCTCCAAAACTAAAGCTTAGGATAAGATGGAATTCCCAAGACATCTAAGCTCTGGTTGGTGAGCATTTGGATGAATTCCAAGGAAGTCTCACCAAGTCCTTCCTTCATCCAAACTCAAGACAGTGAGGTGAGAATAGACACTGATCCAAGGGTCCACCACTGGTTTCATCTAGTGCTTTTCAACATTAATGCACACATGAATCAGCCAGGGATGTTGGGAAAATAGAAATACATCTCAGTAAGTCAGGGTAGGGTCTGAGGTTCTGCCTTTCTAATAACCTCCTGGATAATGGTAATGCTGCTGGTCCGTGGGCCACAATTTGAGTTCAAAGCTTACAGTCTCTTTCCTAGAGGGTGGCCCAGCATTCCCTTCTTGCAAATATAAAAGATTTAGAAACAAGTTCAATCAGTAGGCATTAATTAGATAAGTAATGTACATCTGATGTCTGGGAGCCCACATATGGGACACTGTTCTGGGGTTAGCAGGTTCTTAGGACATTAACAAATGATCTTATGGCACAAGCACATTCACGTGGATGTGTGCAATGCATATACATCTGTTGATAGTGTGCATTTTTGTGCATCTGTGGTGAACTTCTTTGAGGAAATTCCTGGGCATTATATTTCCTCTTTCCTGATGGAGTTGCATTAGTGATCAAAAGAGCAAACCACGAATCCTTTCCCCTTGTCTTTTTCTTTTCCCCCTTTCATAAAACCTCTGGTCTCTGCATGTGTGCTCAGTAATAAGAGAAGCCAAGGCCTCCTGTGGGTCCTAGGAAATGCATTATCTAATCTAAAAATAGACAAGAGCCCATTGTCTCATGCAAAAGTAAATCCCATATACTAATCCGGCAGAAAGTGATCTAGCCTTTTAAAAGATTTATTAGCTCCTGATCTTTTCTCTATGCATGACTATTTTTCATTTCATTCTATGATGGATAAATTGAATTAAGCAAGAGCTAAAATAACTTCTTTTTAAAGGTATATAAATCTTTGTTATATAAACCTTGGGGTTTAGGAGGCCTCAAGGTACTTGAAGTATCAAAGCATTGAATGAGAAGAGAAAAGTAACTGTTATTATAGAAACAGATGGTTTCCCAACAGTGGTGTATTGTAAATGTTTAACAAGCAGTTCTTTAACAAAACACACACACACATACACACACACAGATGAAAAAATATTGCCAGGGTTAGGGTAGGCGGAAATGGGAAGTGATTGCTAAAGGTTTTTTGGAGACTGATGAAAATGTTCTGAAATTGGATAAAAAGCAGCGAATACGCTAAAGACCACTGACTTGTACAATTCAAAATGGGAAGAATAACACAAGACCCACCTCCCCACAACCTCCATTCACACCATGTGCCAATTTCAGTGGTGTAAACTACTCCCATCATGGCTGATGCCAAGCTGCCCACGTGGCATCACTGAACGCAGCTAGGAAGGGCACAGGCTCTGGCACAGCACTGGTTCCCACTGTGGCAATTCATTCCTTAACCACTAGGGTTTAGGTGGACATCCAGGGGTATACACAGCTTTCCCTGAATATCAGCCTTTGAGTTGTCCTTTCTTGTTTTTCTGCTTGTTTGTTTTTATTGTTTCTTTCTTAAACTGATTGGGATGCAGCGAAGAGTCTGAAAATTGGACTCTCAAGTTCAACATGTGTTCTCTTATTAATTTAGATTGTCAACAACACATTTATTGAGGGCCTCCTGATGCTAGGCTCTGTGCTGTATGCTGCAAATTCTAAGGTGTGTGGAATGACCCTTGCCCATGAGGAGACACTCATGGGCAAACAGGCACACTCATTGTAGAACCTGAGTGTATGTATGCTTTAATAGAGAAATGTGCACCCTGACTAAGAGGATTATTTTCCTCAGTGGATGGAGAATGGTAATGGTATCAGTGAAGGTCTCACAGAAGAGGAGGTATCTGACCTGGAATCAGGGAAGGACATTGTAATTCCAGAGAACAGTACAAGGGAAAGAAAAGCATGGAAGCCTGAAGAGAAGAGATGCTATGGAAATAGGCACTAATGTACTGTGGCTATGTCATAGATTCATTAGTGGCTGAGATGAAGAGTGACCAGAAAGATGAGCTGATACATTTTTAACTCCTTTATGGGCTACTCAAAGGAGTTTGCACATTACCCTATAGTAACTGGGGAGTCATTCAGATTTGTTAAGCAAGGGAGGGACATGCATAGATCAACAGTATTACTCATTGAAAATAAGAAGGGTACATGGGTAGGAAACAGAGATGGGAAGAAGCTAGAATTAGGGAGGCCAGACAAGAACATTGTGTTATTCCAGCAAACAGAGATGAATATGAATGAATAAGCTAATGTGCAGGGGTATAGCGTGAAAGGGATGCAGTGGGGAAATACATCAAAATAACATTCATAGAGCTGAGAACACAACTGAATGTACATGGGGGAGCAGATGGCAGAGTCAGGCTAATGTAGAAGTTCCTTTCTTGGGTAACCAGATAAATGGCGTTTCTTATACAGTGCCTCACCCATGGTCGGCACTGAGTGAATATTTGTAGAATATTGGAACAAATACCTGGAATATAGAGGTGCAGCATAGTGTGATGGAAGGCATTCAATATGTTGAATTATAGCCTCTGTACATCAGAGCACAGTTACTTAATAGTTATGGGACTTTGAGCAAGTTTTTTATTTCCTCTGAGCCTTAATTTCTTCACCTATAAAGTAGAATTATTTGACCTTACAAGGACCTTGATCAAGACTGGAATTAATACAATCCCTTAAATTATTATTCCTTGGAAGAGCAATCATGTTGTAAGTGACACTAAATGGTCAAGGATCTCCAATCATTGTCTACAGCCAACTATGAAGAAAGACCACTTGCCTCCTTGTAGCTTCTCACTCAATCTCTGAAGCCTCCTTGATAGCAACAGGACTGGGGGATCCTTTTTGGCTTATAAATTTAGCTTGAATCCATGTGCACCAAAGAGAAGATTTTGAGAGTTGGTTAGTGCTGGAATTATTTTAGTTGAAAAGATTTAAAAATCTACAACTATTTCTCGGGCTCCTGAAGGAAACAACAGCCAATTTGTCAGACAAATTGGGAATAAAAAAATTAATGGCCCAAATGTAATCATTACAAATGATGATTCAGTCCTCATTTCTTGGTATCTGAAGGATCCCCAGATACCCAGTGACTTTTGTGTGTGGTTAAAAGGCAGAAGAAGACTCATCCAGCCCAAATCTAATCTGAGGGAGAGCTCTGTGTAGCTCATCGGCTGGTATCCATGGAAGCTTGATACAACAGAGGGCTCCATGATCTCTGGGCGGTCAGGAGGCCAGAATATGTCTAATTTGGGAATGCCAGGTAATCACAAACTACCAGACAGGGAAGAGGACCCCCGCCAGCTTACAGAGTAAAATTGAAACTGAATATGTTAAGGGAAGCACATCAGAAAAGTGGTGAATGCCTTTGAAATGCGCAAAGCAGATGACTGGATGTCTATAGCACACTTTTCCAGATTATCTCTACAGTTTCCTTGTCTTTGAGTGATTTTATAACTGTAAATTATAAATAACTGATAGCAATAAAAATAATTTACATTTATAGGTATGCAAATAAACCTTGTCTGGTGGAGAGGTGATTGATCCTCTCCCATCCTCATGAAAAAAACAAATTTTGCATCTACTGAGCCAATTCATTTCAGCACTTTTTGGGACTTATATTTGCATCTATTCTTTGTTTTCTCCTTGAGCTGGTTGTAATATCGTACTGGCTTCCTTTTTAGTTAATGAGCTAAATAAAATTTTTAACATGTTTATTTTAGATGATAATCATGATTTTACTCCTTGAAAAATTATTGATCATTACTATTACTTCTTACACACTGAAAAACTCTGGTAAGGGGAAGAGTCCTCCCTCTTCAGGGCATCATCAGGGTGCTGGTGGGGAACAAATAGTGATCCAAAGGATAGAAAATCTGGTAAGACTCCCTTGGGGTGCAGTGGAGGTCCAGCTTCTACTTTCCTGAAGCAAAGGGAGTCCTTCCTCAAGCAGACCTTAGGATGGGTCATCAGATTTCTGGCCCATAGAAGATTCAATAGATATGCCCAGGATGGATGCTACATTGAGAAAGAAAGGGTAAATGAATACTTCAAAGGGGTGGGAAAAATCTCAATCAGGATTCAGTTAAGTTCTCTCTAAAAGGACATTAGAAAATCCACCTATTTTTTGACTGTTCTAAAAAATACTGGTTGTATGTCTCCTTATATGTATAGCATAATGACACATTAACAATATATAAAAGAGATGGTCAATATTAGTAGGAGAGGGGTTTGTTTCTTATGCGTGATCCATTTAGATTAAATATGAGGATCCAGTTTTTCTCAGGATGGAGGGAAGGGGTCTCAATTACTCAAAAGGCCATCCTACAGGAAGCACAGAGAATTAGTAAAAGGAAAGAGAAAGGTGATTTGAGGAATGTGATTCTGGGCACTCAGAACAACCCAAATGTCTTTAGTACGTCAGGATTTTCATGGTAGTAAACTGTAACTGCAGAATTCCAGATACAGCAGGATGTAAGGGTGCTGAAGACAGGGGCGGGGGTAGGTGTGAGGAATACCTTGTGGAGGAAGCAGATGCAGATGAACAGACATGATTAACATCGGAGTCTCCAAATATAAACCACGGAGGAAGAGGTCAAAGCAGTGCTTGAAGGACTGTGTGTAGTGTTACACCGATATATTACAAAATAAGAAAGAAGCTGAAGACTGAACAACAAGAAATCCAAAGAGGGAAGGGAAAAAAAGTAAGTAGATTAATGAAATGGTAAATAAACAACAACAAAAAAACCCAATCACACTTGATTTTTAAAAAACACCCATGAAAAAGGCAAACACAGCAAATCTAAAAAAGCATAATATCAGATATGAGAAATTTACATCACTGCAGAAAAGCAGGAAATTACAAAAAATATATAAGGGAATAGTTTGCACAAGTCAAGCTAACATTTTTGAAAAAAAAAATGCCTTTCTCAGAAATGAAAATTGTCAAATCCAAATCTATTCCCAATTAAAAAATCTAGAAATAAATCTCAAACATGTGTAAGACCTGAGAAAAATTGTAAATCTTTACTGAAAGATACAAAATAGTAGTTATGGGCTAGAGAAATATAGCATGTTCTTAATGGCAAGGCTCATTATTATAAGGATTTTATCATGTACCAAATTATTCTATAAATTCCAGACATTCCCAATCAAATCCCAAGAGAATTTATGGGCAAAATAATTACAAAATTCATTTTGGAAGAGAAAACAGAATAGTTATGAATGTTGAGATAACTAAAAGAACAATGGGAATGAGGGGGGACCCCTTGCCTGAGCACCCTTACCCTGCATCAAAATACAATATCAAGCCCAAGTAATTTAAAATGTGCCCTTAGATGCAGAACACAGATTGGACAATGTGATAAACCATTGGGACCCTAGGCTATCTGGAAATAGACAAAATCAAGCCCTTATTTCATATCAGACACAGAAATAAAGAGCTAAGTCTCAAGAGCAGAACCATAAAAGTATCAGAAGGAAAATAATTTTATTTTTTAAAATAATCTTGGGGATATGAAAAGGACTTCCAAAACAAGATACAAAACCCAGAGCCCCAAAGGAAAAGATTTATAGATTTGAGGACACAGAAAATAACAAATGTCTTTATGACAAATGTCTCTGTAAAAAGACAACTTGGCAGACGGAAAAAAAATGATCAGTAACCAGCAAATATAAAAAGTTCCTAAAAATCAATATAAAAACCTACAAACAGGGGATCCCTGGGTGGCTCAGCAGTTTAGCGCCTGCCTTGGGCCCAGGGTGTGATCCTGGAGTCCAGGGATCGAGTCCCACATCCGGCTCTCTGCATGGATCTTGCTTCTCCCTCTGCCTGTGTCTCTGCCTCTCTCTCTCTCTCTCTCTCTCTGTGTCTCTCATGAATAAATAAATTAAAAAAAAAATCTTAAAAAAAAACCAAAAAACTCCTACAAACAAAATGAAGATGACCAAGAAATTTATGAAAGAAAAATTACAAATGGCCAATAAACAAAGGAAAAGATGCCTAACCTTGGCAGTAGTTAGGGAAGTATGAATTATAACTGCAGTTTATAATCTATAGGCAAGGATTGGAGGAGCAAGCATTCACAGAATTGATTGAAATGTAAATTGCAAGTCTTTTGAAGGCAAGTTTATCATAATTTAATTCCTTTGATCTAGGGATTCTAAATCTAGGAATTTGTCTAAAGAAATACTTGCCTGTTTACGCAAATGTACATGCATAGATATTCATTGCAGCATTATTTGTAATAAAAATAATTAGGACTAATATAAATGCCCACCAAGATGGAGTGGGGATGGCAGACATTGATAGGGGAGGGTAAAGGGGCCATTTTGTGTTTTGCTTCTTACACTTCCTTTTTAAAAAATCTTTTAGGGGCACCTGGGTGGCTCATTCAGTTAAGGGTCTGCCTTTGGCTCAGGTCATAATCCCAGGGTCCTGGGATGGAGCCCCATGTGTAGCCCCGCATGGAGCCCCTGAGGAAGGAGCCAGCTTCTCCTCCCTCTGCCTGCTCCCCCTGTTTGTGCTCTCTCTCTGTGTCAAATAAATAAATAAAATCTTTTTAAAAAATATTTTAAACAAAAATGTACACATATTTAGTTGTTTAGGTTTAAAAGAAGAAAATGTAAAGAATTACACCAACATATTTAAAGTGTCTTTGGGTTGTTGCATTGTAGAGGCATGATTTTCTGTATTATTCAGATGATACACAATAAGCAGATATTAGTTTTATAATTAGGAAAAGACTGAAAATCAGCATATAAAATCTTGAATACTTCATATATTGACATTTATATGAAAAAAATTATAAACAACAAAAATACCAGAAGATAAACCCATAGGTAAGCCTGCTTGTGTCTAGATGGCAGATATATTGGTGATTTTATTTTTTCTTGTTTTTCTTTCTTTTCCAAGTATTCTGTTTTGGGCTTTTAAACTTTTTTTTTTTAAACTTTAAAAAGACATATAATTTTTAAGAATTCATTGCATATAAATGATATGCTGCAAGCACCATAAATACAAATACATTTTGTTTCAAATGATTGTTCACATGTTATTTCTATCTTTTCAATTTTGTAAACTTAAGATGAAACCATAGATGATTATGTGTGTGTATTCTATGGGTATGATTAAAGTAAAACTATAAGAATTCTTTTGGACATGTTACAGGAATTGCCAGGTATTTGGTACCTGCTCCAAACAAATCAACAATGCATCAGGGCTGTTGTCTCATGGTTTAGTAGGTGCTGGCTTCCAGAGCCTGAAGAGAGAACACTGTTTTTTAATAACCATGGGTCAGGCAAAGGCTTTAGAACAGAATTCCAACCTTCAGCTTTATAGAGGAAAATGCCCTGTAAGACAAGGTCTCCGGGCTGACCAGATCATTACTTTTAGTTTAGCAAGATCATGGCAAAGAAAAGAAAAAAAGAAAAAAAGAAAAAAAAAAAAAAAGAAAGAAAGAAACTAAACTAAACTAAACTAAACCAAACCAAACCAAACCAAACCAAATAACCAGAAAAGGGGTGACTTGAATTTTAATTTTAGTATATTAACATTTCTTCAGGTTTTCTTTGGGGGAATGGTGGTTTTTAAGGTGTTAATGAAAAGGAATTCTGATCTCTGTTTCTAATTAATTTTCTTCATTCTCATTTGCATTCTATTTGTGAAAGTCCCTGCCAAGCTATATCTGAATAAAACAAGAATTCCCTGGGACAAGGAACTTACTCCTTATTTAAAAATCTCCTTGTGGGGCAGCCCCGGTGGCTCAGCGGTTTAGCGCCTGCCTTCGGCCCAGGGCCTGATCCTGGAGATCCGGGATCGAGTCCCACGTCGGGCTCCCTGCACGGAACCTGCTTCTCGCTCTGTCTGTGTCTCTGCCCCCCGCCCCCGGTGTGTGTGTGTGTGTGTGTGTGTGAGATGGATAAATAAATAAAATCCTTAAAAAAAAATAAAAATAAAATAAATAAAAATCTCCTTGTGGTAGAAAGCTTCACACAACAGGGAAACATGGAATTAATGGAGCTGCATTTGCATTCTGTATCCCAAGGAACTCTTTGGGCTCAAAGCTGTTTTGTGTAAATTTTGATGGCCAAGTGCTTACAACAGAGGCACAGAGTCACTGGGAACTTACCGTGGCCTTCCTTGCCCTGGGTTCCTTGCAGCATTTTGCTACCTTCATTCAGTTTCTTTGTTGCAATCCCGGAAATTGGACTCAAACTCTCCTATGAAGAACTGCAGGCCATGCTTCCCAAATTAAGGTAAAACCAACCTTTGAGACCCGAAGTCCCTCTGCAGCGGCAACGCAGGCCCCGAGAAGGCTTTCCCTTTAGCTAAAGAGAAGCCAAAACCTCAGTTTCCTCGGGCTCTTGTGCCATAAAATGGCAGGACTTCCATGAAAATGTGTTCAGTGCGGCTGAAGCATTGCCTTTGGCTTTTTTAGTCACTGCCGCTTCGTGTTTGTTCAGCTGCAGAGGTCAAATGATTTGTTCTTCCAGAAGTTAATCATTTATGACAAATTTGCTCTGCTGAGACGTGCACGGAAACGCGGCAGCCTGGCTGGGGAAGCTCGGCCGCGCGCATTTGTCTTTTTAAAAACTCTCATATTCTTCAATCTACTTTCCCCTCCTTTCATACAGTAGCCTCGGGCCACTGGTGTTTGGTTATCACTTTCTTTCCATCATCTGCTGTCCCTTTCTACTCTCGGCTTTTCTTTGGTTGTCTATTAAAGGTGCATGCCGCACCTTCACCTGCCAGGACGCATCAGGACTCAAACTCCGCTTCTCCTCTTCCTTGGAGGTGCATTTTCTTTTAAAGATATAATTTATTTATTCATGAGAGACACAAAGAGAGGCAGAGACACAGGCAGAGGGAGAAGCAGGCTCCATGCAGGGAGCCGATGTGGGACTCGATCCCGGGACCCCAGGATCATGCCCTGAGCCAGAGGCAGATGCTCAACCACTGAGCCACCCAGGTGCCTGCAGGTGGATTTTCCGAGGAAGCTGAGCTTCAGGCCGGTCTGGCTTGCACTGCCCTGGCGCTGTGTTCACATGGGCGTGTGCTGAGAATGTACACACAGCCGGTAGCTTGCACGTTCTCAGGCCGCTCTCCCCCGCGGTGGTTGGAGTTGGAGCACTCATGGCCATTTCTGAGAACTGTCCAAGGAAAAGTTGAGTTGGGGGCTCATCTAAGTGGATTTATCTAATGTGGATTTTTGTGGAATATACTTGTTTGGTGCGCACTCGTGTCTGTGTACAGCTCAGTTAGTGCTGGTGTCCTCAGGGCATGAGGACTCTCTCTGCTACCCTCCCCTGTGGGGACAGGGAGGGGACAGACCAGGAACTGCACCCTGTTTATGGGAGGCAGGGCAGAAGCCCAGTCCACAAGGTATGGGGCCTGGAGCTAGTCTGTGAAAGCCTCTTCCGATTTTTAAAGCTCACATGTGGAGGAAACTTGATAGAAATCTGCCCAAATTTGACAATACCTTAAAAACAATTCCTGAAACATTATTAATATCAGGTGTGTTGCCAAAAGAGTTTTCTAAACTAGCAATAAGAAAAAATTGATCAACCATATTAGAGAAAAGGTCTTTGACCTTGTATCTGATGTTACAGCACCTTTGGCATATGAAGAAATGATCAGAGACCACAGCCAAATATGTAGGGAAGAAGCATTTTTGAGATGTGTCAGGACTTTCATTTTAATTTTTTGATGTTTATTTTTTATATTATTTTCACCTGGGTTTTATGATGCATGTGATACTTATCAACTTTCCAAAATGTATTTTTTGTTATGATTTCTGGTTTCGCATGCAATCTGGTTTCCCATCACACCCAATTTTATATTCTTTTTTAAGAAAAGGAATCCTGAGACCCTTTAAGCTTTTGAGGCCTCAACATATAGATCAGACCCCAGTTTTAACTATTGGAAACCATTGTGATGCTTATGAAAAGATAATTTGTTCATTAAACCTTCTAAATCAGGAAGTTTCAACTCAGAAGTTAAAACCATGAAGGCAAAATTCCTCCTGTTTATCTTTCTAGTCTACTGTGTTCCCAGGCACTGGTAGCCTGGAGAGAAGGCCATTGATATTGGAAAGTGCTCTTCTGAATCTCCAAGTCATATTTTTCTGGCTTCTGTAAAATAAGATTTCAGCTTAGAGGGCATCCATTTCCACATGTTAGACGAACAGTCAGAAGTCTAAAAATATGAAGCAAAATTCAGTAGGAAGGAAGCTATGTCATAAGAATAATTTGGCTAGTTCTTAAGAACAGTTAGTAACTGGGCACAGCCAAAGTCGGTGTGTTTGTCTTCTAACAGATCATAATACCAGGTGGCATAGGAAAAGAAGGAAGGAGATGCATGAAGCATGTTTCAAAGGGGATTGTTGCACGATGCAAAAGCCATGGCTCCCAGAGGGAGGCATGTTCCGATTGGCCTTGTCTGGAGCTGTGTAACAATGACTCTGGGAGTAAGAGACTCGTAGGACCTTTTCATGGGGAAGGAACCACATATGAATAGGCTCCAAAGGACAAATGCCTTTGAGATATAAGGTAATTCAGATCTGGTTATGTTGTGTAGTTCCCAAATGTAATACCATCAGCATCTGGAGGCCTTGCTCAAACAGATGGTGATAACAAGCCCTGGACAGGCTGTGTGGACTCTATCTCTCAGATTGAGAAGTGTTCCAGGCCCAAGGCCCATTCTTGTGTGGCTGAGTGGGGGGGTCAGAAGACTGTGTATATGAGACCTTTCCTCACACTTCAGGCATGCTCTGATTGGGGACTGTTGGCATGGGGAAGCTGTAGGTGGGCTAACTAGAAGTGAGCATCCTCTGTGGTTAGTTTGGGGTACAACGTATTTGGCTTTTTCCATCTGGGTCTAAGTTAGAAATAGAGACAAAAATGAGAAATGCTGACAGTTATTAATTAAGTCCTAGCCATTTGGGGCCCATTATTGTTATTGTTTGGCATACTGCCCTTTTGGTATAGACAGTGGTCCGACTTCCTACTGTTCTAACTTACAGCTTTATAGCCTCGCAGGTGTCTTGGGCTGGTTACTGGAGATAATGGGTTGGTTTCCTGAATTGGTTGCTGCTGACTATAAATCAGAATTCTATTTTTATATATCGTTTGGCTTCTCTCCATTTGTATATTAAGTCTCTTGGATGTTCAATGAAAGTTTATTGCCTCAATTAGCAAAATAATGTTGACACTTGCAGTAGCTGAAAACCAAGTCTCTATTCGTTCATTCACTCTCAAATACTGCTTAAGCACCTTCTCTATGTCATACACCATGTCAACATGAGGGTACAGTAGGGGACAATGTAAACTGAGTCCCTGTTCCTTTGGATCTTAAAGTCCATATAGAAATAAAGAACTTTGAGCAATTATAATGAAATATGATGAATGAATTCATTGAGGAAATATAAGGAAGACAAGAGTGTCTTCTGTGAGAGGACAAGAGTCTCAGGGAGAGAGAGAGTCACACTGAAACTTAAAGAAGAGTAGACATTAGGTGAAAATTGATGGTGGAGGGTGGAAAAGTGAGGAGAGCATTTTGTAGGCTGAGAGGTCACTGGGTTCATCAGTGCTTGCTGTTGCAGTAAGAAACGCTCCCAATTCTCAGTGATATAACATAATAAATGGTTATTTTTTAACTCATACTAAGTGCAAAGTTGGAGGTAGCTCCAACTACCAAGCAGCAGGAGGTAGCTGCTTGACTTTCTTCCAACAGAGATATCGGGACCCACGCTTTCCATTTTGCAACCTTGCAACCCTTCACTACCAGGTGCACTGATGAGAGAGAGGGTGACTTGGGGGATGGAGATCTCATACCTAATTCTTAAGTCTTTGGACTGAAGATGACTCATCACTTTTGCCTACATGTCATTGGCAAAAAATAAGTCACATGACCTTTCTAGATGCCTCGGGCCAGGGCAATAGGAAGACATAGCATAGTGAGCATTAGCAGTTTCTACAATAGAACGGCACATGCAAGGATCAAAGGCAGGAGGCAGTGCTGTGTGTTTGAGAAACTGTAGCTGGGCAGGAGCATAGGATATGAAAGGCCAAGGGGCGGCTTTTATGACTAGAGAGGAAGACAGGGGCCCAGATAATTTGGGAACTTGGGAGCCATGATGGGAGAATTTGTGCTTTACCCAATGGACAATGAGAGCCATGCAAAGTGTTGAGATCATATTTATGGCTTTTAGAAGATTACTTTGGTTTTATCCTGGATAATGTCCTGGAGCAGGGCAAGACTGTGCAGAAAGAACAATGAAACACGGTGATATTCTATATAATACAATCCTATCGAATTCTTGATCTTTAGTTGACAGCAAATGTGAACATGGTATTAAACAAATTGAAAAGCATCTGCTTCATTTGATATTTCTTTTGAATGCTAGCTTAATCATGGTTCTGATATGCTTCAAAAAACAAAACTGAATCTTACTTCAGAGGTTACGTATATGAGCATGATGATTTCTTCATAGGCAACAGTACACTGCTGTTCTAATATGATAGAGATCCATTTTACTTTGAGTGGACCGGAAATGGAGGCTATAAGCCTGTAGTTAATTGATTTGGCACAGAAAGTCTTCACAATGGGAGAAAGCAACCTAAAAATTTGGAATTTGAGTGATAATGGGAGCTCAGAGGAGATTGTAGCTGCCCTTGGCTCTGACACAGTATTGCATCTGTTTTTGAGTAAATCATTTGCATGCCTGCACACTCTCTTGGCTGCCCCACAGGAAAACAGCAAGACCCAACCTCAAATCTTCTCCATAGGCCTAGAAGGAAAGTAAAGTCATGTAAGTATCTTCCAAAAGGTAGCACCAGAAGTAAATGCATTCTTCTACATGGTCCAGGAAAAGTAATCAGATCACTGATGAGAGTTTAAGGAACTGGTCTTTTTGTATCTACCCATTTCCCTACCCTCCCACCCTCTATGTAGCTTTCATCCTCTCATACAGGGTAATGACTTATCTGATTTAACCACAGAGCATCATATTGTATGGAAGGGTCAGGTATATTTTTATTTTTTACTCTTTTTTTTTTTTTTTAGAGGGAAAAGGGGAGTGGTGAGGAGGTGCAGAGGGAGAGGGAGAGAGAGTATCTTAAGTAGGCTCCACACTCAGCACAGAGCCCAGTGAGGGGCTCAGTATGGAGCTCACTCTCACAACCCTGAGATCATGACCTGGGCCACAATCCAGAGTTAGATACTTAACGGACTGAGCCACCCAGGTGCCCCTTTATTTTTTACTTTTTTTTATTTTTAAGATTTCTTATTTATTCATGAGAGATACATAGATAGAGAGGAAGAGACACAGGCAGAGGGAGAAACAGGCTCCACGCAGGGAGCCTGACGTGGGACTCAATCCGGGGTCCCCGGGATCACACCCTGGGCAGAAGCTGGTGCTAAACTGCTGAGCCACCCGGGCTGCCCATATTTTTTACTTTTAAGAGTAATATAATACAATTTGTTTTGAGAGTTTCACTAACTGTATTGCGGTATGTCTTCTCATGAAATAATTCCTGTGGTGGCTTATTTTAAAATAACGGGAATTACATATGAAGGCAACACATTGGAAACTTTTTTGCAGGATCCTGCTCTCAACAGTTTCTTTACTTCTTTTTAGGATGTAAAGAAAAGAACTAGTGAATGCCTGTGTGTCTTTTTGGTGGTGGTGTTTGTGTGTTTGTTTTTAAATCAAAGAAACACAGCCCATGGGAAAAAAATCCAGGCCTCAGCTCTCTTTTCTGCTACGTTTGTGGCTGTAATATTGCCAGATCTTGGTTGTAAGGGTTAAACTTCTTAAAAACTCTGTTTTTTTGTTGGCTTGTTGTTGGTTTTGCATTCTCTTGAGATTTGTGGAAAGCTCAAATTCACAAATTAATGGATAAAGACTATTATTTTGCCAATTCGGAAGGCAGTCTTAGCACTTCGTGATGCTCTATGGGGCAGAGTTGGAAGTCTGAAATAAAAATCATATCTAATAGAACCCTTAAAATTTTTTTTTCATACATGATTCATACAGGTAGCATAGGCTCATGCTCATTGTCTTGGGCTGTTCAGGCTGCCAGAACAAAATACCACATGCTAGGAGGCTCACAAACAACGAAAATTTATTTCACAGTTCTGGCAGCTGAGAAGTCTAGGATCAAGGAATCGGCAGATTCAGTGTTTGGTGGAAGCTTCCTGGTTCCTTTTCACTATGTCCCCACGTGGTAGAAGGGACTTGGGAGATTTCAAGGAACTCGGCCACTAGTCCAATTTATGAAGCCTCCCTGCTCATGACTTAATCATCTCCCAAGGGTGTCCCCTCCTAACACCATCAATTGGACACTAGAATTTCAACACATGAATTTGGTATGTGGTGGAGACAAACATTCAGACCATAGCACTCACTGAAAACCAACAATTCCGACAAGTAGAGTTAGTTTTTAATAAAATGTTATCTAATATGGACTGTGCTGTATATAGTTTTTTCCACTTATTAACTATAATCATTTCCCTCAAGGGATTAATATTTCTTAGTGATTGTATAATATTATGCAGTATGAAATTTCCATAACGTACTTACCATTTGTCTACTGGTTGATGCCTAGGTGTTTGCAGTTTTGACAGTTACATATAATCCTGTGATGAATATCTTGGTGTGTACACTTTTTGTCTTTATTTATAATTTCCATAGATTCCATGAATTCTTAGAAGTACATTAGGTCAAAAGGCACATTTTCAAGGCCATATTTTTCAGTCACTATTAAGATGATTCTATGGTTCTTTCTTCTTTAAATTGTTGATGCACCACATTGAACTCAGGCAAAAAATATCGTATGGAAAATTTGAATGAAGCACTACTCACTTAATTGGATAGCAGATTCATAAAGTTAAATTAGGTAGGATATTGGTAAGTCACTGTAGAGGAGCACATGGATATTTAGTGAGCATTAATAGGTTTTCTAGAAGCTAGCATGAGCAGAGGTCCAAAGGCATATGAGAATGGTGGCAGAGCATGGCAGTTAAAGGTTGAAGAGCAACCATAGTCCATATTTCCCTGTTTTCTAGCAACATCTAGGTTATGTAGGATCTTTTGCCTGGTGGTATGGGTCACAACCTTCAGTTGTGTGGGGTCTGAGACCTTGGTTGTTTTGTCTTTTTCATATGGCCTGTTTCTCGTTGACCAGAAGTATTTGGCCAGGAGGTGTTAAGAGGCACCTAGCCTACTTTCTGGGTTGCCCACATAGCATTCCCTACATCTCTTGCTTGAGTCACAGCACCCGTGTCTCCCTGTCAGTTTGGCAATACAGAAACCCATTCCTCTGCTTGTCGGGTCAGTTGTGTGAAGAATCCAGAATGGCCATGGCATAGTCTTAGCTTCAAATGTAACAGAGCCAAAACTGCATTCTCCGGTAGAATTTCTCCTTTGAGCATTAAGACTACCAAATACTTTGATCTCAAGATTTGGGTGGGAAAATAGGTTTTCCCCATCAAGTATTCTGGGCATTTCTACTTCCTCTTTTTGGTTCCCAAGCCCAACCATACTGGCTATAGGGAAGAGAGTAAGAAGGCACACCTGCTTTTTAAACATTTTATCCAGCAGTGACATATTCCCTCTTATATTCTAGGTGTCAAAACTCAGCCACATGCTGAAGCTAACTGCAAGGGAGGCTGAGAAATGTAGTCTGGCTGTCTGCTAAGCAGGAAAAGGAAATGAGTCTCATGAACACATAGCAATCCCCATCACACCAGTCTTCCTTTCACCAGTTCCGTTTTTGCTGTGCTCTGCAGTGTTTCTTTCATAAGTATGTTTCAAAATTATGACATAGTTCTAGTTTTGTTAAAGACACATTAAATACATTTTTTTTCTTTTATGTGTAGTTTGTTTCAAAGAGAAGATAAGTTACTTCTCTATTTTTAACCAGAAACCTAGATACCACTGAATGACACCTATTTATTTTCAGTGGTCACATTCTAAGCTGTTGTCAATACTTAAATTTGAATACTTAGATTTAGATTTGGAATTAGATTTTAGATTTTTGTTCTTGGCACATAGAACAACATTTTTAGGTAATTCAGTGTAGTTTGGTGCTGCCAGCTGTGTTTTGAAAATGCCTTAGAAATTATTTTCTTTTCTTTGTGTAAAAGGTATCCAGAAAAATCCAAAATCTAACACTAAATTTAATATTCTAAGTTTTGAGTGCAAATCTTTTGCATTGATAGGAGAAAAATCACAAGCAATTGTTCTGTGATGAATTCATAGTATTGTTTTATGAAACAACTTCCAGGTAAAGCCCCTTCAGTGATGATAATTTCTCAGCCAAATCATAGCTCAGTCAGAAAACCCGGTGTAACCATTTCTTTGCCAGGCGGTTGAACACAAGAGAGAGGGAGTAGGTATTTCAGTCAGTACCTATTTATCAAGTGCTTTGTATGGGCTCAGCATTGCCTGGGATCCCAGAATCCCTGCTCCCCGTAATGACACCTGGCATTCAGGATGGGATTCAGAGTATTTGAAGGGACAGTAATGGTGGAGGTCATATTAAAAGTTTCATATACGTGTCATAGAAAGACTTTACTATCAAGTAAAAATTTTAGTATTTGTTTATTCAACTTCTTATTTTTAAAAATTTCAAATAAACTTTGATGCTGTTTGGAAAGAGATCTTTTGAGATACAATGAAAAGGCTTTGGCAAAAAAAAAGGAAAAAAGAAAAGAAAAGGCTTTGGCAGATTGGAAATATGGTAAATAAATGGATTTATTTGGCATATTTGAAATAAAATAATTCAAGGGATATAAATACCATGAAACATAGAAATACATATAAAATACATAGGAGGGAAAAGCTATTTATTTATTTATTTATTTATTTATTTATTTATTTATTTAGGGGAGAAAGGCTTTTTAACTACAGATTTTTTAAAAAAATATTTTATTTATTCATGTGGGACAGAGAGAGAGGGAGAAGCAGGCTCCATGCAGGGAGCCTGACGTGGGACTTGATCCAGGGTCTCCAGGATCTCACCCTGGGCTGAAGGCGGCGCTAACCTGCTGAGCCACCTGAGCTGCCCTAATTACAGATTTTTTAAAAAAGAGCTTAAGAAAGAAAATATTTATTTTCCTGATAATTCACAGAAATGAACTTTTTAACTGGGTAACCATCATTTCATCAAATGTACTTTTGTAGAGATAAAATGATTGGTACTCAGGCAAAATTGCTTCCTTTAGTATAATAGATAGATATCAAAGATGTGATTGTTTTATTTGTACAAGGACCAGTGTTAAAACAATGTGCTTGAGTCCTATGTTTGTGTGATACTATGTTTTACATGTTTGCACATTGCTCTTGTTATTTTAAAAGATTTTATTTATTTATTTGAGAGAAAGACAGAGAAAGCAGGAGCAGGGGAAGGGGCAGAGGGAGAGGGAGTAGGCTCCCCGCCGAGCAGGGAGCCCAACATGGGGCCGACCCCAGGACCTTGAGATCATGACCTGAGCTGAAGGCAGATGCTTAACCCACTGAGCCACCCAGGCGCCCCTACACGTTTACACATTGTTAATTCAAAGACTTTTAGTCTTGCTTCCTTTGCCTCTTGAGATGCCACAGTAACATTTGCGCCACGTCCAAAGTGTGCATTCATGTTGGCTCATGAGGAGATACAGGTTCTGAGATCCAAGGTTTCATATTGTGGATGTGTGATAGAAGGTGTCTCTGTTTCATGTGGATATTACTCCTCTACCTTTTTCCTTTCTCCTCCACCTTTTCCACTTGCTCTTTTTCTTCTTTATTTTTCCATTTTTCTCTTTTTTGTGAATCCATGAGCCACCATTGTGGGTTCTGGCCAGATTTTACATTGGGGAGGGAGTAAACTCTCCCTTCAGTTATTGAGAGAGTGAGTTAAGCTCTTGCTGGGGACTCCCTCTTAGTATGGAGAGAAGTGGAATTCTTCACTATCTTGAAGCTTTGAGTTGCTGGGAGCAGGGCCTTGGGTGGGGTGATGGTGGGCTAGGCCGATCTGCTTCTACCTCAGGTACCCCGCCTTCTCTGCCTGCACAATTCTGCATGGCTCACCATCATATTTCCTTTAGGCCTTGGCTCAATGGTGCTGATGTTTGTTGAATGAATAAATGATACTGTGGACCCATGACTGTTTAAGCTGGCAGGATCCATTAGCAACTGTGGGCAATGCCAGTTACAAAACTATGCATCCAAGAAGACGTCCCTTAAAAATCTCTCCATGTTCTCATAAGGTGGTTCTCAGGTGAGGGATGAGACATCAGTTAATAAGTAGGGGGGCATGTGTTTCTTAAGTTGATTATGATTCATATGCTTAAAAAAAAAGATTTTATTTATTTATTTGACAGAGAGAAAGAGTGCAAGCACAAGCAGGGGGAGCTGCAGGAGGAGGGAGAAGGAGAAGCAGGCTCCCCGCTGAGCAGGGAGCCTGACATGGGGCTTGATCCCAAGACCCTGAGATCATGACCTGAGCCGAAGGCAGGCATTTAACTGACTAAGCCACCCAGGCTACCAACTCATATGCTTTGGCACAGTTTCTCTCCATGACTCTTATTGGAATTGGGGTCAGCTTATGGAGTATCACCTGGCAGTGTGCAACCACCACGTTTCTGAAGGAGGTTTGTGTGAGGTAAAGGAAGGCTCTGGATTGCAGGGGCAAGAAGAAAAATGAAAAACCACGTAGGAGTGAATAGTAATACTTGTTAACTCCCATTGTGCCTGTTGTCATGCTGTTCTTTTTACATAATATATATTTTACACTATGAGCAAGATTCAAAGACTTTCAAAACCACTTTTCTTACTTTAAATAATGAATTTTACATATCATTAAATTTGTAATTACATAAAAGTCGTAGCTATTTTATACCTGCTATGGAACTCTTAGCAGTACCTTAGGCATTAGCCCCGCCTTTTGAAGAAAGAACTGTTTTGGTTTCCTTAGAGTCTTGAGAATGAAAGGAAGATTTGAGCATGAGTGAAGTCCTCTAGAAAAACAGAGAAGGGAAGGAGGATTCCCTCTGCCAACAGGCTACATTCCCTGAGAAGAATTCTGGAAAGCTCAGTGAAGGGGCCTGGAAGACAGCAGGACAAGGGGGGCTCTGCCCGTCTGATCCCCTGCCAACCTGCATGGAGATGGGCAAGGCACAGCTTTGAGATGTATTGGTCGGGGGCACTAAGAAAGCAGAAGGAACATTCCCTGGTCCCTGTCCTTCATCATTCTCTATTTTTCTCCACAGTTAGAGCTGTGCTGTGCCACTGCAGAGGAAAGACAAGATAATTATCTCAGGTCAACCTTTGTTTATTGAGCACATACTATGTGCTATGCTCTGAGGGTACAAAAATGAATAGTTCCTACTCAGAGCAGACTTAACAGGATCTCTGTGTGATTTGCTGAGGAAAGGAGTGCGGGGCTTTCCACTGCTGTGGGTTAAGGAGGGCCACTCCTACTGATCAACTGGAATGCCAGTTGTTAAAAAACATTGCACAGCCCCCTCTTTCTCTTTTTCACACTCTTGGCATCATTTTCCTGTCTTCTCACTTACCATTTTTTAGGGTGATCTGCACCATTTCTTAGGAATGTCATAGCAGGGATTTCACAATGCAACTAAATCAAAAATAATATGAATTGACATTTACTGAGGCATTCTGGGTGAGGCACCATACAAAGCCTTCTCTCAATATTTTTCATGTAATTTTCATAAAACTTCTACTAAGAAAGTTTTTTATTATCCTTTTTTTAAAAAAAGATTTTATTTATTTATTCCTGTTCAGACACACACACAGAGAGGCAGAGACACAGGCAGAGGGAGAAGCAGGCTCCATGCAGGGAGTCCAACGTGGGACTAGATCCCAGGTCTCCAGGATCACACCCTGGGCTGAAGATGGCGCTAAACTACTGAGCCACCGGGGCTGCCCTATTCTTTTATAAATGTGTCAGATGAGGCACAGAGGTTTAGTCACTTAAGTTCACACAGCTGGCATATTGTAGAGCCAAGATTCGGACTCAGTTCCAGAGCCCACATACTGTATACTTCTGCTTCTAACTAAACACCAGTGTCCCTGCTAAATCTTAAGATTTTATTGCTCAAGTAATGAACTCTCAGTTTGGTTGACTCATTCTGAGCAAGAATGTTGTGTGCTTGGGGCCACCATCTGTAGAGAACCCCAGGTAGTGCTCAAGAGTGTCTCCAGAGAAGGAAACTAGATGTGGCCTTAGGCACATGGGGCAGAGCCCTCACCTTCTTAGGACACTCTGAAGCTCTTAGGATTTTGGATTAGTATCCTTTTCTTGTAGCTGATGTTAAGATTTAATTTGTTCTCAGATGACTGTTAGGGTCTTGGTCAAGCCAGAAGCCTCTCCTTTCCATGAGAATTCATGCAAGTTTTGATCTTACCTGGATGCTGGACTGGAGAAAAAGAAAATGTAAGACTACCAAGATATATAAGTTGGAAAGTAAAGATTTTCCAAATGCTCTACCAGGAAGCGTTTAGCATTCAGATATTCTGGGCTACAACAACAATAACAACAAAAAGGAATTAGAAGAAAAGAAAAAAAAATTAGTAGACATCTGTGATAGGTAAAGTTTTCAATTTTCTTCTAACTTTTCATACGTTCAAATTCATTCCCAAAGACTTTTCCATCTTTTGGCATTTGTATATGATTACATAATAATATGAAATATTAACCAAAGTATTCTCTTCTTTGTCCTTTCTTTCCTTTGTACTTCCCCTTTGTTGAGTGCTCAGGCGGATCATGCACAAAGACCTAAATGTAAGATGTGAAACCATAAAACTCCTAAAAGAAAGCACGGGCAGTAATCTCTTGGACATCAGCTTTAACAACATTTTTCTAGCTATGTCTCTCAAGGCAAGGGAAACAAAAGTAGAAATAAACCATTGGCACTACACCAAAATAAATCATTTTTGCACAATGAAAGAAATCACCATTAAAATAAAAAAGTAACCTACTGAATGAGAGAAGATAGTTGCGAATTACTATCTGATAAGGGGTTTATATCGACAACATACAAAGAACTTATACAATCCATCACTAAAAAAACCCAATTAGAAAATGTTCAGAGGACATGAACAGACATTTGTCCAAAGAAGACTACCAGATGGCCAACAGACACATGAAAAGATGCTCAATATCACTCATCATCAGGGAAATGCAAATCAAAACCATAGTGAGAGGGATCCCTGGGTGGCGCAGCGGATTAGCGCCTGCCTTTGGCCCGGGGCGTGATCCTGGAGACCCGGGATCAAATCCCACGTCGGGCTCCCGGTGCATGGAGCCTGCTTCTCCCTCTGCCTATGTCTCTGCTTCTCTCTCTCTGTGTGTGACTATCATAAATAAATAAAAAATTTAAAAAAAAAAAAAAAACAAAAAAAAAAACCATAGTGAGCTATCACCTTGTACATGTCAGAATGGCTAGTATCAAAAAGACCAGAAAAAAACAAGTGTAGGCAAGGATGGCGACAAAAGGAAACCCTCACGCACTGTTGTTAGGAATTAAAATTGTTGCAACTACTCTGGATAACAGTATGGTTGTTCCTTAAAAAATTAAATATAGAAATACCATGCAGTCCAGTATTCCATTCTGGGTATTTACACAGAGAGAACAATAACGCTAATTTGGAACATTTATCCACCCCTATGTTTATTGCAGCATTATTTACAACAGCCACGATATGGAAGAAAAACAAGTATCCACTGATAGATGAATGGTTAAATAAGATGTGATATATATAAATATATGAGATGGAATATTATTTACTCATAAAGAAGAATGAGATCCTGCCATTTGTGACAACATGGATGGATCTAGAGAGTATTATGCTAAGCAAAATAAGTCAGACAGAGAAAGGTAAACACCATATGATTTCCTTTATATGTAGAATCTAAGATTCCAAAACTAATGAACAAACAACAAATAAACAAAAAAACAGAAACAGACTGGTAGTTGCCAGAGGTCAGGGGTTGGGGGAAATGGGAAAAATAAGTGAAAGTGATTAAGAGGTACAAATTTCCAGTAATAAAATAAATAAGTCATGTAGATGAAAAGTATAGCATAGGGAATATAAACAATAATATTGTAATAATGTGATGTGGTAACAGATGCTAACTACACATATTAGGGTGAGAACTGGGTAATGTATAGAATTGTTGAATCACTATGTTGTACACCTACAACTAATATAACATTGTATGTCAGTTATACTTCAATAATAAAAAAAGATTCTCAAAAAATTGGAAAAAAATTAGAGTGTATATTCTAAATACAAAACCAAAAACACAACCTGACCTCACATAAGAAACACCTGGGATCTTTTAGAAATTAACCCTATTAGGGTTTTTTTTTAAGATTTTATTTATTTATTCATGAGAGACAGAGAGAGAGAGAGGCAGAGACACAGGCAGAGGGAGAAGCAGGCCCCATGCAGGGAGCCCGACGTGGGACTCGATCCTGGATCTCCAGGATCACACCCTGAGCTGAAGGCTGTGCCACATCGCTGAGCCACTGGGGCTGCCCCCTATTAGGGTTTTATTGCCAGAGGACCTAAATCAGTATTTCTGGGGTCCTGGCCCAGACATGGGTATTTTTAAAAAGCTCTCTAAAGGATTCTGAGGTGCAGCCAAGTCTGAAGACCTCTGGAGTGACTGAACTTCCTGTTTTTGGGTGATTCTCATGCACGGGAGAAAAATTCAAAAAGAATAAAAAGAAATATATTCTTGGTATTTGGGTTTTAGCAGACTGGCAGGGGAATAGAAAGGGAGACAGAAGATCTTGCAGAATACAGCATGAGCCACAGCAAGGATTACTTCCCCCAGGACAGAAAAGAGATTTTTTAATCAGTAAGGATGGTGAATGGGAGAACCAGAGGGAAGGTGATGAGCTTCATTTATTTGGGGTTGTTGGAAGTCCTTGTAGACATGAGGGATAGATCGTGATGGGGGATCAGGTGGGGTGATGGATATCTCAACAGATGCCTTCACACACAATCAGATGCCACCTTCCTCCCCCACCCTAGTCCCTTGGCACAATGAAGACTTTCTAGACAGTATATACCATTCTTGGGAAGGAAGGAGGACTGTTACACTGTGGTGGAAGGGGACTCAGAACAGAAGTTTTAAACTGAGTTATAAAAAGTTAGGAATGCTATATACCTCATGTACCCACTTCTAACATGTATGCATTGCTTTGGGTCTGTCTCCTGCCAGAAGAATAAGGAGGAAGACTACCCCCCTGGTGGTCCTGTTGACTCCGCTCAGTACCAATCAATTTATGCGTTGCCACCTAGTAATGGAGTGTTTTATGTTCCTAAGAGAGGCCCGAGGAAAGAACAATAAAGTATTCATGATAGTTGAGACCAAACATCATTTTACTATGAAGGTACTCTACCAAACTGACCATATTGCTCTTGGTAGTACCAGGTGTATACTATGTACTGGATAAAGGTGTACAACTTTATCCATTTTTAAAACAATTTAATGACTTGAAAAACTTTTAAATTCATTTTCTTTATAGAAGGAATAGGTGGCACATTCACATTGTGGTGTAAGTTTGGTAGCACGAAGATCTTTGAATTCTTAAGATTAGGTTCGAAGCCTATTATTCTAGAAATAAGAAATCTAAGAGAAAAAAAGGATGCAGAATGAAAACCTCCCTGTAGTACTGGCCCCAGCTCTCTGGATCCCTTTAGGAGCAACCAGTGTTACCAGTTTCTGGTGCATGGTTCAGAAATACTCAATGCATATGGCAGCAAACGTGCAAACATTCTCTTACTTATTTCTCTTTTCCTCAAATGGCAACTAACATAAAACTGATCGAGACCTTGATTTTTTTTTAATTTATTTTTATTTTTTATTTTTATTTAAAAAAAATTTTTTTTTAATTTATTTATGATAGTCACACAGAGAGAGAGAGAGGCAGAGACATAGGCAGAGGGAGAAGCAGGCTCCATGCACCGGGAGCCCACTTGGGACTCGATCCCACGTCTCCAGGATCACGTCCTGGGCCAAAGGGAGGTGCTAAACCACTGCGCCACCCAGGGATCCCAAGACCTTGCTTTCTATAGCAGGTGATAGAGTCCTTCGTTCTTTTTTATGGCGGCATGGTATGTCACTGAATGCATACATCAGGGTTTATTTAAGCAGTTCTTACTGACAGGGAGTTTTAGATCATTTCCATTCATTATGCACTTTAAAAAATGATTGGAGATCTACGATCCTCTGAAGAGCTTCAACTCCAGAATTACCAGTTTGATAATAATGTATATGTGTGAATTTCAGTTAGTATTATTTTAACAGCATTTTAATTTACTTAGAAAGGATTTTGATTTTACATGTTAAAAGATACTTTATCACTAATTATTACATTTAGAGTCTTCTGAGGTTTTATGAGCTTTTCTTTCATCTTTGATAGCCTCATAAAGTTTTTATGTTCTCAATTTTTGCTGTCTTGGATAATGTCTGCCTCAATGCATTGATAGTATGCTTCAATATGCTATTATGCTCTTCTACTACATCAAACTATAGAACTTAGAAATATCATTAACAATGGAATACATTTGGGGGCACCTGGTGGTTCAGTCAGTTAAGCATCTAACTCCTAATTTCAGCTCAGGTCATGATCTTAGGGTCATGAGATCAAGCCCTGCATCAGGCTGCCTGCTGAGTGGGGAGCCTGCTTGAGACTCTCTATCTCTCTCTCCCTTTCCCTTTGCCCAACTCCTCACTCTCACTCTCTCTGGAAAAAAAAAAAAAAAAGAAGCAGTTTTCCATTTAAAAATCCTTGCTTTGACTAGAATTACTTGCTTCAACTGCTTTAGAAGCCTGGCTTGAAATAACACCCCAGCTTGCTGGAGAAACATATTATACTTACCATTAGCTATAATTTTTCATAAATAAATTAAATTTAGCCTCTTTAGGTGTTAAAATTTAAACAAATTTCTTTTTTTTAAGATTTTTTAAAAATTTATTTATTCATGAGAGATAGAGAGAGAGAGAGAGGCACAGACACAGGCAGAGGGAAAAGTAGGCTCCACACAGGGAGCCTGATGTGGGACTCAATCCCAGGACTCCAGGATCATGCCCTGGGCCGAAGGCAGGCGCTAAACCACTGAGCCACCCAGGGATCCCCCAATTTAAGCAATTTCTGGGTGAAAATGATAATATATTCTTTTTATACAACTATCTGGTTATGCTTTGAGATTCCACATTGTTATTAAATAGATTTAGAATTATAATTCTTATCATTGGTTATAAGATCTAGCCATTAGTGACACAAAGCAGGATGTCTTTCCCGTGGCTAATAGTTGCCTTTGCTTGACAACTTTTAAGAGAAGGAAATGACCACCCTGGTAGGATGATCATTCTGTTTTGCGTGTGTGTGTGTGTGTGTGTGTGTTGTTTTGTTTTTTGGTATTTTTGCTTTTTAGAAAGATTTTCTGGGATCCCTGGGTGGCGCAGTGGTTTGGTGCCTGCCTTTGGCCCAGGGCGCGATCCTGGAGACCCGGGATCGAATCCCACGTCGGGCTCCCGGTGCATGGAGCCTGCTTCTCCCTCTGCCTGTGTCTCTGCCTCTCTCTCTCTCTCTCTGTGTGTGTGACTACCATAAATTTAAAAAAAAAAAATTAAAATTAGAAAAATTTTCTGATTTTTTATGCTTAAATATAATTATCTCCTTTTTGTAAAAGATTTTATTTATTTATTTAAGACAGAGGGAGCACGAGCAGGGGGAAGAACAAAGGGATAGTGATAAGCAGACTCTCTGCTGAGCAGAGAGCACTCAAGGGGCTGGGGGAGGAACCTCAATTCCAGGATCCTGAGATCATGACCTGAGACAAAGGTAGATGCTTAACCTACTGAGCCACCCAGATGCCCCAATTATCTCCTTTGTAATAAACCCAATATAACATACTAGCTCGTCTGGTGATGGAGAGATTAAGGTAAAAAAAAAAAAGATAGATGACATGAGTCTAAAATCAACAGGAATCTGAGAGCATAAAGATCACAAGATACTAAAACATTTCACAAGATACTAATTTCCCCCAAACCCATGGTCAGAAGTATCAGCATTTTACCACCATGATTGTGCTTTTCCTTACTTACTCTTTAAAACTCACCCAGATGGTCCTTTGGCTGCTAGGAAGAAACCTTAATCTTTGCAAGCAGCATCCTGTTCAGAAGATCATGACTCCACATTTGCGTTGTCTTCCTATTTTACATTGCTGTGAGTTAACACAGGGCTAATGGTCAAGAACCAAGTCATTTTCAGGTGATCCTTGGACACAACATTACCACAATTGATTTAATACAAAAATCTTACCTTTTTCCAAGGGCAATAGGCATAATAGTTATAGTGATGCTACATTTATATATGATGCTCCATTGCTTTTGAGTGTCAAGGATCCATCCTCTACTCCTTTGAAATCACACCTCAATTTTCCTTTGGAAAACAAATTCCTTCTGTTAGATATAATGCTGGTTGGTCTGGTGTCCAAGACATCTCTTATTCACCTGCCATAGAGTGGGTGTGTGATCCCAAGTTCAATCACACTTCAATCACACTATTTCCTTGGAGTCTGAATGTTAGGAAGAGATGGAAAACAATTAGCATTCATTAGTATTACTCCAGAAAGATTAACATTTAGCTTTTACTCCCTCATGAAATTTGATTTTTATCTTGTCTCCCATTCTGTGAGTCACTCAATAAACTCCATTTTTACTTAAATTAGCTTGATCTGATTTTGATTGCTTGCAACCCAAGAACTCAAATGGATATGATGATGAAGACAGGATATTGCTTGCAAATAATTTAGATGTCCTCAGATGATGGTCATACAAGCAATTGTATTTATTTTTGCAAAGGTTTTTTATTCCAACCAAAATGAATCACTGTTGGAAGTTTAATTATGGGATCCTGTACAACAAATGGAGTTGGAAAAAATCATATTAATAAGCAGTTTAAAAGTGCTGGACTGACACAAATATTTTGACAAGTCTATTTTTTTCTGGATTAACTTAAATGCTCCTTTGAAGGAGTTATCCAAGTGTTAGTACTGTCATTATGACTCAGAACTAGGGAGTAGTGTATGGACTCTGGCAGATGTCACAATAAAGGGTAAGAATTGTCCACTCAGCCTTTACATTCTTTTTCTTTGATCTGGATCATTTGTACTTCTATCGCCCATCTCCAGATTCCATTCTAGACATTTGCAAAATCTCTGTCATTTATCAAGCTCCACAGATGGACTTAGACTTCAGAGGCAGCATGGATGTCAATTTGTAACTTTAACTTTTGAAGATAAACTTTTTTATCATAAGTAAAGAGACTGACCTCATACTACTCCATCTCTGTATCTCAATGTCCTACCTATTCTTCAGGCATAGTGAAAATTCCAAATATTTTATATACTTTTCCAGTTGACCATATCTGGACTGACATCTCCCACTCTGACACCCTGTGATGTGGATTGTCTGTATCAATCTTCTTGGCTTTGCTTTATAATCTGGCCCTTATTTACATACTTTATTTCTTCCTATTGCCCCTTAGCTTCTGGAGGATGCAAGGATTTGTATCTTCTATGATGATGTGTGTGAAAGGATGGCATCTTTTTGTGTAGCCCCCTCCATCCTCTGCCCCAAATCACTGAGGTAAACAAGTGTCGATAAACTCTATTACAAATTAGATGGCACTCCTGGTGATAAGATTTAGTGTCAGCAAAAGCAAAAGAGAAATAAATGTCCTGGCAACATATCAGAATCAGAGGGTCTCAGGCTGTGGTCCACAGGCCATTGATGTCTATGGACATGTCTCAAAATACATATTTAAAACAACTGGAATTCGAAGACTTCAGCAAAGCATGTGTTCTCCACTTTGCTCCAGGCCCTACCTCTCCCTGCTCCCATCCCCCATTTACACATTTACATTACTTGATAAACTTCAAATAGCTTTGATTTTGGGATCTCAATTATGTTTTAAACCTTGTTGCCATATCTTCAAATACTCTGCATACCTGCCCATACATCTCCATGTTTCTCTAGTGTGTGTGTTTTAAAAATTCTTTGACAAGAATTATGCTTAACTGCAGACCACTACAAAGCTAGGCCTTCACTAAATATTATCAACTGTTGATCTTAAACTTGAGGTTGCCATGTGAGAAATCCATGCCATAGATCAATGTTTGGCTCTTAAGCTTTGAAGTCATGCTTCAGCCTCAGGATGAGCTCTTCTTTATAAACTTTGCAAACGTTTACCACCACAATTGTGCTCTAGTTTCCCAGGAAAGCAAATAGGTTGGCCAAAAGTTATATTTGTAAAAGTGTCTCTGTAGTGAGCCTGGTGTCCAACAAGAGAAGCATGATTATCTGGGTGTCTCTGTGGATAAAGTATAATGATCTTAAGCTCTAATTTTTTTTCAGCACTGAGGTAGACATGCCAATTGAGTAATCTACTAACTAGACATGCGAACGAAGACTAGACTACCTAGCAAAGCTTTGAGCAGAGCTTTGAATGGTAGCCAGAGCTGTGCTTCCCCCAGGGATGAGCAAACGTGGAGGACACCCAGAGGCTTCTTGTGGCCTGAATTCCTTCCTTGGCTAGATCTTGTCCTAAGACATTGTCTTTATTTTTTTTTAAGATTATGTATTTATTCATTCATGAGAGACAGAGAGAGAGAGAGAGGCAGAGACACATGCAGAGTGAGAAGCAGGCTCCATGCAGGGAGCATGATGTGGGACTTGATCCCGGGACTCCAGGATCATGCCCTGAGCTGAAGGCAAACGCTCAACTACTGAGCCACCCAGGCATTCCAAGACATTGTCTTTCTGTCTCAAATTGACTTGGAGGCTCAGACCAGTTTTGAGATAGGGCAAAATGAGTAGTTGGAAAAAATGAAGAGCCAACAAAGATGGCAGATGGCTATGTAAACCTTTGAAAACCTGTAACAGACATTCTTAGATCATTTGGTTCATCAGAATGATTTTTAAAGAAGTAAAAATAGACACAGAGAAGAAGTAGAGAAGGAAGAGAGAGAGGAGCCCAGAAAAACAAGTAAGATGTTATATTATCTTAGCACATATTAGGGCTCAATATGTATGCATTGGCTATCTTTTAAAAAGATTTTATTTATTTATTCATGAGAGAAACAGAGACACAGGAGACGGGAGAAGCAGGCTCCATACAGGGAACCCGATGTGGGACTCAATCACAGAACCCCAGGATCACAACCTGAGCTGAAGGCAGGTGCTTAACCACTGAGCCACCCAGGAGTCCTGTATTGGCTATTAATAAGGGAAAGCCTTTTCTAATTTTTATTTATTTTAATTTATTTTATTTTTTTAGCCTTTTCTAATTTTTAAAGCTAAATACTGCAGTACATATATTTATTGGTTAGCACTTTACCATCTCACAGATCACATTTTTCACTTATTATCCTCTAGAAAAAATACAATAAACAGGTAAGGAAGTGATATATCCTTAAAGAGAGGGAGAGAAACCTGCTCAAGATGCCCCACTGGTCCTTGATGGCAGAGCCTTGGCACATACTAATGCTACAGAAACCCCTTTTATAGCCCCTTGTCTCTGAAATAAGTTGTGGTGCATTTTGGAAAAAGTCAAAAATTAAATGGCAGGCTCACTATGCACATTTTGTTTTATCTCTTTGCATTTTCCAGTTATGGAGGACAAAGGGACGAGGCAAAATGCAAGGCCTGTCTGCCTGTGAAGAATGCAGTTGGTGTGGGTGCTTGACCAGTGGTGATAATGGCCCTTGTTCACTCTCCTTGGTTTCATTAATAGCACTTGTGGGGAGTATGCTGTTTGCACTTATGTGGAGCAACAGCAGAGTTATATTTTATTCTGTTACTTTTCTCTAAGGGCAACATTATCCATTAACCAGCTTCCCTTTGCCCACATTCCTGCTAGGTGTTCTAAAGAGTAGAGATACAGAATTTCTTAAAGCATTAAGGCAATGAAAGAAAAAATCTTTTTTGTGTGTGTGGGAAGTGGGGTTGGGGGGGTACGAGAGAGAAATCTGTGAGTTCACTTCTCCCTATTCTTTTAGTTTATGAACATAAATATGTCAGTTCTAATTTAATGTGCTCATAAAACTCTGATGCCAAGAATATTCCAGAATGTGAAAGCCATTGATGTCTTTTGCCTGGACTATTACAGTAATTTTTGTATTGATTTCCTTACTTTCTGTCACTCCCCATGTGACACTTGATTCTCCATTTAAGTGTGCATACCAGCTTTCTAAAACATCGAGCTGTTCATGAGGGCACTTTCCAGCCCATGGTTCCTCCTGTGAGAGGCCCACTCTTGCCAGAGAGCTTGGAGGCCTGGAGGTCCCCTAGAGCCATTTCTACCCCACCCCCGCCCCAGCTTCTTTATTCCAAATGCTCCAGTCCCACAGACCACTCTAGGCCTTTCTGTGATCTTGAGCTTTTGACCATATTGTTTGCCTCCCTTCAGTGTTCTAACTTTCCTCTTCTTACCACTCAGTGGATCCCATTCTTTCAAATGTCCCCTTTCTAGAAATCTCTCTGTCTCCTCCTTCCTCTAACAATTGATTTCTCCCTTATCTGTTTCTCATCACCTTTTTTTGTATCACTTTTAGAGACCTCCTATTACATTATAGCTGGTAGTTTATGACCCGTATTTGCTAGTGTGTGTGTGTGTGTGTGTGTGTATCTGTGCACGCACGTGCACACAGGTATAATTGTGGAAGAGAAAGAGTCAGAGTAAAGGAAGAGAGCATGGTGTGTGGAGAACTGAAGAGTCATTTCAGAAGAGAATAAATTCCAGTAAGATGCACCCTCAAAGCCCACACTAGACTTTTTCTGTTGATGTTTGGTGCTTCCTGCTGCCTTTCCTCACATCAAGAAAAGGTGAGTAGACTACAGAGGGAACATTTCTTTCCTGGAATTACCCTAACTTCACCTGGAGGCAGAGACTGACTCTAGTTCATGTGTACCTCCATGAAGAGCACAGTGTCTGGTCCAGAGCAGGGGTTGGAAAAATGGATGGCCCAGAGGACAAGAGCCTTTCCCTTCATGTGTAACTCTTCCACTGGCCTAGCTGCTGTCCTTCATTTTGTTCCTGAGATGGTCTGTCTCACCTGCCTCTAGCCTGCTCATGGATAACTCAATGCCAATCACCTGTACCAAGACCTGGGCTGAGTCAGACTTCACTTGTTCCTTTACATCTGTCTATACGTAGCCTGGTTGCTGGGTGAGTTTCAAACAAGTGAGGGTCAAACACATGTGCCAGCTTAGGCTCTGTCCCCATCCTGCCTTTGCCTTGATAGAGACACTTGGAGGTCAGCTCTTCTCCACAACCACATACCCCTTCTTCCGCTTAGCGGTGAGCTGCTTGGTTATGAATTCTTTCCTCATTTCAAGAATGTCCTTGATGTTGTTTTAACTTAATACTTTCTCCCCAAAATAAACCAACAGAAGCTAAACAAACCCAAAATACAGCCAACGCTGTATTCTCGTAGTTGTTATTCTGTGTCTTTAAAAAACGATTAAATTGATGTGAGGTTCTGGGCAGATTTCATCTCTTTGGCCCAACCCCTGATGCCCTGACAATAAAACCTTAGACAGTACTGATTAAAATCATAAGCTTGCTCAAATTTTTTGTAGATGGCAACAAAAAGGAAGCTTGTTTTTAGTCTGTGTTAGTTGAGCACCAGTAATAGGTGCAGGAGATAGAACAGCAGAGCAGTTAGAGGTAGGTAGTGCCATTCCTAAAAGCTGCAAATCTGAAAGATAAATATTGAGTTTCCAATCCTCCTTAAGCTGGCTCCTTACTTGCTCCTGAAAGGGTGAGAAGCATTTCTTTCTCAAAAGTATTAAACTTACCAAATTTTAAGCATCAAGACAAGAGAATTAAAAGTATTTCTACCTCAGGGAGGTATTGTTACTCATTTCTTTGTGTTGAACTTAAGTCAAATTCAACTTTTTAATTAGGCATTGGTTAACAAAAACATGTGAAAATATCCCCCATACTTTTTCAGTCTTACGTAGTTTACTCTTTTATGAAGAAAGCAATCAGCACTGTGAACAAAACAATGCTGCAGACTTTGAAACATATACCCCTTGATACTAAAGGAAGGAGAATTTTAGAAAGCATATTTATGGAGTCAGAATGTGTGCTAATATGTCTTAAACTTTATATTTGTTAATCATGTGTTATGTTCACTTGGAATTTCAAAAACGACCTCTGAAGCAGTGTGTTCTAGAAAAGATTCAAGATAAAACTGAGAGACTTTTGCTTTTGGTCAAGGTGGAGTAACAGGGACTGAATTTATCCCCCAGCTTGAAATAGCCATAAAATCAGCCGAAAAAAGGGCACTCAGTACATATAACATCAGATGATAAAGGGCTATAATCCCAGAGAGTGTTAGAGGAAGCTGCGGCTGGGACACCCAAAGGACTAGAGGAAATCATGCCCAGTGTTCACAAAGACTCAAAATAATAGCGGTTTCCAACAACCACATAGAAAATTATCTGAAAAGCATCTTGTCTCAGGACTAGGGAAAAATTAAACCGGGATTAAATGTCGCTCTGGTCCTTCCTAACAAATCATAAAAGTAAGACTTAAAAGGTTTAGATTGTTTTCAAGTAATTTATTGTTACTGCATCACTGAACAAAAGCTCAAGAAAATTTATAGGAATATAAAAATATCCAGCACTCAATAGATAAAATCTAAAATGTCTAGCATCCAAACAAAACTCACCAGGCATGCAAAGGGACAGGTAGATGCAATCCACAATGAGAGGAAAAATCAATCAGTAGAAACTGATCCATAATTGACACAGTGATAGCATTAATAAACAAGGACATTAAAAGTTATGATGATGATATTTCATATATTCAAAAAGGTAGAAGAAAACCATACATATTCTATGGAAGAGAAAAAAAGACTAAAACTGAACTTTAAAAGATGAAAACACAATGTCTGAGATGAAGACTACACTGGATAGGTTCAATATTGGTTTCAACATTGCAGAAGAATTAGTGAACTTGAACATAGTAATTGAAACTATCCAAAATAAAAGTAGAGAGAAAAGAAGTGAAGAGAACGTCAGTGAACTCTGGGACAACTTCAAGCAAATACAGCCGACCCTTGAACAACATAGGGGTTGGGGCACCAACCCCCCATGTAACTTTTGATTCCCTCCAAATTTAACTAATAGTCTACTGTTGACTGAAAACCTAACACATATTTTATATCTTACATGAATTATACACTGTGTTCTTATAATAAAGTAAGCTAGAGAAAAGGTTATTGAGAAAATTATAAGGAAGGGAAAATACATTTACTGTATTGTGTTTATAAAAAAAATCCATATGTAAATGAAGCCATGCAGTTCAAGCCTGTGTTTTTCAGGCATAAACTGTGTATATGTAATTGGAGTCCCCAAAGGAGAGAGGGTCTGCAAAATATTTGAATTACCAAAATTTCCCCAAATTTGATAAAAACTTTAAGCCCAGATCTAAGAGATTCATCAAACATGAATCTTAAGAAACATGAAGAATGTGGCACTACAGCACATCATAAGCATATTGCTTAAAACCAGTGAAACAGAAAATCTTAAAAGCTGTCAGAGAAAAAAGATATATACAGAAGGTAAAATGAAAGAACAACAGTTTTCTTGTCAGAAAACTGCAAGCTAGATGATAGTGTACTGAAATTAGCAAAAAAAAAAAAAAATCTGTGAACATGAAATTAATTACCAAGAAAAATATCTTTAAAATATGAAAGCACAATAAGGACCTTTCCAGTTATACAAAAACTGAAAGCATTTATTGTCATCAAACCTATACTACAAGCAATACTAAAGCATATCTTTTAAAATTAAGGAGAATTATGCCAGATGGAATCCTGGACCTACACAATGGAATGAAGATGCTGGAAATGGTAACTCCAAGGGTAAATAAAAATACTCAAAAAAACCCACCTCTTTTTCTTTTTATTTAAATCTCTTTTTTTTAGAGAGAGAACATCCAGGAGCAAACATGTGCAAGCAAGCATGAGAGGGATGAAAGGAGAGAGAGAAAGAGAATCCCAAGCAGGCTCCGTGCTTAGTAGGCTCCATCTCACAACTCTGAGATCATGACTTGAGTCAAAATCAAGAGTCAGACACTTAACTGACTAAGCCACACAGGTGCCCCTTTATTTAAATCTCTCTCTCTTTTTTTTTTTTTTGATCTCTTAAGAAAATAAAAGACGATTTAAAACAAAAATAAAACATATTTGGGAGTCTAAAACATACATATAAAAATATGTGATAATAGCAAAAAAGTTGGGAGGGGAAAAATGGAAGCACATTGCTATAAGCTTCTTACACTATGTATGAAATAGTATAATATCACTGGAGGGTAGACTGTGATAAGATCAAGATGTATATTATGAACCACTTCAACCACTAAAATCTCAGGAAAAATAGTTTTAGGTAATCAGCCAACAAGAAAGATAAAATAAAATCATGAAAATACTGAAGTCATCCAAAGAAGGTGGAAAAAGAAGAAAAAAAGAAGAAAAAAGAAGGTGGAAAATGAAGAACATATAAGACTATTAGCAAATAGTAAGATAGTAACCATACCAGTAATTAACCATATGATTGCTAATGACCAAAACACTCCAATTAAAAACAAGAGATTGTTAGACTGGATTTTATTTTATTTTTTATTTTATTTTTTTAGACTGGATTTTAAAAAAAGACCTAACTTTATCCTGCCTACAATGAACTTTGAAAGTAAAGACACAAATAGGTTAAAAGAATGACAAAGATATACTATGCTAACACTAGTCAAAAAACAAAAACACAAAAATAACCTATAGTAACTAAATTAATGTCAAAATAGATTTTACAAAGAAAATTCATTGCTGTGGATAAAGAGGGTAAATTCATAATGAAAGTGTCAACTCATCAAGACAATATCCCCATTCTAAGCATTTAGGCTCGTGCGCATGCACACACACATACACACACACACACAAACACACACACACACACCAGAGCTTCAGAATACTTGAAGCAAAATCTGTTTGATTTGCAAGGAATAAAAAAAAAAAAAAGTCCACAGTCCCTCACTTGATACATGTTAGAAGAAGTAGACAGAAAATCTGTAAGGTTATAGATGACTTAACACTGTGAGCTAACTTTATGTTACTAACAATATTTGTAAAACATTTACTCAATGACAGGAGAATACATACTCTTCAGGTACAGACAGAACGCTCACCAAGACCGTATTCTGACCCCTATAAAACGAGTCTCAAAAAATTTAAAAGGATTTATGTCATCCAAAATATGTTCTGTCACCAACATGAAATTAAATTAGAAATCAAAAGGAAAATTAGAAATCAAATATTTTTTAAAAAAGATCAAAACCAGAAAGATCAGTATTATTTAATTTCCAAATACTTAGAGATGAAACAATGTATCTCTAAATAATCCTTTGGTCAAAGAAGATATCAAAAGAGAAATTAGGAAGTATTTTGACCTGAATAAAAATGGAAACAAACATTAACATTTACAAAATGCGGCTAAGGCAGTATGTAGAGGGAAATCTATAGCACTAAAATACCTACATTAAAAAAAAAGAGAAGTCTGAAAACAATGACCTTAGCTTCTATCTTAAGAATGTAGTAAAAAAAATAACATTAAATCCAAATGAAGCAGAAAATGGAAATAATAAAGATCAGAGCAGAAATCATTGAAACAAAAATCTTAAAGGCAGAGAATCAACAAAACCAAAAGCTAGTTTTTTGCTAAATCCCTAGTCAAAGTGACTAGGATCCTATGGAGAGGAAAAAAAATACACACATTACCAATATTAAGACTTTCCAGGGACGCCTGGGTGGCTCAGCAGTTGAGGGTCTGCCTTCAGCTTAGGGTGTGATCCTGGGGTTCTGGGATCAAGTCCCACATTGGGCTCCCTGTATGAAGTCTGCTTCTCCCTTGGCCTATGTCTCTGTCTCTCTCTTTCTGTGTCTCTCGCGAATAAATGAATAAATAAATAAATAAATAAATAAATAAATAAATAAATAAATATTTAAAAAAGATTTTACTAATTTTGCATATATTTAAAGAAATGTTATAAATAATTTTATGTCAGGGATCCCTGGGTGGCTTAGCAGTTGAGCATCTGCCTTGGGCCCAGGGCATGATCCTGGAGGCCTGGGATCACGTCCTGCATCAGGCTCCCTGCAGGGAGCCTGCTTCTCTCTCTGCCTGTGTCTCTGCCTCTCTGTGTCTCTCATGAATAAATAAATAAAATCTTTAAAAAATATAATAATTTTATGTCAAAAATATTTGACAACATGGATCACAGGGATAAATTTCTTGAAAGACACAAATGAACATAGCTTAGTCAAGAAAAAGAAACATTTTATTTATTAAAGGAATGGAGCAGAGAATTTAAAAGATTACTACAAAGAAAACTCCAGGCCAGAAACCTTCACTGGTGAATTCTGCCAAACATTTAAGGAATAAATATTACCAATTCTATATAAACTCTTGCAGAAAATTGAAAAAGAGGGAATAGTTCTTAACTAATTTTATAAAGCCAGCATTAATCTGATACCAAAACCTAGGACCCTCCTCTCAAAATGACAAGACAGGAAAACTGAAGACCAATATTTCTTGGAAACACAGATGCAACAATCCTTAGCAGATCAATTTCAACAAATACATATAAAAGGATAATAAATTGTGACCCAGTATGGTTTATTTCAGGAAAGCAAGGTTGGTTTAATATTTAAAAACTACTCAATGTAATCTCTGGCATGTTTATAGACAAAAAAAAGAAAACTGTATGATCATCTTAGTAAGTGTAAAAAACTCCCAAATCCACTCCTGATGAAAACTCTCAGCAAACTAAGAATAGAAAGGAACTTCATCACTCTGATAAAAGGCATTCACTAAAAACCCTCTGCTTAACATACTTACTGGTTAACTGATGATTTCTCTCTAGCAGAAATAAGTCAGAAATGTCTACCTTTATTACTTCTACCAAACGTTATCCTGAAAAGTCTAGTCAATCAATAAGGCAAGAAAAAAGGGGCACCTGGGTGCCTTAGTCAGTTAAGCAGCTGACTCTTGGTTTTGGCTCAGGTCATGATCTCAGTGTCCTGGGATCCAGCCTGGGTTGAGCTCCATGGTCAGTAAGGAATCTGCTTGTGACTTCTCTCTCTCCCTTTCCCTCTGGCCCTTCACCCTACTCTCTCTCTCTCTCTCTCTCTCTCCCTCCCTCAAATAAATAAATAAATCTCCAAAAAAAAAATAAGGCAAGAAAAAGAAACAAATGAAGAATTAGAATAGTTATCATTGCTAGCAATATAATTATTTGCACAGAAAATCCTATCAAGTCTATAAAAAACTTCTAGGATTAGTATGTGAGTTTAACTATCTTGTACTAAATAACATCAATATGAAAATATCAATTGTATTTCTCTATATTAGCAACAAAAATCAGAAATTGAAAATTTTAAAATAGCACAATTTACTGTAGTATAAACTATATAACACTTAAGGGTAAATCTTAACAAAAAATATGCAGGACTTGGAAACTACCAAACATCTGAGAGAGATTAAAGATGACTTAAATAAATAGGGAGTATATTATGTTCATGAATTGGAAGATTTAAAATTGTTAAGATGTCAGTTCCCCCAAATTGATTTATAGCTTCAATGTAATTCTAAACAAATCTTATCAGACTTTTTTTTTTTTCTGTAGAAGTTGACAAGCTGATTCTAAAATTCATATGGAAATGTAGAGAATTTGGAACGGCTAAAACAACTTTAAAAGAACAATAAAGTGGGATCCCTGGGTGGCGCAGCGGTTTGGCGCCTGCCTTTGGCCCAGGGCTCGATCTTGGAGACCTGGGATCGAATCCCACGTCGGGCTCCCGGTGCATGGAGCCTGCTTCTCCCTCTGCCTATGTCTCTGCCTCTCTCTCTCTCTCTGTGTGACTATCATAAATAAATAAAAATTTAAAAAAAGAACAATAAAGTTAGAGAACTCTTATTGTCTTCAAGTCAGTCAAGCCCTGACTCTTGGTTTTCAAGAGCTGACCACTGTTTTCAAGTCTTCTTATGAAGCTATAGTAATCAAGATACTGTGGTATTGTCAAGATAGACAAATAAATCACTGGAATTGAATAGAAAGACCAGGAAGAAATACACACACATACGATAAATTGATTTTTGGCAAAAGTGCAAAGACAGTTCAGTGGAGAAATGATGGTGTTCTTAACAAATAAAGATGGAAAAATATGAGCAATTCATATGCAAAAATATGAATTTTGAGCCATAGCTCACATCATGTTCAAAAGTTAAGTCAAAGTGGATTGTAGACTTAAATGTTAAACCTAAAACTATAAAATTTCTCAAAGAAAACAGGAAAATATCTGTGTTATCCTAGGTAAGGCAACATTTCTTATAAACAAAATCAATGGTGTCCATAAAAGGAAAAACTTATAAATTAGATTTCATCAAAATTAAAAACTTTCACTCTTAGGAAAACAGTGTTAGGAAAATGAAAAGACAGGCCGTGGACCGAGAGAAAATACAAAATGTGCACAGATCATGTATCTTTTTTTTTTTTTTTAAGATTTTTTATTTACTTATTCATGAAAGACACAGAGAGAGAGGGGCAGAGACACAGGCAGAGGGAGAAGCAGGCTTCATGCAGGGAGCCTGACGTAGTACTCGATTCCGGGACTCCAGGATTACGTCCTGGGCCGAAGGCAGGGGCTAACCCCTGAGCCACCCAGGGACTCCCGCATATCATATATCTGATAAAGAACTTGATCCACCATAAATAAAGGACTCTAAGAACTCAGTAAGAAGAAAATTAAAACTCCATAAAAAATGGGCAAAAGATTTGAACAAATAATTCACCAAAGATACGTGGATGGCGAATTAGCTCATGAAATGTTACTCAACATCATTAGTCACTATAGAAATTCAAATTAACACAACAAAGTACCACCTACACCTGTTTAAATTTTCAAAATTGACCATACTAAGTGTTGATAAGGATGTGAAACAACCGGAACTCATATACACCCATATCATGGGTGTGTAAAGTGACACAGCCATTTAAAAAAAGTGGTTTGGCAATTTTTTCAAAAGCTAACATATAAGCATTTAGGTATTCACCCAAGATAAATAAAATCATACATCCATACAAACACTTGTACACAAAAGTTCATAGTAACATGATTTGTAATAGTCCCAAACTGGAAACAATCCAAATATCCATTACCTGATGAGTGGATAAATAAACTGGTATATTTATGCAGTTAGTCATGGTAATAAGAAGGAATTAAGCTATAGATCTACACAACAATGTGGATAAGTCTTATGATTGTTATGTTGCATGAAATAAGCTAGGAGAAAAAGAGTATATACTCTAAGATTCAATTTACAAAACTTTCTAGAAAATGCAACCTGATTTATAGTAACAGAAAGCAGATTGGTGGTTGCCTGAAGTGGGGAGAAGAAAGGGTTGGAAAGGGACAGGAAGGAAGAACCACAAAAGAATGCAAGGAAACTTTTTGGATGGATATGCTCAATTATTTTGATGTGGTGATGACTTCACAGATATACACATATGTCTAACTTATGTAATTTTACACTATAATCATGTTCAGTTTAAAATGTCAATTATATCTCAAACTGCTTGAAACAAAAGGAACTCAGCCTGGGTTTAAGGAAGGAACTAATGATACTCTATCATTTAAACTACGTAATGTTAAAATATCTAATAGCTGGGGTGGCCTGGTGGCTCAGTCAGTTAAGCCTCTGCCTTCAGCTCGGGTTATAGTCTTGGGCTCCTAGGGTAGAGACTGATGTCAAGCTCTCCACTTAGTGGGGAGTCTGCTTTTCCTTCTGCCTGTAGCCCTCTGCACTGTTTGTGTGCACTTTCTCTCTCAAATAAATAAAATCTTTAAAAAATCAATAAGGCATTACAAGTAATGGAAAACAATCAAATATTGGAATCCATTGGAAAATAGTCAAGTTGGAGAATAAATACACTTTTAAAAACATATCAGTGAAAGTACTCCTCTGTGTACAAGATTTGTCTGTTCCAAAAATCTTGTCATCTGCTAAATTATAATTTATTTCAATAGGAAGGGGTGATAATATAAATCTTGACGTGATTTGGTACTGCAACAAATGTTATCAGAATTGGTTATATCTTGGGACCCCTGGGTGGCTCAGCCTTTGAGCGTCTGCCTTTGGCTCAGGTCATGATCCCGGGGTCCTGGGATCGAGTCCTACATCAGGCTCCCCGCAGGAAGCCTGCTTCTCCCTTTGCCTGTGTCTCTGCCTCTCTCTCTGTGAGTCTCATGAATAAATACATAAAACCTAAAAAAAAAAAAAAAAAAGAAATTGGTTGTATCTTTGAAAATTATCAGGGAACAAATAAATCTGAAACATGACTGCCAAGCAGTCATGGCAATATGATCATTGATAGAAACAGTGATAAAAATGAAAGTGCTTTTTTTTCTTAAGGAATACATAAAAAAAGATCATGGTAAATTTCAGAAACACTTAATTTTAGAGCATCTAGATTTTAAGCAATGAGTTTTTTTAAAAAAAACACTCCGAAGTCCTAAATAGAATTGGCACTGAAAGTATTTTTTGAATGAATGTATATGAATATGATCATTTACAGATTGAGTTTTGGGCATGGAATTTTTTTTTAATGTTGCAATTCACATCGAAACTAAAAAAAGAAAAATGTGACCCATGTAAATGGATATTACTATTGTGTTTGCCTTTTGACAGACCCTTCTGTGTTCCCATCATATCTTCAAAGCCTATAACAGTGCCTAATACTTGATAGGTCTCAATTATTTTTATTTTATTTTATTTTATTTTATTTTATTTTATTTTATTTTATTTTTTATTTTTTTTGATAGGTCTCAATTATTATTGTTAAATGAATTAAAAGATTTTAGTGATTGTAAAACTGACCTAGATAATTCCATCATTGTCTTGTACATGTTGATAACTTGACTCTGAGAGATAGACCACTTCACTTTTGTCTCCCCTTCCTCCACAAACTCCTCTGCTTCCCCCAGTGAAGGCTTTTCTGCCATGCTTCATTTGTTCATCATTTTGATCTGCTCTTCTGGGAAGCTGACAGCCTTCAGGTATTGTTAAATAAGGATCTTGAAACTTGAAACACAAACTGATAGATGTCTTGTATACTTAGCACTGGTGGCCTTTTCTTTGAAGATCTAGAGATGATTAAAGTATTTATGATTATGGAAGCTGAAACCAAGAGAAAGGACATTCATTGCTGCAAATATTTTCTTTCCACAAACCATATGGAAAAAAATTGGGTGTTTATCTCTTTTTCTGGTAATACACTGTAGGGGACACAGTTTGATCTGTCACACTGGGATTTTTTGCCTTGAGGAAATTACAAAGTTGCACTTAACTCCCTAAAGGCTTTGCTATTTCAGCAAAGATCGATATGGCATTTGGTTGACTTATTTCATTTCCTACATTACATTAAAAAAAAAAAAAACATTTTCCTTTTAGCATACCCTAGTTATTTAAATAATTAAGCCAATACCAAAAATTTATTGCGATAGATTTCAGCAGTAGCAGATGCCCTAGAGCTCCCTATTAGGCTCTCTATTGTATTTGGCTTTCTTAGAAAGACAGATTTTTAATTTCACAAAATAAAAAGCACCCTGAAGGTTCAGCCAGATTAAAAAAACAATCTATAGTGAGAATGTAAATGGTTTCACCTCTAAAACTTGAGCTTATTTGAATCACACAATCAATGCATGAGTTACAGCGCATATGTACAAGTGTGCTGCTGGCCTAGAGGCTGGCTATCACATAGTCCCTCAAGGAAGTGCAAGCCAATCATTAAATAAAGAGCCCAATAAAATGGGGAAAAAATTGCTTAAATGGCTGATGAACATCTTATTGCTTATACATTGTATTCGTCACTGGAGCTACCATAGCAAGATACCATAAACTGGGTGGTTTGAGCAATAGAATAGTCTTCTCACTGTGTCCTCACAGAGGGGAGAGAAAAACAGAGAAACTCTGGTCTCTCTTCCTCTTCTTCTTCTTGTAAGGATACTATCCCCATCTTGGGGTCCCCACTGTCATGACTTCATTTAAACCTAATTTTCTGGGTGCCTGCGTGGCTAAGTTGGTTAAGTGTCTGCTTTCAGCTCAGGTCACCATCCCAGGATTCTGGGATCAAGCCCTGCATGGGCTCCCTGCTCGGCAGGGAGCCTGCTTCTTCACATACCCCCACCACCACCAACCTTCCAACCCCCACTTGTGTTCTTTCCCCAGCTTGTGCTCTCTCTTTTGTTCTTTCTCTCTCAAATAAATAAAATCTTTTAAAAATTAAAAAAAAAAAACCAATTATCTCCCAAAGTCCCCACCTTCAAATGTAACTCCATTACATTGGAGTTAAGACCTCCAACATATGAATTTTAGAGAGAAACAAACAGTCTATATCATTCCCCCCTGATCCCTCCAGATTTATGACCTTCTCACATGCAAACTACAGTCATTCTATTCCAACAGGTTCAAAAGCCTTAATTTATTGCAGCATCAACTTGAAAGTGTGAAAGTCCAAAGTCTCATCTAAATATCATCTCAATAAAAAAAAAAAAAAAAAAAAAAAAAAAAAAAAAAAAAAAAAAAATAAATATCATCTCAATCAGCTATGGATAAGACTCAAGATGAGATCTAATTCAACCTGAGGCAAAATTCTTTTCGAGTTGTAAATCTGTGAAACCTGAGGAGTTACCTGCTTCCAAAATACAATGATGGGGCAGGCATAAGGCAGACTTTCCCATTCCAAAAGGGAGAAATAGGAAAGAAGGAAGGAGTGATAGTCCCCAAGCAAGCCCAAAATATAGCAAGGAGAATCCCATTAGATCTTAAGGCTCAAGAATAACTCTCTTTGGTTTGATGCTGCCTTGCAGGCCCCCTGGGGCAGCAGTCCCACCTCCACAACTTTGGGTGGAGGTCCTCTCTCCAAAGCTCTGGGTGGCTCTATCCCCAAGGCTTCTTCACCCAAAGTCTGGATGACTACTATCTGAAGCCAAAGCAATGTCCCCCTTCCGACTTGCCTGAAACCAAGGAGGAAGCCTTAGTGATCTCAGAGTCTTGTCTTGAAGAGCAGTGTATGTGCCCTGCTGACTAGCTCCATGGCCCAACCCCATAAAATGTAAGAAGTCTGAGCCTTTCTTCATTTTGCCCATCCCATCCCCTTCAGCCCAAACTGGCAGTGTCTCTGCTCATATAACCCCATAATCTATTTTGAGTCTTAGTCCTGTCATAGCCTTGGTGTTCTCTTCCAAATACACCTGCTCATTTTTTTGCAATGTGGACAGGCTGAGGGTTTTTGAAATCTAAGTTCTAGCTTCTTTTTGCTTAAAAAATTCCTTTTCATTCCTCCCTTCTCTCATTTTACTATAAGCAGTCAGGAGGAATCAAGTTTCTCCTTCAACACTTTGCCTAGAAATATCCTGGGCTAAATATCCAGTTTTATCAGTCACAAGTTCTACCTTCCATAGCACACTAGAACTTGAGCCAAATTCTTCATCACGTTAAAGTAAGGATGGCTTTTCCTTCAGTGTCCACTAGCACATTCCTCATTTCCATCTGATGTTTCTAACAACATTCTGTTCATGGTTATTTATGTATTCATTGAAGGTATGAAAGCTTTCTATCCAGCTGTCCTCTTTGCTTTCCAGATAGTAGACACCATGTGGGGGAATCAGCCTCCATTGTGATTTACTCACTCACTAGATGAGATACTGCATTCAATTTCAGGCAATCTCAGCTGTGCAATGTGGGGGATAAGGGTCTCCTGGAGGGCATATGTGGAAGCTTTCTGGTCATTTATGTGGTGCTCTACCTTGGAAGTACAACCCTTGAGCTCATCCCTTTCTTTTTCTACTCTGTCTAGCAACATTAGGAGCAACCAGCCAACTGCATTATCTTTGTTAGGTTTCCAAAAAGGTTCAAAGTAATGTACACTATCATCCAGTCTTATAAGTGGTTGACGAAAAGTATGTAGTGGAGATATTTTATCTTTACTATTGGAATTTTAAAATCTAATCAGTTTAGAGCCATTTCCAGAAACCCCAGAACCAATTTAGAAACCCATCCTTAAAATTCTGTTCCTCTAGAACTGCTGTTGGTATCAAAATCTGTATTAGTCTGGGTTCCCCAGAGAAACAGCCTATGTATTTTGATACATACTGAATATACATGTTCTTATAAGGAATTGGCTCATATTTTTAAGGAGGCCTAGAAGTCCAAGAATCTGCAGTTGGCAAGGTGGAGAACTATGAGGAGAGGTAGGGGTCCAGAAGAAGCAGGAAAGCCAATAGTGTTAGTTCCAGACTGAGTCTGAGTCTAAAGTCAGAGGAGATTGATGTCTCAGCTTGAGGACATTCAGACAGAGGGAGGGAGGGAGAGAGAAGATAGAGAGGGAAGAGAGAGAGAAGAATGGAAGGAAGAAAAGGAGGAAAGAAGGAAGGAAAGAAAGTATGGAAGGAAGGAAAGAGAAAAGAAAAAAAGAAAGAAAGAAAGAAAGAAAGAAAGAAAGAAAGAAAGAGAAAGAAAGAAAGAAAGAAAGAGAAAGAAAGAAAGAAAGAAAGAAAGGAAGGAAGGAAGGAAGGAAGGAAGAAAAAGAAAGAAAGAAAGAAAGAAAGAAAGAAAGAAAGAAAGAAAGAAAGAAAGAAAGAAAGGAAGAAGAAAGGAAGGGAAAGAATTATTATTTAGCTTTTTATTCTATTCAGGCCTTCAACTGATTGGATGAGGCCCACTCACCCTAGGTTGGACAGTCTGCTTTACTCTGTCTACTGATTCAAATGGTAACCTCACCCAGAAACACCTCACAGACACACCAGAAATGCTTAACCAAATATCTAGATACATCATAGTCTATTCAAGTTGACACATAAAATTAACCATTACATTTGCCAATTAGGGAGTATCACCTGGATTCAATAGTTGGGCTAAACCAAGAATTCAGTCTAACAAAGTGAAAGGAGGTGTGCTCCTCTAACAGCTGTCTGCATGTGTCAGCTGATGTTACAGATAGGCACATCTGTGCTTGGGTCCATGTGTGTCTGCATGACAAAGCCAACTTAGATCAAATAGCAGGAAGAAAAAGTTCATCAGTGACTCTTTTAGATTTCAGAAAAACCACTTGATTCTCTTCTGGAAATTAATGTTGGTTGTAATTCACCAAACATTAGGGAGAGTCTTAGGAGAGATATCATCCTAAAAGTCTGCTCTTCAATGGGGTCCAAGCAGCCCTGACAAACAGGGTTGACTCCAGCACTTTCAGAAGATTGACCCCCACTGAGATTGGAGCAGGACTCCTTTTGGTCATTCAAAACCATTGAGTTCATTGAGTCAATAAGCAAACAATACACACACACACACACACACACACACGCACTCTCTCTCTCTCTCTCTCTTTAATCAGTTCATGCATGCACGGATTCTGAACAAAGAAAAAACTTGTAGTTTTCTACTGTTTGGTCATCTAAGCAAGATTCTCATTGTTTAATCTATCTTTCATTGGGATCATTGTTTTGTTTAATTGTTTTCTCATCAGGTGGACTTAATGCTCATTATAGAGCCTTATTTCAAAGTTTTGACTCTCCTTTTTTTTCTTTGAGGGTAGGAGTGATAAAATTTTTATTGAATTTTAATATGTTGGGACACCTGGGTGGCTCAGCAGTTGAGTGTCTGCCTTTGGCTCAGGTCATGATCCTGGGATCAGGGATCGAGCCCTGCATCAGGCTCGCCACAGGGAGCCTGGTTCTCCCTCCACCTGTGTCTCTGCCTCTCTCTCTCTCTGTCTCTCATGAATAAATAAATAAAATATTTTAAAAGAAAGAATTATAATATGTCTGAAAGAGTACACAAATCATAAGATCTGCTTGGTGTATTTTCATTAAGTGAACACATCTGTTTAACCACCACCCAATTTCACAAATAGAACATAACTTTAGGCCCTTCGGAGTTCTTAAACCCAAAGGTAAACTATCAGTTAGTTTTGTCTAACTTTATATAAACAGAATAATACAATATATAATCTTTTGTGTGTGACATCTTTCAAGCTAGAGTCTAAATGTCAGATTTATCTGTGTTGTTGAATGTAGTAGTAACTCTTTCATTCTCATTGCTATATAGTATTCCATTATATGAGTATGCTCAAGTTAAGTATTTAGTGTATTATCGCTGGACACTTGGGTTATTTCTAGTTTTTGGAAATAGTGAATAGTGCTACTGTGAATATTACAATACGTCTGTTTTGTGGGCACATAATATGATATGCCAGGTATATGTCTAGGAGTAGATTCCTAGGTTACAGCATATGGGTATGCGCAGTGTAGGAGCCATTAGCGGTTTTCTGTAGTGGTTGTATCAATATATGCTCTCATCAGCTATATGTGAGAATTCCAGTTGTTCTGAATCCATTCACTTGGTATTATTATTTTTAAAAATTTTAAACCATTTGGCAAATAGGCGGTGCTTTGTTATTAGATTTTTCATCTGTATTTATCTGATGGTTAATGAGACTGATCACCTTTTCACATGTGTATTGACCAACTGGATATTATCCTGTAAAACAGAGTTATCTCTATTTAGTTAGTTTAAGAAGATGCTGAGTGGATCTAAACTTTGATCATGTGCAATGTATAGCTTTTCTGTAATTGAGAATGTTCATGTTCTCGGTGGCAGAAGTTTGATCTTTAATTGTGAGCACATTAGTAGAGTATACCTGGATAATCACTCTGTTCCTAAGTAAAGAGATGTCCTCTGTTTATGTAATGGGATGTCCTCACTAGGTCCTGTCAGTTTGTTAAAATAGGGATTCCTGGTAATAGCCAAGGGCTCACTTTTGATGCAAGTTGATTGCTAGAACCTTGAAAGAACACGTATAGTGGCCCATATAGTGGTCATGGCAACACTGGCTGAACTGTGCCCCCCCCCCGCCCCACCCACCTGTATGTTGGAGTTCTAAACGTCGGTACCTAGAATATGACTGTATTTGGAGATGAGGCCTGTAGGGTGGTAATTAAGATTTAAAAAGTGAAGCCATTATGGTGGGCAGTAATTTAATATAACTGGAGTCCTTATAAGGAGAGGAAATTTGGACTTAGGCACATATCGGGGAAGATCACGTGAGTACAAGGAAAAGACAGCTACCTCTCATCAAACCAAGGAGAGAGGTCTCAGAAGAAATCAAACCTGCCAACACCTTGATCTTGGACTTTTAGCTTCCAGAACTGTGAGAAAATAAATTTCTGTTGGTTAAGCCACCCGGTTTGTGACTTTGATCTGGCAGGCCTAGGAAACGGATACAGTGACCAAACACTAAAATCCGTCCTAGGAAGTGGAGACCACTGAACTTTGGAAGCAGAAGATCTGGATCAACACCTCTGACAAATAAAAGACTCAAGCTCCATTCTTCTGAGATGGAGCAATTTTGATCCTCCCAAGAAGTCTCAGGCAGGCGTATTCAAGTTGATCTTCCGACTACCTGGACGGTGTCCTTTTCGTGAGGATGTGGTTCTCCCATGTTTAATAGGCTGTGCTATTCCCTTTTCTTCTCTGCTTTTCTTCTTGGAGACTTTCCCTCTCCTTTCAAATGCCAAAGCACAAAATTCACTTCTCAAATCGGGCCACTTAAAGCTGCTCCCAGCTGGAGAGAAACACCAGTATCCCTACCAACTGAGCTCAGCCACTGCTGGTCCATATGTGACCCTTCTAAGTACAGTGTGCTGTGGTAAGTCATACCATGGCTTATTGCCACCCACAGTGTTTTGTTTGCCAGGCACTGTACAGTGGGTAAGGGATGCTGACATGAATGGGCCAGTACACCCACCCTGATAGAGATAAACTGCTCAACTACCTTGATGTAATCTGGTGACAATAAGTGGGAAATAATACAACAAGGGTCCTGGAATTACTTAGCAGGGAATGTGGAGGAAACATCTGGTGGTAGATATTGAGAGATGCCCTTTCTTTGCCCTGAAATACCTATATCTGCTTTTCCAGGCAGCCTCTAGAGCCCCGAGGTATCTACCTTCTAAAAATGCACCAGGATAAGAGAGAAGCTGGAAGAAAAATAAATGCATAAGACTTCCCATGCAACCGGGATCCTATAGTTCTTTCTGGATTCCTCTGGGTTTTGTAAATGTAAGAAGTTCTCCACAGTGTCCCGCACTTAGCATGGAACAAAGGAGCACATTCTGTGCTCCCAGTGCACACGTGCCACAATCTAGAGAGAATGGGAACACCTTGAGCAAGGACCTGGGAAGAGGCAGGGGCGGGGCTAGCAGTGGGAGAGTGGGAGGCAGGGCCAGGAGAAGGAATGTATTATGCGCAGCCTGGGGACATGCTGGAGTGGGGAGGCAGCCTGTAATTTTTTTAAGTTTGGAAAAGGATCAGGAGCTATTTTTTGGTTTGTGAGCTTTGCTCTTGTTTGAGTTTGCCCTGAGAGGGCTGATGGTGTGGGTGGATGCCATTGTTCGAGAGTAAAATGGGGCAGCAGTTGGTGAGTGGTTAATTTAAGAGGGAATCATTGGTCTGACAGGACAACCCATGTGTCCTGTCCTGTAAGTGTGGGAGAAAGGGAGCCAGCACTGCATTTATTGTTTGCACTGGCTCTCAGTAGCAGGTACTGGTACCTCCATTATGTAGAAGACACAGATTTATAGAACTTAAAGCAGATGCACTGAAGTTGAGAATAGAGCTGGGATTTGAATTTAGCTCAGACTGAGAACAGTCTCAGCCAAAGAATGAAATGGAAGGTACACTTCCACTATTGATTTTTAATGTTAAAGAAGAGATTCAATGGTGTCCAGCTGAGGAGAGGAGAAAGTGCACTTGTCCCTTTCTGAGGCTGGTGACTAGGCCCCGGTTTTCTTGGGGTGCTGCCCAGAGCCACTGTCTCTGGTGTGGCAGAAAGGCCAGCAGCCCCCCTCCTTCCGCCTGCCAGGGTGCTTCTACTTCTCACTACAAGAAAAGGAGAGGCAGAGCCAGTGAGGAAACTGGGATCTTCTTTCCTCATGGCTTTTAAGTTTCAGAAGAGTAGGCTCTTCAGAAAAGTAACATAAAAAATTAAAATGTGCATCTTAGGCAACACAATACATTTGGGGCAATGCAACTAACATGAGGTAAAGCTTTGTTTTCTTTCTTTCCCCTAGAAAATATCTTCCCAGGCCCAGGGAATGTGGAGAAAGAGAGGAAAGGAGAAGGAAGAGAGGTTTGCAATGTTCTGGGTGAGAGCGTGGGTCCCTAGCAGACCCCGATGGAGGAGCGCCGTCAGCACTCGCAGGCCACCAGCCTCGCCTGGAGCCAGTGCCGTTTGCTGCCAGCGTCAGGGCCCAAACGGGAATTAAGCAGCAGCTGAGAGCACCCGTGCAGTAGAACGGCACCATCACACTCCCCCTGGGCCCTGGCTTCCGGTGGGGATGTCACTTGGACAGTGTTCACAACTCACATCTGGGTCTGAGCCTTTCTTCAGCCTTCATTGACTTAACCTACATGTCAAATCCCAGCTTCCATTTTCCCCACTTGGAGAGTGGGTCCTAGATACATAGAGCAGGTCAAGGTGGAGAAGGTCAGAGCCCCTCTCTCGGGTTTGGGTGGGCCGTGAGGAGTTGACTTCAAAGTTCAAGTTAGGCGTCGCTCCCATGTTCTGTGTCAGCTGCCTCAGCACGATAGACTCTCCATAGATGCCTTCCAAGGAGCTGTGCTTCGCAGGCACAAGCATGGACAGACCTCCATCTTGCAGAGACATCCACTCATTCATTCCCATCATCCTTGCTAGACTGGTGCAAGATGCAGTTAAATCTTGCTTTCTGGCCAGGTGCTTCAGTGTTTTGTGCACTTAAAATTCCATCTGTGCAATTTGGGGTCAGTTCAGCCCTCCCATGGCTTAGCTTGGAAGAAGAAAATGTTCCTCTGTTATCTGCCCCAGACCTGGGACTTGGAGTCAAGTGGGTGATCTCATTGTCTTCACCCTGTACTCATGGGAGATGAAGCCAGGAGATGCTGAAGAAGCCCTACCAGGCCCTGGGGAGGACAGAAGCCCCCAGGGGCAGGGGGTATTGTGTTTGCCAGAAATGGATAAAGTTATTTGTCACACAATCAGGAATGGAATCAAAGCTGGCTACTTCCTGGGAACCCAGGACAAAATATCAGTTTCCCTTGTGTCATAAAGAAAACTGTAGGCCTTGGGCAGCCCGGGTGGCTCAGCAGTTTAGAGCCGCCTTCAGTCCAGGGCGTGATCCTGGAGACTCAGGATCGAGTCCCATATCGGGCTCCCTGCATGGAGCCTGCTTCTCTGCCCCTCTCTCTCTGTGCGTCTCTCATGGATAAATAAATAAAATCCTAAAAAACCAAACAAACAAACCAAAACAAAACAAAACAACTGTAGGTCTCAAATGGCCTCAGTTAAGCCAAGTCATCAAACTGGGGTAAAATACCTAACCTAACCGCCATTCCAACCTCCCCTAGAAATGTAAGTCTTACCCTGTCAGTTAGGAATTTTCTGATCAACACCAGTGAGGTAAGCTGTCACATGGGTCCTCTCTATTCCCAAATCCACCTAATAAGACCCCGGCCCTTCAAGGAAGGTGACTTTGTCTGAAGCAATCCTTTCTTTCCTTTTTCTTCTTGCACTATTCTCCTTCACATCAAAACCTTCCATTTTGGTCAATTCTAAATTCCCCCCTACTTGCTAGATGGGATGCTGCTGGATTCATGAATCGCTTGATAATGCTAACTAGATCTTCACATTTACTCAGATGAATTTTTGTTTTTTAACCTTTGTTATGGGGTGACATTCTGGAAGTCAGAGCAACTGGAGCATACATGGAGGGATGTCTGGCACCTGGAGATGTGCCACCCACATCCCCGTTCAAGGGAGGACCTGCTGCTTGTGCTGTCAGCAGACAGTACTCAGCTCCCAGTTCCTCTGGGTCTGCCTTTGCTGCAGAGCTACCTTGCCCAGGAGATGGGCCACATCACAGGTGGTGGTGACAGGGATGTAAAGCTGTCCCAGCCTACAATGACTCTGACACCAACTAACTAGAGTCGAGCCAGCCTTCAGAGGTGAAGGATCTGTTTTCCCACAAGGCTGCTCTCGTTCAGACATGAACCACAAGTTTGGAGGTCCCCAGACCACCTTGACTTCTGACCAACTGGCTATAAATTTGGAGGATTCCCCCCTCCCCCCGCAACCCCTCAGGTTTGATAATATGTTAGAACAACTCACAGAACTTAGGAAAGCTGTATATCTACTATAGCTTTATGATAGCAGCAAGAATAATGCAAATCAAGGTCAGCTACTGGGAGAGACAAAATAGGGCAAAGTCTAAAAGCATCCCATTGGTGAAGCTTCCTTGTCCTCAGGACTTGTTATTCTGCAGCACATCAGTGAGTGACAAGACACAGACCCAACTAGCGAGGCTCACCCCAGCTTTGATGTCTGTCATTTTTATCAGGGATTCACTATGGAGGCACAATTGATCCAATCATTGGCCTTGTGACTTAATCTCCAGGCCTCATCGACTCCTCTGAAGGTCAGACTGATTCAGTGGCTCAAAGCCCCAACTCTCCAATCACCTGGTTGATCTTTCTGGTGTGAGCAGCCCTCATCCATAGCGGCCTCATTAGCATAAGTCAGGTGTGTGTGTGTGTGTGGGGGGGCTCATGTGAATAACAAAGGCATTCTAATCACTGGGGAAATTCCAAGGGTTTAGAGGCTGACTCCCAGGAACAGGGTACAAAGGCCAACCACATTCTTTACAAGCACCTTCCAATGCAAGGACCACTGTAATGGGCATCTTGCACTCCAGGATCCCCACGGGGGTGGCTGAGGCCTTGGGGGCTGGCACAGGTCCTCCTCTTCTTTCCAGTCCTTTCATAAGGGCCAATCTGTGGGGACTCTCTGTCCTATGGGTCCTAAGCACTAAATTCTGTTTCAGAGTCAGCGTCTGAGAGAGCCTAACTTGTGGCAGTTGGTTCTAGTGTGGCCAAGAGAGGGTGATACGGTGGATTATTGTATTGGCACGAGATCCAGCCATCCAGCCGAGCACGAGCGTTTCATCACTGACTGCAGGGATGATACAGATAGGCCTGGGCACAGGGTAGCTGTCTAGCTGTAAGACTCCCACCTGGGGTGAGCTGGGGTAGCAGGGAAGGGAAGGAGCTTGTGTGACAGATCAGGAGTCTGAATGGAAGGAGGAGATAATAGCAACAATGGCCTTGGACGGCAATGGCCAGATTCTATTGAAACTCTAGAAAACTATGAGAAAAGGCCAAGTGTGACAATCAGAGGCCACCTTGGGACTTTATTAAAGAGGTTTCATCTCCTATAGCTGGAAGGCAGTGGGAGCCCAGGCTCTGGCCTAGGATTGTGTGTGTGTGTGTGTGTGTGTGTGTGTGTGTGTATGTGTGTGTTTTAATAAAAGAAAGGATTTTATTATTATTATTTTTTAAAGATTTTATTCATCCACTCACGAGAGAGAATGAGAGAGAGGCAGAGGGAGAAGCAGGCTCCCTCTGGGGAGCCTGATGTGGGACTCTATCTCAGGACTCCGGGATCATACCCCAAATTGAAGGCAAAGGCTCAACAGCTGAGCCACCCAGGCATCCCTAATTAATTATTTTTTTAACATAAACTCTACCCCCACTATGGGGCTCGAACTCACGACCTCAAGATCGAGAGTGGCATGCCCTTCCGACTGAGCCAGGCAGGCAGGCACCCCTCAGGTCCAGGATTCAAGATCAGAATCCTGAGCTCCAAAGAAGCTAAACTCCAACAAGGCAGCTCAGCTCTGCCAGGGTCAGGGCTCCTGTGGGAGAGAATGGGATCCTGACACCGGATGGGATGACTAGGTTTATGCTCCTGAAAATCTTGAACATATACATTCCCCCAAACCCTCCGAGCCTGCAGAAGTGACTAGCCCTGCTGGAAGAACCAGGGCCACTATTCCAGAGGCTTATCCACCGGCACAGGGTCAGATATAACAATGTTTCAAACCAGGAGACCCACTTGACATATGAAGATGCAGTAGCAGGCCCATGACAGGACAATGGGATCCACTGGTGATATCACAGGCCCAGCACCCCAAAGTCGTTGGGGTGGTCGAGGTCTGGGAGAGTCCGGGAGCTGCAGCCCCAGCTTCTGCATGCTTTGCGAGGAGCTCTGGCTGCCCTACACACTTTGAACCAAAGACCTTCCACAATTCTGTGTCTCCCATGAGAAGACGACCAGTCCCACGAACCAGGGAGGAGAAGCCGCTCCTGACTTCCTGCCGCCCCCTGGCGCACGGGGAAAGCCTGCATTGCCCACGCTGCCCCCGAGCCCTGCTGGGTTGGACGCGACTGTCCCAAAGGGGAGACGTCTGTCGGAGACACAGAGACAAGATTCTCACTGAACTGTAAGCTTAGGCTGCCACCTGAGCCCTCTGGGGTCCTGTGCTCAGAGATCCGCGGGCCGGAGGAGGAGGACGTAGCAGGTAGGCAGAGGGGACGGACCATGACCACCGGAGGTAGGGCTGTGTCCCACAGGTTGCAGCGGGGGCTACAGGTCGCGGGTCCCACATGACACTCCCTTGCCCAAAGTTGGCAGCCAATGGACGAGGGGCAGCTCCCTGAGTCTGAGAGGGGCTGGTGCCCCGAGGCTCCGATAGTCACCCCTCCCCGCCATCCCCCGTAATCCGCCAGGACAGATGGGCAGACGTGTGATGGGAGGATGAGGGCGACGATCTAGAAGGGGGAGCACAGAGAAGCATGATGGGAGCAGCGGCATTAGAGCCCTGTCTCCGGTTTGGGAGGGGACCTGGCGAGTCTACACCAGTTCAAAGCAGTTCAGGCATCGAATCTCCCTCAACCGAATGTGGCTCGAAGGACAATTCTTGTGGGAGCCACGGCTCCTGTGTTACCTAAGGCAGCTTGAGAAACTGAAAAGGAGCCTTACCCCCCTGGCGGTGGTCCGGGGCTCCAGACCCGAGGACACCTGCTCCTAGGAGCACCGGATGAGGTCTCCCGACAGGCCAGTCCTCAGTGACTCTGAGACCTTTACTGGATGAAGATGGTGATTCCCTATACTGGAAACCACTGGATCAGCAATGGGCTGTGGAGGAGAGAAGGGACAAAGGAGGAAACTGCTCCATTGAGGGCCACCAAAGGTTCAGGGAAGGCAGGTAGGCTTGTTCCGGGCTTTTGTTCAGGGGGAGGGCAGGCAGGGAGAAGACATTGTGGGCAGGAGGCTGTGTTCAGGCAGGGATAGTGCTGAGAAAGGCACTGATAAGGTCAGTAGAGGAGAAAGAGCAGGAACCTGGGCCAAAGTGTGGGTGAGGAGGAGCAGGAGAAAGACAACATCTGGGGACCATAGGTGGTGGCAGTGGGGTGCCTGGAAGGCCTGAGCTGTGTCCCTGGTGGCCTGTAGGGGACCAGCTGTGTTCTCTGCACCTTCCTCCTCACCCCCCACTGCCCTTGGGCTCCTGCTTACATGTGTTGGCCTTGTTACTCTTCCAATGATCTCATGCCTGCTCTTGTCTGCGCCTTCTCAGCATCCTGTGAGCATCCTCCGCACCCAGGTCATCACCTCCTGCCCTTTTCCTATGTGCTCACTCCTGGGGGGCAGCTCACCTGCACACCTGCCTTCACCTGTGTGCCTGCTCTGCATTTCCAACTGCACAGACTTCACTTGGGCCTCCAGCATCTTGAAATCAAATTCATCTTTCTCTCTAAAATGAACCCTGAAGACTCTCATTCTCCCATTATTTTTTCAGCCTCTCAAGTTGGAAGTCTTGACTCTACTTTTCTTTTTTTTTTAAACAAATGCCTCACCCAAACTGTCACAAAAATCTTGCAGCTTCTTTAGATATTTTTCTTGACATTCTTTATTCCCTTTTATAGCAGACACACCGTGCCCTGGGTTGCCTGCCCCAAACACAGTCAGTCCCCTTCCCCGTTCCTTCATCCAAGTCTGTGGAGTCCACCAGAATCTCAGGGAGTGGATCCTAGGAATCTCGATTTCCAATAACCCTGCAGGTAATTAGTTTGCCCTACACTAGTCAGGACTGGATGGAGGATTAGGGTAGGGTAGATTAGGTTATGGTCCTGTAACAAATTAATCCTGAAGTTCCAGTGGCTTTAGCATAATACGTATTTACTGTTTTTTTGCACACATCCTCATATGGGTCAGTCCGCCTCCTCCCTTTGTAGCTACACCATCTGGAGTGTGTGATCCCCAAGGTGTTCAGACTTGAGAGGAAAATGCTGAAAGGATTTCCTAAGGGACAGCCTGGAAGTGGCTACAGCTTAGTTAGAGGATGCTGAGCTGAGCTGCAAGGGAGGCTGGGAAATGGTTGTGAAGTTCCCAGGAGCCAGGAAGGGTCTTTGTGACCACTGCTTGCCAGGGCTTGCCTGGTTTTCCTCCTCTCTGGGCATCTGGTTGCTCCCAAGTCCCTGCCAGCCCCTGAGGGGGAAGTGACTCTGTTTCACAGGTATCCAGCAAGGCTCTCTACCATTTGTACCAACCCTAATGCGTCCCTGCTCTTCGAGTTGAAAAATAGGACTCAGCATGCTCCTGGAGCAGCACCAGGGCCTGCCATACCCACTTCACACTTGCTTATTAGAGGGTTCTCCTGGTTCTCTGCTTCAGCTGCTTGGTTTATTCTAGGATGCTCGGAATTTCCCCCTCGAGCCCCTTAAAATTTGCAGTGAGGCAAAGGATAGAACTTTCTAGAAGTTCCTTGAAGGAAGCTCATCATATTCTGACTTCAGCTTTGGAAGTTGAATTGAGACGAAACAAAGAAAGGCCAAGGTAGGGCAAATGTTGGGAATTAAACAACTCTCTCTCTCTCTCTCTCTTTTTAAAGATTTTATATTTATTTATTCATGAGAGACAGAGAGAGAGAGAGGCAGAGACACAGGCAGAGGGAGTAGCAGGCTCGATGCAGGGAGCCTGACGTGGGACTCGATCCCGGGTCTCCAGGATCACGCCCTGGGTCGAAGGCTGCGCTAAACTGCTGAGCCACCTGGGCTGCCCTAAACAACTATCTCTGAACTGTTTTCTCCCCTTGGCTGTTAAACAGTTTCTCAATATTCAGAATAATTAATCATGCCCTTCAGAAAGGCAGCACGACACTGTTAAGAGTGGAGATTGTGTAACTAGACTGGCTGGGCGGGCATCGCTCCCGCTCCCCTGGGTTAGGGGCGCCCTTGGGCAGGTGGCTTCCCTTGGCCTGCCTCCTTGTTCCCGCCTGGGGAGTGGGGCAGCTGTGCTCCCTGGCTCCTGGGACGCACTGGAGCCCGAGTCAGGTCCCCGGTCCTGGGGAAGCAGTGACAGCAAGCCCTTACCCCATGTGGTTACAAAGCCCTTGTCTGCAGGGACACTGAAACAACTTCTTCTTCTTCTTTCTTCTTCTTCTTCTTCTTCTTCTTCTTCTTCTTCTTCTTCTTCTTCTTCTTCTTCTTTTTTAAGATTTTATTTTATTTTTATTTTTTTAGATTTTATTTATTTATTCATTAGAGACACACACACACACAAAGGCAGAGACACAGGCAGAGGGAGAAGCAGGCTCTATGCAGGGAGCCCGACGTGGGACTCGATCCCCGGTCTTCAGGATCAAGTCCTGGGCTGAAGGCGGTGCTAAACTGCTGAGCCAACTGGGCTGCCCTCAAACATCTTCACTTTGATTTTTGGTTGGTATCTGTGCGCGTTGATTTCAACAGCAGATCACGGGCATTTGTCCTAAAGAAATGCATTCCACACATTCTTCCAGAAATTCTGTGCCAGAGGGAAGTGTCCCCTCGATGAGGAGACCTACACAAGCTGGTGGGGGCGCTGAGATTTGCCATGGGCTAACATTTTGTGACATTGTCCGTGGCCTGTGCGAAGAGCTTCTGAGGGGGACACTGTCTCTCAGACTGTCCCCAACTGCAGTGCCCTCTGCTTCTGCCTCGTTGGGGGTCCCTGGCTCGGCCTGCTGCTGCCCCTGCTTCTGAGAAATGGATGGGAATTAATGGAGGGGGGCAGTTCCAGGGATCCGTGTCATTGTTGCTGGACCCCTTTGCTTTTTGCGTTTCTGCTTTCAGGCCCTAGGTGATGGGGACAGCAAAGGAAAGGTGGAATTAAGAAAATTAAAGAGGGAGTGTGCAGCATCTGTCAGATGCACTGCTCGCCAGTGGGGTTCCCACCCGCACAGGGCACGGTGGTTTTTTTCTTTCAGGTTTTGTTCTTATATATAAAGGTAACGTGGGCAGGGGGTGGGAGTGAGGGCTTCGTACCTAAGCCATAAAGGAAGAAAACTGGAGTTTGGGTGTAGCCACTGGGAGGATCTTGGGGGAAATCTGTGCAACAAAATAAAGAAAATGCTGGCTGAATTATTTTCTTTCCAAGGGCCAGGTCAGAACAGAGTGTGCAGAGACCCCTTCTACTAGGCCCATAAAACGTGAGCAAACTTTCTGGACCACTAGCTCAACACTTTTCTCTTAAAATTTTTCTTGTTGTTACTCAAAGGTGTTCTCCACTCACCTCAATATTTTGAAACGAAGGTTCGACTTGGCCAGTTCCGCCTTCACGACCCTCAGAACTTAGCAGCTTAGTTCAACTCCACCGAATTCCAAGTAGCTGCAAGGGTATATTTTCTCCTTTCAATTATGTTCTCGCTTCCTGTCCTGATTATTGCAAGTTATGCAAATCAAGCTGGAGAAGAGATCTAATTTAATCAACCGTGGGCTTGCTTGCATGGATTTGAATATTAGCTGCCGTCTCCATGTAAATGATTGGAGAGAGGGGAACTTGTTGCTATGCGCGGTGACCAATTCCTGGTGCCACCTGGACCCCGAGCTCAAGGTCAGGCCCAAAGTCAGATTGGTGGTGGGAGTCCGCGCTCTGGAGGGAGGCGCTGCACCTCCAGGTCTGTTCCCCGGGTGATTCTAGAGACCAGCTGGTTTGCAGATACTGTTTTGCAACAGAAACTGTGTTTGCAGATACTGGCAGGGAGACCTCCATTTTGTGTGTTATTTATGGTTTCTGAGAGGAAAGATGGAAGGAGAGAGGCAGAGAGAGGGGGGTTGTGTCTTTTCACCAAGAATTCTCCATTCACTCAAACGAAGCGACATTCTTTGCATTCCAGATCCGGGAAAGCAGCTGAGGTATCTCTCCCCTGAGGGAAAAAAAGAAAAGGAGAGGAAGCTCTTTGTGGCTGGGACGAGAAAGAAACTCCAAATCGCACAAAGGGCCCAGAAGAGAGAAGCCACCGGCACAGAAAAGGTTCTCAGCGAATAGGGGAGGACAGTACAGGCCCAGAAGGTTCCGGGGGTGGGGGCACCCCTCTGGCTGACCACAAACAAAATCCTCATCTCTTTGAAGTGCTAAGGCGGCTCTTCATGGGGGGGGGGGGGGAGAAAGGGAGGGGGGTTCGGGGTAGTAAACACACTATCTGCTCTGGGAGGTGCGGGGCCACTTTCCCGGCACAGATGTTGTTTTGCTGTTAGAGCCAGAGACGCGGCCTTCGCGGGAGGGCTGACCCGATCCCAGAACGGGTCCCCCTCCCCCACCCCCACCCCCACCCCTCCCCCTCCCTAAACTGGGTCAGGGACAGCTTCATATTTTTGTTGTCCTTGTGGCACTGCCAGCTCAGAAGTAGCATGATTGGCTGAGACTTGGAACTTAACAATTAACGTTAAATACAGGCAGCTGGCTGGGTTTTGATTAAAAGCCACAATCAAGAAATCTGGCAATCTGGAATTCTGTGTTGGCTGAAGCCTGTTTTTTTGTTTTTTTTTTTTTTTCTTTTTTTAAAAAAAAACCCTATTTGCACAATTGCTCGTCTTTTGGGGCCTTTTCCTTTACTGTCCCTAATGTTTCCCTTGTTTAAAAAATTGGCAGAAATCCTCACGAGTCATGTGAGGTGCTTGGGGTCTGAAACAGCCAAGGTGTGCTGTGTTGCCTCCCACGGGACCTGCGGGTTCCGCTCTATTTGATGGACACGAACACCGAAGACACGGATCACTTTGTTAGCACAATCCTTCATTCTTCCTTTTCCCCCCCCCTACTCAATTAATTGCTCATAAATGGGAAAACAAAAACAGCTCAGATCAACCCCATTTAGAGACAGGGTCAGTCTGGAGGCTGCATTTTGTTGCTTCTAGGGCCACCTTGCGGTTGACAACTGTATTTACAATTTGGAGGTCAAGCATGGATTCCTTTTTTTTTTTTTTTTTAAGACTATTTTTTCATGAGAGACACAGAGAGAGGCAGAGACACAGGCAGAGGGAGAAGCAGGCTCCCTGCAGGGAACCCGATGTGGGACTCGATCCCAGGACCCGGAGATCACACCCTGAGCCAAACACAGATGCCCAACCACTGAGCCACCCAGGCCTCCCAAGGATGGATTCATCTGGAAAGTTGGTACACTCTCAATGTGTCAGTGTGACTTTGGACTTTCTGGTTCTACGACCTGAGTGCGATGACCACTACTTAGTTTCCATTAGAAAAACATTTCACAAAATATTCTATAATAGGAAAAACGAGGTGTGAGGAGTATGGACACTTATGCACTATTATGAAATATATCGAGAAAATCCAGGTTTTGCAGTTCATAGGAAGCATCTGCATCTCCTTACAAGGCCCCACGTGTTGCAGGTGGGAGAAAGACAGGGGAGCCCCTGTTTTCCTACTAGTTCCATATTTCAGATTTCTTCTCTCTGCTGCGCCCTAGATGACAACTGGCTATATGAGAAAACTGACAGGAACTGGCAGAGGTGAGGAAGGAGAACTCAGGCCCCCGGGCACTGGCCCAAGGTCTTCTGGCTGTAGATGAGTCGGGCCATTCTCGGGGCATCTACATGGAATCTGCCAGGGGCAGCTAGCCCTTTCTGGCTTTCTGGGTACCATGTTGGGGATGCGTCATGAATCACTGTGCTCCACAGACCCCACGGCCCCCCCTGCCCCTTTGGCTAACAGGGGTACTCTCATAACTTCTGGATCTTTCTGCTCAGGAATCTTCTGGATCTTCGGCAGTAGCACTCAGGCTATCTATTCCACCATGTTGGAAGTGGTGCCACACCGATGACTGATCCCTAAAGACCTGCTTGGGAGTTGTCAGGGGCCCACATCTATGGACCTGGAAGTGGGAGTGGAGAGAAGATGTTGATAACACTGGCAACCGACCCCCTCTCTCTGTTTCTAATCCCTTTCTTTCCACACTCCTTCAAGGGGAGAAAAAGGTTCTTCTGCCTTCTGCATTACAGGAACTTACCTTCCATCACATTTTTTATCCTGTGACTTGGATTCTCTTTCTAGGACTTTAGGCGAACCTGTAGAACCAGTTTTCCCAAGCCTCACTGAGCCATTCACAGAATTGTCAAAAGTATCATATTTCTAGGGACTCGAAAATACGATTTTTGTCATCAAAGTCCAAAATTAACTCTTTGTGTGCATTTTTTGACGTAATTATACTGATTCCTCTCAGAGGCAAATGGATGCTTCTGGCAGAATGGGGAGACAGAATATATTGGGAAATGCAAATTGAAAAGCACATTGAGGACCACCTGGGTGGCTCAGCGGTTGAGCGGCTGCCTTTGGCTCAGGGCCTGATCCTGGAGACCCCGGGGGATCGAGTCCCACGTCGGGCTCCCTGCATGGAGCCTGCTTCTCCCTCTGCCTGTGTCTCTGCCTCTGTCTCTGTGTCTCTCATGAATAAATAAATAAAATCTTTCAAAAAAATGAAAAGCACACCGATGTCTTTCAATAAAACATTGTCTTCAGGCCACTGTTGTTATTCATTCTAAAAATGCAAACCTCCCAGTTTGGACAGAAACTTGGAAAGCGAAGTACAGGCATCAGTATTACTTCTTAATGCTTCTCTCCCGACTAGACCAAACTCAGATCTGTTGATATTCGATTTTGCATTGACAGTCTCCTCAGGCAGATGAAGAGCAAGGAGAGTAGGAGATGCTGGTGTATTTTAACAGGGATCCAGTTTCCCATGGCAGAGAGGGTGAGTCTGCAAAGCCAGTCTTCTTGACAGGCCAGTCCCCACACGGAAGCAGTATTAACTCTTTCTAAACAAATATATCTTTATTATGTCTTCCCTTCAAAAACCTTCAGGGTTCCCTAGGAGAGACAGATGGAAACTTTCAAGGTCCCTTATAATAGGGCATACTTTTACCCCGCAGATGCAGCTCCCACCACCCTTTGGTAGATAGGTTGTAGGCAGACAAACTGCTATGTCAGCCTGACATGCTCTGTCCCTTGCCACGACCCCACTCTGAACATCCATTTCTTTTTTCTGCTACTTAGATTTAGTTCACCCTTCCAGGACCAGTTCAAATCCCTTCTCATCTGTGAAACTTTCCCTAAAGAGTCAGCCTCTCTTTCCTTTGTATTTCTTTAGGTCTGTGGTTCTTAACCTGCAATGAGAATCAGAATTACTTGGCAAGCATTTGATGGGCATATTCCAGCTTCAGACTTGGAGAACTTAATTCACTTGTTCTGGGATTGGGTCTTTGTGGTTCTGAGACCATTCCTGCTGAAGAATCGGGGCTGAAATTTAAGGTCTGTCCTATTCTGGAACGTTCAGTTTGGCATTTAGCAGCCAGGGCTTGCCTGTCAGTGACCTGTTTGAGTGTAATGAAGTGTAATGAAGATCCACCATCAGGCTACATCAGAGCTGATGCTCCCACTGTCCCCCGGGGTCCTCTGCATGTCCCGGACACAGCAGTCTTCTGCTTGCTCAAGGAATGCTCTAGGAATGCCAGCATGTTAAGGGACATGAAAATTCCTGATACTTCCCTTGATTTACTTTGTGGGCAAGAGCAGAGGCTTTTCACAACATTGGATTTCAGACACGCAGAGCCCTCTGGTGGTCGTAGGATAAAACAACCAAATGAAAAGTCATTACTAGGGAGGAATTAGTATTAATTCATTAACATTTATTTGTTCAACACCTCTTATGTGTCAGACGGTACATTGGAGGTGCGTGATAACAAACAGCCCCCCACGATCTCCCTCATTTCAGTGGAGCACGAGAAGGAACAGATGATAAAGATGCCACTAAGCACAGAGGGCAATTCCAGATAGCCCTGAAGGCTCTGAAAAACAGCAGGTACGCGAAGGAGCCCCGGGAGAAGGAGGGAAGAGAGGGGAGAGGGTCTCATTCTGAGTAGGCTGTACCTACCTGAAGGGCAGGGTAGCCCCTTGCATAGCTCCCTCTGAGTCAGCAGACTCACCCCCGGAGTGCTGGGACTCCAAAGGAGGACAGGCCATGAAGGAAAAGACAATATCACTAGCAACTAAATAACAGGGCAATGAGACCTTTCCTTGGAGGCTGGATGGAAGCTTGACAGAGGCCAGGTCCCTGGAGAAGAGAGGCAGGGGTGTGGAAACTGGGCCTTGGGGCATGAAGGTTGGTCTGGAGGTGAGGTCTGGAGGTGATCGCGAACAGTGTGGGCCAAGGTCCAAGATCAGGAGAGTGACAGTAGGCTGGTGAGCAGGGAGGACTCCAGGGCACAGAACTGCAGACTGTAGAGCACTCCCTCTGCACCCACCTCTTCAGAATCCTAGCAGGAGAGATACCCCAGGAGGGGTCTGGGCTCTCAGGTCCCCTGTGCAATCAACACCACAGCTCTAGCAAATGTTCCTGGCCATTAGTCAGCAGTCACCACGTATTAGCCAGTGGGCACCCAGGGTGGGTGTTTAGTTAGTGTATGAGGGCGAGGGAATGTGGTGGCTAGGCTGTGCCCCTGTGCCTGAAACCTGGCCCACTCTCTATGTATCGTTAGAGCCTAAGGTCAAGAATTCTGTGTTTAGCACCAAGCAAAGTGTCTCCTGCTGTAGGAATTAGGACCTCAACAAATACTTATGGGTTTCTATTTGACTGTTTCAACTTTGGGCTTTGATTTTTGTTTGTCTCTTATCTGGAGAAGCATTAAAAGACTGGCATGTGAATCACATTGATGTGGGTAAATCAGTGGTTGATGAAATTAGGATATTTTTCTTCCTGATTCTCCTGCAAGCATGATTTAGATAATTTGTAATTATATCTGAGGAAGAATTACAATTATGAGATGCAAATGAGCTTAAAATGGTACTCTTTGGGATCAAATGTACACAACTGCTCAATTGTTGGAGACCTGCCCCAAATTTGTGTTTCAGTTATTTAGTGCTGAGTGACAAACCACCTTAAAACTTAGTGACTTAAAACAACGATTTCAAAAAGATATACGCACCCCTGTGTTTATTGTGTCATTGTTTACAATAGCCAAGATATGGAAGCAACAACCTTTGTCCACTGATGGACAAATGGATGAGGAAATGTGGTATATATAGTCCATGGAATATTATTCAGCCATAACAAATTAGGTTTTGTTATCTGCAACAACATGGATGGAGTTAGAGGGTATCATGCTAAGTGAAATGGGTCAGACAGAGAAAGACAAATACCAGGTGATTTCACTTATATGTGGTATCTAGAAAACAAGACAAAATAAGAAAATGAGAAAAAGAAATAAAGAAGGGAAGAACAAAAGAAGGAAAGAAAGAAAAGAAGGAGGAAAGAGACTCTTAAACATAGAGAACAAAGCAATGGTTGCTAGAGGGGTGGTGGGTGGGGGATGAAATAGATTAAAGGGATTAAGAGGTATAAACTTCCAGGTATAAAATAAAATAAGTCACTACAATTATCGTGGTGAGCCCTGAGTAGTGTATAGAATTGTTGAATCAATAGGCTATGAAACTAGTGTAGCATATGCTAATTATACTTCAGTTTAAAAAAGGGAAAACACATACCTGATTGTAAAATAATAAACAAACAAACAAATAAATAGATTTTGTTGTCTTTCCCAACCCTATGAGTGACTGAACTCAATTGAAAGAACTTCTAGTGGGCAGCCCCGGTGGCTCAGCGGTTTAAGTGCCACCTTCAGTCCAGGGCGTGATCCTGGAGACCCAGGATCAAGTCCCACATCAGGCTCCCTGCATGGAGCCTGCTTCTCCCTCTGCCTGTGTCTCTGCCTCTCTCTCTCTCTCTCTCCCCCTGTGTGTGTGTATCTCTCATGAATAAATAAATAAAATCTTTAAAAAAAAAAAAAAAAGAACTTCTAGTCCACATGATTTGGGCTGAGGCTATAGTCATTTGGGTGCTTGGTTGTACTGAAATGTCCAAAATGGCTCATTCATAGATCTGGCAGTTGACACTGGCTGCCGACTGGCTCCTTAGTTTTCGTATGTGACCCTCTTCATAAATACAGCTTGGGCTTCCTCCCAGCATGGGAGCTCAGTCCCAGGCAGTGTTTGGGAGGAAGGAAAGAGAAGTTGCTGGTCCTATTAAGGCCTCTGGGGTATGATAAGAAACTTTCACCACATTCTGTGTGGCAAAGTCCTCATGGGGCCAGCCCAGATTTCAGAGGAGAGACGTAAACTCTACTATTAAATTGTGAAAGGCATACATGTGCAAGAAGCCTCCATCTTTGGACATGACGTACCCTGCCTGCTCTCTGACCACTACAACTTGCATCCCTTCCATGTGCAAAATATACTCACCTCCTCCTTCCTACCTCCACTTAGTTTTAAGGTATTAGGTCACAGTCCAGGATCGCATTATCAAAACCTGGTTCAGGTATACATGGGGGTCCTTGGGTACAGCCTCACTGGTGCGGTTCCTGCCCTACACACCACACCCCCAACTTACAGTGTGAGAAGTGGACAGTGTAACTGCAGCAAATACAGCAGCAGGAATATAGCTGTCACTAGTCTATAGTAATTCTGAAACCCAGCCGTGTATATGTTGACAGGTGGTTGTGTTTTTTTTAAACATTTATTAAAAACCACTCCTCCTAGGGAATCGTTCTCTATGACTCTTGATTTGACTGATTGAATCTGTCCTTTCTTTTCCATTAGAAATGTTTGCAAACAAGTAGCTTTCTCAGCCTTCTTCTCCACAGTAAGAGGTTAGGCACCCAGAAATCTCATTTTGAGCTGTTATTCCCTTTAGTACAAATTAGTATAATTCCTCTATAAAAAACCGTTGTAGGTTTCCTATGTATCAAATTATGAAATTTTCTCCATTAGCCAAACTCCCTGGCCCATCACTGTTTTGAGACAGGCACCTCTAAACCCTGGAATGACAGTCAGGATGCTGTGGGCAAAGTCCGTCATGATTCTAGAAGGCCTATTGTCTGGCTGAGAAGGTCTTGAGACAACGTCTCACATCTTTCTGTGGACTTAGAAGGGTCTTACAGCTGTGTTCTTGGCTTGACTTTGACTCTGAGACCACATTTTACTTGCAGAAACCTAACTTAATCTTTACCTAAAGGCCAATCTTCCTTGACGACCTCTTCTTGGGCCTGGGGGTTCTCTGTGTGTTTTCTAAACTCTGCTCTTAAACTGAACTGTCCTGTTTTGAGGGACTCATCAGTTCCTTTCCTCAGATTTTCTCAGAGGCTACTAAAAGAAACTAGTAGTTCCTTTGAACATTCTGTCTGGAAATCTCTATAGCCAGGTGTGCATGTTTGTTGGTTACCCATTGTACCCATTGCTGCAGACAAGGTGGCCCAAATTTCAGAGTGGTGCCAAACTTGGACACAGATTGTCTTTTCTTCAGTCTCCAGTAGCAATTTCCTCTCTCACTTCTTTCAGTTTCCATCAATGTTTTCTTGGAGGGCCGTCTGGCTCTTGCCTGCCACTCAATCCCAAAGCCAAGGCTACATATTTTTGATTTCTGTTACAACAATACCCTAGATTCTGTTTTTTTTTTTTTTTTTTTTTTTAATTCTTGCAGAATAAACTCTAAACCAAATAAGCCTTAAAACTTAGTGGCTTAAAACAATATCGAGTTAGCTATCTCTCAGAATTCTGAGTGTCAAATGGACTCAGCTGGGCAGGCCTGCTCCCAGAGATGGCAGCTAGGACTGAGGTCCTCTGCGGGCTAGGCAGGAAGGGAAGCTCCAGGATGGCTCACTCACATGTCTGGCACTGGCTGTTGGCTGGGAGCTCGTTAGGCCTGTTGACCAAGGCCTTCCGTTCTCTTCCATATGGGCCTCAGCATGTAGCTGCACAGATGTCCTCAAAATCCGGTGCTTGAGTTCCAAGAAAGAGCATTCGAAGAGGAAGGAGGTACAAACTGCTAGCTGATGGTCTGGGTTCGAAATTCGCTTCTGGACATTTAAGCAATTGGAGCAAGAGGCCTGCCCAGATTGAAAGGGAGGAAAATAAATTCAGCCACTCAGTGGAGAAGTGGCTTGCATACCCTGGAGTGGCTGGAGTGGCTGGAGAGGCTGGAGGGCATGTGGGTCAGCTCGCCTTGGGAAATAAGCAAAGCAAGTGAGTAATGATCACCTCTTGTAGCAAGGAATCACATTGAATCAGACAGTGCTTTTCTCTTGGGGAGGAGAGAGACCTCACATTTCTGGAGCCCCCTGATCATTTTTTCTTCTGATTCATTCTGTATAGTAAAGGTATATTAATACTTCCCATTCAGACAATTGGTATTTTACTATCTACTTAGGGTAAAAAATTTACCAGGGTAAAAAAATGTGACATTTCCTTCTGTTGGACTGTGATCTTTGGAAAAAAAGTTAGAAAAATAGGGATTGAGGCATGAATCAAAGTCATAATTTAGCACTGATCAACAATATTAAATGTCACCACAGTGTTCTTTTCTGATAAACATAATTTTTGTAAATTGTTGCAAATTCTCTGGCTGATCCTGATGGGGGGAATGGAATGACCATGAAGAGTAAAGCTGTCCCTAAACCACACTTATTCCATGTTGGTGTGTGTCTTCTCCTCCTTCCTCTTCTTCATGTCCTTCTCCTCCTCTTCCTCCCCATCCCCTTCCCCTTGTCCTCTACCCTCTCCTCTTCCTCCTCCCTCCTCTTCTTCTTCTTCATTTTTTTAATTAAAAAAATTTAAATATCTTTTTATTTTTTAGATTTACTTAAGTTCAATTTATTAACATATGATGTATTATTAGTTTCAGAGGTAGATGTCAGTGATTCATCAGTGTTATTAACACCCAGTGCTCATCACATAACATGCCCTCCTTATTGCCCATCACCCAGTTACCCCATCCCCTCACCCCCTCCCCTCTAGCCACCCTGAGTTTGTTTCCTATGGTTAAGAGTCTCTTATGGTTTGTCTCCCTCTTCTTTTATTTCATCTTGTTTTATTTTTTTCTCTTTCCCTATGATCCTTTGTTTTGTTTCTTAAATTCCATATATGAGTGAGAGCATATGATGATTGTCTTTCTCTGACTTATTTCGCTTGGCGTAATGTCCTCTAGTTCCATCCACTTCATTGAAATGGCAAGATTTCATTTTTCTGATGGCTGAGTAGTATTCCATTTTCTTCTTTAAAAAGATTAACATGCTATAACAACTCAAACCATCTGGAATGATGTAAAGTTAAAAACAAAATCTCTACCTAAGCCCCACATCCTTCAAAAACCAAACGCCACTCTCCATAGACAACAGTTTCTGGTGGCAGATCTTCTGGTGGTTGCTATCATCAGAAAGCAGTTGTTCCCAAATTTTAGAGTGTATTGGAAACCTCTTGAGGGTCTGATTTAGCAGGTTTGGGATGGGGGCTGAGGATTTTAATTTCTAGCAAGTTCCCAGGTGATGACGATGCTTTTGTCTGGGATCCCATTCTGAGAATCCTGTCATGAAGAATAAAATTTTTGTTATTGACTTACACTATATCCTCTTCTCCTCTCTCATTTATCTACTATTTTTCTTAATTATATATATTTTAATTTGGGTGTTTATCTTCGTGTGAAATACAAATGTCCATGTTTATTTCTGGGTTGGTCATTTTTAGACAGTATCTATTGACAGCCAGAACTATAACAGGTGAGCAAACATGGAAATTATTTCTGTTGCTTTATAAGTATGTCTTCTGGGAAATTATACTTTTAACCATTTGGTGATGTTACAGGGAAATGCAATTCATTTTTACATTTTGTTCTTATATCTAGTCTTTCATTGCTAATCTGCTAATCTTTCATTGATGCTAATTCTTATAAGATTGCGCATGTTGATACTTGCAGTACTCACTGACTTTTACTGTTGCATGTTTATTTTCTGATTATAACAGACACTAATAATCCATTTTCATATCGGCGGATGTTCAGGATTTTAGGTAGTCTCCTGCTTCTGCTTCTCCTTTGACTTTTTCTTTGCTGTTACACAATGATGCAACAATAAAATTTTAGCACGTGTCCTTGTGGACATGTGCGATTTCTTTGTACCAAGATATGCCAGGGAGTGGAGGTACTGGGTTGGGGAGACTCAGATACCATTTACATATGCACAGTTTAGAGCCTGTTGGCCTGACCTGTTTTTCTGGTGATTGCCATGGTGACCAGCTCTGTGAGATCTGCCAGTGACTTCGCACGGGTCTCCCTCCTGTCTTTACTCCCTTCCTCCAGCCCAGGACTGCAGACTCTGCTCGTGTGTGTGTGTGTGTGTGTGTGTGTGTGTGTGTGTGTATAGAGTCTATGCCCACAGGGGCACACCTTTGGCACTGGGACACAGAGGCCAGTGGATGAACCTTCCCCTTTGTTCCTCAGGACTAACTGCCCTGCAGTTTGGCCTCTAGAAGGGTGATCTCCTTAGACCCAGCAGCCAGACCAGACTCTCCTGGTGTTCTGTTTCCCTACCTCACTCTGATCACTTTGAAGAGATTCCTTGTCCTTGGTGGGGATGGGGTGGGGCGGGGCAGGGTGTGTGTGTGTGTGTGTGTGTGTGTGTATGTGTGTGTGTATGTGTGTATGAAGCAGTGTCTGCATGGGCTGATCTCTTTGGCTAATGGGGCTGCTTCGAAGTCTTCCTATCTACCAGGGTAGGAGATGTGTGGAGGGCTTGTGGAGAGAGTACTCATAATTGAGACCTAGGGGCTTAAATGACACACCGTAAATGCTGCACGGAGGAGAGTAGGGATTTACTTTACTGGGCTTTAGCTTTGGGGTTCCAACAAAGTTGGTCCTAGCAGAGATCCTAGTATAAGGGTTGGTTTGTTGCAGTGAAAGTCAGCTAGGGATTTAGCTGTATATTCAGGAGGTTGAAATGGATGCGACTTGGATACCTATTACCAGCTTAGATTAGTAAAGAGAGTCAGGCAGATGGCTCAGTGACTTACTAGCCATGGGCACTCTAGGAAATTGTGAAATACTGTGACTGTTTCTTATCTGTAAAGTGAGAGTAATAAGAGCATACTGTAAAGAGTTACGGTGGGGGTAAGATGACTGATTTGTGCTATGCACAGAACACAATGACTGACACACAGTAAGTACTGTGCTAGGTACCACCACCACCATCATCATCTGGCCCATGACTGAGTTCCATGAAAGTGTATGTCGACTGATATACATTTAAAAAATCCACTCATTTCTATTTAGTTCCAGAAGTATAAAGGTATCTAGTCCAATCTCCAAATATCACAAAAGAAGACAAGAGGATCTAGAGATTATGTTTTGATTACATAGCTCACAGAGCCGGCAATTGGCAGACCCTGCAAATACTTTATGAAATGCCAACTCAAATATGGAAAATCAAGATAATTTCCAGACCTGTTTTGGCTTCTGGAAAAGTATAACAGCTGGTTTTTCCATTGCTGCTTCTGACTTTCAAGCACTTGGTAGACCAGTCCGACCAGAACTCAGATGCTTCTTGAAAGACCCCAAATGACATTTAAAGCATTATTAGAATTAAACAAATGTGTAAACCACTTTGTTGCCTGTAAACACCTTTTGGTGAAGGGATGTCATTTTAATTAAATGGAAATACGACTTTGCCTTTTGTTGGTCCCGCTCAACACTGATTCTTTTTTTCTGATAGAACATAGTGATGATGTGAGATTGTAATGGGTTTGGGTTGGTGAAATAAATCTTTGAGAAGATAAATTTAAACACCGTTTAATTCAATGCTATTAAACAGCTTTAGCTATTGATATCACCCCAAGCAGGACTCTTGTTCTTAAATGCAAGGGGAGTATGTGTAATTACTCAGTGAGTCCACTGAGAGGAGCCATTTCCCTAACAAAGATAGAGATGAGACCTGGAACTGGTGTTCAGGCATCCCCATCAAGGTCTAAAGATAAAATTACTTATGTGCGAGGTCTCCAGATTTCCAAATACACCATAATTTTGTACTAATCAGACAGAAGCATATTCAAAGAGGCAATACAAACATTTAGCTGCATTGATTTAAAGCATGAATTTGTTGAACTCAGCTGGTGGCACATCTCCCCAAGGGAAGGTGGCACATCTCCCCTTTGTTCTTTCTCTTTGCATTCCCTTCAGAAATATCAAGCACCACCTACAAGTTAGTTGCTGGTAGCAATAGCAATAGATAATGTTGATAGAGGGCTTGCTATGTGCTGAGTCTGTCATGAGTCCTGACTCATTTAACCTCACAAGGCTCCTGTAAAGTTGGGAATAGTTATCACCATCCATATTTCATAGCTGGGACACAGAAGTGCAGGGAGGTAGGTGAATGTCCTAAGGTCACAAAGCTACCAAGAAGCAGCCAGTCTGGCTCTCATACTTCCTATGCTGCCTTTCAATAGCAGAGCCCACTAGCCTTGGCTGAATGAATGAGTGAACAAAGCAGGAAGTGTGAGAGAGAGATCATGACATAAGGTAGCCCAGGCAGGTGTTCCAGTGATCAGAATTAGAAGGGTTTTCACTTGAGACAAAGAGAGAAAAGTCAAAGTACACAAATTAGTCCTCTATACAATCACGTGACTATAGCACAGACGCAAGAAAAGAGATGAAGATGAACTTGATTTAAATAGGCTTTAATAGCAAAAATTCTGTCAAAAATTCTCACGGATAATGATGTTGGGAATTGTAGCAGAAGGATTTGACCCAGATGAAGGGAATCAGGCATCAGAAACAGTTTGGGTGAAAAACATGCTGTGTTGAACAAAATCGAACTTTGTTATGGTTTTGTCTTCTCCATATTTTGTTAATATCTTTGAAGTGCCTCATCTTCCTGGACTGTCTTTAAAAGTTTTCCCTCTTCTCTTTTATTCCTGTTTTCATAGCTGTTTTGAATACCCTGACATTGCCATATTATCTTGGCCGTGATGATATGTGAACCCTAATTTGCCTGGTGATAAAAGAGATCTCACAGAGAAATCCAGAAAGTTAAGAAAACTAAGCCAATTTTTCCTGACTTCAAATGATTTCAGCCATACTATGTTTGACACACAAAATATTAAAGATGAAAAAAGTAAATGAATCATTTATAACCCCAAAGAGAGGAAAAGAGTCTCTTAGAGACTCTTCTGAGGAAAAATATCTAATATGGAGCCTGAGAGATAAGCTTGTGGTCCTTGAAGAAGCTCATGACCCGTAGCTGTGTTCACTTTCAGATTATTTTCTTGGCAAAACAAAACAAAACAAAATAAAACACATGGTGATTCAGAAAAATTAACTTCTGGAGACTATCTGCTTTGCCAAGGGTAGTGTGAGAGCCCTGTTTTATTATCCTTGTGAGTCATCTCTTCTTGGTTCTGTAAAAAGATTGCTATGAAACTCATTAACTTTTACTTAGGAATAAAACCAATGTTTGTGATTCATTTATAAAGCAGAAATTAATTGATTTCCATAATTAAATGGAGTCTTAATCTTTGAAGTAGAAATGACATTTGCCATTTACGATGTCATTTTAGGTATCAGTTGTTTGTGTAGAAGTCTTTTTTTTTTTTTTTTTAAAGATTTTATTTATTTGTTCATGAGAATACACAGAGAGGAGAGAGAGAGGCAGAGACACAGGCAGAGGGAGAGGTAGGTTCCATGCAGGGAGCCCAACATGGGACTCGATCCCGGGTCTCCAGGATCAGGCCCTGGGCTGAAGGCAGCGCTAAACCACTGAGCCATCCAGGCTGCCCTATAAGTCTTTTTTGGATTCTCTCACGGGCTTCATTTCAGTTCAGAGTAAGAAAGGCAGTCTTGGAGCTTTAGTCAACTGCTTGGCCATCTGGCTGGATGGTGCACAGAAAGTGAACTTTTCTTTTATCTGTTTAATTTCACCTCAGGAAGGGCCGAGTGGCCACAGAGGGGTTTTGAGCCATGGGAACCTAGGAGACTGGTAGGGGGCAGGGCTTGGCCAGATCCAGAGAAGGTGGCGGTTTAGCCACAGAATGCAGAGAATCACAACTAGAGAACCCACATCCATCAGTAAGTTCCAAAGGAATTGGGGATCTGAGAGAAGCCACCCAGGGGAGAGTCTATGTAGACACAAGAACAAAATGGGGATCAGAAAGCATAAGCAGGAGCAAAGAATGTCTAAGAAACTGCCTCTGATGGGTCCCCTGGGCCACTCCTTGTGGAGTTGTCTACTTGACACATGTCCTATGGCAAGGTCAGACTTCTTAAAGTGCATGGTTACCCTGAAACCACAGAGGCTAGAAAAATAAATGAAAAGACACATATGACTATGTAAAAAAAAAAAAAAAAAAGCCTGTCTAGCGAGTTGCATTTTAAGAGAAAGTTAAGACACTGTCTTAACAGCTTAACCCTCAGTCTGTGGATGAGGAGAATGGGGCTGGGCAGGGAAGGGGTTGGGGTGGTAGGGCCTCACTCAAGTTTACCCAGTCCCTGGGAGTCCCTGTCGTGGAGCTAGTTTTTCCCTTCACCTACCTTAGCTATCCTCCCACCTCAACTGTTTGGACGGGGGCTGGTGGTGACTCAGAACCAGGTCTCCCAGAGCCTGTGACTGGGAAGGTAACTGGGAGCGGGGCTGGGAGAACCCGCCCATGGAGGTGGGAACCACACTTCTCTTATACTCTTGCACCCTGGATACATGACGGCTTCCACACATTTCTGGGGCAAGTCTGAAAATCTATCATTTATGTTATATATATATATATATTTTTCATTCTTGTCAAAAACACCCCATAATACATTTTCTCTGGAATCCAATACCCAGACATTTTTGGGATAGCCTGATACAGACTTATATTCCTTCTCTGGGAAAAGCAGCTTTTGCATCTTGAGGGAGTTTTCTTTTCCAAGAAAAGGGATTGAGATGAATATCTTGGAAATTCTATCTCCTTGAATTGCCGGCTCATCATACTGGGAATTTGAGGAAAACACATGACATGTGTGACAAGATACAACTGTTGATGTGAGCATAGCAAACACTTACTGTGCTTTGTTCTAAGCACTTTCCCTCCTTCACTCACTTAATCCTCCTCGTAGCCCCCCCCAGGATACATAATTCCCATTTATAGGTGAGGCTACTGAGGTAGCTAATCAGTGCCAGGATGGCTCTGAAGTGAGCTGTCTTAGTCACTCTACTCAACTGTCTCCGAAAATGGAAAGGTGATCCATTTGTTCCTGTTCACCCCTCCCCTTGTTTTTGAATTAGAAAAATGGAAAGAGCACTATCTTTCTTGCCCCAAATGTCCTGGAAAATTTGGACAGTAAATCTTGTAGACTCTCAAGAAGAAAGAAACTAGTGTTGCTCTGGGGGAAGTTTATAGGTCTAATGGACCATCCGCTTGAGTGTGAGAGAACTAGATGAAATGTGAGCTTTCACAAATGCCTTTGGAAGTTGGACAAGATCTCTAAGGCTAAATGAGGGCAGAGGATGGGGGAGACGAAGAGGAATTACTGAGTGGTTCCAGGAGAGCGGGGCTGATCTGAGAGCTATTGCCTAAAGAATAAGAATTCTCACCCTGGGAAGACTTGGGTGGGTATATTGACTTAGCAAAAGACTATCATGGACGATAGAGTCTGTCGTCACTTTTGTGCCTCTCTATGAACCCCGCCTCATGGTATTCACATACTTGTGTCATCTCTGCTTCTTGAATCTGATCTGAGCTGGTCAGATTGTGAGTTGCTTTAACCAACAGAATGATGTACAGGAAGGTGGCTCAGCCAGCTTCCAGCTGTTGGGGCAATTCTAATGGAGGCACCAGATGTAGGAGTGAAGAAGCCCTGCAGACATCATATGGGACAAAGACAAGCTATCCTCCGTATCCTGACCAGAGAATCATGAGAAATATGCAATAATTATTGATACGGGCCAGCCATTAAATTTCAAATAGTTTGTTTCACAATGCTTGATAACCAAAATAAAGTGCATAATTTGCATGTCTGGGAGCTGCAGAGAACTGAGGCCCAAACCCCCTTTACTTGACCCCAGCTCCGTGAATCCTGGTGGCAACATTATTTCACCTGTATCCAGCATCTCACCTGTAGGACCCCTAGCATCAGTGCTGCCATGACTTGGCAGAAATTCTTCCTAGTTACCCCATATGGGCAGCCCCTCATCCCCCTGGGCTCCTCCTTTTTTTTTATTTTTTTATTTTTTTATTTTTTTTTCCCCTGGGCTCCTCCTATAATGTCTTGGGATACTCCTAAGCCTAAACAAGTGGAGGGGGTGGAGACTTGGACATTTGGTGAGAGATTGTGGTAGTTAATTTTATGTGTCAACTTGACTGGTCATGATTTCCAGATATTTGGTCAAACATTATTCTGGATGTTTCATGCTTGTGTTCATTGAATGATATTAACATTGCAATTGGTGGTCTTGGTAAAGCAGATTATCCTCCATATTGTGGGTGGTCCATATTTAATTAGTTGAAGGCCTTAATACAACAAAGATGGACTTTCCTAGGGCAAGAAGGAATTCTGCCAGAAGATGGCCTTCAGAGTGGAACTACAATTCTTCCTTGAGGCTCCAGCCTGGTGGCCTGCCCCCATCAGATTTTGTATGAGCCAGTTCCTTAAAAATCTCTTAACCTCTCTTTCCCTTTCTGACTTTGTATATATATATATATATATATATATATATATATATATATATATGTGTGTGTGTGTGTGTGTGTATAAGCCTGTTGGTTCTGTTTCCCTAGAGAACCCAGACTATTACAGATAATAAGGTTTGCTGCATATATTCTTTGTGTCACTGAATTGAATGAGCTCAAGACCTTCTGAGTGGGGACAGTAGTGAATGACCCCTTGTTATGTGTATTAGAGCAATTACTGGTTTGAGAATTTGGGGCTGTGTGTTTGGCTTCTCTGGCTCTGCCCCTCTGTGACCTTGGGAAAACCAATCAACCTTTTTGGGCCCCAGTTTCATTATGGCTATAGCTCTCAAAAATTTCTGTAATTTAAATATGGTTATTAGGATAAAAAACGAAACAATGGAGCCATTGTTACTGCAATAATGAATGCTTAATCATGGCCCAGGTGGGGACCATATAACAAGCTTTTTTTTTTTTTTTTTTTTTTTTTTTTAAGAGAGCTTTAGAAAGTGTGCATATTTTGCACTTCCTACTTTCTGCAGTTTAAGTTGTGTGAGCTGAACAGAGGGGGATTCTCGAGGGTTGCCATACTTAATCAATTATCCAGGGACATTAACTGGCACACCTGTTCACATTTACCTTTTTATTACTTGGCCTCAGAGCCAATAAAATTATGGTTTGTTCAATTCATTTTCATAACACATTGATTGCTTTTAATCATATGTTTTCTCCAAGTGTCTGAGTGCACAGGGGAGAAGGACTATGTAAGCATCAGGGTCTGTCACCTAAAGGGAAGCCAACAGATTCTCTTTGACCTCAAAGGTCCTAACAGGAGGAGGTGTGCTTTCCCGGCCTGGGTGAGCTCTGGCTCCCTGGCCCCTGCCCCAGCATTAAGGAGGCCTCTGATAGTCCTGTGCAACCTAAGAGCAGCACCTCACATCCTTAAGGGACCTACTGATGAGGGCTGGCTCAGGTCACCTTTATGATAACACAGCTGGGATCCAGTTCTCCCGTGAGCTGTGGACACAGACCACAGGGGTGGAGCACCTCTTACATGTTTTCTGACTCCCAGGAAGATCTTGTCTTGCTTGCTGGGACCCCGTCTCTGGACAGACAACAACAGTGGACTGGTTGCTGCTGCTCCATGTGGAGTTCTAGAGCCACAGAGATTTGAGCCTGGAAGGTGTGACCTTAGCGATGGCAGGTGCATAGTTGTCAAACTTAATTTCAGCGGTGGAGCCATTTGTTGAAAAGAAATGTGGTGCAGAAGTGCAGTATTGGAAGCTGATGGAAGGGGCACTTCAGGATGAAGCAGTCAGGGGAGGGCATGAGGGCTGATACCCCCTGGGGGGGCTCCCTCAGCCCTCACAAAAACCCCAAGGAGGTGGCCCAATTTTTCCTCTTACTCATGAGGAAACTGAGGCCCAGGATCATGAAGGGCCTTCCCAACAGCACTTTGCAGAGTGCAGCAGCCTGGTGCATTTCTTCTGGAAGCTTCTCCGTCAAGTTATTCCCACACCACCACATTGCTTTTACCCATGACTTGCAAGGATTTTGGTTTGCTCTTCCTGTTGTAAATCATGGTGGGTTGCTTCCGATGATCTGGAAGAAATTCTGCTGTCATATATGGTAGTTCTCCCTTATCTGTGGCTTTGCTGTCTGAGGTTTCAGTAACCCGTGGCTGGTCCTGATCTGGAAGCAGAAGATCCTCTTTCTGACATGTTGTCAGGAGGGCAGCAACTATATCACATTCTCCTCACTTCATCTCATCATGGAGGCATTTTATCATCTCACTTCATCACAAGAAGAAGGGCGAGTATAGGACAGTAGGATACTTTGAAAGAGAGAGTGAGACCACAATCACATAATCTTTATGATGGTGTAGTTATAATTGTTCTATTTTATTTAGTTATTGTTGTTAATCTCTTACTGGGCCTAACTTATAAACTAAAGTTTATCTTAGGTATTATGTATGGGAAGAACATAGTGTACATGTGGGGTTTGATACATTGCCTGGTGGTCTCAGAATGTACACCCCACAGAAAAGGGAGGACAACTGTACAGCCTTTCTGAAGATGCTTCGGTGAAGGAACAGAGATCAATCTAGGAGCTGGCTGCTGCTGTTTCTAATCCTGACCCCATGCCAACCAGCTTCATGATGATGGGGAAACTGCTTTCTTTCACTGGGCTACAGTCTCCTTATCTGGAAAATGAAAGTCATAACTTCTGGGATATGAGTCATATTAGCTGTTGTTGGTGCTGCTGTAGCAAATCATCACACACTTGGCAGCTCAAAACAACAAAAATGTATTCTCCCATAGTTCAAAGGGCCAGGAGTCTGAAATTGGTTTTGTTAGGCCAAAATCACCATGCCAGCAAGGCTTTAATCCCTCTGGAAGCTCTAGGGGGAGAGCGGTCTCTTGCCTCTTCCAGGTTCTGGAGGTTATCGACTGACATTCCTTGGCTTGTGGTCACATCACCCCAGTTACTGCCTCAGAGGTCACATTACCTTCTCTTCTGTGTGTGCCTCCTTTTAAGAACCCTTGTGATTATATTTAGGACCTGCCTAAAAATCCAAGGTACTGTCCCGACTTTAAGACCTTAAACTTACATCTACAAAATTTTTGCCATATAAGGTAACATTTACAGGTTCTAGAAATTGAGACCTGATACCTTTGGGGCTACTATTCAGCCTACCACTCTAGTTGACCTCAGGGCCTTGTTCTGGCACTCAGGGAAGATGATGTGTGCAAAAATCCTTAATAATCAAATGCATTAAGTATGGCTTTTTCAAGTGATAGCAAATGTATTAAGTTTTTTTATTGTAATAATGATAATATCTGTCTCTGCAGCAGAATATACATTAAAGTTACACAAGATAGTAAAATGTTAACAATAGAGATCTTACATGAGGTAAATTGGGTACATTTATTCATTTTACAGATATCAACTGATCACCTACTATGTACCAGGACTCTTCCAAGCACTTGAGATCCACTAGTAAATAAAGATTACTGGTTTTGTGCAACTTCTGTTCCATAGCAAGTTGGGGCTGGTGGGAGTGGAGAACTACCAATAAATGTGATAATAATGAACTTACAGAGTATGTGAGGAAGTTGGATAATTATTCCTATTGAGAAAGCAGGGACCAGGGGTTGGAGGTTGGTGGTAGGCCCATTGAATGGAGATACTTGGAGAGAGTTACAAGAAGCACAGGCATGTGCCCTGCAGGCATTGGGAAGAAGAGGGGTTTAGATTCACTATGATTATAATGGGTTGAGGTGGATAAATTGTTAACAGAAATGAAACAGTGAATTTGTTTTTCAACACACTTCTGCTGGCCTGTTTGAGGGATTGTGAGTGAAGATCTTACAGAGGCCATTCACATCGTGAGGCTGACCTGGGAAGGCTGGTAGAAGCCATGTCTTGGCAGAGAGTGTCTCATCCACCAGAATAATCTGCACACTCTAGCTGCCCGTGCTCTGTGGAATGTACACCAGTGGGCCTTGGGTGGCCAGCTTTGTGAAAGATGGGGTACTTTATTAACCCAAGGCAAAGGGGGTAGGGATGGCAAGTTATCACCTCCTTTTCTGAATTCCTGCACTGTCCATCCATATATCACTGGTGAGTGGTGTGGCGGATGTTTCTACTGTTCAACAGTGTCTGGTTCCCTTCTGCTTCTGGGCATCTAGGAAGACTGTACATGCCTGCCTGCTCAAAGTCAGACATGCCACGTGACTTGCTTGCCTTAGCCAGTGAAACATGAGTGGGAGTGACACGTGTCCCTTCCCAGAGAAGACTTTTAATTGGTGGTGTTCATCTCTCCAACCTCTTTTCCTGCTTCAGCAAGTATGCAAACATCCACCAATCTGGGGAGTTGACACAGAGTCATCACATGGATGACAGCTACCCTGCAGAATGGTCCTGACCTATAAGAGATAATTCATACCACAAAGATTTGGGGATTTGTTTCCATAGGTGAATCCTAGCTTATTTTGACTCACTATATATATATATATATATATATACTCACTATATATATATATATATATGCTGCCATATATATATATATATACACACACACACACACATGCACACCAGTTTTATATATATATATCATATATAATATAGTAGGCATAGTATCTTATATATATATATATATCTATTATAATGGGCATAGCATCTTACATCCATCTATTACATGCATGTATTTGCCCATTAGTTAACAAAAAGTCCTACTATACTATGGAAGAGCACAGGCTTTGGAGTTAGATCCTGTTTTTTGTCCTGGTCCCTTTGCTTGGTCATTGAGTGACCTCGAAGACCCAGTTTCCTCATTTTTGCAATGAGGAACAATGACTGGGAGCAACTTTTGGTTGGAGAAAGGGAAACATTGTGAGAGTTATGTATTGCCTATCACTTTGATGTGTATAGAGTGTGGATCCCTCAGCAGGGGAGGCAAGCCAGGTCCCTAAAGCATAACATGTAAGGAGGCACCCACTTCCAGGCTCATGCCAGGTGGATGCATATCTGTGTCAGTATCTGTCACTCCCTGGCTGGGAGATCGCAGCTTCTTGCTGGTCAGAGCTGTATCTGCTTCAGCTGCCTCAGGGACCGACTCCCTGGAGGGCTACATAACACGATTTCCATTTATAGGGGGCAGACCAGCACTTTTGCTCCAGCAGAAGGACTGATGCCTCAGAGAAAATTCTGTCACTAGCCCTAGACTGCCAACTTCCTTGGAAGTGAACGGAGCTCTTGCCTTCTGGCTTGGGGGAGCTGCAATGCTTTGAAACAAAAGGGTGTTTGGGGAGTCAGGAGTCAGGCTGGGTCTTCAAGGGGTGTTTGGTGATGCCCTTTCAGCTCAGATCCACTGTTGTTGGCAAACACCCAATCCACTTTGGACTGTTGTCAATGAGAGAGCTGGAGACAATGTTCCCCCCTCCCCCAGCCAGGCAGAATTCCAAATTATTGGCTGAACCAGACTAAACTAGGACTCATGGAAAAAACTTGCCAATGCCTTTTAATAGCTGAGTCAGTGTAGAGGTTTGGATGCAAAACTATCAAGTTCTAGACATTATACTTAGGAACATTCCAAAGTCACCAGGATAACCTGCAACACATATCATTGCTTTGCTCCTTATCTGCCCTTTCTTTTCCAGCACTTTGCCAGTTCTCCTGTTGGAAAACAAGGACACTGAGCACTTCATCTGTTTGCTTTGCCTCTTTCACCTGACCAAATGTGTGCTCTCAAATGAACTTGGGGAGGGACGCCTGGGGGGGCTCAGTCAGTTAAGCCTCCAACTCTCAGATTTCAGCTGAGGTCATGATCTCAGGATTGTAGGATGGGGCTCTGAGTTAGGACTACAAAATAAATAAAAATAAAAATAGATAAAATGAACTTGAGGAAAAACACTAGTCTGGGTTCTTCCTTCCTTTTTAGGATTTATTTATTTATTTTAGGTGGAGAGAGTGAGAGTGTATGTAAGCAGGGAGGAGGGGCAGAGGCAGAGGGAGAATCCCAAGGAGACTCCACATTGAGGGGCTTGTCTCTCCACCCTGAGATCATGACCTGAGCTGAAACCTCAAGAGCTGGACACTTAACTGACTGAGCCCCCCTAGGTGCCCCAGTAATCTGATTTCTTTGGTTAATGCAAAGGCTCAAAGTGTCCAGTTAAACAATCCAACAAATGTCATGGATTCTCTAGAACAAGATTAGATGCCATCTCAGATAAATAGACAAATGATCGTTCTATTTCACTGGCACAGAGTTTGTATTGTCATGTGATATAGGTATTCTAAAGAATGTTGGATTCTGCAAAATTGAGCACTTGACAGAACAGGGCATCTTTTGACCTTTGCACCTGTATAACTAGACAACACAAACAATCATCACAAAAACACTAAGACATTTTAAAAGGCATTGTTTCAAAAAAAAAATAGAAATATCACTAAAATATGGAACTTTACCTTTAAAAAAAAAGATGAAAGTTGTTTGATCGGAGGAGATGTAAGTCCAGGAAAGCCTGAGTTGTGAAGACAAGCGTATCATGCACAAAGCTTGGGGAGAACAGAGCAATATGCCCTTGTTATAAGGGGCATATGGTGAACTGAGCAAAAAGGAAGAACATGGAGTGAGTGGGCTTTTTACACAGTGTTCTATTCTTCGGTGGCTTTGCAGCAGTCAGCACTCTTGGTATGCTTGGTGGCTCAGTTGTGTTTGACTTTAACACCCTGGGACAAATCATGTATGAATCCATGGAACTCCTCCTTACATAATTCCCTTATTTGTTAATCACATAGGAAATAGTGCACGTCACAGAAATGTGCTTTATGGTCGATTGTGTACGCTCAGGCATGAACTGTTAGGATTGAGATCGAGGTGATTTTCAAGGAGTACAGGCAAGTGGAATCTTGACCAAAGAGCCTCCTATGGTCTCTCATCTTTCACCAATTTTCTCTTCTCTTATCCAGAAGGAAACTTACATCATCTTTTTCGTATTGACTTCTATATAGTATTGGTTCATAAAAGAAGCTCAGCTCCTTTCTTTTTAAAAAAGTATTATACTTGCAAACAAACGAGTTAAAATAGTTTAACTAAGGTTAGTGAAAACTTTCACAGTAAATAGACCCAGATTTGGGTAGGGAGAGAGGTTTGGCTTCCCAGTTTCTCTTCTATTAGTCACCGTTGGCAGGGGAAATTGTTAGCCTGAAGGCATCTAGATATTTTAGGAGAAACAAAATCTTAAGCTTTTAAAATTTTTCCAGCTATTTTGAGGCCTGGCAAAACCCCATGCATGTTTGCTGTTTTGGGTTTAGTTTTGCTGAACACTTTGCCTATTCAAAATCAAAGGAAGATTTAATCTGCATAGTATGTTTCTGATTATTTGTATGTAAGTCAGCAAAATGGTGCTTGGTCTGAGTTATTTATTTATTTTTTCATCTCTTTGATTCTTATTGCACTTCATGAATTTTTCCTCCCATTTCCTCTCTTTGGCTTTAATTTAATGAATGTCCTCTTCATGGACAATAAAATATTTGCATTTCGAGAGGCTCAGATTTTGTCAGAACATCAATATTCCCAAAGTGGGACACGATGATTTCCCATAAGGAATGTTGGGACTGTTTAGAAGCTGGAGGTGGGGCTTGGAAACCTTTGACTACTTCTTTGATTTCCTGACTTGCCTTTTTATTGGTAGTTCTTAGGGCAAATATGGTTGCTTATGTCTTAGGAATGATGGTAAGACAGGAAGGCAACACCACCAGCCAGCCTCCCGTCCTTCTTGCCCTTTCCCTCCTCCCCCTGCACAAACACTAAACTCAATCTTGCCATTGCTTTAAAAAGATTAGCTTCAAAGTTACAAGTTTAAAGAATCTGCAGTATTTTTCACAGGCTAAAACAAGAATATTTACGACCTGTCAACTTTGAAATAGTATTAAAGCCTGTTGGGCAATTTGACTTTTCCTCCTTCATTTTTCCAAATGTCTCATTTTATCTCATCCTCTTGTTATTCTACCTTCCCAAATGAACTTGCTCAGCTTTTCCAGATTTTGCGATTCTGCCCAGTGTCAGGAAGTGTTTGGCTCCCAGACTGCTGGCTTGGAGTGCTGGCCTCAGCAGGAAGCCCTGGGGGACAGCTGGTATCCGAGAGACTAGTGGGTTCGTGGCTCTTCGGCAGGTCCCAGGTTGCTGACAGAAGGCAGGACTCTGGCGCTGGCTCTTGGGCATCAGCTGCCTTCAGCAATGTCTCCTGGAGCTTACAGAATGTGGGTGAATTCAGGGGGAAACCAGGATCTGGAAGGCAAACACTGGGGGCTTGGCATTTATTTATTCTTTGCTTAAAATGATTCAACCCTGCCCATGAAAAGCAGTCCCATCTTTTTCCCCACCCATGGAACACATTTCCTCTGGATAACGCCTACACTCACAAGCTGAAATCTTGAATCATTACTGGTTTTATTTACATGTACTTTCTAGCTTTAATTTATGATATGGTTTTCTTGGGTTTAGACTGTATTTCTTCAGCCTTTAGCAATACAGATTACTTCAACTAAATAAAATTAATAACTTGTTTCCAGATTCACTGCCTGGGGTGGATTAGAAGGTCAAGAAAAACAGAAGGAATGCAATTATATAAAAGCCAATTCAGGATAGCATTTAATATTTTTCAGATAACAGCTTTAGTGAGATATATTTCACATACTATAAAACTTTTTAACAGTGTACAATTCAGTAGTTTTTAGTATATTCAAAGTTGTGCAACCATGACTATCTAATTTCAGAACATTTTTGTCACCTCAAAAAGAAACCTGGTACACTTTAGCAGACATACCCCATCCAACTCTTCCCCCACTCCCTGTCAACCATGAATCTACTTTTGTCCTTCTGGATTTGCCTAATACGGACATACATAAATGAAGTTATATAATACTTTGCCAGTTGATGGATATTTGGGGACAATTTTGATTATGAATAACACTGCTATGAGTATTCATGTACAAGTTTAGCTTGAACATGAGTTCAGTTCTATAGGGTCTATACCTATGAGTGGAATTGCTGAGTCCTCAGAAAACCCTAGACTTTTGAAAAACTACCTGTTTTCCAGAGTATCTGCATCATTTTATATTCCTACTAGCAGTTTGTATGCGGGCTCGAATTTCTCTACATTTTTTCCAACACTTGTTATTGTCTTTCTTTTTTATTTTAGACCTTCTAATGTGTGCGGACTGGTCTTTCAAGGTGGTTTTGATTTGTATTTCCCTGATGGCTAATGGTGCTGAGCATGTTTTTATGTACTTGTTGGCTCTTTGTATATCTTCTTTGGAAAGATGTCTACTCACATCTTTTATGCATTTTTAAATTGAGTCATTTGTCTTTTTATTGTTGAACTGTCAGAGTTCTTTATATATTCTGGGACAATCCCTTACATATGATTTGCAAATATTTCCTCCCACCCTATGGAATGTCTTTTCACTTTCTTAATGGATTCTCTTAAAACATGAAAGTTTTTAATTTTTAAAATATTTTTTAAAAGATTTTATTTATTCATTCATGAGAGAGGCAGAGAAACAGGCAGAGAGAGAAGCAGGCTCCCCGTAGGGAGCCTAATGTGGAACTTGATCCTCGAGCCCAGGATCACACCCTGAGCTGAAGCCAGACGCTCAGTCAGACGCTCAGTCGTTAAACCACCTAGGAGTCCCTTGAAAGTTTTTAATTTTGATGAAGCTCAAAATACCTACTTTTTGTCATTTGTGCTTTCAGTGTCATAGCTAAGAAACCATTGCCCAATCCAAGGTCCTGAATATTTACTCCTATGTTTTCTTCTAAGGTTTTTTTATAGTTTATATTTTTTTGGGGGGGGGGTGGGTTATAGTTTTAACTTTTATATTTGAGTCTTTGGTTCATTGTGAGTTAATTTTTGTATATGGTGTGAAGTAGGGGTTCACCTTTTTTCTTTTGCAGTTGATATTCAGTTGTCCCAGAACCATTTATTGAGAAAACTATTTTTCCCCATTAGTCTTGGCATTTTTGTTGAAAATCCAGCTTTATTTTTGGTCTCTCAATTCTATCTGTTGACCTGTGTCTATCATTAGGCCACTACCATGCTGTTTTGATTATTATAATTTTGTAGTATGTTTTGAAATTGGGAAGTATGAAATCCTCCAGCTTCTTTTTCAAGATCATTTTCGATGTGAATTCATTGCATTTCCATATAAATTGTAGATCAACTTGTCAATTTCTGTAAACATGGCAGTGAGAATTTAATAGTGAATTAAATTTGTTTTAAGACGAATAAGAGATTATTACTCAATCACTGCTATACCTTTTATCTTAAAAAATAAGAAGACAAAACAACTGTGAAGTGTTTGTGTAGTGAGCCAGGAAGGCAGAATAAATTGTAGAGGTTGTTTAGAATCAGGGAGGTCTGGATTCCTTGTGAGTGCACCAACTTCTAATATGATTTTGTATAAGTTGCTTAACTTTTCTGTTTCCTCAGAAAAAAACTGTAAAATTGGAATAATAATGGGTACATTGTAGAGTGACTGTAAGGATCGAATCAGGTAACTTGTTTTTTATGCTTCTGGCACAGTGCCTGGTATATCGGTGCCCAGTATATAGTAGCAATTATTACTGTTATTAGACATTCCCCACTTCTGTTAAGAAGAGAATTAGAAGAAATGAGACAAATTATAGACCTAATTATGCAGATTATAATATAAAGGAGAACTCTTGGTACCAATTGTGAATAGCTTATTAAAAGGAGACTTGGCTTCTTCACCTGATGAAATTTAAGTGAGCAGGACAGCCTACAGTATGGGGAATTTTAAAGTATATTAATGCCTGAAAATAGAAGAATATAATACACCCATGATTTTCAATGTGTGATGTGAGGTCTGTCAAGGACAGAGAGCTATTATGTTAAGCTGTTTTTTACTTTTTCCATTGTCTTTGTCTTGGAGTGCACAGTGGAGTTTTCCAGAAGCTAGATGACATATGATGATGTTATTGCTCTGATGAGAATGGGCTCTGTACTTTTGTGTTTTAGACTTTTTTTTAAGTTTTATTATGAAATACACTAAGTATCAATAGACATAACCCTTACAAGCAAAAGTTCTTTGAGGTCTTCCATAATTTTAAAGCATAAAGGTACTGAGCTAAAAAATTTGGCAATTTCTTTAGTAGACAAACCCTGAGATACCACTAACAACTCATGTTTTGAAAACCTTCTATATGCCCAATACTGTGCTAAGTTTTCTTGGCATCATGTCATTGAAGCTTGATGATAGACCATTGTTGAATCTCATTTTAATGGTAAGGAAACTGGTCCTGAGTAGGATTAAGTAAATTGCTGATCAGTGGCTGGTAAATGGCAGAACTAAGATTTGGACCCACTGCATCTTGTTTCTTGGGCTCTGTCTTAAGATTCTGTAGTGTTGGAGATTCAGAGAATATTAAGCTTCACAGTGAACTCTTGCTCTGGGATCTGAAGAGCTGAAAGTCTGAGGTATGTGCTGAGCACAATTTTAGAAGGCAATATTGTATTATGAATCTTTAGCAGTTGATTGGAACAAAAAGCCAAGGCCAGGATTGGGTCCATAATATTCCCAGAGATCTTGCCTTGACACTCTCAGCTCTTTCTAAAAGAGGTTCGTTGGCTGCCCTCTGTCCTTTACCTCGTTAGATTTATGAGCTCTTGATTGCAGCAGGGGAGAACTGGCCAATGCTATAAGCCCTGCTGTGGGGGCTGATTAATCATTAGCTCCCAAGTGAAATTTGGGAAGAGTAGGACAGCCAGGAAGGTTAAGATAGGGCTATGCCTCCACATATAAACTTCTTCTGGTGCCAATGTCTGTACTTTTGGCATTTTAAAAACAAAAGAGAGCTAGGGATAGCAAAATGAGGTGAGGAGGAGGGGCTGTCACAGGCACTGTTAGAAAAAAGGAAGGAAGGAAGAAAGGGAGGTTAGAAGAAAAGAAAAAAAATGTCCCTAATATTTTCATATTGCGAAAATTTCTTGACTAGACTTGTCCAATGTTATGGATATCAGAAATTTACCTAATTGATTTCCATCATTAAAAAGTCTTTAAAAAATTACCATTTATTATGTGTGTGACCCACAGGAGACCTCAAGGCTTGACTTTGCCCAAGTCTCCAACCCATGGGCAATTTTACGTTTGGTGGGTACACAGGTTCCATTCATCCCCAATTTCCTGGTGAAGAAACTAAAGACCATAGAGTCTTAGGAGTTTGCTTGAGATCTCACAGCTAGTTTACAACACAGACACCATGCTATTTTCCTTTCTCCAGATACTTCACATTTCTGGATTTTAAGGACCAGCAAGTTTTTGTTTTTGTTTTTGTTTTTTTTTAATGGAAGTGTGTGGAGGGGGAGGAGGGATGAATATAACAATGATCTCCAATTTTTTGTTTTAGCAAGTAAAGACATTAAGAAACCATAACCACTATTTGATATAAGTAGTTCTAATAAAAGAAAGGACATTTACCTGTATTTTAGTGTCCTTTGAAGAAGCTTAAATTTAGCTCTATGCTGTACTTTAGATTTTTCTACTTTCCTTTATTTGAAGGCATGTTGGGGTAAACTTTGCCAAAGACTATTCTTTATCTTCAAGCTGATATTTGACCACCAATGAGCTATATTTTTCTTTTTTAAAAAATTATTTTTGAAGTATAATTGACATACCACATTATATTTTATTTCAGTTTCAGGTGTAAAATGTATTGATTCAACAATTCTGAACATTACTCAATGCTCACCATGATAAGTGTAGTCACTATTTGTCACCATACAGCATTATTATAATATTATTGACTATCTTACTGATGTACTTTCCATTCCTCTGACTTATCTATTTTATAACTGGACATTTTCACCTCTTAATCCCCTTCATCTATTGCTACCTGCCCAACACCCACATCCCCTCCAGCAACCACCAGTTTATTCTCTGTATTTAAGAGTCAGCTTGTTTTTGTTTGTTTGTCTGCTTTATGTATTTAGGTGCTTTTAGTTTCAGGTATATGACATAGTGATACAACTTTTCTATCTGTTATGCTATGTTCACCACCAGGGTGATACTATTATAATATCATTGACTCTATTTCCTATGTTGTCCCCTTTATTCTCCTGACTTATTCATTTTATTTTATCTTATTTTAATTTTTTTAAAGATTTCATTTTTAAACAATCTCTACATCCAATGTGGGGCTCGAACCCATGACCCCAAGATCAAGGGTCACATGCTTGACTGATTGAAACAGTAAGGTGCCCCCCAACTTCATTTTATAACTGGAAGCCTGTATGTCCTATTCTTTTTCACCCATTTCCCCATCCTCCTTTTCCCTTTCATTTAACATTTCGTTCTCTGTATTTATAGGTATGATTCTACTTTTTGTTTGTTTCTTTATTCATTTGTTTTGTTTCCATTAAAAAAGATGAGATTTTGCCATCTGTGACAACACAGATGCATTTAAGGGTATTATGCTTAGTGAAATAAGTCAGACTGAGAAAGACAAATACTGCATGATTTTACTCATATATGCAGCTGTACTTTTAATTCAAGAGGAAGGTGGAGCATAACCCTTCCATAATCTCTTCTTTGAGAGTGAGAGCAAGCCCTGCTTCCTGATCTTTTGAATAGCAGGTGTGAATTCTAATGCTTGTAAGCTAAGCCCCCAGGGATGGCTGCAGTCAGTCCACTGAAAACCATATGTAGCAATGCCTGAACTCCCATGAGGGAAGTGTCCACCTGGCCTGCGTTACTGGCTAACTGTCAGGGCCAATAAAGTTACTGATGAGAATCTGTGGGATGGCTTTTCTTTCCATTTTCACTTGGATTCCAAACCTACGCGATAGAGCAAAAGGTTTATGGGAACATTAAATATCTCCACTAATTGTCTGACCTTCTATGATTGGGGCTTTGCAAGACATCAAAGCTCTAGTTTTCGGTGTAAGCTGAACTCAGCTGACCACATCAGAAAAAGAGAAATAACTGACCTTAGTTGGACTTTACCATGACTTCCATAGCAATGACCTTTGGTTTTTGCAATAACAAAGTTATAAATACATTATATCAGAACGGGTGGATGTGATTATACCATGTGTCTGCTTTTATAGGTGAGAATGTGAAAAAAATTCCTCCCTCAAGGTGGTCCATTTACTCCTAAATCTCAGCAAGAGTCTTGGTCATTTCAAGTAACTGGCTAGCCATTGGGGTGATCACGTTTCACTCCTAAATTCTGGGATAATCTTAGGAACTCTTAAGTCTTCTAGGGGGTTCTGAAAAGTCTGAATTAAAATGGGTCATGGGGAATTTGCTAGAGCAGTGGCATCACCCAGGATGATGCTAGTCCTTATCCATGTGCCCAGGATACTAATAATTGGACCCCATTTCAGCCCCAGACAGTGCTTCTCTTGATTTATTGTTCTGTTCCTGAGCCTCTCTGCCCAAACTTCCCATCTCCAGATTAGTTTGGAAGCTCTGGGATCAGTCTGCTTTTCTGGGGGCTGTGGAGTCTGTTGTGCCTTAGAGCAGCAATGGGAATTTAATCAGGGTTGAAGATACAGTTAATTAAATGAAACTAATAAGTATTTCCAGAGATCTACTGTGTGCAAGTCCCTGATTCTTGTCACTCTGTTGAAGGTAGTGGCATAGGAAAAAGAGATAAGAAATTTGGAGTCCTTGGAAATTTCAGACTTTGGAATAGGTCCTATGGCAACATAAGAGTACTGATTGACTTATGGGGGCACCTGGGGGAGCTTAGTAGGTTAAGCATCTACCTTCGGCTCAGGGTCCTGGGATTGAGCCCTGAGTTGGGCTTCCTGCTCAGCGGGGAGTCTGCTCATCCCTCTCCCTCTGTCCATCCATCTGACTGGTGCTTTTTTGCTTGCTCTCTCTCAAGTAATTAAATAAAATCTTAAAATAAAAAGTATACTGATTTATTTAGCACATTATTTATTTTGTATGTACTTTCTATTGTGATCTCACTGAACAACCATGGTAAGTGCTGATATCTCCATTGTACTGAAGCCCAGAGAGGCACTGTGTCTTGCCTGAGGCCAATGGCAAATGAGTGGCAGAGCTGAAATACTTGCATTTCTAACTCCAAAGTTGGTGATGCTGTATTGATTCCCAATTCTCTCCTCCAGACCCTGTCCAGGAAATAAACTGCAAGGCTATACTTGAAGCTACCAACTCATCTCAAATGCAGTGATCTTTTTATTTTTTTAAATTTTATTTATTCATTCACGAGACACACACACACACACACACACACACACAGAGAGAGAGAGAGAGAGAGAGAGAGAGAGAGAAGAGAGGCAGAGACACAGGCAGAGGGAGAAGCAGGCTCCCTGCGTGGAGCCTGATGTGGGACTCAATCCCAGGACCCTGGGATCACAACCTGAGCCAAAGGCAGATGCTCAACTGCTGAGCCACTCAGGTGCCTCTGCAATGATCTTTTTAATTGTACAGCTATTTTTTGGCATTTCTGCAGCCATGCTGATGACGCCTACCTTATGCCAGCTCCCCGAAGGACAGTAGTGATGGAGAAGAATGTTCTGGTTGTTCTCTCTGTGGAGACTCATCTGACCAAAACCTAATTTCGTGAACCTAAGGGCTGCAGGAGCCGCTTCTCCATCTGGGTCCACACTGCTCAGAAGACTGAGCTTCCTTTGGCTGCAAGATGGTGAATCATCTCTCCCCCTTGTTGCTCAAATTGACCACTGGATGTGGGGCCTGCTTTCAGGAACCATGAATTATGAAAGCAGGTTCAAAAAGGTCATCAGCAGAAATGGGGGTTTCAATCCAATTAGATCCTGGGAATTGTCTTAATAACACTGACCATCACTAAATTTCAAAAATGGCTTTGCCACTTTCCAGGCCTGGGCTGCAAAAAGTCTGGAGCTTTAATGACCTCTTATGTCCATTAAGGGATATGATAGACATGAAGTTTTATAAGGTAAGGACCAAAAATGGATCAAGCTTTCGATGCCAAAATTCCATTAAGCCTGCAATAAAGGACATAGCCGATCTATTTTGCAGATATATTTTCAGGTAGTGAAACCAAGTAAAATAATAAAACCTTTTAAATTTAATGTTTATTCTAGGGACTGATCATTTAAAAGAAAAAAAAACATTCTTAATGTGGCTGGGTAATATGTTTTTCTGCTCTCTTTTTCTTCAGGGGCCTAGTTATATTTTTTCTTTTCCCTAGGGACAAAATAATTTTGCTATAAGAGTATGTTGGCACATGGGAATAGATACAGGGCCCTTGCTGGATCTTTCTCTAGACTGACTTCTCTTTGCTTCTGTCACTCACCGAAAGGGCCACAGGAGATAAAGCAAGTCTCCCAGCCAGCCCTTATGATCTGGTTCAGCCCTACCCACTTAGTATTTATTTCATCCTCTTTCACTAAAATGAAAAAGCATTTAGCTTGTTCTTAGTGTGTTACTAACCATCATATAACTTGATAGAAGATTGGTGAGGACAGGAAGTTGAATAAATCCAAGCAGGAGGAAAAGTTGTGAAAAAGAACAAATCTTTTGCTGCAAAAATAGCTTCCATCACCAGAGAGCCAGAAATTTTGTTCCTGGAATGTAAGGGAGCACACGGTTAGATTTCCAGAGAAACCAGGGGGCAGAAAATGTAGGGGAAAACCAGTGATGGAGGTAAAAGTGATTTCAGTGATGCTCCAAGTTCATCTGAGTTTCCCTGCATGGATGCAGGTGAAGAATAAGCAGTGCTAGCTTTAACGGGTTGGATTTGCCAGGTTTCTCTGATGATGGCAAACAGGCAAGACCACAGTGCATAGAGTTGAGAGTGACAGCCTCTGAAGTCTCACCTGAAAGTGTGAGCAGTGACGAAGGGGTGTGCTCAATTGTCTGTGGGTCCTAGTGGGGCTGAGGATCCGTCGACCAGTAATACCAGGAATGCCAATAGTGGTCCTAGGCAGACAGTAAGGTGTTTAAATGAGGGCTGCTGGTGGCAGAGTGGCTGCAAGATCTAGGATGGGGCCGTGAGAGTTGCTGTTGGTCCAGAAGGGTAGGAGAACGTGCCAAGAACCCCATCCTCCCGAAGAAAACAAAATTCCAAGAGAAGCCAGAAAAAACCCAAGCAACAACACTCTGTCACCGCTGCCACTGAAATATAGCCAAGCACTGTTGCATACGAGTGCGCCTATAAGAAAACAACAGAAGAACATTACAAGTAAAAAGAACAGGTAACTTCTAACCAAACCAAAGCCGGGAACACAGACGGCTCTAAAGATAGTGTCTCAGGGAAAGCCTTCGGTGAGAAAGAGTTGCTTCAATTTGGGAAAATTTACAGTTCAAGAAGGAGATGTAATGTGGATGAACCTTTATGTTCCTCACAGTGTAGACCCGAAATATGCAAAAATCAAATGATTTAAGAGAAACAGATCAAGTTACAACCACGGGGACACACAGCAGTAAGTCAGACACCTTCGTGGGTGCGATCCGTAAACAGACGTCATAAGTGCACTGATTTTATTTGTACAAAGGCACGATGCACGTGCACACAATTTGTTCCTACCTTGAAGGCTGCGAACACCGTCAAGAGGGGGTAACCGAACACGGTGCAAACTAAGGTCCGGTGAGTTATTAGAAGAAAATCCAAGGTTTACTAACAAGTAGCTGATCGTTTTTATGACACCGAAGCCTAAGTCTCAGCATTTTAATGGAATTCTGGCTCTAACTTTGATTCAATTTCTGCTCTTGTAGAAGACATGAGCCTTAAGTAGTGAGGTTCCCGTTGTAGCTGGGTGCCCGGGTAAGTTAATATGCAGACTGACTTGGCCCCTCACCCCCGCCCGCCCCCGCCCCCATGCTTGTGCACAATGCTTTGAATGTTCTGTGTTTTCCTTGCCTTTGATTGCCATTCCATCCCCGGCTTCTCATTTCCTCCTCTCCTGAGTTTTGGCCGGCATATTTTTGGAACTTAAAAAAAAATGCATCCTCTGTCTTTTCTCATAGGCTTCGTTTGCATGTTAGTCTATTTTGGATATTTTTTTTCTCTGATGTCTTCAATATGCTTTATTTCCTGTTTTTATAGGCTTTATATAACTTAGGAAAAAATGTGATCCAAGACGTGTCTGGAGGAGAGGTGATTATTATTATTTTTTTACTGTAATATGGAATATATTGACCTGCAGTGTTTACATGGGGTGTGGTTTGCAGAGTTGTCTTTAGATGACAGTGATGGGAGTATTTTCAGGGGCTCTTCATCGTGGGGACCTGGGTACCCGGGAGGGCAGTGGTGGGACACACATGCAGACAATTAGCGTACATGCAAACAAGAGGGTGGGATAGTGTCTGTTATCCTTCCATTGGCCCCATTTCCTTCTCTTCCATATTAACATTATCAGTGACCATTGAACAGCAAAAGTCTGAACCGCTTGCTTCCACCTGTATGTGTATTTTTTCTAATTAATACAGTACAGTAACGTGAATGTATTTTGTCTTATGATTTTCTTCATAACACTGTCTTTTCTCTAGCTTACTTTATTAAGAATACAGCACATAATACATATCACATACCAGCTGTGTGTTAGTCCACTCTTTGTGTGGGCTAGGCAAGGCTAGCTGGTCAACAGTGTGCTAGTAGTCGTGAGTTCGAGGGGAATCAAAAGTTATATAGCGACCTTCGACTGCATGAGAGGTCAGGGCCCTTGACCCCCATGTTGTTCAAGAACCAATTGCACTTTTTTGTATTCAGTAAGTGCACAAATCCTAAGTATTCAGCACAAGGAATTTTGACAAATGTACACATCGTGATTACCACATAAAATGATTTCATCCTCCTAGAAAGTTCTTTTATACTTCTTTCCAGTTAGTTCCTATTCTCACGGCTCTCAACCACAGGAAACCTCTGACCTGCTATCTATCATATAGTTCAGCTTTCTATGCTCAAGAACTTCCTATAAATGGGACCATATGTGTTCTTCCATTTATGCATTATTTCATTCTGCATGTTATTTTTGAGATTTATCTGTATTATGTATATCAGTAGTATATTTGTTTTTTTCTTTGCTTCATAGTATTCCTGCATGAATATGCTGTAATTTTTTGTCATTTTTTTAAAATTTAAATTTTAGTTAGTGAATATACAGTACGATATTGGTTTCTGGAGTAGAATTCAGTGATTCATCACTTACTTACAACACCCAGTGCTCATCAGAACAAGTACCCTCCTTGATACCCATCACCCATCTAGCCCATCCTCCACCCACCTCCCTCCATCAACCTTTAGTTTCTTTTCTATCATTAAGAGTCTCTCATGATTTGTTTTCCTCTCTCATTTCTTTTCCCCCTTCCCATATGTTCATCTGTTTTCTTTCTCAAATTCCACATATGAGTGAAATTATATGTATACCACAGCTGGTTAACCCATTTTTCTATTGATGGAAATCTGGGCTGTTTTCAATTTTTTTTGTGAATAAAATTATTATTAATGGACAGGTCTTTTTATGAACACATACATTTGTTTTGCTTGGTCTATACCTAGGAGTGTTACTGCTAGGCCATAGGGTAGGTGAATACTTAAATTTATCAGAGAATGCCAATTTGTTTTCAAAGTGACTGTATGCTTTTAAACTCCCACCAGTAACCTATGAGAGTTCTAGTTATTCCACATCTTTGTCAACATTTGGAAGAGTTAGTTTTAATTTTAGCCATTATGGGACGCCTGGGTGGCTTAACGGTTTAGCGCCTGCCTTTGGCCCAGGGCATGATCCTGGAGTCCCAGGATCAAGTCCCACATTGGGCTCCCTGCGTAGAGCCTGCTTCTCCCTCTGCCTATGTCTCTGCACGCCCCCTCTGTGTCTCTCATAAATAAATAAATAAAATCTTAAAAAAAAATTTTGCCATTATTGTGACTGTGTGAAAGTATCTCACTGTGATTTTGCTTTGCATTTCCTTGATAGCTAATGAAGTTGAGCACCATTTCATATGCCTATTGAGTGTCTTTGTCCATTCTGGGTGGTATCACAAGAATACCATAGCCTGGGTGGCTTTACCACAAACATTTATTTTTTAGAGGTGTGGAGGCTGGGAAGAGACCAGTGCCTGGCTTGTAGACAGCTGTTTTCTTGCTGTATCTTCACATGCTGGAAAGAAAGAGACATGAAGGAATAGAGATAGAAAGAAAGATAAGTAGAGGGATAGAGATAGAGAGAGAGAGATAGAGATAGGGGGCTCTTCTCTTGTGTTTCTTCTTATAAAGGGTGCTAACTAATCGCCTTCTAATGACCCAATCACATTCTCTTGTCCCATCTTCTAGTAATATCACATCAGAAAATTTCAATATATGAAATTAGGAGGGTGACACAAACATTTTTTCTATAACATTGAGCATTTGAATATCTTCTTTGGTGAAGTATCTACTTAAGTCTTAAACCAATTTTATTGGGTTGTTTACATTTTGAATATTCCATTTCCTTTTGAAGAGCTTAAATTATTAATATGTTAAAATCAAGAGGCAACTAGATGCCTGGATTACCACAGGCTTTCAGATGTAATATCTGAATCAATACAATAAACTACCTTTTTCTTACTTGACAGGATAGGACTCTGAGCCTCAGTCGGATTGAAAACTCCTCTGAAAGGGGAAACTTTCTGACCTGAAGTATACAGCCCTTGGCGGTCAGTTCCACCAGATTTCACTGAGAAATGGGTGGGAGGGAAGCCATTACAGAAGAAAATTCATTTGCCTGGAGATTGGCCCTGGCTTTAAAAAAAATCGTTAAAAAAATCGTTTAAAAAAGTAATCTTTTATCTTAGAATACTTAGATTTTTACAAAAAAAGTTGCAAAGCTAATGCAAAGAACTGCCATATATCCAACTGGTCCTTGTTTTTCCTTTAAAGTTGTATTGAGATGAAATTCATATACCCTACAACTCTCCATTTACAATGAAATGGTTTTTAGCATATTCACATATATGTGACGTGCAACCATCACCACAGTCAATTTCAAAACATTTTATCATCTCAAAAAGAAACTCCATATACTTTAGGTATCACCCTCCATTCCTAAGTGACCATCAATCTACTTCTGTCTCTGTAGATTAACCTGTCCTGGATGTTTCATGTGAATCGAATCATACAATATGTGGTCTTTTGTCACTGGATTGTTTTGGTTCTGGCTGTTCCTAAGCTGCTGTGATCACTACCCCTCCTGGGCACTCTGCAAACTCTATTTCCAGTCCCCTTGCAGCCAGCTGTGGCACGTGGCTGAGTTCTGACCAAAGAAGTCCAAGCAGAAGTTCATGTGTGTGCCATTTCTAGGCCTGGCTCTTTGAGGGCAAAACCAACCCAAACATCCCAGCCCTCATCCTCATGCTCTTTCCTCATGCTTGGGCCGAGTGAAAAGAATTCTAAAGACCTAGACAAAGGTGAAAGCAGAAGACCAGAGGAGCCTGGGATGGCTGAATGAGGAGCAGAACCCTCCCCTGACTCTTACTGAAGAGTGGCTGGGGCTCTAAACAAATGTTTACTGTGTAAAATAAGCTCTTATGGTTTAGGAGTTGTTTGCTCCAGCATCTAGTTTTATCTACCTCTCCTACTAACACATTCTGTGAACATCCATGACTGTACATCCATGAGTGTACTTCTAGTGTGTAAAACTCTGATCAAAAACTCCGATCATGCCTGTCTTTTTATTAAGGTGTCTAAGACAAGCCATTCACTCAAGGCTAAGAATTAAGAATCATGATACATTTTCTGATGGTGCTCTGGCCTGGTGTGCCAGCACAAATTTGTGATACTTTCAAGCAGTCTTAAAAAAACAGGCCTTTCCTAAACTTAATATATTATTGAGTTGGAAAGAGCCAGAGAGGACATTCTTATGGAATAAATCCCATATATCCAAAAACATTTCTCAACGTCCTTATAGTGGATTCTCCAAGCTTAGCGTTTACTTCAATGTCTTTGCTCCATAATCTCCTAGAACATAGAAGCCTCCTTACGAAACATGAGGAACAGAGCTATGTGAATTTCAGGGCATTTCATGAATTATAAAAATCTGCTCAATTCCAAAGATCAAAACTTCCACCCATCTGGGGTATATAAATCCTATACATAGAATTTATGAGGAGGGTTATCTTGAATTATGTGTTGGGTGTTGGGTTTGGCACATAATAAATATAAATTATCCCCACAGGACAGTAGATTAACATCCAGGGAGAAAAAAAAATCAAGCATCTGTGAAATTTAAACAGGAAGATGCCCTACTCTTCTCAGAGAAAAAAGAGTTTATAATCCCTAGGAGATAAGAATGATGTTTTTAAGTTCTTTACTAACTCTTCCCCATGGGAGAAGGAGAGATTTATCTGCTCAGTGATATTTGGAAAAGGAGCCAAAACTTGGTTTACTCCTCTGGGTCTTCTCATTTTCATTTCTTTCTGCCCCCAAAGGTGCCTTCGACAGTCTGCTGGGCTGCTGGCTAGCAATGCTGTGGGAGACCTGTGAGCCAGCTGCCCCAGGAATTAGTGAGTGAGTCTGTCCAATTTTGATGGGAGGTGTTAGGAAGCCAATGGAGGCTGGCTTTCTAAGATACACCCTCTAGAACAGCTTCATTGGTAATCAAGCTCACATTTTCTTTTTCATCTCTCTGACCCTGTGTCTCTCAACTGGTTCTGAACTTGGAGTGTGCAGGGCATTAGCATTGGAAATACTTATTGGTCCCTTGGTTTCTAGCTGATGCACATCTAGTATATTGCATGTGACACACAAATCAATGACTACCTAAACCTTCCTTGCCATGTGCAAAATTGCACTGAGACTGTGTGTGACGTCAAAAGAACAATAGCATTTTTGAGTGTTCTCAAATAGATGGAAACTCCTTGAAAGGAGTGGAAAACTTGCATGAAAGGTAAAATCAGTCAAAGATGGCATATATGTAGGGGTTAAGTCACGTGGGAAAGACGGGTCTAATAGGAGGTCAGTGACTGAGGAGGCTGTTGTGTACTGGAATACTTCTGAAGATTAAATGTAGCCCTGCAGATGTCTATAAGTCTTGTATGTATGTAAGTTTATACGCAAGGAGACAAAAAAAAAATCTTTTCAATGTACCTCAGCATATGTGGTTTCAGTTTTCCAGAGGTTATTTCTGGTTATTTCGGCCCTGACTTTTTTTCCCCTTCTAGTTGTGGTCTTTTCATGACATATAAGAAATGTTATAGCCAAATACACAAAGGGAATCTAAGGATTTTGAGTTCATGTGTATTTCTCTTATTAAAAATAATCCGGGCTTTTGAAATTTCCTTAGCATACCCACGTCAAGGATGTGTCAACAGGAACAATGTGAGATTTGACATGCTCTTCGTTATGTGGTTTTCTCTGGATATTTCTCCTCCACCCACACTTGCTCTGTAATGTATCATTTTTTTATTTTTATTTTTATTTATTTTTTATTTTTTATTTATTTATTTTTTTTTATCATTTTTTTTAGAAGAGAAGGTAAATGAACACTTTCGGGGACATCATCACAAATCAAAAAAAGAGTGAACACAGCCTGAAGAAAGAGAATGTCAAGAATGGATGTGAACCATGGATACGTGAACACAAGGATGAGATTGTGAAAGCTCGGGTTCCTGAGATGGCCTTTGCTCTATGGTTTACTAACACCTGAGTGGCTTTGTGAGCGTACCACACTCTCCTGGTTCTAATTTCCATCAATCACCTGAGTGTTGGCCAGCATCTGCTCAGCTAATCATATGACCTTCACATAACCTTAAAGAAGCGCACTGACGTAAACGAAACATGTGTTGCAGTGTCTCGGAAGGATTCCCCAGCAGTGTTATTGGGAGAGGGGTGCCTTCACAGGGGCAGGAAGGGAGCCGTCTGCTGGAAGTCCTGGGCATCGCACCCTGCCCCTGCATCTGCTGTCTCTGTGGCCCCTGTGTCTCCTTCTCCTTCACTCCACAGAGATGAAGTTGGGTCCAGAGGCACTGGCCTTGGGCACCTGTAAGACTGATTCCAATGTGAGGAGCTCAGGATTCTTGCCAGTCGCCTAAGTGCTCAGTTCGGAGCCCCTCTTACTTTGGGCACGGGTGCATTCCCAGCAGCTTCCCCAGATGTGTTCTGTGGGAGAAGAGGGGGGAATCTGGTTTTCTGGACTGTGGTAATGTCTTCCTTAGGTAGGGATGCTTTACCTTTAGCCATAAGATCAGGCACATTTCCCTTTAGGTTTCTGGGGGAATATGAAATGAACATATAAATCTCATAGTTCAATACTTGAGAAATATTGAAGCCAAGGTTATTTGATGGCTCACTGATATCCTTGATGAAATTATGTTTTCTTTTAATTTAGATAGATTTTTTAAATAAGCCAGATAACTTTAAAAAAAAGATTTATTTATTTATTTGTATTTATTTGAGAGAGAGAGAGAAAGAGATCATGAGAGCAGGGTGAGGGGCAGAGGGAGAAGGAGACTCCCCACCGAGCAGGGAGCTCCTGTGGGGCTCGGTCCCAGGACTCCGGGATCATGACCTGAGCTAAAGGCAGGTACTTAACCAACTGAGCCACACAGGGGCCCCAAGGCAAATAATTTTTAACCTCTGTATTATCCAACATTTGAAGCCAAGGGCTCCCCCATGGCTTTGTTATACTCCACGGAAGCGAGGAGTCTGCCTTCCACACACCACCCTGTCCTTCTGAGCAGATCTAGTTTCAAGACACTCATTAAATGCCATATGTCTAAGGGCTACTTCAGGCTTTGTGTCAGACGTGGTAGTTGCTTACCTAATATTCTCTCCTTTTTCTTACTGCGAGAATCACATTTTGTTGTGTTGTCAATGCAGCTACCTTATGTGTGTTCATTTTCTAACCTGTCTCACTTGTGATATGGTTTTAGCCAAAGAGATGTTAACAGAAATCACTGGATGGGGCTTCTGGGAAAGGAATTTAAAGGAGCTTGTCTTGACTGACATATACTCCTTTGCCTTTGGCCCTTCTATCCTCCTTTTGCCTGGAATGGCCACTGTAATTGTTGGTGCTCCAGCAGCCATGTTGGGATCTCGAAGATACTGTAAGACTGAAAACTATGTGCTAAGGATAGAGGAGCCTGCATCCTGATGACATTGTAGAAATTCCATGCCAGCCATCAATTTCTCATCTCTATACTTCTTTTAAGTCACTGCCACCTGTGTTTTCTTTTACATTTCAGCAAAACTCAATTCCTGACTAATAAAATACTCTATTTTCAGATTACTTCACTTAGAGATAAAACAGAAATATGAATGTTTCACATGAAAACTTCTTTTTTTTTAACACATAATAGTTCTGGTGAAATTCTAAATTTAAACCTTGAGGACAGGGCTTGTCCTACCTGTCCTGTTTCTCTGTAAATCCCATGTAGCAGCAGCAAAGAGGCCTAGCTTAAAAAAAAAAAAAAAATCAGGATTTTTTAATTTAGCCTGCGGGAAAATCTCTTTGCTTTGGTTTAGTTGTCATTATATGCATGTGAATCCCATGTTACTTGGAGTTTCATGGAGAGAGAAGCACACAGTTTGGTGCAAAGAATAAGGGTTTTGCCATCTAAGCAGATGTGGGTCTGAATCTTGACTCAGCTGTAAAACAGCTGTGTAATTTTAAACCCATTACTATATCTTTCTTTCTCAGTCTCAGTTTTTTGATTTAGAAAATGAGGAAGGCTTTAGGGTAAAAGAGAAGAATCTGTAAAATAGCATTTCAAAGACACCCAGTGAAGTACCTGCTGCCATGGAGGATTATTACCCTGTGTTAGCATCTTGTCTTTCATTCTTTCACTCAGCAGATGTTTGTTGAGCATCAGCTTTGTGCCAAGACTGTGTCGGCATGCAGTTCGTTGACTCTCTGAATTTGCTTCAAATGGAATTATGGCTTCAGGGCTGAGTGTCAGGAGGACTAATGTTGATCCACTTAAAAGCCCACTGGCACTAACTGGGGGAGAGTGGGTTGCAGAGCTCCATCACAAGGTTTCAGTTAAGAAACCAAATTGAAATCCTAGTGGTATGATGAGGTTTGGTGATTACCATCCAAAACCAAATACAAGGGCCAGGATGGATCTGGTGGATACAGTCAGTATTTGGAAGCTGTAGCAGAACTTTGAAATTCCATCTGGAAAAAGCTGTACTTCTCCAGGAAACAGAATGGATTTTGGTGTAGAGAGACCCTAAAAACTGAAATGAAATGAGGCTCATTTCCTCATTGACTTCAGCCCCCACCAATTTCATATGTCTCACAGATGTGAAATCAAGTACCTGAAAATCGTTACAGTCAATGGATTATTTACAACAAGAAAGCATATATTTTACCCAAGCTGGCCCCTGAGTTTTCAGGAGATCTTTCTTCAGGTACCTCTTGAACTTGGCCAACTGGGTCAACTCTCCAATGATCAGCAACTTAGAGGTTGTTCAATATATACCCCTTGCGGATCATGACATGAAATAAATATTTAGAAGAAAGGCTTCGGAAAAAGTACAGAGAATTTACCTTGTGAGAAATTATTATTCATTTTCTTCCCCTCATTCAGCAAGACGCTGGACTCAAAGCACTTACAAAGAGCAACCGTGGCAGTGGTTCATAGTTGCTGCACGGTTCTCAAGTGCTGGGACTTTATGTGGCTTGTTATCATATTTAGTCCCAAGTGTTAATACCTGTCTTTCGTGAACGCAAACCCAATGTGGTTTCCCTGGGGAGCCCTGTGTCACAGTGGAAAAAATAGGGTCTCTGGTATCGGTAAGGCTTGAGTCTGCCTACTGTGTACCTTTGAGCACGTTATTGGACCTCCCTCAACCATAGGTAATTATTTTCCACAGCTTTTCCTTTTTTTCTCAGATGAGTAAACTGAGTCTGGCTGAGTTGGGCCACCGGCTCAAGGTCACACAGCTGATTGATGGAAGAGCTGTCTTCTATCTGCGAGTGTCTGCTTTCCCACATGCTTCTCTGCAGATGTTAAAGACTCCATGCATCACAGAGGGACAGGAGACACCCTGCTTTTACATGGGGGCCCAGTGGGGTGAACTGGATGCTCCAGTGATGGCAGGTGCCCCAGCCAGGTGTCTGCCTCCACCGAGGCCATGAGAGGGGCACGCATGGAAGAAAAACAGTTTACCGTATTTTATTTTTATTCGTTCGTTTTCTGGCTCTGGACTGGAATGTGAGTCAGGATAAGATCTGGGTTAGAGCCATCCTACGGGTTTCTAATATTTCACATTTCTTCAGGACGTATGGATGTTTTCTCCCTGGCTGGAGCAACTGCTGTTCAATTATCAAGTTGTGTTTACATTTTTCTCTTATCTCCACAGCATCATTTGGGTCTCCAGCTACTGTTCTGCTCTGCTTTCCTGGGATAAGCTTCTGCCATTTGACTCCTTCCATTGTCCTCATGATTTCTCCTCCCCTCATGCTGGCAGTACCTCTGCCGCTTTCTTTGTTATCAGTTACCTGCTTTCTGCCTCAATGGCTATTTGTGTAATTTCCTGTCTTGTGTTTCCTGGTGGGTATAAAGATTATCTCCTAAATATTTGTGCATATGGGGGAATCAGCATTTGCGATACCCATTACCTCTCCATTGAGGAAAATACTTCTTTCTCCAGTTTCTCAATCCGGATCTCATAATGGGTCTTTTCTCTCCTTTTCCTTCCTCCCTTCCTTCCTTCCTTCCTTCCTTCCTTCCTTCCTTCCTTCCTTCCTTCCTTCCTTCCTTCTTTTCTTTCTTTCTTTCTTTTTTTTTTTTAAAGATTTTATTTATTTGTTTGAGAGAAAGAGAGAGAGAGACAGAGAGCAGGGGAAGAGAGCAGAGGGAGAGGGAGAAACAGACTCTTTGCTGAGCAGGGATTCCCCTTGTGGGGCTTGATCCCAGGATCCTGGGATCATGACCTGAGCCAAACGCAGATGCTCAACCGACTGAGCCACCCAGGCGCCCCTCTTTTCTCTCCTAAAGCGAAAGTTGTCCTGTTGTTCTGGGTTTTCAGTGGTTTTGAGGAACACTTCCGGTAGATCCTGTGTAACACAGAAAACATTTTTGCTTTGAGCCTCAGAACTGTGTTTTATGGAATTTTCTTTTTAAAAACAGAACAAAGAGCAGTTGCAACTGCCAGTTCCTTGGCTCTAGCTGTTTTGTTTTAGGCCCTAAATGGTAACCAGACACTGACTCAAATTCCGTGGCCCCATGACCAACACCCCCCTTTCCCCTTTTCCTCTTGAGGTTCATTATTTGCTCCAAATTAAAACGTTCTGGTTGGAATGAGTGAGTATAAAGAGACAGGGCAGCAGGGAGCTCCGGTTGTGCTGGGGGATTATAACTCGGGGAGGCCTTCCTTGCTGGTCTCTGATATGATTAATCGGCCGAAAGGAGCATAGCTTTGTAGTTTGAGGAGATCGGTTTTGAAAGGAAGTCTGCTTTCGTTACCGTGACAGTTGGATTTTAAAAACAATTTCTCAAACTATTGAAGACAATTCAGAGGTTTTGGCTTTATCCAAATATGAAGTTGTTGTTCATTCATCTGTTCACGCCCTCGCTCATTCATTCGTTCATCCTGCAAATACTGATGGCATGGCTACCATGTATCAGGCATTGCCTAGGCTCTGAGGACACCAGGGTGAGCCAAAGCATTGGCCCCAGCTGTCTCCAATCTTGTGGCAAAGTAAGGGTGAGAAATATGAAACCGATAATCCTGTGAGTAAGTGAACATCTGCACACTGAGACAGATGCCCTGGAGGAGAGCAGGGTCTTTTCTGGGCAGATGAAGAAGGGTCGCCTGCTCTAGGCCCAGCTGTGTGTGCCCAAGCATGTGTCAGCAATGCAGGAAGACTCAAGAGCTAGCTGAGGTATGAAAGGTAGTTCACTGGGCAACGGTTGGGAATGGGATTTGCGTGTTCTTTTAGGGGAGCCTGTTCCCGTGAATGAGCATGGTGCATGAGGAGAAGTGAACGGAGACCAGACGGGTCAAGTTTCTGAGTGTGATAGGGCAGTGGAGTAACAGGGACCCGATTATAGGCCAGGACCAGAGATTTAGTCTTCCTCCTCAGAGTTGCTGATGGGCTCTGCACCATGAAATAATATGACTACATTTACATTTTGAGAAGAGCACTCTCGTTTCAGTGTAGAGAACAGATTTTTAAGAGGCCAGAGTGGATCCATTCAGTCACTTCAACCAGGGCCAGGATGGGGGTGGGGGGACACGTTGATCCCTGCTCTGACAGGATTGAAGTTTGGTGAGTGAGGACAGATAATCAGCTAAAACATAGATTAAGAGAAAAGTAAGTTCCATTGGTGAAGAAGTCAACCAAGAGGCATCTGACAGAGAGTGTGGGTCGACTGGGGCAGGTGGAGCTACCAGCACCAGTTCCCTGAGAGTTTTCAGGAAAGATCTCTTTCAGGAAGTGAGATTTTTCTTCCTAAATGCAGCATTTCCCCCCACTTTTCGGTTTTGTGTCTTACCTAGAGCAGAGCCCATCACCTTACCAGCCCTTTCGATGCTTGTCGCTATGTGCTGACTCAATAAATGGACCTCTGGATACCCTCAATTTTCCTTGGTCTTCATGCAGTCATGGAGTGTGTGAGCTTGAAGGAACTTTCTAGATCATCTGATTTGCCTCTCCCATCTTACAGGTAACAAAGCAGAAGCCTGAGGAGGAACTGTGTAAGAGGTTAGCAACCACATCATCCTAGTATGCAGGCTACTTCGCCTGGGGATCTCCTACCCCACCATTTGGTCCTCCTGGTAAGGACGGGGGCATAACCGTGCTCACTAGGTCATGCAGCCTGTTTCCAAAGCACTTTTCACTCTTGGGTGCGTAGGAGACTCCAAATACCTGCAGAAAATGAGTAATAGTCTTTTTTTTCCCTCCCCTGGCATCTCCTAATGCAAAAAATCTTGGACAGCAATCAATTTAATTTAGATTCCAGAAAGTGCTACTTTTTTTTTCAATCTGGCTTATGTTAATGATATTTTTAAAACACCCTGAAGCTCTAAAGTGTATTTAAGACCATGAAATAGCATTAGAAAGCTTTTGCCATTTACTTTACAGAGTTGCATGGAATGCAAAGTCCAAAAAATAAATAAATAAAAAAGAATTCGGTTTCCTATTGGTTTCCTTAAGATTTCAAACTCAATAAGACATCTCTTATTTAAGATCTATAAAAATAAATATATTTTTTTCCATAATTGAGTCTTATTGGCTAAGGTTTAATCTAGAACATAGTTTTCATGGCTGAATTCAAAATCCCTTTGGGACTAATGGTATAAACTAATTTGAAATAACGCTTCCTGAGCTGGTTTTAATTAAAGTTCTTTTATATTGGATCTCTTAAGAGATTCCCCACCACTACCTCCCCCTTTTTTTTGCAACATTGTTCTGGGAAAAAAGTCCCAGTGCGCTTGAAGGCATCAGATTTAGTCAGGGCTGTAGGCATTGAAGAAAGAATTAGGTAGTAACATTAATCCTGGTGGAAAACACTTTACTGATGAATTTCAGATCTATCCTACTGCCAGGGAAGTTTCTTTTATCATTTGAATGAGATAGGCATTTTATAATTTCCAGTGTCAGATGAAGAAGTTGAAATCCAGAAAAATTAAATGGCCATATTCACACAGCTAAATCAAAAGCGTTTTTATCCATCTATCAAGTGGCTTGAAGACATTTTGTATGGCATTTCAGCTTAAATAAAACAAACAAGCTCGGTGGAGGGGGAGCTTCACTGGGAACCAACTTAAAAATTCATAAAAATTCATGGAACTTAAGCATTCATGTTTGAATATCCCTTTGGGGCTTTGGTTTCTTTGTTTGGTTTTCACAGATCAGAATGGCACCAGAGAAACCAATTCTCCTGAGTCAGTTGAGGACAGAAAAACAGCAGCTCTTCCTCAAAAGCGTCACAGAAGTTAGGGGCTAATACATGTGGCTTCACAGCGGCAGGTGCCAGAGGTCTGACTCGGGTAACCGGTGATATAGTCTCCTGTGCCTGCTGTAACAATGGTTCTGAGGGCCAGGTGTCCAAACTCAGCTTTACTCCAGCTCCCGGTGGCTGTCACAATTCTTTGGCTTGTGGCTGCATCACTCCACTCTGTCTATGTGGTCTCTGCCTTCCCTGTCTGTGTCAAATTTCTTTCCACCTTCCTCTTATAAGGATACAGGTGATTGTATTTAGGGCCCACCCCGATAATCCAGGATAGTTTTCTCATCTCACAATCCTGAACTTAATAATATATACAAAGTCCTTTTTCCTTATAAGGTGATATTTACAGGTTCCTGGGATTAGGATCTGATATTTTTGAGGCCACTATTGAACTTGCCATACTGAGCCTGGATCCATCAGGCTGACATCATATATTTATGGCCAACAGAGGAACAGGCTTTGGGCAAAAGGCCAGCAGAAGAGAGCCATCCTGCTCTCCAGACTTGGGGTAGAATGTCATAATCAGTGTCTGGCAGAACAAAAAGACCAAGGGTAAAATCTTAAGCAATACAAGGCTTCAGAGTGACCACACTGGCATGATTACTGCTGAGTTTGTTTATGAGAGGAAAGAAAGCAGCCATGTTGGAAGCCTCGGGTGGTTTTCATATCCTGGAAGTTATGTAGAAATAGTTGGAGAGGAATGTGTTATTCAGGAGTGTAAAATGATTTCTTGTTCAAACAGACCGCAAGGCTTGAGAGACTAAAAAGTCCTCCCAGGGAGCAGAAATGTAAAATGCCCTTCAAAAGGTTATTAGTGTGGCCCTTTGGGGACAAAGGCACACATTATCCTGAGTCTCCTGTTGATTTTACCCCATGGAGACTGGTTGTTGAAGAGGCAGGATGAAACAGAAGCTTCCAGCCCTGGTAACCCAATGTTGTGGTGAGGAGCAGTTCTCCTTCTTGACTTCATTCATGAGTCCAGCATGGAGGGGGATGAAGATGCCCGGTTAGTGGACACTACACATTCTTGTCCATTTACTTGCTTTAGATGAAAGAACAGCACCATACTGCTCAAAAATAAGTAAGTAAATAGAATTAGCCAAACTAGATCTCTTGTAAATTTCAGAAGCATTTGTGGGCATTGGCAGCAGAAAGAAGCTTCTAGGCCATCAACATCACTGCCTTTCCAAAACCTAAGAAGTAAGGATGAGGCATTTCACCGAGATGTTCCAAATGCACATTAAGAGCATTTCAAAGCTTCCCATGGGCCTTGGTAGTTATGTTTAGGACAGAAAACACTTTTTTCTCACACTACCATCTATTGCCTCTAAAAGTTCTGGAACTCTCTGAAGTCCCAAATGTCCTACCTCTTTTCATTTCTTTCCTTCTTGCTCTCTCATAAATAATTTCATATGATTAAGTAAGTTCCAGAAATGCTGTTCAGGTAAAATTCTTACCTAGCCCCAGTTATCCAAGCCCAGCCCTGGAAGCTGCTGATTCTAGAATAAAGGTCCTCAAACCTTGGCTGATCCTCTATTTGGCAATACTGTGATTAAAGAGAATGGCTGGGGATCCCTGGGTGGCTCAGTGGTTTGGTGCCTGCCTTTGGCCCGGGGTGCGATCCTGGAGACCCGGGATCAAGTCCCACATCGGGCTCTCTGCGTGGAGCCTGCTTCTCCCTCTGCCTGTGTCTCTGCCTCTCCCTCTCTCTGTGTATCTCATGAATAAATAAATTAAAAAAAAAAAAAAAGAGAATGGCTGGACTAGAAGCTGTTTACCAGGTTGCCTCTGGCCCCTCCAACTCAATGACTTAGAGCTTCTATCTTGTGTCCTGTGGGGACACCAGACACTCTGCATCCACTGCTGACTGATTTCAGTCAAATGAGCAACAACAGCCTTGTTGTTTCTTGTCGAAGAGCTATGCAGTGGGGTGACCTGTGTTATTATACTGTTTGGGCATATCCATTCATAAAGCATTTTTTTTTTTTCTTTGTGAAAGGGAACTCTGTCCAGGACAACTCCATTCCAGGGTACAACACTAGCAAAACTGAGTTCTGTGACTCGCTGTTCTATCAGTGACAGTTTCAGCCGAGACAAATCTCATGGCACCTGGTGGATTTTGACCTTTTATCTTTCTCAAGGCTGCTGGATTTTGACCCTTTGTCTTTCTCAAGGCTGCACTGTGGAGATGATATTCCTGTCTTGTCACATAAACACCTTTCGTATCTGCCCTTTTCAAAGCCCACTTTTCCCTGATCACCAAGCAGTTGAAGTACAGTTGCCTCCCACATTGTGTAGGACATCTGTAGGCTCCTGGATTACATTTCCACTAGACTTGGTTGGCTAGTTTAGTAACCAGGCCCAGGACATTGGTGATTGAATTTGTCTGATGGTCAGTCACTGACACTGAATTTATTGAAAACTTTCAAGTATTTTCCATTCTTCTGGACCCGACTCAGACCCTGCATTTGGAATGAGGAGGTTGCTTAAACTCAGCACCATGCCATGACCTTTTATTCCCAGAACATCTTTTGCTCACAGGTACAGAGGTGCTGCATGATCCCCTCTTTCTCCACCATAGCACACTGGCCTGCTGGAGCTCAGAGAGGGTTGCTGCCACAGTTTTCAATGAGATTTTTCAATTGAACCAATTCAGTAGCGACACATATCCCTCACAGGAGAAATATTGATATTTCATTCTGGAGGAATGTTTGCTGGGAGAAAACATATTCAATATAATTATTTTTCTGCAATATAAACTACAAGAAAGAAAGGCTAGACTCTCCTTAGCCTCGTGGACTAGGAGATCCCCTAGACTGATGGAAAATCATGGATAAATAGAAAATGGAGAAAGAAAATATTTTTAAAAAGATTATTTATTTATTTATTTATTTATTTATTTATTTATTTAAGAGAGAGAGAACAAGCACATGAGTGGAGGTGCATAGGGTTCAGAGAAAGAGGGAGAAGCAGACTCCCTCTAAGCAGGGAGCCCAGCTTGATCCCAAGACCCTGAGATCATGGCCAAAGCCGAAGGCAGATGCTTAACTGACTGATCCACCCAGGCACCCTAAGAATGAAAATATTATGTGGATATGAGTTAAATAGAAGATGGCTGCAAGCTTGGTTTTTTCACTTCTGTCCCAGCTTACACTTATTGTTTAGGAATAAATATGTATAGCACCCCTTTCTTTTGCTCCTCAAATATCCTGGCTTAGACATTACATGATCACTCTAGTTAAACAAAGGTTGAGAAGCACTGGTCTGATAGGACCTCCAAAAGAGTTCCCAGAGCTGATTCAAGATGTAATATCTGGGAACAGAGTTTGGGTAGGAGAAAGGCTTCATAGCAAAATAAATTCCATTTTTTTCAAGTGTTGTTTATCAAAGAGATAATCATGGTTAGCTGCTTGGTGCTTGTAAACAAATTGTTTCCCTTGGTTCCAGATATATAAAAGAAAAAGGCTGATAAGAACCAAATATCATTTGGCAGCTAAAACATTTAGCTCTCATAATGAGAGGAGTGATGGGAACCTTATAGTAAAGAAGTAGGAAAAGGGAAATTAAAAAATCCATTATATCTTTCTTTGGACTCTCTGGATTTCAACTCTTTGGGGACTCTTTTTCTTAATTATCTTTTTTGCCTTTATCCAGTACAATTTAGACAACTCTTGCTTCTAAATTCCTTCTCCTACAAGGAAAGGGGGTAAAACTTAAGACATAACCTTAGATGTGATTACTACATTCAGTTGGGATGTATGATTATTCCTTGATTGGTCATGGGGAGGGCTTGTCCTTGTCTCTCCCAGAGAAAAATTGGCTGAGTAGCTTTGCCTCACATCCATGGACCTGAATAAGAATATGCTGTAACATGAATTATAATTAGTAATTAGGTTTTTCAGTTCATGCATGAGAGACTCTAATTTAAACAATGAAAATAAAAACAATGACACCAAAACAAGATCAGTGCTTGCAGCCAAGTTGCTCGAGTGACTATCTCCAGTGCATTTTTCTCTTACTAAAATCTCATCTCTGGATTTTGACATGTTAGTTCTCTCTCTCCCTCATTTAATTTGTAAGCAAAGAAATAAGGTGATAACCCATCTCCAACAGCTGTCCAGATTCCACCGCAGCCCATGTGAGTCCTGACGGACACCAGTTGTCTTGGGAGTCTTCTTAGTATGTTCAGAGAAACCTGTAGTTTTTTTTTTTTTTTTTTTTTGTTTCAGTTAGCTTTATGGATGTTTCAAGCTGGGGCCTGCATTTTTCTGTGGTAAGCTCACCCTTCAGTGTTCCCCTGGAGGCTTACTAACCTTGGCCATATTCATATTTTATGTGAGCTGAGCTGTACAAACTTGCTATTGCCATTTTTTTCTTGCACTGAAATAATTTGCTTTTCCCTTACAGCAAACCTGGGCTTAAACAACTTGAAACTGGTCTACAAACTGAAAGAAGAGAAAATTTGCTTTGCGGTTATCACATCAGAGTGAGATATCCCAAAATTTAAGAGATTATCATTGTTTTGTTTGAGTCAACATGTATGGCAAGTTATCTGTCCTCCATCAGCGTAGTTCACAGGAGTCCGTGGGGGAGGATGGTTTCCCCGGGAGGCTGGGTCTTAATGGACAGTGTTTAAAATTCAGTGCTATTTGTATTAAAATGAGTCTTCAATAAGGCTGGCCAGCTCCATTTTTATTTTACATGGTTTTCAGTGTCTGGGCCCATTATTCCTCTAACACAGGAAGGTATTCTGTGCATATTTGGCTGTTCCTGCAGTCTCACTCAGAACAGAGGAAGTATGGCTAACTAGTAAGAGAAAAATCCTTTGAAAGTTTCTCTTTATACTTGTCCTCTGCTCTTTCGGCAGATGCATGCCTGAAAAGAAAAGGTAGATGCTTATCTCTCTAGCTTGGTTCAGGGTTATAGAAAAGTTGCCCTGAATTAAGCATTTCTATCCTACTGGCCTACTGGGGCACTTAAAAATCCCAACCTTTAGACCACACACTCTTAATTGTGGCATGTGGGTTTCTACGAGTTGAAATTTAAAAAAACCCACAGAAAGTTATTTAACAGTTCCAACTTTTAAGTGTGTCCTTAAGTCTCTTCCAGACTAGGCCCTGTGGCCAAGAATAGTGACAATGGGTTAAACCATTAAAGGCCTTTGTCTAAACAGTAATCTTGGGGGGATGGGAGGAGAGGGGAAGACACCAACAGTGCAAGATGATACCAGCAGGTGTGATGGCCTTACTGGGAATGTGCTCATTGATTAACCCAGTTGCTTAGGAAGGCCCTGGGGAGCAGGACAATGAAAGGAAGAGGGAAAGGGTTAAGAAGGACCCTGATTAACTCATCACATGATTTGCCCTATGTTGTCCTAAAGGAGTGTAAATAGGGTCTGTGAAAATATATATTTGAAGAATGTATTGTTAATTATTTAGCAGCCGTATGGAGATTCAAGTCACATACCATCATGCACACATTTAAAGCATGAGCTTTAATGATTTTTGGTATATTTATGGAGCTGTGCAACCTTCATTTAAGATTTTGCACCTTTCCATTTTAGCAGTCCTTCTCTCTGCAATGTCCTTGCAGTAGATACTGGCTCACTTCCTTCTTGTCATTCGAATTTTTGCTCAAATGTCACCTCTAAAGAGCTAAAGAGCTTTCCCTTCCCTAAAATAGCACCCTGTTCAAAGTTCTCTTTCCTCCTGGCTTTGGTGTCTCCAGAGCCCTGGGACAGTCTGGTTTGTGTGGGTCTGCATCCATGGCCCTCCAAAGGCAGGACGTTTGCCCCGTTCCAGCTGCTTCCTCAGTTCCTGGGCCCAGGCCTGGTTAGAATTAGCAGGTGAGGGAGGAACAAGGGTGGGAAGCTGTTCTATCCTGCAGAGACAGGAGGGGAGGGGAAGTGACAGGAGCAGCAGCTACAGAAAAGGGCTGGCTCAATGATTCCTGGGTCAATCATCTCCTGCCACCTGACCCTGGAACCAGATGCTGCCGGATGGGATGTGGAGAGGGCAGGAAAGCCAGGCCTCAGGTTCTGGGACCTTGAGCTCCTACTTTGTGTAGGGCCTGCAGAAATGATTTGGTAGGACCAGGACATTGGGCCTCTGGTGCCTTGTGGTTCTGACATTCTAGAACTCTGATGGAATTCTCTGATGGGGTGTAACCGAACAGATACAGGAAAAGTGCACCTGGGACGACCCTACCTTTAATAAATCCTGTCTCTATGGCTGCCTTTGCCAAGTGAAGCTGCATTTCTCTCCTCCTTCCCCTCCACTCCCGACTCACATCCTTTTGGAAGGGTGGGATTTTCTAAGGCTTGGGGTCTTAGGCCCATATGGCAGAAAAAGGGTGGAATATAAGTTGTGCTTGAATGTGCCATTCGAGCTGGAGCTAAATTGAGGAAAAGCTTTGTCTGTGAGTTTACAAACATACAATTAAGGCTCTTATAGTTATCTAAATCCACTTTCTTGCCTTATAATTTCATGGTTAGAAGCATTACAGTTGTTTTTAGATTTTCGTTATAACTGCATTATAACCACAGACGGAACCGAATAGTGTTTGTTTATTTGTGTAACAAATTATGCCCCTCAGCTAACTTTCCTGTGTAATTTGCATTGGGTGTACATTTTGCAAAAAAGCATACATTGGTCTGAGGGCCTTCTTTCCTTCTCTCTTCCCCAAAGCAGCACTGATAATAGAAGGTTGGGAACCAACATGCACATAAGGATGTTTCACCCCCGAGTGTATTACACATTATTTTAGGTGTGAATGACACACGTGTCTATAGACAGACCTGCAAAGAGAGAATTGTACTAAGAGACCCAAATTCAAACTCCATTTCTTCGATGTCATCTAGGTAACTCCATGTCTGCTTACTTCATCGATCTTTTATTCCCATTTAGCTCTGGCCCCAAAGTGCACCCCAAACACACCCTTATAAATTGCAGATATTTTGTGCAAAACCAGAATAATAGTTCTCTGAGTTGCTATTGAGTTGGAACAAGATAAAGTCTGAAATTCCATTTCAAATCTTGAGGTGTTTTCTGAGTACACGCTAGAGGTGACCAGAATGACAAGAGATGGTGCTATCTTCTACATCAGGTTAAAATTTGTTCAAGGTAATTTTTTTTATCTGCACGTATGGCATTTGGGTCTGAGAATGAATAGGGATAAACTTCTTTCCGTGTGCCCATTTGAGACACTCTGTGTGAGCCAGGACTGTTGCCAACCTGGGTTCTGGCAAGAAAACTGAAGACTCGCGAGGGGCATGTATCTCATTCTGTGTTATTTTCTGGTTCTTCTCAGCAACCCAGATTTCCATTGTGACCACGTTGCCTTTGGGTGTCCCAAGATTTTATCCATGGCTGATTTTATCCTTCGGTGTTACTTACTTTCTCTTTGGCCTCACAGACCACCTGTGACAAATGGTAGAAATGCCTGAAGTGGTGGTAAAGTGGAGTTCATCAAAAACAAACATATGTAATATATTTACACAATTTGAATTGATTAGCAAGTTGGGTGGGGATAAAGTTTTAATTCAAAACAACATAGGAGTTCTTGATAAATGACCAGTCCTTAATTAAGCCTAGTAGATTCTGGATTCCTGGTGAGACAAAATAATTATAAACGTAGAAGAATAATGTAAATACCTTACATCAAAATATTGCTTTATAGTTCACATAACATGAGATAAATCATTCTCTGAGAGATCTTGTCTCTGGTATACACCAGCTGATGACCTTGGCAATGACCTCTCAGTTCACAGTTCTTAATTCTGCCCTCTCAGAGGGTGGGGGGAGTGGCCTGAGGTCAGGGTTCCAACAAAACTTCTAGTTCAAAACAATCTATGACTCTGGTAACTTCTTTTATTTTTTCTGCTTTGTAGATTAGAAATGAGAGGAATCATGGGTGTCTTGTGATCGGACAGGATGACTTATTTGTAATGTTAAGAGAAAAACACTAATTTCTTCTTTCAATCCACACAGGTTTCTTGGGCTCTTGCTATGTGTCGGGCATAATGCTGAGGTGAATTAGGCCACTGCCCTGACCTTCCAGTGGGGAGTAGGGTGGCCTACTTCCCTGGGCCTCCTGCTAAGATGGAGAAGGTCTTGGGCACCCTGGGACTAGGGGGCCACACCAAGTGGGAGGGGCTGACATAATGAGTTTATGAGTTAAAACAAGTGAACAAGGTAATTTCAAGTAGTGACAATTATTGGGTAGCAGATTTTTAGGATGATGCTATTGAATGCATTTGTGGGTGGGAGTCGGCTGGTGCTTTCAAGGATCCCCCAGGAGATCACGTTCCTACCCAGGCAGGGAGGGATGAGAAGGGAGCAGACATGCCATGAGCTGCAGGAGCTGTGTTCCAGGCAGCAGTACGGCAAGTGCAGGCATCTTCAGAGGGGGAAGAACTTGGCTTGCTTGAGAAATAGAATGTTCTGGCAACAGGGAGAGGGGTATGGGCCTTGTGGGCCTCACAGAAACTCAGACAATAACAAGGATAACTGCTGTTATATTCTGGGCCCTCACTCATTTCATGACATCAATCTGTGTAGTTATGCATTTTACAGACGAGGATCCTGAGACACAGGGACTTGGGGTCTTATTTCACCCCAAGATGCAAACCTCAGTGGATGATGTAGAGTCCACACTCGTCATCACAGACTTTGGTGAGGGGAACCCCTCTGTCAACATGAAAGTGTGTCCGTTCCCCCACTCTCCATGCTCACTGACACCCACACCCCCGCAAGGACCCTCTGTGGGTGACGGGTCCCCCAGCCCTGCTCCCTGCGGAGCCAGTTTCTGCTTAGCCAGGAACAGCCATTGGAGGAGGCCTCTGCTGCCTTTGTGGACTCGCTCCAGAGCTGATGGGGGTAGTTACGGGGTGGCTTGGAAACGGTCACTCTGTGTGTAATCAGGTCACTTCGCTGAGAAAACATTTCTGTTTCAGCTTCCTTCCTTCCCTGGGCCTCATCCAGGGAACAGTGTTGCTGACCTTCGGAGCCACAAAGGCCACAGATAATGGGGCACAGCAGGTCGATGGAGTCAGCAGAGGGGAGAGTCCATGGTGAGGATGCACACACACACACACACACACACACTCACATGCTCACACACACTCACCCGAGAAAACTGTTAGAGTTGCCAGCCAGAATCTCACATTGTAAAAATGTTTAGAAAAATAAGGCTAAGAGGCAGATGAAACCTTTCTAGTCTATAATTCTTTTTGATTGCCTGGGATGCCCCTGCTGCTCGGGATCGGGCAGAGGAAGAAGGCACTCGGCTCCCAGCAAGTGCAAAAAATCACGCAGCTGTTTCCGGGCCCTGCTGTCCTCACAGCTCGGCTGCCGTTCAGCGCAGCGTGGCCTCTGTGGCTCTGACTTACCCTTATGGCCTCACCAGAAGCGCAGCCGGCATCGAGACATGGGTTTCACACTTTCTTTCCAGGCTGCTTAAGAACGAGAGAGATCTCTTCCTCCAGGAGAAAAGGAGTGCCTTCTGATTAATTAGAGCCAGAGATGAAAAATCAAAGTGACATGGAAAATTCAAAAGATTGGGATGTTGAATGCCAGTTTTAAAAATTAATATGTAAGATTTAATAGATTACTTAGGCCTCATGACAATGAACCCTGAAAGATTTTTTTCTGAATCATCTTTTTAAAAAAATTTTCTTTGTCACGATGCATAAATGATGGGCTTTACATTCTGGGAATCAGGAGAAAAATGGAGAAGGAATGTCATATATTTTGTTTTAATATGTTCCATGCTGTCATTTGGTTTTGATATTCAAATCTCTTTTCTTTGTAAATTCCTAACTCCCCCCCCTCCCCAGCATAATCATGGTTCTTTGACTTTTACAAACTTACTGAATATAAATCCTGTTTAATTGTAGCCTGGTTCACGTGTACTAAAGAGTTATGTTAGTAACCAAAATGCTGTTGATCAGTAACTGGAGACAGATTTTGCAAAGAAAGGAAGGTGGAAAAAAATTGGGGGATTCAGAGGGGAAAGCTAGACTTGATCTTCCTTGTCCTTCTGTTCACTGCTTCAGCTGCAGGTTTTTCCAAGTTATGGTGGACAGGGACGCATCCCTCTTAACACAGGGGACATGGGGGGGGGCCGTGTATGCTCTCTCCTTTTCTGGTAATGTCTTTGTGGCTCTCTCTGTCTCCTCTGGACTCTCATATCAGTATCTCAGTTACCCTCGAGGGGTTGGTGTGCCACTGCGAGGAGCTGACCTGCGTTCTAGTTCCCAGTCTTGTTAGCTGTGTGACCTTAGCCAAGTTACTTAGCCTCTCTGAGTCTCAGTGTTCTTATTTATAAAAATGAAGAATGTAACAACAATTCCATAGGATTGTTAGAATTAACTCAAATACTGTATGTAAACGTTGGGCATCAATGTTTTAGAGTATTATTATCACTTTAAGTCTTGAGCTTTGGGTCAAAGTCAGAAATAAAGGACGTCGAGGCACCAGGTAAACAGTGTTTGGCCTTTATGGAGGCTTGGTGTGGTGCCAGGTGTGGCAGGAAGCTGGGGGCGTGAGGCTGGCTCCCCCAGGTACCGGCCCCCTTGCCCCGTGTTGCTGTGTGTCAGCTGGGGTCCCAGTCAGGTGGTGTCAGGCTTTTCGTTCGGCTGTCAGAGGGCCCACCTGGGTCCAAGGATGTTCAGCCTGAGGCAGATCTTGAAGTTAGCCTAAAATGTCCCTGGCGGAGAGCAGTAGCCTCAGAAGTGGAAGCAAAGAATTCAGGTCCATTCACTGGGTCACCTGGGGAGGCACCGCAGGGAGGCCGTGCCAGAATGCAGGCCCCTCAGTGTAGACTTTGTATGCCCTGCGATACCTCACAGGCTTTCGGAGAGGAAGCTAAATAGGATAGTATGTGGGTCACCACATTTTCCTTGCTTTCATAATAATACTCCTAACCGGGCACCTGGGTGGCTCAGTGGGTAGCATCTGCTTTTGGCTCAAGTCATGGTCCCAGGGTCCTGGGCATGAGCCCCGCATCAGGCTCCTTCCTCAGGAGGGGTCTGTTTCTCCCTCTGCCCCTCTCCTGCTCACGCACATGCTATCTCTCTATCAAATAAATAAAATCTTTAAAACATAATATTCATAATAATAATAATATGTACAGTTTCTTGTTTTCTTCCCTGGGCCCAGAGTTCTCCCACTGTCCATTTGCTATTTCCCAGAATCCTCTCTGAAATGCTTTGCTTAAACCTATGTGGTATTCAAGGTTTTTTTTTTTTTTCAGTTTTTTCTTCCTCAGTCTCCATCCCTAATTCATGCACACAAACTGCCCCCCACATGCACACATACACACACACACACACACACACACACTCTCAACTTGTTCTATAATCTTTAGGGTCTCACTCTCAATTAGTTATCCTGAAAAATACCGTCGCAATATTTCCTTTTTTTAAAAAAATATTTTCAAAAAGATTTTATTTATTTATTCATGAGAGATACAGAGAGAGAGGCGGAGACACAGGCAGAGGGAGAAGCGGGCTCCACCCAGGGAGCCCGATGAGGGACTTGATCCCAGGACCCCAGGATCACACCCTGAGCTGAAGGCAGATGCTCAACCGCTGAGCCACCCAGGCGTCCCTATCCTCACAATATTTCCAAAGCTGTTGGTGGATTAATGTAACACAAAAGCACTCTTGGTAGAAAATACCAGGCCAGGGCTCAGTGAATTTTTTCTTCAAAGGGCCAGTTCCTAAAGATGTAAAGCTTACAGGCCATACGGTCTTTGTTGCAGCATCTGAACTCGGCCACTGTAGCAGGAAAGCCGCCGCAGATAATATAGGAATGAATGCACATGGTTGTGTTCTAATAAAACTTTATTTGCAAAAACTAATAATGAACTTGATCTGCTCTCTAAGCTGTAGAGTGCTGCCCTCTACCACAGATAAAGGAATGAGCAGGGGTGGTGATCTCAGGTGGTAAGGCCGGCTATCAGCAGGGAGCTTTAGAGCAGGAGAGGGCTTTGATGCCACCTTCCCCTGTCTGAAGGTCCCCCAGACCCGGGCAGGGCCAGACAGAAGCCCTCGGCCTGCGTCCCCAGGGTTAGCTGAGCTGGCAACTGGCCTGGGGTGGTTTAGAGGATGGAAATTTCCAAGTGGGCCAAGAGCCTTCTCTCTGCCAAGGACTGATTCAGAGTTCAGGGATTAAGCCTCTGGCGTGGGGTAAGCCGCAGTTTCACAGGCTCTGACCCTCCCGGCACCAGATGCTGGGCCTGGCCAGGTACAGCACGTGCTGTTGAGAAGGTCCTCACCCCGGGTGTGGGCATGAAAGGGAAGAATGAAATGAGGGGCCCGAGTTTTCTGCTTTCAATCTTGATTCTCTTCTACTTCTGCTGAATCTGAGATGAGAACATACTTTGGAAACAACCAAGGAGCAAGAAGGAATTTATCCCCAAGGCCAAGAGTGAGTAAACTGCAGAGTGTTAAGTTCTCAGTAGGGATGCAGAGAAGCATGGGCACAGACCTCACATTCCATCCTCGTGCTTTGTTCTGCTGGCTTCATGCTGCTGCTTCCTGTGTGTCTGGAAAACCACTCCTGATTTCCAGGTGCTTAGCACGCATGTGCCAGCCTACAGGGTCTATTTCAAAAGCAGCTTGTAGTTACCTGGGTCATGTTTGCACCTTCTGTCGTCAGTCATCCAGCAAACACTGGTCTCCGGAGGGTGGAGGTGGGGGTGGGGCTTTGAACTCTGGAGCTTGAGGAAGACGCCTCTGGGTCAGTCCTTTGTTTTCTACAGAGACAGAGACCCAGAAGGGGATGGGAGTGGTTCAGTTAAACACTAATCTGAGGTGCATGGAAGACTAGAATCCAGTTCTATGGGCTTCTAGTTCTGTGGTCCATTCGTGAGACAGAACTACACTGTTGTCTGTGATGATAAAGGTAATGGGTTAGAGGCACCTGTAGTGGATTTCAAGTCCAATCAAAGTAAAGTAAAGGCTCTTTGACTATGAGATGGAATAAGTTTTTGCCTCACTCTGTAGCTCTAACTTCTTCAAATCCTATAAAAATTAGCTTTTGTTTCCTTGCATGGAGGTTACTTGTGTATACTTCTGTAGCAGTCGGGGTAGGGTGAGTTATGTTGCAGTGACAAGTGACCCCTAAAGTTAAGTGGCTTACAAAACCAGAGTTGTATTTCTCACTCATGTTATGTGCGTGTTGTGAGTTGCTGTGTTTCTGCTCCCCACCTCCTCTCTCAAAGGCTGAGGCTGGCAAAGCTGCCTCTCACCCAGGGTTGGAAAACTCTAGGTGGTAGGCCGAATCCAGTCTGCCATCTGCTTCTGTGAATATAAATATATTTCATTGAAACATAGATATGTTTATTCACAGATCTGTTTATTATTCATAGATATGAAACATGGATATTATTTATAACTGTGTTTGCATTTTACTAACAAAAATGAGTATTTGCAGTAGAGGTAGAGTACAGGCCACAGTGCCCCAAAATTTGACTTTCTGGCCCTTTACAGAACAAGTTGGCTGACCCCAGTGTGAAACATTGACAAGAGAAAAAGAGAGCAAACTACAGGCTGGTTCTTAAAACTTCTTCCCAGGGCAGCCCTGGTGGCCTAGCAGTTTGGTGCCACCTTCAGCCCAGGGTGTGATCCTGGAGACCCGGGATTGAGTCCCATGTCGGGCTCCCTGCATGGAGCATGCCTCTCCCTCTGCCTGTGTCTCTGCCTCTCTCTCTCTCTCTGTGTGTCTGTCATGAATAAATAAATAAAATCTTAAAAAAAAAAAAAAAAACTTCTTCCCAGAAGTGACACATGGTCATTTCTGCTCACATTTCCTACACTCGAACAAGACATGTGGCCACTCTTGAGTTCACTAAAGAGGGATGGAAAATCAACCTATTTCAATGTGATTTATGTTTTATTTGTACAAAAGTGGACTCCTTTTAAATTAAGCAGAAGAAAGATTTATGTGAAGGGTATTGGGTAATCACACAGTTGACAGGAAGGCTGGAAAGCCAGGCTCCCGAGGGAAAGAGGAAGAAGCACCACAGTCCCACCACAGCCATGGCCTCTGTGCGTCTTGCCCCCTGGGGTCTCCTGCACTCCAGGTCCTGACCATTGCCCACTTCCCTGAAGCCACTGGGGGTAACTTAAAATTGGACCTTAGCCTGCTTGTCATTCTCTCAAGATTCACAGTGCTAGGTGGGTGCCACTTATTGACCACATTTAAGCCATAAGGCCATGTCCTAGCCACTGAGAGGCCTGGGAGAACGAGTATAAAGGTTGTTGGTTTTTTTTTCTTCCCATCTTGGGAAGGCAGAAGGAAGGGGCCTTAATTATAAAGATTTATAAAGGGAGAGATTTCATTGATGTAGGACTCCATGCTGGGAAGCTCAAGCATCATCCATTCTATGCTCAAGTGCTGCTAGCTGGAGGCTGGGCAGGGTGTGCGGAAGAGTTTGGCACTGCTTTGGGTTTAACTTCTTCAGTGACATTTGGGCAGCCTTATCTCTCCATGCTTCCAGCCCGTGGCCTGGAAAGATTGGAGAAGGGTGGAACAGCTTCTCTCTCCTGGTTGTCCAGAAGCCACAATGACACTCATCACCTGGACTTTTCTTATCCCCTTCCTCCTTATCCATCATTCCATCCCCATGAAAGACCTCTACCTTTTTGTAAAAAGTAAGTCAGAAATCTAGTCATGGCCAGAGGGGCAGGAATGTATCAGAAATCAAATCGAATACGTTTCACTTTGTTGCTCCCACTAGGTAATTCTACTGGTGTGAATCATTGGGATTGGATTTTGTCCAAGCACTTTTAACCTCACAGCGTGCAAGGCAGGGGTTGTTTGACAAGCTGAGGTGGGGTTTGGTTTTGAAGAGGTGAACTCCATGGATACAGAGCACGCCTTCAGGTGGGGTACACTGAGGTCATGCCAACCAGGAACCCCTTTCCACTAAGGGCCTCCAGTTTGAACCTTTGAGTTCATATCCAAATGAAATTATGTATAGTCTAAAAGATCGAACAAGAGTAACTTGTAACTTTGAATCCCATGACTAGACCTTGCTCTCTACAAGCTAATATTTCTAACATATCTTCTATGTGAGTAACCCAATTGCATTGAATCATACTTTTTCCTTTGAAAAATATCGATTTGTTTGGTGGGAATATTTAAACACAGTTTTTTTTTTTTTTTAACTCTATGTTGGTATCTTTTTATTTTTTCCAGTGAATTTGAAGTCTCAGAATGTGGATGTGGCATGGAAAATTCTGGACCTTTAATGCTTCCCCACCTGAGATGACTAAAGCAGACAGATCTGGATTCTCTAAAAGATGTGAACCCCAAAATAGGAAAAGCTGGTGTGACAATCCAGGGGTCAAGGATGTGTTAGAACTTGGAGTCATGGATCTAAGACTCAGAACTCTTATTTGCAGGTTTGTGGTTGTGTATTGAATAATCGCTTTGGAACAGACTAATGGTCAAGAGCTTCCTAGAAGTGTGAGATGGCTTGTCACTGCACTTATATGGGAATACCTAACGGAAACTGTTTATAAGGTAGGTTTACATCTCTTTTGGTGATTTTGGATATGTCCAAAAAATGGCTAAAAGCAAAAAGTACATCCAGCATTGGGATTTTGTCTGCAGATTTCTATCCTATCTAGATCTTATGTTTTTTTGTTATGGTGTTGGCTGGGGGAGGGAGGCAGTGCTGTATCCCAAGGGTCAACATGGATATGGTGGCTTTGTTATGGCTCTGTAACATGCGATGAGCCAGGGAAAGGTGGAGATTAAAGCTCAGGCCACTAAATGGGAGCCCATTCTCCCTGACAAGAGCAGGACAGCAAAACAGGTCAGCAAGTCAAATGTCCAAATCAGATGGAAGATGAGTACAGCAGGTTGGGGAAACCGGGATGGGCAAAGAGGATTTTCCCTTCTTCGGTCCCTCTTGGCTTTAGAGTCTGATATCACCATTGGATTCTGTAGCCCATCCTGCCCTGGGAAGCTTCCATTCAGCAGGCTCTGTTCCCTCTGCCAGTGGAAAATAGAGAGCGTCTTCAAGTTGGCAATCCAGTTTCTTATTGGGACCAGTACCCTGACACCAAGGTTAAATTCTTGGAAGCCTAGATCCTACCCCCACCCCTTCAGCCCCCAAGTGACATCCTGGTCCAGGGAGTTGCTTATCTAGAATCTTATTGCTACCAACCAATAGCTGACTTCTTTTATCTCTGTGTCACCTTCTCTGGCATCACCTGCAAAGTCAGTCTTCTGTGAGGACCCAAATGAAAGTCAGATATAAGTCCCTGTAACTGGGTGTCCATATTCAGCTCTTTTTTTTCTTTGTTCTGCAGAGAAGCTTGACCAGGGAAGGAGGTTGAAGGTTTCTTCTATCACTAGGGTCTCTCCTGCCCAGGTCAGACCCAGAGTCCCCAAGAGCAGTAGCTCTACCAGGAGGCTCTCTTGAAATGATCAGAAGATGGTTTAGGGGGCACAGTGAAGCTCAGCCAGGCCTCTGATGACCAAGGGTGACTTTGTTCTCTTCATCTTTGTATCTGCTGCTGTTTGCTGCTGAAAATGGCTTCAAACCTCTGGAGTCCAGTCTTTCTTTTATAAAAATACTTTTCATATTCATTTCCTTACAAAACACACAAAAAACTCAATTTATATTCCACATATTATACATGATTAAAGCTTTCTCCCTTTATTCCTGCTTGCAAGGTAATTATTTTTATTGATGACAAATGTGAGATTTTGGTCTCTCATTATCTGCTTCACAAAAGAGAGTACCCTATTAGTCAAATAAAATTCACAATTTTGCTTTATTAAAAGATTTTATTTATTTGAGAGAGAGGGCATGAGCAAATGTGCGTGCACATGAACCAGGGGAGGGGCCTAGGGAAAGAATCTCAAGCAGACTCTGTGTTGAGCAAGGAGCCCCACATGAGGCTCAATTTTACGATCCTGAGATGATACCCTGGGCCAAAATCAAGAGTTGGGTGCTTAACTGACTGAACCATCCAGGCACCCTTATAATTTTACTTTTTAAGTGACCCATATTCAGTATAATAGATACATAATATTTCAACATACGGTTTCACAATTATAGTATTTCAGAAGCTTAGGGACCCTCTGGCCCAACCCCACAATGTACAAAAGGGAAACTGAGTCACAGAGAGGAAAAGTAACTTTCCCAAAGTCATATCGAAGTGTGCCTTCACAAATGCTCTTCCTGTTTCTTGGCCTAATGCTTTTGCTACAAAGCTACTTTTCCCTTAGTGATCCTGTCACTTCCTTTCTATGGACTGCTTTGAGCTAAAGGATTATCAAGCAATCCTATTTTTTAAAGGCTAAATAAGCACATCCCAGTTGCATAAATTGAAGCATGAGCTAGAAAGTAGAATTGTGACGTGGGCATCAGAAAGTCTGAGAGCTCCTCCTGCCTGTTCAGGTCTCTCTAGTGCTTATGGTGCTTCTGGGGCTGTGGGAATGTTGAGAGAGCCAAGGAACGGGATGGGGTAAGAGGGGATGTGGGTGTGCGGACAGGAGGGCAGTGAGGCAGCACAGAGCCCGAGGAGCCATCGGACTGGGGGACAGCCCACGGTACACTTTAAATAAATAGTGCTTTTCCAATTGGTGTTTACCAATTCTTAGTTGTGGATATTTGGGGGAGGCTCAAGAAAATGTTTTCACAGCCCTTGGGGATCGTGTAATGAGAAGCATGTGTAAACTGAATGTTGAAGGAGCCACACCTGGGACACATTTGACCCATGACAGATACTCATGTGGGAAAAGAGCCAATGTTTTTGGAGCTGGCCCATTTTATGAAAAGATGCCTATCAAAACAAACACAAGTATACAAACAAAGCAACAACAGCAACAAATACCTCAGGGCCTGAGATTTGGGCATGGTTTTCTGAACAAAAGACTCAGCTCCACCAAAGCTCAGGGAGAGAAGCCATAAAAGAAAATGCCCCAGTCTGAAGGAGAGGCCGTCTCACTTCGGCCTCATGTGCATCCCCCGCGGGGACTATCATGTTACCGTTTTAATGAAAAGCAGACACTTTAAAAATGACTTCATACCAAATGAAAAATGATTCTAAGCTGAGTATGGCTTGTTGGGGGGTGAGCATAGGACTCCCACAGGGATATCCGTGGCTCCTCTCGTCCCCTGGGTCCAGGGTTACCAGGGAAGTAGAGATGCAGCTGATTTGAACAAAAATGCCACGCCAGGGGGTGTCTTCAGACTCTGCACCCATCATATATTTTGTTCTCTTTGCTACTCCAATGTGAAAAAGCAAAACCATGTACTGGTCCTGATTCAAGGGCTCCAGAGTTCTAGATTTTATTCTGTGGCAGATAGGGAGCCCCTGAAGGCATCCTCAGTCAAATGCTGTCCTCGACTTGGCAGAAGGAGCCCTTTGTGATGGTGTGTTTGCTTCTTCTTGTATTGTCTCTCAGTCTTGCACTCAAGCTCAGTGTACCAAATCCAGGTCACTGAATGTCCCAGAGTTTCTCCTACCACCCCTTCCTTTGTCAATATTATTCCCCCTTTCTGCATGCCACTTCCACCCCATTTGCTTGGCTCATGCCTGTTCAAAAACCACTTCACCCTGAGTTCCTGCCTCCACCTCTTTAGTCATCTCGGTAACGGTATCAGTCATGCCTGTTACAGTTATGGGCTGGGGGAGGGATTGTCTGCATGATTCAGGGACTCTAAGTTCTTTGGCTGAAGGAAATGTGTTCATTCATCTCTGAATCTCCAGTGCTCAGTAACTTGTACAGCATCTGGAACACAGTAGGTGCTCCATAAATAGCATTGATTGAGTGAATCAAAGAATCTCAGGTTTATGAGTTCATAAAGTGCCACCTGATTGGACAACTTTGGGTACAGACATTGCTGGTTCACGGACAAGCCAGCAGAGGTAACTGAATCCAAAGAATAGAATTCTGGTTCACCTTCTACGGTCCATGATGTCTCTGAAAGTTGTTGGAAACAAAAGACTTGCCAAACAAAAGAAAAATGGCTCATTGTAAGCTCCACACATTCAAGAAGCTTTCGCTATCTTCCAGTATCTGGGTTCTCCACAGAACTCCAAGACAAATCACATAAAAGGAGTGCTATAGACTAAGAGAGTTCACGGCGAACTTCTCTGCTTTTGTTCAGTGTGGTCTTGAGGTCTATCCTTGGAGTGCTTATAGCCTAATTGCTAGTATTAGCAACCAAGTGAAAATGATGGTTGTAGGAGTGTCTGGGTGACTCCATCAGTTAAGCATCTGCCTTTGACTCAGGCCATGATCCCAGGGTCCTGGGATTGAGCCCCACATCAGGCTCTCTGCTCAGCAGGGAGTGTGCTTCTCCCTCTCCCTCTGCCTGCCATTCTGCCTACTTGTGCACTCTCTCTCTCTCAATCTCTCTCTGTGTCAAATAAATAAATAAACGAATCTTTAAAAAAAAGAAAATGATAGATGATAGTTATCGAAGAAGTCTTGGGTTCATGGCTGATAGCACATTTGCAATTTTATAGCTTTATTTCCTACATTAATGCAAAGGAATAAGTAATGTAAAATTGTAGTCACTGTGACAAGATCTGTGAATAACACAGGGCTCTTAGGGTTGTAAATAAAAACCCATCCTTGACAAGCTTAAACAGGGACTAGGGATTTTATTTACTCACAGATTTGAAAAATCCAGAGCAAGTCTGGCTTCAAACATGAGTTGATTCTGGGACTTAAATGAAATCAAGACAGTCTTTTCCTGTGGTTCAGTTCTGTTTCTGTATTTGCTTCATTTCCGGGTGCCATCTTGTGCCTCCAAAGCTCCAAGATCGTACTCTCTCAGTCCATATTAAATGTGAAAGAAGATAATGTTTCCTTCTGGAATCACCTACTCCAGTCCTGGGATTCATTCTGATCAGACCAACTTGAGTCAGGTGCCTCCCTGACCCAACCCTGTGGCTCTGTGGTTTGGATGTACTGAGGGTCCAGGCTTGTGACATTTGCTCCACTTTGGAGGCTAGGGGCAAGGGGTAGGGCTCCTCCCAAGTCACAGAGGATGGGGTATGACTCAAATCACCAAAACAAGGGAAGATGAATATTGGCAGGCCGGCAAAAATCATTTGTTGTCCATTCCAGGGACATAAAAATGGAAGTACAGTTTGATTATTCCCAGAGCCTATCAAAGCACAAAAGCACAAATGCCGTGTCCTGACCATTGTCCAGGCCAACTCTGTACAAAGTATTCCTTTTTCACTTGATACTTAAAGTTTGGGAGACGGCCCTGTTATACAGGGTGAAATAAGAATAAGACCTAGACCCTGAAACACGAAGGTACTTTCCTTATGCATGTGAGATGCCTTCTTTTTGAGCATTCTTTATAATCCCTGACTATGTAATACAAAGGATGTGTTGAAATGACTACTTTGTCAGAACCTCTTGGTTGGAAGCCAGACAAGGAAACAGGAGAAACGTTGAAGCCAGGAGGCTCTGTAACTCTGGGTAGGAGTGGGGAGCACCCAGGTCTGGAAGGAGCAGGGATGAAGGGATGAACAAACCTCTCTTATCCACCTTTGCAACTGCATCCAAGAGGGGCATCTGTGGGAGGGTAATTTATTCACTTACTCATTCATCTCTCCAACATTTCCTGAGCACCTCTGCCCATCCATGTACTGGAAATACATTATGGTACCCAGCACACTGCATCTTCTCAATAGATGTGTGTTCAATGAATGCAATCTGGAAAAATAACCTTTCATGTTACAATTAAAGATGTAATGTCACACATGAAAATACATCACTGGTTTACACAGTAAGTGTCCATGAATGTCTGCACTGGTGAAAGTATTGGTTAACAGATCCTGTCTGATTTGAATGGTGAGGTAAAAGTGACTAGTAAAAAGAATACTACTCATGGTTAACACTGGAGTTTCCTTTTTTTTTTTTTTTTAAGATTTTATTTATTTATTCATAGACACAGAGAGAAAGAGGCAGGGACACAGGCAGAGGGAGAAGCAGGCTCCATGCAGGGAGCCTGATGTGGGACTCAATCCCGGGTCCCCAGGATCACACCACAGGCTGCAGGCGGCACCAAACCACTGAGCCACTGGGGCTACCCAACACTGGAGTTTCCTAGTTATATCTATACTACTTTTCTTTGCACCCATTATCCCATTTAATTCCCTACAATGACACTATGACTTGTTACTATTAATTATCCTTATTTTACAGAAGAGGGAATGAAGGCAACAAGAGATTAATCAACCTGCGCATAGTCACACAGATTATAGTTGATGGAGCCAGGGCCTTCCTGAAGACCAGTCCACTTTCAGAATTGAGGCTCAGTACTGGAGAGACTAGAGGTACCAGACGGGTGCTGGGGTGAGGGACAGAAGTCACAGATTTATTAACATTACCTACCAGGAAAAACTGTTTACACTGAACTGAATCAGGAAGCTTCCAATGGGGTGTTATGGTCTCTCTTTGTTACGTAGGAAAGCTGAACACAAAAGGTTGTCATTGTATTTTAAGCTCTTAGCACTGAATTCCAATTGGATCAAAGCCAGGTGGACACCAAGCAGAATGGACTTGATTTAAAAAAAAAAAAAAAAAAGAATGGACTTGATACAGGGAGGGTGGGAGGAGAAGTGGAAAACGGGTTTTACTTAAACCTTACAGGGCCTCTGTCTGTGTCTTCCTTCCTATGGGTCTAGAGCTTCCTTTGCCCTCAGGTGGAGACTGGAAATCCCAGCAAAGATACTTGTTTTTAAATTTTGCTTTCACTGAAACAAAATGGTAAGTGGGCTCCCTGAGCAATCAAGCCAAGACTTTGAGGAACATATCAGAGTTTTTTGACATTTGCCGATATACAGACTTCCTGCTTTGTAATGGCAATTTCTCCTCCTTGCTGTTTCTGTGCAGTTATACTACAAGAGGTGGAGAGATGTTCATGTGTGCCAGAACATTAAAAGAAAATTTACACTGAACACAGTATAATAACTCTGGTTCTTTCTCTTTTATTAAAAACAAAATGTGTAAGAGAGTTCTGGTTTGGAGGCGAGTTGTGTTTGTAGTTCTCACAGCTATAGTGTTGATATAGCACCCAGTGCCCATCAAGACTTGACTCAGTTTAACTGTTTTGAAGACTTCTGTCCCATGCACTTGGTCATCATTTGGAAGCAGGCTGAGGAGTTGTTATGTGCTGTCTAGAATAGATTTTCCTGGAATTGTTAGACTTGCATAATTCCGAAGTAATCTGTAGCATTTTACAGTTGGGAAGGAACTTGGAGTTCTTGTTATGGATGGGCATGACCTACAATATCCCATGTGCTTGAGAACAGTGCTGGACCTTGCCAAAAGTGCGTGGCCTAGCCTGCAGGCTCCTTTTAAGAGGAAGGGCATTTTCTGTGGAAGGAGGCCCTGATTGACCATTGCAATCCTCAGACAGCTTTAACCATAATCATAACCCTTGCCTACTATGCTGGATACTTGACGGCTGTTGTCTTATCTGGACTTCTTCCCACTCACAAGCTCCCTCTGGGCTTGGTTTTTGTTCTTGAAGTTTGCAGAAGATAAACAACAGTTCTTTAACAGAAACCTAGCTGGAACTGGGACAAAACCTTCATGGGGAAAAGTGGCCATATCTTGTCACTTGAGCCTTCTGCTGTTTTTTGTATTCTTGTTTGTTTGTTTATTTATTTTTAAATAAATGTCATTGTGAAAAGCATTATTGTGCTGTGTAAAGGAAAGTCTCTCTGGAGTGCTGTTGCCTGGCTCAGCTACTCACTAGCTGTGTGATTTTGGGTAGGTTATTGAGTCTTTCTGTGCCTCAGATTTCCTCATCTATAGATCAGCATAATAAGAACATCATTAAGGGTCACCTGGGTGGCTCAGTGATTGAGCATCTGCCTTTGGCTCAGGATATGATCCCAGGGTCCTGGGATTGAGTCCCACATCGGGCTCCCTGCAGGGAGCTTGCTCCTCCCTCTGCCTGTGTCTCTGCCTCTCTCTGTTTGTCTCTCATGAATAAATAAATAAAATCTTAAAAAAAAAAATCGTTAAAGAAATCCCCTGCGTGTGAAATGAAATAAACATATGTTGATACCTAGAGCATTACCTGTCATATGGAAATCATTTGATTTTTGTTAATTATTGTTATAAAAATTATACAGAATATATATAGAATATAGATGTTTGTACCTCTTTCCTGACATGAGTTTGACTATTTGGCTGTGACATAAATACCTAGATACATTAAAAGTGAATAAATGCCAGGCAACTGAGGCCATATGTTGCCATTGGAATTCATTCACTCATTTTTTCATTCATTCATTCATTCATTCACTCACACAACACACACACTGTGGCAGGCACTAAGCTGGGCTTTGAGAGGCTTGGATAATTCTTACAGGCGTTAGTGGTAAGGTCTTCAGACTGGCTTCAGCATGGCGGTCCAGGAAGGCTCTAGGGGCTGGTAAATTTAAAAAATATATATTTTATTTATTTATTCGAGAGAGAGACAGAGAGAGAGCAAAAACAGAGGAAGGGGCAAAACGGAGATGGAAAAAGACAAGTAAAATAGCCACTGAGTGCAAGCTGGACTTGGGGCTTGATCCCTGGACCCTGAGAACAGGATCTGAGCCAAAGTCAAGTGCTTAACCCACTGAGACACTCAGGTGCCCCACAAAAATGAGATACTGTCAATCCATCAATCTCTGTATATTTACTGAGCATTCACCAAGGCAAAGCACCAAGCTAGGGAAAGAAGTAGGCAGAGTGGGCCCTGGGGTAGAAATACAACAAAGTACAGAGAACACCTGCTCTTGAGGAATTTACAGTCTTTTGCTGGGAAGACAAAGTACATATGTATGAAATGACAGTGTCAGGCTGTGACTTAAATAAGTGAAATCTGTATCTGTCTTTTCCAGCACAATGGTCCACCTGGATAGTACAGGGACACACGTTTCTTCTCAGTTGTACAGACCTGCCAGCTCCTGCTCGGGATGTGGAATGCCCTTCTTGGAGGGCAGGTATGGTTCTTTGATTTTCCACATGGCTGTGCCTAGTCAGGCAGCCCTGATGGTCTACCTCTTGCTTGCCAGGGCTTCTGTTTCTCGCCTCTGTGGATCCAGTAGATGAATCATTGCCTCTCTGTGTGCCAATAGTACGTTGTATAGACCTAGCATCTCTATCATGGTATTTTTCACATGACTTGGGAGTGGCTGATGGGTCTCTGCTGGCTTCCATTAAGAATTGCTTCATTTATCTATTCCTACATCACCAACCACCTCAGAACTTACTGCCTTAAAACTACAACTACTTAATTACCTACAATTCTGAGAGTCAGGAATTTGGGTGGGGCCAGGGGTGCAGCTTGCCACTGCTCCACATGGTGCTGCTGCCGTGGCTTTGCTGGGGCTCTAGGAACTGCTGTGGCCTCCCTCACATGTCTGGGCCTTGGTCCTGGCTGTCTGCTAGGGTGTCTCAGTTCCTGTCTGAGCTGCCCCTCTTTCTCCAGTGATGTGTCACCATTTAATAGTCTAGCTGGAGCCTTGTTATATGGCAGCTGGCTTTTAGGGGATGAACATGGAAGATGCAGTATTTCTGAAGATCTAGCCCAGAAATCACACATAGCCACACTTCAGCCAAAGCAAGACACAGGGATGTTCAAATTCAAGGAAATAAAATCTGCCTTTTGATGACATGAATGGCAAAGCCATGGTCCAGAAGAACATGAAGGAATGGGTTGGGCGGGGGTGGGGGGTGGGGATGGATGTGACCACCTTTGGTAACATCTTATTTATTTTCAACACTTAGCACATACCTGGAACATGGTAATTGTTAGTGATAAAATCTGGCATTTAATGAGCTCACTTACTTAGGCATTTACATGTATTATCTTGTTAAATCCTCACAACTCTTTGAGGTGTTATTATCCCCATTTTGCTGAGCAAATTGAGGCTTGGAGATGCTGGAACAATTGCCCAAGGTTATTAAACTAGTAAAATGTGGAACTAGAAATCAGACTCGGTAGCCTGGCTCCAGAGGTTAAGCACAAATCATTTTACTGAAAAACTGAATGATCAGGCTTTTTGTGGTTTACTTTTCCCTGGTATCATTTGTCACCATTACAGCCCTGTAGCTGCTTCTTGTTATCTTGTTCAGATGTGAAGGAAGTAGATGACACCTAATAGGTATAACCTTTGAAACCAGAAGAGACACGAGTGCTGGGTCTAGCTTTGACTCCTCTTTTATTTTTTCTGGGGCAAATCTCTCTACTGCCCATGCCTTGCAACAATTGGTTTCCAAAAACAAAAAAAGCTTCTCTGTGATGGGATGCTATCACAAAGAAGGTGGGCCTTTGGGTAGAAAGTTGGTGGTGGAATTTTCATATATTTTTTTAAATTTTTAAAAAAGATCTTATTTACTTATTCATGAGAGACAGAGAGAGAGAGAGAGAGGCAGAGACACAGGGAGAGGGAGAAGCAGGCTCCATGTAGGGAGCCCGACGTGGGATTCGATCCCGGGTCTCCAGGATCACACACTGGGCTGAAGGCGGCGCTAAACTGCTGAGCCATCCGGGCTGCCCAAATTTTCATATTTTGATGAGATTTTCATAGAGTTCATATTTACTTACTTTTAAAATTATGAGGTTATTACTTCCAACTTTCTTGGAATTAACAGAGTGCAAGAATGGATTGTAGATGCTTTTCGGTGAAAGTATTTGAAAATAAAAATTTTGACAACCTTGTATTCACTACCAAAATATGCCAGTTTCAACATTTTACTGGGTCTTTGTGATCCTAAAGTCTGGGATCCTCTGCTTCATCAGAGAGAGGAGGTAAGATAGTAGGTCCATTAAGAGCAAAGGCTGTGGGGTTGCACTGACTCCTGCTACCCTCTTTGAACATTGAGTCACTATTCCTTGCTATTCCTTTGCTATTGCATCAGCAAGGTGGATTTGGTATAGTTGTGATAATTTGAAGGTATTACTTGCAGAAAATACTTTCTTAGAAGAATGTCTGGCATATAGTAATGCACAATAAATGTGAGAGAGCATTATTATTATTGATCCCTATGAGATTCCCATACACAATGATGATTGGAATTCTTGTAACTATTTTTTCCTGACTGGCCCTGGCCAAGCAATTAACATTCCCCATTCAGCTCCATGAAGACAGAGATGTGGAGATGCAGAAACATCAGTGACTAGCTGAAAGCTCCATAGATTCCTGAAACAAAATCAAGCTTTCAGAATAAAAGGCCTTTGTCCTCAAATCCTCAAGCCAACTGAAGAATTATCTCTTGGTTCTTAAGGGTCCTGCTAAAAGATTTGAATTGCAATCCAATGCCTCTCTTTAAAGAAGATAAGCGAATAATGAAATTTTATCAGAAAGAATTTTAATGTTCTTAAAATTACATCTGGTAGAGGAGATTCTAGGAAGTTAGCTGTCAGCAAGCACTCTGGTACCCTCTTTGTTTAACTCCTTATGATCACCTACCAGCTGTCCCAGATGCACAGCTCCTGGGCTTGCAATTGGGCAGGATGGGAAGAGTGTGACCCTCAGAGTCCTCCAGGGGCCAGAGAAGGCTGTGCAGGTATAGGACTTTGTACCTCTCTTAGGAGCCTAGTGTCTGAATGAGGGTAATCCCACTCAGAAAGTCCCTCCATAGTCCTCAGAGATCTAGGACCCCTACAATACATGTCATGCCTCTCTTGCACATAATCCTAAAAGGACTTCACAGGCCCTGGAATGGTGGGAGAAGATGTTTGGTGTGTTGGTTTCCTGCCTTCCTTCGATTCTGGGCAAATGCACAATTCTTTGCTGAGCATCCCAAGGGGAATGAAATCTTCTGGTGCTTCATACAAGCCACTTTGTATATTGGGGATCTGTATATCGTCACTTTGCTATTGGGGACCTGTACTTCATGAGGTCACCACAGTTTAAAGTTCCCCACCAATCTGACTTGAGTCCTGAGGGTGAAGAGAAACAAACAGGCAAAGGAAATCTACAAGGCAACCCCAGAGAAAGAGAACAAGCTGAAATCTGAGAATAAGGGGGCTGAAGGAAACAAAGAAATGACAACTTGAATAATTAAAAAAAACTACAACACCAGGCATTTGGAGATAAGAAAACTAATCTTTCTATTTAAAAATTCAGTAGCTGGGGGCAGCCCCGGTGGCGCAGTGGTTTGACACCGCCTGCAGCCCAGGGCGTGATCCTGGAGACCCTGGATCGAGTCCCACGTCGGGCTCCCTGCATGGAGCCTGCTTCTCCCTCTGCCTGTGTCTCTGCTTCTCTCTCTGTGTCTCTATGAATAAATAAATAAAATCTTAAAAAAAAAATTCAGTAGCTGGGACACCCGGGTGGCTCAGCGGTTGAGTGCCTGCCTTCAGCTCAGGTTGTGATCCTGGAGTCCCAGGATCAGAGTCCCACATCCGGCTCCCTGCAAGGAGCCTGCTTCCCCCTCTGCCTGTCTCTCTCTCTCTCTCTCTCTCTCTCTGTCTGTCTCTCATGAATAAATAAATAAAATATAAAAAAATAAAGTAAAAATTCAGTAGCTCAGTGAAAGATGGACATCACTCTTAACAAAAATTGTTGTTATGGAAGATCAAATGGAAGGGAAGAAAGACTTCAAAGAATAAAGGGACATAGAGTAATCTTAATGAAAGTTTATAAAATAGTAATGAAAATATAATTGATCATTAAGGTAATGAAAATAATGCCTTATCAGGCCTGAGTTGATGCAGTGCTGGGTGAGTGGCAGGTTGTACAGAAGACTTCACAAGAAGGCTGAAGATGTTGTCCTAGATGGAGCTCAGATACCATGGTGCAAGAATGTGTCAATCACTCTACACAGAAAAGGCAGGAGACAGGTATGCAAAGGTATTAGTCCTTTTTCTTGTTTGATCTTGCTGTTCTTTTTATTGGCATGGCAGGCTGTGCCCACTGACAGACACGAGCAAAAGATTTTGGCTTGATGCCAAGTAGAGGGAAACATTGGCTAGGTATTAAAGAACCTTTTAGACAATAAGAGTCATTGAAAAAACAGAATGTATATCTCAGATGTTGGTTGAGATATCATCCATTTCAAAGTTCAAAGGAAGAATTGAAAATATTAAGTGTAATCATTGGTCTCAAATCTCAAATACCAACTGACAGACCCATGAGCTCCCTTGATTGGAAAATAAACAATGTGACTTTGGCAGCTTTCTCAATACTGTGTTGGTCTCACAGAGTTTACTAGCATATTATTAGCCACTTGATTGGGCCATGAATTTAAAAAACAATCTTTGAGATGGTTGTTCTATAGATGGAGCTATGGGAGGGATGGTGTGTGACCTATGTGTGGGAGGAAGGGTACACATGGATACAACAAAATTTTCTGCCCATCTATATACCAGCTAGACTAGATCTTCCAGCATCCCTTATAGTCAGATGAGAATGAAAGTGCTCCATGGGATGGGAATATGAACAAAAGTGGGCCATGTCTAAGCCTGGCCCATGAAACTGGCATTCAAGCTCCTTCAAGTCCTTTGACTTGCAAATGACTCTGAGGCTTTAAGGGAAGGTAGAAAATTAATATGGAAGGAGCCTGGGTCTCTGAATCTCCCAGTACAGGACAGTTGCTTATTTACCAGGATCACTTGCATGGCCCATTGTACTGCAAGAATAAACTTTTATTGCAGCAAGTCATTGAAATATTAGTTCTTGTTTGTTACAGCATCTAACAATACCCTAAGATAGGGAATGGGCCACTGTAGGTGCACCATGGAAATTTTGCCTTGAAACATTTGAAAGTGTTTTCCACAGACATGTATTAATTATGTGCTGTTTAAAAGCATACAGTGTTTTTTTTTTCTCCCCCAGTGTATCTTTGAACTCCCACACTCTCGTCCCCTCCCAAGACTTTGTAGAATCCAATAATTAGTTGAAAAAGAACCTTGGGCATACTTCATTTCACCAGTGGTGTTTGGGTATTTGCTACATGCTGGGATCTCTACCAAGCTGCAGGACACAGATGCAGTTGCTGCCCTCTGCTTGCTTGTCATTGGACTCTCTGCCAGCTAAGTGTCAACATTGAACACTTTCAGTGATCGAGGACTCTGTCCCTTCCATAGTCACTTGTTTGGTTGTAAAGAACTATAATAATAATATTTTCCTAATATTGAATATTAATCTATCTGTAATACCTGCTAATTGGATCCAGCCACCTAAAAGTTGAAGACATTTTTCTTCCCATTCTTCAGGCTAAACATACTGAGATCCTCCTCTCATTCCTAATTGTCTTGGCTTTGAGGGCCTTCCCCATCTCCAGAGGTACATTCCTATATGACCCTGCCTATTATCTTAGTTTCATCAATCACTTTCATACAGCAGTGCCCCAGAATGCCTGGTAACAGCTACCTCTGTGATGTTTCCTTTCTCTGCCTTAGCCAAGGCCCCTACCTCTCCAGCCTGGATCACACTGTAATCATTCAGCTGTTTTATTTTATTTTTTTTAAACTTTTGTTTCCTATCCCCATAGTTTTGTCTTTTTGAATCATCCACCCCTCTTTCCCTGACAAACTAAATTTCCATAACCCCTGATTGGTCTAACTCCTATGAATTACCCACATACTGATTTCAACAGATGACTTCCATGCCTAAAACTTACAACTTCAGTTTAGATTCCACTCTCTGGTTTCCCAGTCCCCTGGGGATGCCATGAGGAAGGGTTTGGTTCTGAAGGCTGAGTCAATCTTGTGCAGGAGCTTGGGCTTTGTCCCCCTGGCCTGTGCTTCCTACAGAGGAAGAGAGTCCTGGAGGGTGGAAGCAGTACATGACTTCTTGGAGCACTGTTTTTACTTGGAAATGTAGGAAAGAAAATTTCTTTTAAAATTGTAGCATATAGACTGCTTAATACAGTGTCATATGTTTATACAAATATTTAATTTGACACAGGAGACTAGATAAGAGCTACTTTTTTCCCTATCTAGTTTTTACTGATTATTTTAAAGTTTTCATCTCATTCCAGCTAGTTAACATACATATAACATATTAGTTATAGGTGTATAATACAGTGAGTCAGCAATTCTGTACATTATTCAGTGCTCATCAAGACAAGTGCACTGCGTAATCCCTTCACCTATTTAAACCTCTCCCCCAACCCCATTCACCTCCCCTCTGGTAACCATCTCTACAGTTAATAGTCTGTTTCTAGATTCGCCTCTCTCTTTTCCCTTTACTCATTTGTTTTGTTTTGTTTCTTAAATTCCACACATGAGTGAAATCATATAGTATTTGTCTTTCTCTGACTGACTTATACTCTCTAGCTCCATTCATGTCATTGTAAATATCAAGATTTCATTCTTGTTTTTATGGCTGATTAATATTCTATTCTATACATATGAATATATATATATATATATACACACACACACATATACATGTACATATACATACATATATATATGTGTATACCCCCCACATCCTCTTTATCCATTCATCAGTGCATAGACACAGGGATAGTTTCCATAATTTGGCTATTATAGATAATGCTGCTATAAACATCAAGGTTCATGTCTCCCTTTGAATTAGGACTTTTGTATTCTTTGGATAAATACCTAGTAATGCAATTGCTGGATCTATTTTTAACAATAAAAGATACTTTTGAGGAGGATTGATTTACAGTCTATCTCCAGTTATATATTCACTTTTTCATGTTTTGGACATTTGAAAGCTATGGTCCAGTGTTTTCCAAACCGTAGGTCATGACCCATGTGTGAATTATGAGATCAATTAGTAGATTCCAACCTGATTTTATTTTTAAAGAAAAATAGGAGTAGAATAGGATGGAATGAAGGGACTGAAATGGAATGGAACAAAACAGGATGGAATAGAGCAGATCAGAACAGAATAGAATAGAATAGGTCAGATAAGCACAAGTGCACAGAAGTTGTTTGCTTCAGTGATTCAGCAATCTTGTCAGGGACTCACACTTTTAGCATCATCCTAAGGCTAATTCCCTCCAGTTTTCTTAACATGCCCCATACTCACTAATTGTGTCAAATAAGACAGAAATCTTGGCTTTTTGATTTTCTTTAAAGAGTAAGGAGCATCTTCTTCGGTTTGATTTTCTAGAATTGGGTTTCGGTAAGTGCTACCTTTGTGCTGAGATAAATTCTTTCAACAGAGGCTAGAAGTAATAGATACTGGGGAGCCACACCCAGTGTCTGCTGCAACAAGTGTACTGTATTGTGAATTATAGATAGCAGGGAGCAAGGCTGAAGAGAAGGAAACCATTTAAAAGGTCCTGAGTATCTCCCTATTAAGCATGTTCTTTCTCCCCAGTATATATCTACATCCTTTTATCCTATAAACCCTGGCTTATCACCCACTCTCTTGGTAAAATCTTGTCATACTACTTCAGCTTGCACTGCCTCTACCTTCTCTGGATTCTTGTGTCTATTCTCTGAGCCTTGCCATTTGAGCATGTCCCAGTTCCAGCCATTTAAGGCTTACATTTCTAGCTTATTATGACAAGTGGAGGTAGAAATCTCATGTTATATACTTCCCTGTACCTTCTTCAGGTCTGGACCAGGCTTTCCTGATTAGGCTGATTCATTCTGGTGAATCATCTTTTTTCATACTGGCGGAATGTCAGAAATGACATATTTGAAATGCTGTATTTGAGGGAGAGGGGAACCATGAAGAATTCAGCTCTTCCAGGTAGCTCACGATTTTATTGTGAATAAACTGGCCCATGAGTTTTAGCAATACAAAGTCTCCCAACCTCTTTTTGGGGGAGGCATAGTTGCAGAGCCTCCTCTCTTCTGGGTACTCCATCTAATCCCATTTGACAGGGATAAAGGTTGAAAACAATGTGATATTAGTTTTGGATGCACAATTATGAAGACTGCTAATTAAGAGTTTGGAAGGAAGTATAGGAACTGTGAACATATTAAATCCCATTTCCTGTGGGATGAAAAAATAGGTCTGGGTGATAGTGTTTGTTAAGGGGATCTGAAATCTCAACAGAAACACTACTTTAAAGTTAAAGCTTTATTGATTCTACCAGGAAAAATTTCCACTAACACACACTTTGGAGTCTGTGGCCGTCCAAATCGAGTTAGAATGAATGTTATCAATATGTCACTGGGACATCTACTTCAATCTGTTGAAATTCCAAGTTCTGACTGTACGAGGAAACTTGGCGTCCAGGAAATTAATGCTCCCCACCCCCCCCAAAGAGGTATAATCAGGAGACCCTTGTACTCACGTTTCAGCTAAAGTCCAATGTTTCCCCCCCCTCTAATCCTTTATAGCCTTGGCTTTGATCAAAATAAGCTTAGATGAGTTCCAAAGATGAGTTCTGTAGAGAAGAAAAAAAAATGTCTTAGTTGCTTATCATTTACGAGAGACTATCTACAAACTCAGTCAAGTTTAAGGATATTTAATTGCTTGACCACTTAAGGAGGAAACATTCTCATTAAAAGGAAGGTACTAGTGCAGTCGGATACCTGACTCAATCAGTATTTTTACAAGTATATACATTATTATACATACTCAGTTTTGCTGATTAATGAATGAAGAGAATAAATAAAATAGAGTATAAAAGTTTGTGTCTGCTACATCTTGTGTTGCATTCCATAATTCCTTGACGGTTCCCCTACCCCTGCCAGCTTTATTTGGATATAATTGACTCTTAGCATTGTGTAAGCTTAACGTATACAATGTGTTGATTTGATACGTTTCTATGTTGCAAACTGATTACCACCAGAAAGAGCTAACACTCTCTCTTCATATAATTATAATTTCTTTTTTGTGGTGAGAAATTTAAAATATGCTTTCTTAGCAACATTCAAGTGTATGATATAATATCATTAGCTGTAATCACTGTGCTATACATTAGATCCCTAGAACTTCTTAACCTTATAATTGGATGTTTGTGCACTTTGATCAACAATGCTCCATCTCCCCTTCCCAACTCCTAGTAGCCACCATTCTGCTGTTTCTGTGAGTTTGGCTTTATTAGATTTAAGATTCCACACATAAGTGGTATCATACAGCAGGTCTTTCTCTTGATTTAATCTCAATATAATGCCTTCAAGGTCCATCCATGTTTATGATCATGGCATGATTTCCTTCTTTCTCACAGTTGATCAGTTTTTCATTGTATATTTATACCATGTCTTTTTTTTTTTTATCCCTCCATCCATTGCTGGACACTTAGATTGTTTCTATATCTTGGTGATTATGAATAATGCTGCAGTGAACATGGGAGTGTAGATATCTTACAAGCTCTTGATTTCAATTCCTTTGGGTATATGCCCAGAAGTGGGATTACTGGATCATATGGTAATTTCATTTTTAATTTTCTGAGGAAACTCCATACTGTTTTCCACAGTGGCTGCACCAGTGTACATCCTCATCAACAGTGCACAAGATTTCCCTTTTATCCACATCTTCACAAACACTTGTTATTTCTTATCTTTTTGATAATACCCATTCTAGCAGGTGGGATGGGATTTCTCAATGTGGATTTAATTTGCATTTCCTTGATGATGAGTGTTGTTGAGGACCTTTTCATGTATACCCCTTGAACATTTGTTCTCTTTGGAAAACCATCTGGATCTTCTGCCATTAATTAATTTGTTTGTTTAGCTATTTTAGCTATTGAGTATATGAGTTCTTTATTTTGGATATTAACTCCTTTTAGATATATAATTTGCAAATATGTTCTTCCATTTGGTGAGTTGCCTTTTCATTTTGTTTTTCTTGTATAGCACCTTTTTAGTTTGATGTAGTTCCTCTTACTTATTTTTGCTTCTGTTATTTGTACTCTTGGTGTCTGATCTAGGAGATTGCTGCCAAGACCAATGTTAAGGAGCTTTTCCTTATGGTTCATCTAATAGTTCTATGGATTCAAGTCATAAATTTAAGTGTTTAATCCATTTTAAGTTCCTTTTTTGAAAGATATAAGATAAGGGGCTAATTTCATTCTTCTGCATGTGGTTACCCAGTTTTTTTTTTTTTTTTTTTTTTTGAAGACACTGTTCTTTCCCTACTGAGTATTCTTGGCTTTTTGTCAAATATTAGTTGCCAGTATGAGTAAGGGTTTATTTCTGGGCTCTTGATTCTATTCCATTGGTCTATGTGTCTATAGATTTTGTTCTTTCTCCAACTTTGTTCTTCTTTTTCTGGATTGCTTTGGCTATTTGGGAGTCTTTGTTGTTCCTTACAAATTTTAAGATTGCCTTTTTTATTCCTGTGAAAAATATCATTTGAATTTTAATAGGGATTACATTGAATCTATAGATGCCTTTGAGTAAAATGGACATTTTCATAGTATTCATTTTTCTGATCCATGAACACAAGATATCTATTTGTTTGTGACTTCTTCAACTTATTTTGTCAAATTCTTGTAGTTTTCAGTGTAAATATCTTTCCTTGGTTCAAGTTGCTCCTCAGTATTTTATTATTTTTGATAGTATTGTGAATGGGACTGTTTTTTAAATTTCTTTTTCAGATATTTTATTAATATATAGAAATGTAACTGTTTTCTGTAAGTTGGTTTGATATCCTGCAACTTTACTGAATTTGTTGATTAGTTCTAGCAGTTTTTTTGGTGGATCGCTAGGATTTTCTCTATATAACATATCATCTGCAAACAAAGACAATTTCACTTCTTATTTTCTTATTTGAATGCTTTTTTATCTTTTTCTTGCCTGATTGCTGTGGCTTGGACTTCTCGTAAATGTTGAGTAGGGGTGGTAAGAGTAGGTACCCTTGTCTTGTTCCAAATCTTAGAAGGAAAACTTTCAACCTTGAACCACTGAGTATGATATTATCTGTGGGTTTGTCATATACAGCCTTTATTGTGTTGCAGTATGTTTCTTCTATGTTGAGTTGAGATTCTACCAATTGTTGAGTTTTTTTTTTTTTTATTTATTTATGATAGTCACACAGAGAGAGAGAGAGAGAGAGGCAGAGACATAGGCAGAGGGAGAAGCAGGCTCCATGCACCAGGAGCCGGACATGGGATTCGATCCTGGGTCTCCAGGATCACGCCCTGGGCCAAAGGCAGGCGCTAAACTGCTGCGCCACCCAGGGATCCCAATTGTTGAGTTTTTATCACGAAAGTATGTTGTATTTTGTCACGTGATTTTTTGGCATCTATTGATATGATCATATGATTTTTATCTTTCATTCCATTAACGTTGTGTGCCACATTGATTGATTTGCATATGTTGAACCATCCTTGCATTTCAGGGATAAATCCCATGTAATCATAGTAACTGATACTTTTAATCATTGAATTCGTTTTGCTAATATTTTATTGAGAATTTTTGACTAATTTTTCTATGTGCATCAGAGATATTGGTCTGTAAATTTCTTCCTTTCTTTCTCATTCATTCATTCATTCATTATTTCTTTCATTCTTTTGTTCTCTTGTCCTTCCTTCTTTCCTTTCTTTTCTTTTTTTTTTTTTGAGGTGGAAGAAGAAAGACAGAGAGAGAGAGAGAGAGAGAGAACTAGTGTATTTAGTGATTGCCATTTGACATAAATCCAATACCATTTCTGTAAATCAGAAAGATGCAGGAAATAAGGAACATCGAAAAACATAATATTTATTAAGATTTATTGATCACATAGTCTGTACTAGGCAGTTTCTTGCACTGTCTCTATTAATAATCACAAGAAATCTTAAGAGCTGTCTATGTTATTGTATTGGGAATATTCCACAATAAAATTGTCTTAATTTACTTAGTATTTTCCACTCTCAGTAAGTATTTCAGTGTTTTCATGTGGGATAGATACTGAAAAGTGGAGTTGCTACATCATAAAACATTTTATTTTTTTATTTTTTTGAGATACTAGTTTTTTATTTTTTATTTATTTTATTTATTTTTATTTATTTTAAATTTATTTTATTTATTCATTTTTTATAATAAATTTATTTTTTATTGGTGTTCAATTTACCAACATACAGAATAACACCCAGTGCTCATCCCGTCAAGTGCCCCCCTCAGTGCCCATCACCCATCACCCCCACCCCCCACCCTCCTCCCCTTCCACCACCCCTAGTTCGTTTCCCAGAGTTAGGAGTCTTTATGTTCTGTCTCCCTTTCTGATATTTCCCACACATTTCTTCTCCCTTCCCTTATATTCCCTTTCACTATTATTTATATTCCCCAAATGAATGAGAACATACACTGTTTGTCCTTCTCCGATTGACTTACTTCACTCAGCATAATACCCTCCGGTTCCATCCACGTTGAAGCAAATGGTGGGTATTTGTCATTTCTAATGGCTGAATAATATTCCATTGTATACATAGACCACATCTTCTTTATCCATTCATCTTTCGATGGACACTGAGGCTCCTTCCACAGTTTGGCTATTGTGGACATTGCTGCTAGAAATATCGGGGTGCAGGTGTCCCGGCGTTTCATTGCATCTGCATCTTTGGGGTAAATCCCCAGCAGTGCAATTGCTGGGTCGTAGGGCAGGTCTATTTTTAACTCTTTGAGGAACCTCCACACAGTTTTCCAGAGTGGCTGCGCCATTTCACATTCCCACCAACAGTGCAGGAGGGTTCCCCTTTCTCCACATCCTCTCCAACATTTGTGGTTTCCTGCCTTGTTAATTTTCCCCATTCTCACTGGTGTGAGGTGGTATCTCATTGTGGTTTTGATTTGTATTTCCCTGATGGCAAGTGATGCAGAGCATTTTCTCATGTGCATGTTGGCAACATCTCAACATCTTAAAAGCCATCTATGAAAAGCCCACAGCAAATATCATTCTCAATGGGGAAGCACTGGGAGCCTTTCCCCTAAGATCAGGATCAAGACAGGGATGTCCACTCTCACCACTGCTATTCAACATAGTACTGGAAGTCCTAGCCTCAGCAATCAGACAACAAAAAGACATTAAAGGCATTCAAATTGGCAAAGAAGAAGTCAAACTCTCCCTCTTCGCCGATGACATGATACTCTACATAGAAAACCCAAAAGTCTCCACCCCAAGATTGCCAGAACTCATACAGCAATTTGGTAGCATGACAGGATACAAAATCAATGCCCAGAAATCAATGGCATTTCTATACACTAACAATGAGACAGAAAGAGAAATTAAGGACTCAATCCCATTTACAATTGCACCCAAAAGCATAAGATACCTAGGAATAAACCGAACCAAAGAGGTAAAGGATCTATACCCTAAAAACTATAGAACACTTCTGAAAGAAATTGAGGAAGACATAAAGAGATGGAAAAATATTCCATGCTCGTGGATTGGCAGAATTAATATTGTGAAAATGTCAATGTTACCCAGGGCAATTTACATGTTTAATGCAATCCCTATCAAAATAGGGACTTTCTTCAGAGAGTTAGAACAAATTATTTTAAGATTTGTGTGGAATCAGAAAAGACCCTGAATAGCCAGGGGAATTTTAAAAAAGAAAACCATATCTGGGGGCATCACAATGCCAGATTTCAGGTTGTACTACAAAGCTGTGGTCATCAAGACAGTGTGGTACTGGCACAAAAACAGACACATAGATCAATGGAACAGAATAGAGAACCCAGAAGTGGACCCTCAACTTTATGGTCAACTAATATTCGATAAAGGAGGAAAGACTGTCCACTGGAAGAAAGACAGCCTCTTCAATAAATGGTGCTGGGAAAATTGGACATCCACATGCAGAAGAATGAAACTAGACCACTCTCTTGCACCATACACAAAGATAAACTCAAAATGGATGAAAGATCTAAATGTGAGACATCATAAAACATTTTAATATATACTGCCAAATTGTATTCCTCGTTACATCACTGTCCAGTTTTTCCTCAATCACATTTAATATTTTTTACCCCTAATTTTTCCCCCAAATCAGCGCAAAAATGGTTATCTCATCATTATTCCTAGAAATTTGATGGCTTAGAATTTTTAAAAAAGATTTTATTTATTTGTTCATAGAGACACACAGAGAGAGAGAGAGAGAGAGAGGCAGAGACACAGGCAGAGGGAGAAGCAGGCCCAGTGCAGGGAGCCAGACATGGGACTTGATCCGGGGTCTCTGGGATCACGCCCCAGACTGAGGGTGGCGCTAAACCGCTGAGCCACGCGGGCTGCCCATGGCTTAGAATTTTGAAGAAATCTTTTTTAGAAGAATAACATACTTTAAAGTGTTGGTTAGAGTTTTATAACCAAATAATAATAAAAAAAAAAAAAACGAAGAATACATGGCTGAACTGGAAAAGAAAAAGAATCAGATAATTCTTAAGAGGCCAGAAACAAAAAGAAAGTGTGAACCGTGGGGTAGGTGAGCTTGTGTCTCCTCTTGGTATAGTTATTAGTCAAAGGGGCTCTCTAACCAGTGTTATAAAGGGCCACATGTTCAGGGAACAGACAAAAACAAAAAGAATGAGACCCTCCATCAGTCAGAAACCACTACAGGGCTACATCTTTTATGTGATAACTAGAAAAAAAAAATTGGCCTAGCAGAAGGAGATGTTGGTAAGACTTCCTGTTTAATCCTTGACTCTGACTGGAGCCGGCAAAAAGGAAAATACTCACATTTAAAGATTATTACTTCCTAGATGTTGCAAGGATAATACAACACAACAAACAACACTACACATATAAATAGCTTAGATGAAATATACTAAATTCTTCAAAAACTATGAAATACGAACATTCATTCAAAATATAATAGGTAATATATGGGTAGTCTTATAACTATTAAATAAATTGAATTCATAGTTGAAAACCTTCCAAGAAATCTTCAGGACCAGATGGTTTCATTCAAATATTAAAGAAATAACAATTTTCTAATTTCTTCCAGAAAACAGAAGAGAGAATATATTCTAACTCATTTCGGGTTGCTGGCCTACCTTAATAATAAAAGTAAACAAAGACAGTACAGAAAAAGAAAACCATAGACCAATACCCCTCGGCATCATAGATGCAAAAATACTCAATAAAATATTAGCAAATTGAATCTAGCAATATATTAAAAGAATAAAACACCCTAAACAAGTGGGGCTTATTCCAGGAATGCAAGTTTGGTTCAATACTTAAAAATCAATGAAATCCACTATATTAAGAGCCTAAACAGAAAAATCATATGGCCATATCATTCAATGCAGAAAAAAAAAAAAAACATTTAACAAACTTCAACACTCATTTAGGATTAAAAACCCTCAGTATAATAGGAACAGAAAAAAGGTAGGAGATGCAAGGAGTACTGAGTAAGGAAAACTGTTAAACATGAATAAATCTAAGTAATCATTTGTTTTTTTTTTAAAGATTTATTTATTTATGATAGACATAGAGAGAGAGAGAGAGAGAGAGAGGCAGAGACACAGGAGGAGGGAGAAGCAGGCTCCATGCCGGGAGCCTGACGTGGGACTCGATCCTGGGACTCCAGGATCGCGCCCTGGGCCAAAGGCAGACGCTAAACCGCTGAGCCATCCAGGGATCCCCCTAAGAAATTATTTGTTAAAACAATGTCTAATTGTTAACAGTTGGAGATGACACTAAAATATGTAATAATTCTATACAAATCAGGAAAGAATGTATTTTTAAAAAGGCATAGCAACTTACATTGATGTGGATGTAACTGGAGGATATTATGCTGAGTAAAATAGGTTGATCAGAGAAAGACAATTATCATATGGTTTCACTCATATGTGAAACATTAGAAACAGTGCAGAGGGTCATAGGTAAAGGAAGAAAAACTGAATGGGAAGTCACCAGAGAGGGAGAAAAATCATGAGACTTTTAACTCTAAGAAACAAACCAATCTGGAGGGGAGGTGGATGGAGTGATGGGGTGATGGGGTAATTTGGTGAAGGGTATTAAGGAGGACATATGATGTGATGAGCATCAGTGTTATACACAACTGATAAATTATTGAACACTATATCTAAAACTAAGTATGTACTATATGTTGGCTAATTGAATTGAAATTAAAAAAAGCATACCAAGTTTCTCTTATTATTATTTAGATGTTATTTAGATGTTGACAAATTTACACTTTGTAAAGTTAATATCCATGTTCAAACTCTTAGAGTAGCCACAGAAGAATAGCAACAAAGTGTATAAAACCTATACTAGTGCAGGAGAACTAGGACATAAAGATAAAAAACAACCTCAAAAAATCTTAAGAAATGCTAGGCAGGTCATGATAATTATAGTAACAAAACAACAATGATCATGAAAGTAACTTTTATATAAAGGACAAATTAAAAGTACAAAATAAGATTAAGAAATGTGTCTTTAATCAGTAGCCCAGTTTGTACTGGGGTTATAAACCAGCCAGATATCTCGCTGGGACTAGGCTTCAACAATAGACGTTTGTTCCTTGCTCACTTTCTATGTCCATACTGTGGGTCCAGTGTGGCCCTGCCACACCCTTCCAGCAACTCTGGTTCCAGCCTCACAGAGCAACCTCTGTCCTGAACATTGAGGGTGTTGAGGCAGAGGAAAAGGAAATGTGGCAAATCATGAATGACACACCTCACTTACCCCTTATTGTACCAACAAGCCACATGGACACTTTTGAGATCAGTTGGGTGGGTGAGAAGTTGAAATCTTCAAAGAAGGACTACTTCAGAGATGGACAAAGTATTTGATGAATGCAGTCTACCACAAAATAAACCCAAAGATATCAGAAATTACATTTAATATAAGTATACTAAACTCTTTGGTTAAAAGACAAAGATTATCAGAAGTTGTTTTTTAAGATTTTATTTATTTATTCATGAGAGACAGAGAGAGAGAAAAAGGCAGAGACACAGACAGAGGGAGAAGCAGGCTCCACACAGGGAGCCTGGTGCAGGACTTGATTCCAGGACCCAGGATCAAGCCCTGAGCCAAAGGCAGATGCTCAACTGCTGAGCCACCTAGACGTTCCTATCAGAAATTTTTAAAATCATTTCTATGCTTTCTATAGAAGTTCCATTAGTAACATAAGGACATAGAATGAATGAGAATCATAGACAAAAGAAAACTGGTTATAAATAAATGGTAACCAAAAAAAAAAAAAAAAAAAAAAGCTAAAGTAGCCATATTAACATGAGTCTAAACATTATTTTAAGACAAGAATTATTATTAAAGTCACTATGCATTGGCAAAGGATAAATTTTAAATAGTATGGTCTTAATTACCATATACTTAAAATATATAATGTTATAATTGATAGAAACACAAAGAAAAATTTGTCATTTCATACCATAGTGCTAATCAACAGGCAAATAAAATAAAACAGATTAAGATAGCAGATTTGAACATCTTAATTAATAAATCATGATTATTAATTAGTGGGTATATATTTATATATAACCATTTATATATAATTTTATGTAATTATTTGAAAAGTAGAAAATCTCTATTACTCTATAATTATTTCAAAAATTGAATCAATAATTAAGTATCTTGATCTTGAGAAAATACCAGGTAAGATCTACTACCTGGTAGATGAAAGATTTGAAAGTAGCATGGAAGAATTGATTTAAAAGAGCATGAAAGAATTGATTAAAGATTTGCAAAAGAGGAAACAAATATATTATTGCTTTTGGTGATATCATTGTCTTCACAGAAACCCCTCCCAAACAATCAAAAAAATTCTTAAAATTAATAAGGGAGTTAAATTTTCTTGGTAGATGATTAGCATGCAAAAGTCAATTACTGTTCTACACAGCAGCAGAAGATAAAAATCATGTAGAAATAAATGTAATAAAAATGCACAAAACTATTATGGAGAAAACTATACAACTTTATTGAAATATGTTACAGAATAATTTGTTAAATGGAAAGTTGTATTGGTTTCCCAGGATTGCCATAGCAAATGCCACAAATGAGTGTCCTCAAATAACAGAAATTTATTCTCTCACAGTTCTGGAGACTAGGAATCCAAAATCAAGACATCAACAGGGCTGTGCTCCTTCTGAGCTTCTGTGAGAATGCTTCCTTCCCTCTTCTTCATTTCTCGTGGTAACCAGCAATCTTGGAATTCCCTGGCTTGCAGCTACCTAACTTGGATGTCTCATCTTCACATGGCTTTCTTTTCTTTTATCTTCACATCCATTCTTGTATAGGCACTAGTCCTACCGGTTTAAGGGCCCACATTATTCCAGCATAATCTCATCTTTACTAATTGCATCTGCTGATCTTATTTCTTATTTTCAATTAAGGTCACATTCTGAGATACTGGAGGTTAAGACTTCAACACAGTTTTCTGGAGGAACACTATTCAATCCATAATAAAAGTTATACCATGTTGATGGTTAAGCAAAACATATTCATGTTTCTGGGCATCTATCACATTTGTATGAATTGTTGCCCAAGTTTTGCAATGCAATTCCAATAAAATTCCAACAAAGCTGACTTTAGAATTTATATGAAAGAGAAAATGATCATGAATACAGTCAAGTTAAACTCTATGGAGAAGATCTTGGTAGAAAGACTCACTTTACTAGATGCCAAGACTTTCAAAGTGATATAAACTAAGACAATGGGATATTGGGGCAGAATTAGATGAATGGAATGGACTAAAGAACCAAGAGTCAGACCTATACAAATATGAAAAACCTATTCTTGACAGAGCTGGAATTGCAAATCAATGAAAAAATTGAACTACTCAATAAAATGGTCCTGGGAAAATATAGACATAAATTAAAAAATTAAAAATGGGTCCCCACCTCATCTTGTATTAAAAATAAGTTCCATGTAAATCCATGGTTTCTATTTTAGGGATAGAAGATTTCCTAAATAAGTTGTAAGGAGCACAAAACAGAGAAAGATTAATAAATTTTACTATATAAAAATTCCTAATATTAACCATCAAGTGTATAATTTCTTTCCATTTCCTTCTTCTAGCTAACTAATAAGTTCTAGACCTATGGTAGGTATGAGAGATTCAAAAGTGAAGATCACGGACAGTGTAGGGAGGAAAAGATATGTTTCCAAATAATTTCAGTTTTTGCAGTGTTATGAAAGAGGACTGCAGGGAACCCTAACCTGCCTGGAGCACCAGAAAAGTAACTGAAAAGATGGCATTAGAGGGGGCTAATGGAGTAGAGGTAGGAAGCAAAGAGCGCTCGTCTGAGGGAAGGGCAGATGCAAAGGTTCTGAGAACCTACCATGGGGCCAGGGAGGCTCAAGGGCAAGGTGCCCAAGATGAAAAAGGAGAAGTGGTAAGGTCAGATCATGGAGGGTCTTGGGGCCATGTTCAACATTTTGAAATTACCCAAGAGCCATGGGAAACTGTAAAAAATAATCAAGGAAATGAGATGATAACATTGCATTTTAAAATAGCAAACCAGGTGACCTCTAGAGAGTAGAGAAAGCATGAATGGATGTAGGAAGAGTACACATCATTTTGCCTTTTCCCATTCGTTAGATGTCATTTTTTCAAGTGTGTTTTATGAGCTAGGGAAGTAAGGAAGCTTTAAAAATAACATATTATATAAATAGAATAATGATAATAATGGTATCATTAATATATAATTACTAATTAATGATACCAATGCGATCCTTGTTTTACAGAAACTGACTTGCCCAAGGTTGCCCAAGAACTGGCAATTGAATCTGGACAGTTGGCGCTGGAGTCCGTGGTCTTAGCCACTGCACCATGATGGCCAGAATTAGGAGAAATAATAGAGCAACTGTATGTATGCACTCCATAGGAAACCATTCTCAAACTCTACCCAATGGACATACAATGGTTCAAAGACCCAATGGACATACAATGCTGCTTCTGGTCTAACCAGAGAGGTGACTTATGGTACGATGCAGGCCCATTGCTGACCCAGTCACCAGAGCTGAATCAGCACTGAGATGCTGCCCAGATCCATGGAGAGTCTGTTTAATATACTCAATGAGGATTGAGGTGGACTCAGACAGAAATTCTCTTCTTGAGTCTAGTTACAGACAAGAAAATCAGACTTATCTTCTTTGCTTGACCATAGCAAGTGTTGATCAGGCAATGAACGTTGTTCATCCACTTTCTCCAGTCACTGAGGTGAATGCCGAGATGGTGTGGCTAATTTCCATGACAGCCACTTGTACCAAATCCAACACCTGCACAGGTATCATATGTGTACTCACAGGCTTCCCTGTAGTGTTGGAAGACCTTGCTCTTTCAGAGGAGTTGTTTCTAGCCATTTCCCAGGCATATTAAGGGTTTGCTTGTATTTATAGCCACTGCTGTAGTCTGCATACCCACTGGACATCTGCACAGGACCTGTGAGGTTCCATGAGGCAAGGAGGGTTCCTTGTGAGAAATTTGGGGCTAGGGCAGCTGCAGGAAGGAAAGCATTGGAAGAGGGGGCACTTCTTGTCGTGGCTGTTGTTCTAATATGTTCTTTGTTAGCATGGCTCCTTTTCATTCCCTGTTAGTTTTTATTTCCCTCTGTCCATTGTCAGTAGAGTTGCAGCCAGGGGTTCTTTCTACGAACTGCCTCCGATTAGTGCTGGCTCAGCTGTGTTTTGTCTGTTGTGACTCCAAGTACACATGGTCACTGATGGGAGGCCAATGGCTTAGAAATAGATGGCCAGGAAAAACAATTACAAGACACAGCAATGTCAGTTCATTTCCTTTGTCTGGATCTGTGAGCGCACAGGTGCCTCTGCTTTTCTCTGAATATCAGATGATACATATTAGAGAAGTGTGATCCTTGCATCTACTTTGCTGGGACTTTCCACTTGGCTCTCTCATTCATTCCATTAATCAGTCAGTTCAGAGGCTGACCACCCCAGGCCGTCACACTGCCTTCCAAAGAAGTTAATCTACTAGGAAGAGAGTACAAGTTCAATGCCAGCTCATCAGCAAGAAGAAAATCGAATTGAGTGCGTTTTTTGTTTTGTTTTTGATAGTAATGTGTATTTGTAAATATAATTTATAATATGCCAAGTATTTTGACAATTATTCCAATTTGGCTCTCTCAAAAACATTATGAAAACAATTCAAGAAATTGTTAATAATGGTCTTATGCTTAGGGAGGTGGGGAAATTACACTTATATAAATCATTTTATTTTTCCAATGCACATGCAGTATGTTTGTATTTAAAAAAGAAAAAAATTGAAGAAATACATGCAGAGAAAGAAGGATAAAGAAAATGGGGAAAATTTAAGCAATTGGTGAATCTGGCTAATGGCATTTGGAATTCTTTGTACTATTCTTGCAAGTTTTCCATGAGTTTAAAATTATAACAGTTAGAAAGTTGCAATAATGGCCTAAAAAGATTAAAGGTATGTAATTCTTGGGTAATGTTTAAAATGGGTAATTCCAACAAATTTGCTTGGAATTTCCCCAGGAATCCCCCAAATGCCTAGATTACAGGCTTTGCTTAAAATCATAGATTTAAAATATAATAGAGTGAACTATAGGCTGTGGGAGAAATTGTTGTACAGTTGAAGCACAACACGACTGTATTCAGTTCATAGCTTTTACTGAAATATAAAACAAACTAAGCAAATGCTTTGAATTTTTTTTGTATGCAGGTGTGCAATTACAGAGTGACTGTTTGTTTTCTGAATATAGTATGTTCCATACGTTAGAAGGTGATAATTACCTTGTTAGATATCCATTCTATTTTTTACATACCATGAAATTCATCTGTTTTAAGTGTATAATTCAACTACCTTTAGTAAATTTATAGAGTTGTTCAACCATCACCACAATCCAGTTTTAAAATGTTTCCATCACCCCAAGGGATCCCTTGGGTCCATTTACAGTAAATCCCTGTTCCCACCCCCAGACTCCAGCAAATACACTCTCTGTCTTTACAGATTTGCCTGTTCTGGAGATTTTATGTAAGTGGGATCATACAATATGTGGTCTTTCCCATCTGGCTTCTTTCACTTAGCAGAATGTTTTTGAGGTCAATCACCCCTGTTTTTTCAGGGAATTTTTTCTTGGTGTAAGAAGTTACTCAGAGAATAAGCAAATACCTTACATTTACTCTGAGGAATGAAGAAAGTGAGCCACTAACACATACCAACAGGTCTCTCACAGCTGAATCTGCATCAAGAACTCAGCCTGGGGGATCCCTGGGTGGCGCAGCGGTTTGGCACCTGCCTTTGGTCCAGGGCCTGATCCTGGAGACCTTGGGATCGAGTCCCACGTCGGGCTCCCGGTGCATGGAGCCTGCTTCTCCCTCTGCCTATGACTCTGCCTCTCTCTCTCTCTCTCTCTCTGTGACAGTCATAAATAAATAAAAATTAAAACAACAACAACAACAACAACAAAAATAAAAACAAAAAATAAAGAACTGAGCCTGATAAATTTTTCTTGTCCAGAACTCATGCTCTCTCAGGAAAAGCAAAGCAGTTTGTTGACTATCTAAAGTATCTTCCAGAATTTGGGAGATTGTCATTACCTTAATTTCTTAGTGACACAGCAGAGACATTGAAAGAGAAAGAGATACAAGGACAGACTCAGGTACTGCACAGAGGATGCAAAACCAAAATGATTGTAAAGAGACATGTTTTGTGATCATGTCATCTGGCACCAAATGTGAGCTGTAAGGAAATGCCAAGACACAATGTGCTTTTAAGAGAATGTCAGTCTCAGGAAATATTGTATTTGATATAACTGCATGATGCAAAAACAATTTTAAGTGTTATCATTTCATAGTAATTTAAAACATCCCAGTTTATAAGAAAGTTGAAAGAACACATTAGATTATGAAGCCCAAGGGGTACATCTTTCTTATGGGTTTAGATAGCTTGAAAATGAATTAGCAATTTGTATACTCTTTTCTCTAAAAATGGCAAAAGAAGACATATTTCAATTGTATGTATGTATATAATTGCTATATATACATTATGTATAAATTGCATATCTTTCCATTTCAAGCATCTGTGACTCAGCCATAAATGTTTTGTCTTCTATGAAAATTATGAGGTTTACCCATCAGTTCTTTTAAAGAGTCTGTTTCATTGTTTTTTTTATTTGCCTTATTTGCATGTGTCTTTCTAACAGGTGCCCAGACTGTCCCGGCATCTCCTGATGGTCAATTTGCAGCCAGACCTCTGATACTGCTAGCATGTGTTACCTGCAATCATGCAATTAGTCATGTTGGTTGTGTGATTTTTTAAAAATGAGCTATTTCAAACCAAGGGTCCTGTTCAGACAATTCTGTCACCTAGATGCTCCATGGTTTTAGAAATTTGAATAAAAGCTCTTTTGCCAAATCTTACTTTTGTTTATTTGTTTTCCTAGGATACCCTTTTAGGACAGAAAGGGCTTCAATTAAAAATTTCTACACCATTTTCCTCCATGATCAAGGAATTGTGTGACTTCAGGGATGGAAACATTAGTCAGCATTTCACAAGATTAGATTTCCGGGCTGAAGATCAGAAGCTGCAATAAATCAATATCTGAATTTGCAAGTCAGTGAGAATAACAAAGGCACTTATGTTTAGCCCAACTGCAAGCCCAGCCAGTAGGACACGATCATCTTCATTGGTTCCCCAAGTGATAAAACCCACACGGATGGAGACAAAGAGCAGATGTGGCATCAGTGGTGGTCTTCTGTCCCACTACTGTGACTGGCGCCCCAAGAGGGTGAAAGACACCACATTGGACTGTTCTGTCATCACCATGAAAACATGATTCCCTTCCCAAAAAAACAGTCTAGCAAAATAACACAAACATGACCAAAGTTGGAGTTAATTGCTGCAGGAGAATGAGTGATCTAAGGGATCTTGGGGTAGTCAAAGTATCTCATTCCCTGAAAGCATCACAGAGAAGGAGAAATAATGTTTTAAAAGGTCTAAAATTGAATCCAGAAATTTGAGACTTTAGAACTTCTGGCATCAAATCCAGAATCCTCCATTCTCTTCTGAGACTCACTAACCAACTTGGAACAAGACTCTGAAAAAATGGGGCATATCTTCTGCCTCCAATCTTGCAGGGGAGCTTAGAATCTTCCTTCCATGAGAAGTTTTGGTACTATTTTTTTTAAGTTTTGTTATTTTTAATTAAAGTGTCCCTGCTTTCCTCCTCTTCCCTGTGTCTACATGTTTTTCTTTCTCTGCCAGCCATTCCTCATATTTGTAAATGAGAGAGGATTATGCAGATATATTCGTTCCATCCTCATCATCAACAGCATCATAATCATCATCATTGTCATTGTCATTATCTTTGGGTGACAAGAGACAACATGTGAACAGCAATCACAGTACGTAAAATCAGGGAAGAGTAAACTTGCAAGCATCCTGAGTAAATAGATGATATCTCTAAGAGCAGATGTTTCCACATGTGCTTCCACAAGCACATTCCTCTCTCACCTGTTCTCTTAGGGACATGCCCAGACAGTCAAACTATCCATACAAATACAGTACTTGTAGCCTGTGTCCACTTTAAACAGGACCCAGATTTTCCATTGGAATGCAGCTGCATGGCTAGCTCAACAACATCAGCCATCCTGAAGATTCAATGATGAAATAATTTCCTCAAATTTCCCTGGAGCTGATGACATTGGCACTCATTCTGAATTGGAGTGTTTATAGCATTAATTAGGGATCAATACATGTATTAGAGAAAGGAATTATGGCATTTTACTTTGGGAAATAGCATAGTTTTCTTCAGTATGACAGAAAAACTCTGTCTTGAAAGGAATTCAAGTTTTCCGTCTTCTTCATTTAAGTAACAAAGATGAAGAATGTAAACAAGTTGACATTTTAGTAGCAGTTCATTTAACCAATAATCTTCGATCATCTTCTACTTTCTGTGATGAGTATTATGCTAGAGAATAATAATAATGATAATAACTAATGTTTATTGGGTATTTACTATAATCCAGGTCTTGTGTTCATGTATCAACTTTAATGAGTGGTTGCCTGACATGTGGTGCTGAGATGGAGTCTGAGACCTTGTCAGGATTTTTTTTTTAATTTTTATTTATTTATGATAGTCACAGAGAGAGAGAGAGAGAGAGAGAGCGGCAGAGACAGGCAGAGGGAGAAGCAGGCTTCATGCACGGGGAGCCCGACGTGGGATTCGATCCCGGGTCTCCAGGATCGCGCTCTGGGCCAAAGGCAGGTGCCAAACCGCTGCGCCACCCAGGGATCCCCCTTGTCTGGATTTAATGAGAAAGAGTGTTGCAGTTGATTAACGATGTCCGCTTTGGGCACAAGAAGGAAAAATGATGATACGTACAAATATATTCACATCCTATGGCTTTGTATTATCAATAAAGATAGAATGTAGAATGCGACAAAGCACAATGACATTGTGCTCTGAAGTCCAGAGCAGAAATTCAGGAAAATCATTAACATGTAGGTGAATTTTATCTTAGTTTTGACAGAAAGTCAGACTTTGTTGGGTGAGGTTGAAAGAAAAGAGAAGAACATGTTAAGCAGAGGGAATCATTTCAACAAGATGCTGAGGAAAGAGGTAGGGTATGCTAACGGATAGCTACTAGTTGGGCCCATCTGGTACTTACAAGGGACAATAGGAATTTAGAGGGACAATAGTGTGGAAGAAAAGGAGAGAAAGCTTCAATATTGGCTGAAAGTGGTTAGAAATGTATAACTATTTAAATTATTTTGTGGTATGGCCAGATATGAGGATGATTTTGAAAAGAGCACATAGAATTTATCCAAGAGAGGGATTAGAGCATACCAGTGCTAATGCAATTGTGAAAGTCTGGGTGGGACATGTAAGTTCTGCTAGTGTAGGAAACCGCTGTGAGCAACATCAGCAGGTGGAATGAATTGTCTTGATAACCAAGTGAGCACATGGGTGAGGACAAGAGGCATACCTATCATACATTTCTATGACATTTATTTAATAGAAATAAGGAAGCAGGAGGTTTTATGATGATGATCTTTATTTTGTTCATCTTGATTTTGGGGTGTTGAGAGGAAATCCACATCTAGTAGGCAGTTGACAATTATGTTTGGTGATCAGGAAACTCTGTAAGGCCAGAAAGATGGTTTAGGGAGAGGTTTGCCTAGACATGATAGCTGATAAACTGAGAATTCAGGGGCTTGCCATGGAAGAGAGCAGAGACAGGAAGATAAAAATTGACCTTAGCAGCTGCCTTTTTAGAGTACAGAAGATGGAGCCATGCCAGCAAAGGTGACAGAAAAGAAGAGGTCATTAAATAGAAAGGAGAAGAGGACGAAGAGAATGGTCAACCTCAGGATCATTGTAAACAGCCCTGCCTTGAATTTCTTTTGGATTTTAGGATGCCAATGCATGTTCTCATCTATTATTTTAATTAATGTTCAAAAGTTTGTTTTAGAATGTTTACATAAATTATGAAATATCCCTGGAAGTGTCTTGGGTTTTGTGCTATTTTTGCATATGAACAAGTAAAATTTAAATTGCTCTTGAGCTATTGTTCTCTCATGCATCCCAACCATTGAAATGTGCAGAGGGTTAAGTGTAAAAATGCAAAGATCTCTCTTGAATGTTCATAGTCTCTATTTCCCTATCTGCTCTCAATTTCCTCCAGATATGAGCACTCCTTTCTTGCCATGTCATTTCCACTGACTGATGGGTCACAGAATGGACTCCATCACTGGGGCTCTATCCTCTTTTTCCAGGAGCCTTATGTAAAAGTCCATATATAAAAGTTGGCTTCTAAAAATCTTGAGGTAAATAAAACTGCCAAAGATATTATGATATTTTCATTTTCTGCCTTCTTTATTTTTCCTCCTATTTTTCCTTTCTCTATCTTTTTTTCAGAAAGTGATTCCCAAGAATTTCTGGGACTCATCCTCTAATACCACTTCTATTTTCTGTTTTTTTTTTCTTAATGTTTTCTTTTGCTGATTTGCTTCAGAATCTGTGATTTATGATTTTTATTTATTTTAGTAAGAATGTGTAGTAGGAGATCATGTGGAAAGCCATGCTTAAATATTCTTATGTTTTCTTCTGATCTGTAACTGTTCAGTAAGTGAGGGCTGCATTGGTATCTATATCTTGCCATCTTTCAGCAGCTTATATGGCATTCCTATTTTACCACAATATAAAACATGCATTCTCAAGGGGGCAATATCATCTCCAAAAGGGGTGAAAATTAGTTTCTTAGAGGGGGTGAGAAAATCTTACTCAAAATCTGTAAAGGACTTATATACATATGCGTAAACAAATACACAGTCTATCTGTGGTGTTATAATTTTACTGGAGAGTGATTAGGGAAAAAAGAGTCGGAAAAGTCTTCTTAGGCAGTGATGATGAAAAATAAAAGTTCAGAAACACTGATCTAAAAGAAAATTATGGTTTGTTTCAACACAAACTCTTGCTTGAGCCAAACATTATAAATAAATTATGAAGCATGACAAAATAGAGGGGAAAATGGACATTTTTGTCCAAATATTCACCTGTTTTCTGCCCTTTTGAGTGCTTTAAATGACCTACTCTCTATTAGTCATATCATTTTTTCTAATAATATTTTTCCAAGAGCATAATTCTAGGGTTTAGAATTATGAGTGACCCTGGTTTTTAATCTCCTTTATCATTTGTAAAATCACACAGTAGGCATTTCTGTTTAACTGTATGTATGTATGTGTGCACTTACCTTCTTCCAACAAACCATTATAATTCACCCCAATGTAGGAATATGGCAAGTGCTATAGAGAACAGGTAAGAAACAATAAATTTGGAATATTCAGGACCTTGGGAAATAGCAATTTTGTGCCCATCAAATAATGACCAGTTTCCTTTTTCAATCATGTCTGAATTGCTAAATTATATGTTGCTTCATCCTTTGATGGGCATCCTTTATCAACCCGTACCTTTCTGTTTATTAGGCCACATCCTTTTCCCTATTTCGATATGAATTTTGTAAAGTACTTGGCATTTTTGAAATAAATTTTGTAAACCACACCATCATATTATCTGTGGTACAAAATTGCAGTTATGAAATAAATCAATCATGGGATGAAGAGTACAGTCCAGGGAATAGGATCAATAATATTGTAATAACTTTGTATGGTGGCTGATGGTGACTACATTTACCAGGTGTAATGTATATAAATATTGGAATTACTATGTTGATTATTATAATATTGTATGTCAATATAATATTGTATAATATAATACCTGAAACTAAGATAATATTGCATATCAATTATACTTAATTGAAAATATCTCTCTGGGGCTCCCAAGACAAGTGTTTACTATGTCACTTGCCATGCATTATGAAATTTTTATATGTGTGTGTATGTGTTTAAGACTGATCTTCTCTGGGGTGAGTTGACCCCAAACTTCAGGAGAAGAGAGGTAGTCAAGAGTGATGAGAACTCAAGAGAATCATAGTGTTTTATATTTGAAAGAGTCATGGAGATCATCTAGAAAACTGTACAAGCTGCATTATTCTAATAGAATAGTGAAGGTTCACCAAGGCCCAGGGAAGTATGAGAAGTCCCCACACTGGGACAAGCTTGGGCAAACAGCCAAATGCCCTGATACTCATTTCTGCATATTCTTCTCCGCATCAAGTAATGATTTTCTGGAGTGCAAGTTTTCCTTTCCAAAGTTTACTTTCTTGTTCTTTGTGATATTTAATGCATAATTTCTCACAAGTGAAGATCTCAAGATGTCTTAATGATATTTTAAGTGAACTCAAGGCATTAAGAAAGATTAGAAATTTTCTAGAATGCTCTAGAAAGAAGACTCTTAATAAAAATCTAAATGAGTATGCCTAAAAATTTGTGTGACTATACCCTTCTATGGTCACCTGAGCTCTTAGAATGAAATTCTTTGACTTCTGGCCTTGTAATCTTTGTATACTTACTATCCCTTTCTTTTCTCCAATTTTTACTGGCTTTTCTTTTAATTATCATGTGTTTCATTCAGGTTTGTGAAACTTTGATAGTGGTGCAGTGAAAAACAACCTAATGAGGAATTATTAGAACTTCCATTTTGTGGGATGGCAGTATTAATAGCAAAATTTTATTTTGAAAACTTTCCTTTTGTACATGATTAACATTTTTTAATAAAAGCATTTGCAAATAAACTCACAACTCTTATTTCCAATGTGTGTGATCCTTTCCCTCTTACAGAAATATTTGTACAGAGTAATTTTTAGGTATATATATATATATATATATATATATATATATACCTAAAAATATAGGTAAATATAGGTATAGGTATATATACCTAATATATATATATATATATATATATATATATATATATATATATATATATACACATACACACACACACACACTCCTAAAGTTATCTCCTTAGGAGATATATATATATATTCTCCTCCCACACACACACATTTCAGAATGAAAAAGGTACTAGAGCCATGGGCTGAATATTCAACAGCAATTTTTGTGTTTATGATGTGGGATGGAAAGAAATAGAAATTAAACCTCTCTTCTTTCCACAAGCCACATTCAGACTGGCTCCAAGTGAAGGGTTTTCACACAGGCCAGTTTCTGTACTATGAATTTACCCACTTTTCAACCAGTCTTGAGAGATATTTTAGTCTCAGCATCTGGTCGAGGTCATCTCTCAAGCACAAGTGCACCACTGTGCCAGTCCTGGGGCTGTTTTATTTGATGAGGACCACAGCTCTCTGGCAGATAGGCTCTGTTTTGATTTCCTAAACCTCTTGGAGGTGAAGGAAGGTTTGCTGACTGTGGTCAGGAAGGTCCCAATTATGAATGATTCCCTAACCAAGTGTTGAAACACTGTACTTTGTAATTAAAATGCAAAATACACAAACTGCCAAACCTAGAAGAATTTTTTTTCAGGAATTTTCCTTGAAAGCTTAGCTTCATAGTTCCTTCAAGCATCTTCTCTCTAAATTTACTTTGATTCTTTTAGTCTGCCATAAACAAAATGATCTTGTTTGATCCCTTTGATTGATACTGTCTCTCAAGAAATATGGATATGATTTATGCTATTTATAGAATACATTTCAGAGACTTGCTTTTTTTCACATATATATCTCAAATCTTGTCATCATTCTACTTTGCTGCTGCTGTGCAAACTCTGTGCTACCAGGAAAAAGAAGGAAAATATAACTCGAGAGAAAGCATTTTTTTCCTTTTAATCTAGTAAAACTTTGCTCTGTGTATTGTAAGACTCTGTTATTGGGTGCATACAAGTTTAGAACACCTTTTTTTTTCATAAATTTATTTTTTATTGGTGTTCAATTTGCCAACATATAGAATAACATCCAGTGCTCATCCCATCAAGTGCCCCCCTCAGTGCCTGTCACCCAGTCATCCCCACCCCTACCAACCTCCCCTTCCACCACCCCTAGTTCATTTCCCAGAGTTAGGAGACTCTCATGTTCTGTCTCCCTTTCTGATATTTCATACTCATTTTTTCTCCTTTCCCCTTTATTCCTTTTCACTATTTTTTATATTCTCTAAATGAATGAGACCATATAATGCTTGTCCTTCTCCGATTGACTTATTTCACTCAGTATAATACTCTCTAGTTCCATCCATGTCGGAGAAAATGGTGGGTATTTGTCGTTTCTAATGGCTGAGTAATATTCCATTGTATACATAAACCACATCTTATTTATCCATTCATCTTTTGATGGACACCGAGGCTCCTTCCACAGTTTGGCTATCGTGGACATTGCTGCTAGAAACATCAGGGTGCAGGTGTCCCGGCATTTCATTGCATCTGTATCTTTGGGGTAAATCCCCAACAGTGCAATTGCTGGGTCGTAGGGCAGGTCTATTTTTAACTGTTTGAGGAACCTCCACACAGTTTTCCAGAGTGGCTGCACCAGTTCACATTCCCACCAACAGTGCAAGAGGGTTCCCCTTTCTCCGCATCCTCTCCAACATTTGTGGTTTCCTGCCTTGTTAATTTTCCTCATTCTCACTGGTGTGAGGTGGTATCTCATTGTGGTTTTTATTTCTATTTCCCTGATGGCCAGTGATGCGGAGCATCTTCTCATGTGCTTGTTGGCCATGTCTATGTCTTCCTCTGTGAGATTTCTGTTCATGTCTTTTTCCCATTTCATGATTGGATTGTTTGTTTCTTGGCTGTTGAGTTTAATAAGTTCTTTATAGATCTTGGATACTAACCCTTTATCTGATATGTCATTTGCAAATATCTTCTCCCATTCTGTAGGTTGTCTTTTAGTTTTGTTGACTGTATCTTTCCTGTGCAAAAACTTATCTTGATGAAGTCCCAATAGTTCATTTTTGCTTTTGTTTCTTTTGCCTTCATGGATGTATCTTGCAAGAAGTTACTGTGGCCAAGTTCAAAAAAGGGTATTGCCTGTGTTCTCCTCTAGGATTTTGATGGAATCTTGTCTCACATTTAGGTCTTTCATCCATTTTGAGTTTATCTTTGTGTATGGTGCAAGAGAGTGGTCTAGTTTCATTCTTCTGCATGTGGATGTCCAATTTTCCCAGCACCATTTATTGAAGAGACTTTTTTCCAATGGATAGTCTTTTCTTCTTTGTCAAATATTAGTTGACCATAAAGTTGAGGGTCCACTTCTGGATTCTCTATTCTGTTCCATTGATCTATGTAGAACACCTAATTGGTGAATTAAATCAGTTATCATTATGTGGTGACAATCTTTATTCCTAATAATGTTTGTTGATTAAAGTGTATGTTGTTCCGGGATCCCTGGGTGGCTCAGCGGTTTAGTGCCTGCCTATGGCCCAGGGCGTGATCCTGGAGTCCCGGGATCGAGTCCCACGTCGGGCTCCTTGCATGGAGCCTGCTTCTCCCTCTGCCTGTGTCTCTGCCTCTCTCTCTCTCTCTGTGTCTCTCATGAATAAATAAATAAAATCTTTAAAAAAAAATAAAGTGTATGTTGTCTGCTAGTTAACATAACTATAGCAACTTTCTTTTAGTTAGTAGTATTTGTCTGCTGTATTTTTTTCCCTATATATTTTTTCCATTCTCTCCACGTCTTTCTTTTTTTCTTCCACATAGCTGAATTGGCAGGAGTCAGGGCAGGAAATTAATGTGGGTCAAACAGTAAAGAGAGATAGAACTGAGACACACAAAACAAAGGACAAAATGCATTGCACTTAAAAGAGTACCTATAGAATGCTAATTATGCAAATGCTTCTACACATCTGGATACATGTTTGAGGGATGCTTAAAGAAGAAAAAGAAAGGAAAACTTTCTTTCATCAAATACCCATAGACAAAGCCAAATAACTGTACAAATGAGGAGAAAATAGCTTTCGTGTGTAAAGAATTTATAAAGAATGACTATATTTAGATGGGAAGGTAATCAACTGATTATAAAAAAAAGGAGCAGGGATCCTTCTCTCTCTCTCTCTCTCTCTCTCTCTCTCTTTCTCTCTCTCTGTGACTATCATAAATAATAATAATAAAAAAAGGAGCAAAAAGTATGAATAGGCAATTCATAGAAGAAGAAATGTGAACTACCAATAAACATATATTTAAATGTACAACTTTACTAGCAACTAAGGAAGGAAATGCAAATTAAAATGAGCTTTTATCTTTTACCTGTTAGAATAGAACATACTTCAAAATTAGATAAAATTATATATTGATAAGGGGGAAGGTATTATATATTGATGGGGGAAGGTACCTCTCCCTCTAAATGATATTGCTGGTCAGGATTTAAGTTTCTATTGCCTTTTTGCAAGGTACTTTGCCAAACCTTTTAAACTTGAATGTATCTTTTGAGCCAAAAATCTCACTTATTGGTATCTGATCAAGAGAAAGCCACATGTGTATGAGGGAGGCATGTACAAATCTATTCCCTGGTGGTATTTTATGGAATAGTTTTTTAAAAAAAGGAACCTTGAATTTCCACTAATGGGGTAATAATTTCATAATCCATCCTATGGAATATTATGCAGCAGTTTTTTAAATGCAAGAAATCCATACTTAACACTTATGAAACTACCTAAAGACTTTAGCCAATTAAAAAATGTCCACAAAGTAAAGAATTATTCTATTTATATAAACAATACAGATTTGAAACAAAAATATTTATTCCTATAGTTTTATATGTAAGTAGAATAAATTGAGTGGATACATGCTAAATTCACAGAATGCATCACATGGTAGTAAAAGAACTGGGAATGGAGGTACTGTTTTTAGGGTAAATATTTGCATCTATATTATTTCAATTTCTTAGAATCAGAAATGAATTTATATTTTACTCTTCATTTAAAAGAATTGTTTTTAAAAAAGATGATTTTACATTTGACTAATGGCTGAATTTTCAGTATGCTTTGATTTCACTGTTTAGATAAATTAGATCATAGCTTTTAAAGCAATGATAAAATTCTTCTCTAAACTTACAGGAAGAGGCTAGCACATACAAAATCTTTTGGTTGACCAGTGTGCAAAGCAAATTTAAAATTAACTTCAGCCTTAAGGAAGAAGCTTTGTGTCTAGAGTGAAATGAATAATTGGGAGCTATGAGCACATCTCTTTTCTTTGACACGGGGAACACTGACTCCCCTTTTCGTTAAAATCATGAGGGATTCTCAGTAGATACCACTGACCTGCAGAATGTGAATGGGACTGTCTGGAATAGTTCTTACTGTCTGTTTCATTAGATGTATCTTACTCTTCCAGGACAAAAGGCTCTTTTTCTTTTGAGTATGTCATGCATTTGGCTAGGTATTGCAAGCCTGGAGTCTGATTCTATAAAAAACATCACTATCTTTAGGATTATAAACTATGGTAGGGCCAAACCCTATAAACTGTATGATAAGTTTTAATCTTGCTTTAAAAATATGAGGCTTTTAAAAATTAAACTCAAACTCTGAGCTGCCATGGACTATAGTCTAATCTCTCACTTTACAGATGAAGAAACAGAACCAGAGGAGTTAAGTATCTCATTCAACATCACTCAGTGACTCTTAAATTCACCAGGTACACAGTGGCCCCGAACAAATCACCAATGTAGCCTCTCTCAGGGCGTACGTGTTCTTCAACTGCTACTTGTTGGAGGGACTGATCTAGAGCCACATGCTTATCTTAGGATAATTCTGGAGAATGATCAATTCTGGGCTGTTTGGGTAGAGCACCGAGCTACAACTGTCAAAACTGTCTATGGAGAACTCCGGAAGTTATTTATTGTTTACTGTTTTCAGGCTATCTTGACTTCAGACTGCCTAAATTCTATTCTCAAGTGAGATTTTTAAGCCATTATCCTTTTGAACAAAGAAGAAATTATGCTATCAATGTATAGAGAGTCTAAGGATACACATTTCTATGAAATATGGAAATTTAGAATGAAGGTTATTAGATACTTGTTAATAAATATCTCTAGTAATCTTGAGTTAGGTGCACAATTTCTGAAATATCTACTTACAGCAAAGATGAAATGAGGGTAGAGTATTGATCTTTATGTTTATTGCACTTCCTGGGTTGATATGGGATTACAATGTTATTTTAGTTTGTCTAAAGTGCACAAAACCTTTTTTGTAACTGAAATAGGATCTTTTCTTCCCTTCCCCCATTTCCTTTGTTTCTTTCCCCCTTTAAGCACGCATGTGTGTACATACACACACACACACACACACACACACGTTATCTCCAAAAGAGAAAACAAAAACAGGACCTGGAAACTCAAAACACATTGTCATCTTTCTGCTGAAATTGTACCCAGCAACAGAGTATTTCTACATTTCCTTTCCCTTCCTCCCCCTTTGCTCAGTACAGTCCAGGGAGATTGATAAAGGCTGGAGACCCAGGCTAGCAGGCCCATTTATGACAGTCAGACCCCATTACGGGCTCAGCTGAGGACACATCTGGAACCCATTTCCTGCCAGGGGGAACGGTGGATGGCGAGTAGTAGTCAGCGTTCAGCTGAGCCTCTCCTGTCTGGCTGTTGGCTGCCTCTCCTGGCCAGAGCCTGAGAACGTGGCTGCTAGTGAAAGTGTTTATGTGTTTATGTGACCACAGGTATGTGCTCTTGGTGACAGATCTCCTGTCCCATGTCGTGTGTCCTGGCAGGCAAGTGGAACGTGGGTTAGAGCCAGAGGGAGTGCCCTCTGAGGTTGCAGTGTCACTGCCAGAAGAGGGAGTGTCCCTGGGTGTGGAACTCGGGCTTCAGGAGGACAATCAGTGGCTTTTCTTCTGGATTTGGGCTGGCTGCAGCATTTGGGAATGATACTTCCTCTGCTGTTAAATTTAGTTATGGTTTTGTCCAGTATTGGGGGGCAGGAAGACAGGCTGCCTCACAAGAGACAAGTCACTCTCTGTGTGGAAAATGGATTTTCTGAGTGTAATATCCACCCCTTAGCAGAGCCATGACCATGGTCAGGTAAAGAGGGTCTCCTCTCCACCTGTCAGAGAACTCAGAGCCTTGAGACATTCAGTGAGCTGGGGGAGAAAGTGTCCCACAGATCAAGATGGCATCTGTGACATCTGTGGGGAGCCCAATCACAGTAGAAATGTTCCATCTGCTTCCTGAATGTTCTGGGAAAGGAAGGGGCCATGACAAAGACAAAGGGTACTGAGTGCTGCACTAGGCAATGGGAAGAATACCAAAGTGATATAAGTCACAGAATTTGTGTTCTGTTGTTATTCGATTGTGTTTACTGCTTTTTATCTTGAGATGCTTCAAACTCAGTGGGGAGATAAGGTTAAAAATGAAGTCTCCTTCATGGCTTTCTTCAGTTGTACATGTCCTCTGGAGGTGTGTCATCAGGTTGCTCTGAGTTTTTTCCCTTCTTACTCCGCACATTTTCCATTTCCTAGATTCCAGCAATCCTGGTTGTACAGGCATCCCCTGGTCAGTAAACCCAGACGTGGGCCATTTAATATCCATGGACCTCTCCCTCTTGCCCCCAGGTGCCTTGAGGTGCAGTCCCATGGTGAATCCACCACCCTCCTCTTTGTATCAGCACTTTTAAATCACCCACCTGGTAGCCCAAGTTAGAAAGCATTTTTTGACAGTCCCTTCTTTCTCGATCTTTCTCTATCTAATATGGTACACAAGTGCCATCCTTTTGACTTTCTTTTGAAATATCTCCTGAATGCATTGCCTCTCCACCATTTTCAAAGCCTTAGTTTAAGTATTCTGCATTTCTCCCTGGACTGTCAATGATTCCTGGCAATGCACAGTATGATGAGAACAAATGTTCCCTTTTCATAAGAAATCTTCTGTAACATCTCCTTTAGCACCCTGAAATGAAATTCATAAATAATGTAATCTATCTGAACACGTTTTGAAAATTCACATAAGGCTCAAAGGTTGATGTGAAGGGAAAATACAGTTAAAGAAATTTGTACTAGCTTAATACACACTTCAGTACATGAAGACAGAAGTAAGTGGTCAGTGACTATACCCACGTGAAGAATCGTCAGGAATGTGACAACTGTGAGTGCAATCCACTCTATGCGTGTTCTAGAAGTGGTTCAGATACTGAGAGTGATGCTGCTGTGAGGGACATATTTTCCAGTAAGGTGAAGGCTCAGGCAAATTTCTGAACCCAACAAAGTACAGTCTCCGCCCCCCCACCCCCACCCTGATGCCAAGGTTGCGTTCTTGGAAAATTCAGCCGTCTATTAAAATGATACCAAAAAGTTATTTTGTTTTTATATGTAAATGTTTAGCAGGACATTTGAAAATGATTCAGGACACAGGACAACTCTTCACGACTCCAGCATTGTAGGACAATTGGCATCCCCAATCTGTTCCCACTCACTGCCAGAAGCACCCCAAATCCTTGCAACAGCCAAGAAATCCCTTCACAAGTTTCCAGAGCATACCGTGGCAGGTAATAGGAGTCTACTTCTACTGGGAGTCACTACAAAATCTTAATTTATTTATGTTAACTTTTACTTGCTCAGGCAATCTACCTTTCTTTGTAAAAAATGAAGATGAATCTTTGTAAAGATGAATCTTTGTACCTTTCTTTGTAAAAAATGAAGGTGAATCTAAATTTCTTCTGACTTCCACTCCCACCCTGGTCTACCTCACTATCATTTGTAGAAGTAACCATGGTCAATTGCTTAGTATTATTATTCCAGGATATTTATTATATGTTAACCTGCAACTTATGTTCCCCTAGAATACATAGGATACCTGTTATGAGTTGATTGTGTCCTCTGAATATTTGCATGTGGAAGTCTTAGCCCTTATTTGGGTATGCGATTATTAGAAAAATAATGAGGTTAAGATGAGGTCATCCTGGAGGAGGGTGGGCCTCTAATTCAACATTACTTATATTCTTATAAAAAAGGGGACATTTGGACTCAGACACGGCACACAAGGGGAATGCCATGTGAAATAAAGGCAAAGATGGGGTGATGCCTTGCAAACCGAGGAATGATGAAGATTGCCAGCTAACGAGCAGAACCTAGGGGAGAGGCATGGGGCAGATTCTTCTCATAGGCCCAGAAGGAAGCAACCCTGCTGATACTCCTCTCTCAGACTGAGCCTCCAGAACTGGGAGACGCTACATTTCTGGTGTTTAAGCCACGCACTTTGTGATACTTTTCAATGGCAGCCTCAGCAAAGACATACAATACTATTCTGTGTCTCTGAGCTTTAGGTGACAGACAAGAAACAAGCAGAATTAAGACAAGCTGAGGAGGAGGGAGGCCTGGGGCTCCTACAGGTTGAATGACCTCCCTCTGTGGAGGCGTCAGCAGGCTGGAACCAGAAGCAGAAGCGCACTTCGAGCAGAGATGCTTGCATTCACATTGCCTTTCCCGTGAGTCCCATCTCGCAGCAAAAGACGCATCTATTAAGTCAGATTTGCAATCAAGTTGTTTTTATCGAAAAAAGAAAGTTGCAATTAGTTTCGAGCCTTCTTTCAGGCAGTAGGTTTGAGAAATGAAAATAATGAATAACTCAAACTGTAGCTGGGAGCATGACAGACTTTTAACTGGCTGCAGTTTATAGCCTGTGTGGCTGGGAGAAATGAGATCTCCATCTCATTCTAGATCCTTCTCTATACCTTGCTAAGCATGCATGATGAAATGGGTTCCATAATACTGCCTGAAATGTACAGCATGACATACTACTGATGGAAATGAAATGAGCAGTTCAAAATCACGGGCCCTGAAAGAAAAAGCAGACCTTATAATATCCAGTTTCAAAAAGTAATGTATTTAAAAACAATTTGCAAACTGGAAAGGCAATTAAAAGGGTCCTTTTACTCTACTGTGCCATGTGTCACAAACTTTAAGCTTTGAGAGTTGCTCATTGCATCTAAGATTGAGCCAAAGACATTTGGCTTCAGCAAAAACTAGGAAAAGCACTGCTAAAATGATCATATTCTATGTAGTACTTTGAATACTTTCAATGATGACAGATTCTTCTGAAAGCAGGGTCTGTGGAATATGCCTCTCTTATAGTATTTCACCCTGAAATATTTATAGGAATGTTTCTGTATACTTTAAGATTTTATATTCTAAATGGAAACTTCCAAATATCAAAAATAGTATTAATTTTCTAAAATAGTGTAAGCTACGCACAAAAAAATAGTGTAAGCTAATATTATTAGCCTGTATTATTTTGTTCTTCATTCAGAATAAAGTATATTAGTGCATAAACAATAGAGATACAAATTTTATTATAGAATTGTACAATTATCCTGTGTACTCAGTATCATAGAGATGTAAACTTATAGTTCCATCAACATGTCTGAAATTGGCAGGTTTAAAATTAAAATGTGAACACCCCTTTTTTGTATATGAGTTTGTTTCTTGCTTTTCTGGTGTCTTTTAACATGCAGAGATTACCAAAGTCTTAGTATTTCTCTTATCCCTAATTGTCATAGTTATTTGTCACTAATGAAATTGTTTGGAATAAGTAAAGCAACTTTGCCAGTTAAGCAAGATAATCATGTAGCACTATAAAGAAAGGAGCATTGAATATTTTATCCAGGAATGATCACTTCTGTCTTGTGACACCATTGAAGCTCCTTGAGAGGGTGACAGGAAGAGAGAGACAAACCTCACTCTAACTGTAGCAGCTTTCTGGGCATAGTGTCTTTTACTCAAAGCACTTTGTAGATTTATCGCCCTTCATAAACACAATCAACTCTAATCAAAGCCCTTTAGTGCTTTTTGAGTCGCGTGTTGAACAATTCAAGATGAGCTCACCACTTAGGCTCCTTTTCCTTGACATCCTCCAACATCCTTTGCTTCACCTGACTTTCTCTGCCGTCAATACTCTTCCATTTTTTCTTTCTTGCCTTCCTTCCCATCCTTTATGCCTTCAGCAACTTCCGAGTCTCTGCCTCAGGGAAACTTTCTGGGCCTTTTGCTCTCCAGGTCAGACCTCCCTACCTCCACGTGCTCTTAACACTATGATCTTTCTTTGCATGTCACAGATGTATCATCATGAGTATCTGCGTGAGCACTTGCCTGAAGTCTGTCTCTACCCCTGCTCTGTAAGCTCCACAAGCATCGGGGCTTTGATTTTCTTCACCTCTCATCTAATGGCATGTCTGGCCCATATTTGGTAATTACTATATTGCTAAATATACTTAATAAATATTGGTAAATAAATGGATGAAGGACAACATTGTAAACTAAGCATTTCTAGTTTAAAAGCCTTGTGCTAAGAGACTTATTATTATGAAAAAAAGATGATGTTTCACCAAATATCAACTTGTGCCACTCAAAACTGACCATGTGCTCAGTGGATTGACCACAGACCAACCCTCATGCTCAAGAGCAGAATGTACGGGGTGCTTTTAACAATCAAGAGCACTTCCACATAGAAGTATTTCAGTACATGTGATGAAGTCCCGTGGAAAAGGGACTTCAGATGTTGAGTTGCTTTTGTATATAGTTTTTTCATTCAAAGGCATGAACTAGGGCACTCGTTATGCCATGGTGTCAGCATGAAATACAAGTCTACCCGGATGGTCCAGGTAAAGCGACTTCAGGAAGGCACTCTTTGCAGAGAAGAGAGACTAGACATGAGCAAGAGATGTCCAGACATGTAAAGATGTATAACAGCAGGAAGTCATTACCATCTCCCTCAGGACTGCTGGAGCCTGGGGGGAAACAGTGCCATTGGAGCCCCCTAAGAGCTGGAAGCCTGAAGAAGATGGCTACTCTCGTGGGGACAATAGTCATGGAGAAATGCAGATATTGCCAAAGATATAGCACCAAACAGGGAGGAAACAGAGAAGAAATACTCTAACCCCCTCCTCTTTTCCTACCTGCTACCAGCAGTACCCCTGTTGGCTGAACCCAAGCAGAACCCAGTCAGAGGTATGCCCCTGGCAGGGGAGCCCAGATGTTGAGCCACCAGAGAGAAAGGCTGAGAATAGCTCATGGGAAGGGGTGAGAAGTGGAGAATGACAGCACATACTCTCTGCTCACGAATCTATAGGGAGAATAATCCCTGTTTGAGAAAATTCCTTAGGTATTACACTAAGCCCAGAGTGAAATGACAGTGTTCACTTGTAGGAGACTATCTTTGACCCATCTCACAAGAAAGGTTTGAAAACAATCCATAATTACAAAAGCACTGAACAGGCTAAAACTTGTTAAATATCATTGATAGCACTTTTGTTATTTTTAAATCTGTTATGTTTCAAAATACATTTAAGGTAGATGTATCATTGTCATATATGTTCAGTTTTCTCTTAAGCTTTATCTCTCTGGATATTTTTCTATCACCGTTTGACTCAAGAACATTTTTTTTTCCTATAGGAAGGCAGGAAATGGAAAAAATTCAAGGAGAGAAATAATAATAATATACAATTTTTTGAGGTACTCTGAAAATCTATGTTACTCACCCTCAAATGCTGATCTGAATACACCATAAGTTGTAAGGCAGATACTTTTTAATATATTTTTATTACTCTAAAAAATGAAAGAGACTCTTTTCCTACCTGTAGTTCAGGGGTGAGGACTTTGCCATTTCTAATCAATAGCATGGCTATGTTACTTGGTTGGCATTTCATTTGGCAACCTATAACTAATCCTAATTTAAATTTTTTTTTTTTAAATTTATGATAGTCACAGAGAGAGAGAGAGAGAGGCAGAGACATAGGCAGAGGGAGAAGCAGGCTCCATGCACCAGGAGCCTGATGTGGGATTTGATCCCGGGTCTCCAGGATCGCGCCCTGGGCCAAAGGCAGGCGCCAAACCGCTGCGCCACCCAGGGATCCCCTAATCCTAAATTTTTAAGGATGATACAGGAATTTGATGCCAAATTAGTCAGGGGTGGAGAGGTTTTCATTTTTTGGTTTTGCTTCTGTTCAACATTAGTTGAGAAGCATTAATGTGTAGCTTAGGAGGGAGGAAAATGAGTGCAGTTTGAAGGCTCTTTTGATGGTGATGAAGAATGATCCAAAGGAGGAGTTGACTGTCAGGGTTCTCTTTGGGTTTAGAGTGAGGTAATTGGTGAAGCTCAAAGCCCAGGTCCTTTAACAGAAAGTCCTCCAAGCCCCTCTTTGTGGGCTAATCTTTTGGGAAGACTGTCCAAAGCAATCTGACTGTATTGTTACAGTCAATACTGACTGTATTGTTAAGGCATCTGAGCTCTGGCCAAGTCAGACATTCCAAGGCTCCTATTTGCTGGACTGTGAATTTCAGTGCAGTTTTTAAGTACTTGACATGGTTTTCCAGTCATGTCCTAACACCCTAATAATCAGGGCTGGTCCTCTAAGTAGAGAAATTTCTTTGCTAAAATGCTCCATTCACTTCGATAGAGGTGCGTTTGTGTTACCAAATCGAAGCTACTGAAATCTTCTCTTTAAAGATATGTTAGTTATCTCCAAGAATTAGATCCCAAATAGTAACAGTTTAGGACAGAAGTTTTAAGGCAGAGAATTGAATGATGGGGACATAATGATCCCAAAACTTTCTTTCATCCTGTGGTGTACAGACATCGTAGGGTGTATGCTTCCTAACATTTTCATCCTTTTCATTCCTCCTTTTTAATTATTTTATTACATTTTCATAGAATTTTCATAGTCTCAGTGACATGTAATAGGGCAAGCACGAAGTTTAGGGTCAGAAAACACAGGTTTCAAGTTCTTGATGCAATGGCAAGTCACATAGCCTCCAGGGGTCTTACTTTCCTTATCTGTGAAATAGAGTTGTGATGTGTCATGGGCTCTACCAGACTCAAGCACTGGGAAGTGAGAAGGCAGTTCTAGAAAGTACTGAAGCTTCCTTGGTTCTGGTGAAAAGGTCCCACTGAGTCATGGCAACAGAGCATGAGATGAACAGAATCAAGTCATCAGCGTCAGACAAATTTTTCCCAGCTCCAAAACCTTTTGCAGATTTTGATCTTTAGAGCATAAAGTCCAAATGCTTCAGTGTGATGCCCGAAGACTTCCTTTCTCCAGCCACACCCGACTTTCCATTGCAGCTGGAGAGGCAGCAGCTCCTTCAGCTACATGTTCATTCTACTGTCTCTCCTTCTTCCCTCAAAATAGCCCATGCTTTTCCTGTTGTCAAGAACAGCCTCCCGTTTTTCCTCTGCCCACCCAATTTCTACTGACTGCTTCTGCAGTCTTGAATTAACTCAGCTGCCCAACTGCTTGTTTCTTGAGGGATAATGCTTTAGAGAGGGAAGAGAGAAGAAACCTGGCATCACTGAGTACGAAGAAATGCTGTATCTCTCATCTCGGTTTGTGCTCGTACCCACCCTGCAGTAGATGCTATTCCCTTATTTTACTTATGAGAAACCCAAGGTTCAGCAAAGCTAAGTAACCCGGCCAAGGTCACATGCTATTAAGGGGCTAGTGTCTCACCAAACCCAGGGCTGTGCAGTACTTGCTGCCTGCCTTTACCGATGCGCGGCTCTCCCCTAATGCTGATGTAAGTAAACAAGCATTTATTGACTGATACAGCTTCAAAGGACTTCAAACCTTTTCCAACAACCAATGGTCAATCAGAGACTGTTAATTCCTTTGTAAACATTTGACAAGAACAGATGCCTGCACATGATATTCAGGTAGTTTTCACTTTTTCTAATCAGGTAAAGGATTTGTGATTATTTTTCTTAAACTGTACAATGGAGGAATGGTTAATTTTGTTCATATTTAAGCCTAATGAGTTGTTAGGGTGTACTTAGAACGAGCTGGCAGTCACAGTTCAGAGAAATAAATTCCACATAATTTTATTGCCAATGTAACTTTTTTAGAATTTAATTGGCTAGGTCTGATTTTTAAAATATGTCCATGTTTGGGCCTCCATTGACACTCGCGGCTAGTACTTCCTTCACGGTGGAGTGAAACTGGCCCCACGGAAGCAGGTGGGCTGCAGCTGGCTCCTGCTGAGGTTTAGGGGGTGGGGCATTTTAGACTCTCTTCTGGAGAAACTAATCTCACACCAGGCTACACGCACACCAGACAAGAAGTTACCAAACCCTGACACTCTGTCAGACACACTCTCAGAGATCTGAAACCGTGCTGGTTAAGGTTTTTTTTTTTTTCCTTCTTCTCCTTCTTCTTCTTCTGCTTTTAAGCTGCCTGAGGTGATGATGACTCATTGCAAGGTTAACGCATTTCACCTTTCACTAAAGCTGCAGCCAAAATATTTTTCCACCTTTATGACTCACCCTTTTCCCAGGCCATTAAATTAGTAGGAGTTTAGAGAAAATATACCAGGAAGGCTGAGGCTGTCCCCCTCATTCACCTGATGAGCACGGGTGTATCCCAGCTATAACCTGGAGTCTCCTGTGTTGGCCGGGTTCAGGTTGAACTTGGACTTCAGGACTCCATGGGGTTCCGATGGAAAAGGCACTACGGTTTTTAGAACACTGCTTTTCCAGTTTCGGAGTCATAGACTTTCTCTGATTGCTACGAAAACAAGGGTCTCCTTGATGAGAAAGTGGATGTCATGAGTCAACCAGAGAAACGTGTTTCCTTGCGGTGCATTTCTAGGTCCAAGTCTTCAGAGAGCTTCTCAGTGGGCACCCTGACCTAGCTCCACCGCGCCTCCCTAAACGTGTCTTCTGCCGGTTTCCTACATTATTGTTTCAGCTAGACCATTCTTTCCATGGACTTGAAGCCTTGCCACCATCTCTTCACTGAGGATTTCCTTCCCACACCTGTGGCCAGAATGTCCTCCCTTCCTTTAATCCATCCATCTAAACCTTAACCTTCTTTCCTTCTTTCCTGGCTCAGGCTAAATCCTACCTTTTTGGTGACATCTGCTTTGACAGAAATTGCTTCCTCTCCTTTGCCACTATAAAAGTCTTTCACTGCTTTTAAGAACCTCTCTTTGCCAGTGATTCTGTAGCTTTACCTCGATGTATCTATGTGTAGGTTTCTTTTTATTTACTTAGCTTATGATTTATGCCTTTCAATTATTCTCAGCCTTCATTTCTTTGAAAATATTTTCACCTCTTTTTTCTTTGCTTCTTGATTGTCTCTCTTTTTGGAACTCTGACTAGATATAGATCAGACCTTCTTGTACGTCTGTCCAACATTCTTTGCCTCCATCATATTTTCCATGTCTTTCTTTTCTGTGCTTTGTGCCATATCTTTGGATCTGTATTCCAATTTTGACAGTATCTAATCCAAACTTCCCACTGAGATTTTTTAAAACAAGTTTATTGAGCTATAATATAAACATATAATTTGTATACATGAATTCAACCATTTTAAGGACTTTACAGGTCAATGACTTTTAGCAAATTTACCTAGTTGTGCAACCATCATCATAATCTGCTCTCAGAACATTTCTATCTCCCCATAAAATGGCTCATGACCATTTAGAGTTAATCACTATTCCCACAGCCCTAGGAAATCCACCAATCTAAATGTATCTACAGATTTGCCTCTTGTAGATAAATGGAATCATATAGTATGTGGCCTCTGTGGTTGGTTTCTTTTACTTAGTATAATGTTTCTGGGCTTCATTTATGTTGTAACTTATATCAATAGTTTGTTCTTTTCCCTACTGAATAGTATTCCACTGCATGGAAGATACCAGTTTGTTTATCCATTCATCTCTTGTCCACTGACTTTTCAATGTCTAAGACTCTACGTTTCTTTCAATAAGTTCTATCTGATTTGATTTCAAGTTGATTTCATAATAGTATTCAATCTAGTTGTTTTCTTATATTTATGCCATCATTTCATGTTAGTTATTTTAAACATATTTTTAGTTGGTTTTTAAAAATTCTAGAGACCTGAAAATCTAAGCAGTCTGAATCTTGTGTTTTCTGATGGTGTGATTCATGTTTATTCTGCCTCTGTTTCTTATGTTTGGATTGAATTCATGTTTTGTGGGAATCTTGTGTGTTCTAAATTTTAAGTCTCCTGGCCAGCACCCAGGATGACCCTTTTTCAGGTTCATTTTCAGGTTTAGAGTTTCCTAGACTTGGTGGTAGTGTAAAAATTCTATAAAAGACTTTTTCTCCTGAACAAGAGTGGAAGAAGGACAACTTTTCTGGTTTGCTCTTTTTTTTTAATCCCCCTTTTCCCTCAAAGTATGGTTCTTTGAGTCCCAGCTCAAATAGTATATATGTATACTCAAAGAGTATATAGTCCAGCGTCTCAGTTCTGAGTCTTTGATTCAGGCAGGTCCAAATCCTTGACTCTTGGTCTTAAAAACAACAGCAACAACAACAACAAAAAAAACCAAGGTCTTACCTGAGGCTACCTGAGGGTAACCAATGTACTAGTTTCCACTTATCACTTGTCTTTTCATCTTACTCTTAGTTTTTGGTCCTTTATTTTATTTAGGAATATAATCACATATACCTTTTTAAAGTGTTTTTTTTTTCTATTTTATATAGAATTTCTGAGTGTTTTATACCATGAAGTTTTTCAGTATTTAATGTACTTTGGAACACAGATGAACGTAAGCAGTCAGTGGTTATCTTGCTGTCCAGACATCAGTGTGTTCACATCTGAAAGTGTGTGTGTGTGTGTGTGTGTGTGTATATATATATATATATATATATATATATATATATATATAGTCAGTGTCTATGCTAGAAACACAAGCTCACTTATCATTAACCCAGAATTAGTGCCTGAATAGAGGAAATGTAGGTGTTTATAGAGCTAAACTGTTTTTAAGTTTAAGTAATAGCTTTTAAAGGTCACACTGAATACTTCTGGAAGGGTCATTTTTTTGTTTTTTTTTTTAGCTTTTTGACTTGTGGTATGAGACAGTAAATTTCAAGGAAGTAATACTGTAATAATTTTTGGATTTTGTGGAATATTTTCTATCTTTATTTTAATAGTTTTTGTAATACAATGTTATGCATTAAAATTCACAAACATATTTTTTTTTTATTCCAAGGGTTGTATGCCCAGAATAAATGTTCCTTCCCAAAGCTGTTAATGTTGTGGCACACTGGGCCATCTTGTCTGCAGCAGGGAATAGAAGAGTTATCTTCTGATTATCCCTTTCATAGTGAGGTTCCTATTTGAGGAAGAACATAAAATTATCTGACTTTGACAGGACCCAAGGAATCTATTTAATATCCTCTTAAGGCCTAATTTGAAAGCTTCAGATATATCTGTCTTTGAAGGGTTCTATCTTATTCCTATGAATTTCTTAAGAACATTGTCTCCAGCTACTCATGTATTAATTTCCCAGGGCTGCTGTAATGAATTATCACAAACTTGGGGGCATAGAGCAATAGAAGTTTATTCTCTCACGGTTCTGGAGACTAGAAGTCTGACAGCAAGTTGTGGGAAGGGTTGGTTCTTCCTGGAAGCTCTGAGGGAGAATCAGTTCCATTTGTCTCTTCTAGTTTCTGCTATTTGACAGCAACCCTTCGCATTCCTTGACTAGTAGACACATTGCTCCCATCTCTGCCTTCTTTTTCATATGGTGTTCTCTTCTGTAGTATCTGTGTTTCCACATGACCTTCTGATAAATTATTAGATTAGGGCTCACCCTGATGCAGCATAACCTCATTTTTAACTAATTACAACTGCAAAGATCCTATTTCCAAATAGTGTCACATCCTACGGTCCTGGGTAGATATGATTTATAGAGAGATACTGTTCAATTCAGTCCAGTCCGTGCTGTGGGCTGGCCAGAATGAGTACAAGCTCCAGAGGTCTCCATTCCAGAGACCTTGTCAACACTATATGTATCCTCTCTCAGTTGAGAAGTAAGGTACCAGTAGCAGTTTCAAAGACCCAGAGATTCCTAATGTAGAGCCCAGATATAAAAGCCCTTGGAGAGAAACATCATTTTTATTGTGAAAAGCATTGGCAATCCACAGTAGCTGGGCTTTGCTGGATCCATCCATCTGGCTGTCTTGTAAAGATGCATTTCAAAAGGTGAGAAATAATACAACTTACCTATAAAAGAAATAGGGCTGGGGCTATCGGGAGCCACTGGTAAGGAGGGAGACTTAGTTTTCAAAGCTGGCAGGCACCTTGTCTAAGTCTTGAGAGTTCCTAACATTCTGGGCAATTATGAAAACAAATGGAGCAAAACTGCCTCCAGCCATGACCTTCCACCTTTTCCCAGTTCCCCCCGGATCACACAGCAAAGATCCCAGGGTCTCTACAGATATTCAGCTCCCTTTAAAACACACTCTCATAAAAACTAAGCAGTGTCATCAGAGAAGAAAAGCAAACGTATTCAGATTTTTTTTTAGAGCCCAGGAGGACTTGAACAGTACTAATTTTTTGGTTGGTCTGATGAAAGAAATAATGTGTTTTTTCACCAAGAAGCATTAAATGCCAGATCTAAAGTCTCCCGTCTCCCATTTCTCCCCAGAAAGCAAAAAAGCTTTTTCCCCCCCTTTTGCATTGTTCTAACTGCACACCTTTTATGCTATAAACCTACACTAGCTCCAACCACACAAACCTGTGGTTTCCAATGAAGCCTCTTCATGGATCGCCATAACTCAGGCATAGAGAAATAGTGGTACAAAAGAGAATGCTTCTTGGAATTCATAACACTTCCTTACTTTGCTGACTTTATATTAGAAAGTAATACCTAACTGCCCAGGGGGATTTTAAAGGAGTCGTTGGCTACGTACAAAAATGAAAAAATATGAATTAATTTTAATTCCGTAATAGATCTCTATGGTTGCTATCTTAAAGGAAGGATTACAATAAGGAAAAGTTTTCATTCTATTCACAAAAATCATAGTTAATACTATTCTGACATGAAATCTTTGTTTACCTCTTGTAGGCGGTGTAATAGGTTTGTCAAACTAGTTCTATTAGAGGTCCTAATTTAAATCTCCTATAAATCAACTTTAGTTGGCTCAATATCCTCACCCACAGTGATTTTAATTCTGTAGAAATAATGACTTGGCTTTCCACTCAAGCTTTACCTTTATTTGTGGCTTTAAAAAGTGTTGTCAAGGCCAACACTTTTCCCCCTGGGCTTTCCTGACTAGCTGGTATAATATCAGTATACCCAGGTGCCCCAAGCTCTGAAACTTTTTAAAGTCAAAGGTTAAGGTAAGGGATGGGGATACCAACACGTTACTTGAACTCATGATGGGCAGGGATAAGGCCAATTGTTAATCCCTTCCTATTCTCAGTAACCACTTCTAATTCTTAATCACTTCTTAAGACTGAGGTTTAAGCAATTTTTGGTGGCAATATGTTTTCCTACTTTTTGTAAAAATAAAAAAAAATTTTATGTGCTTATGGTTGTTAAAATAATATATTCAAATAGATGTCTGGGTGGGTCAGTGGTTGAACATCTGCCTTCAGCTCAGGTCATGATCCTGGGGTCCTGGGATCGAGTCCCACATCGGGCTCCCTGCAGGAAGTCTGCTTCTCTCTCTGCCTGTGTCTCTGCCTCTCTCTGTGTATCTCTCATGAATAAATACATAAAATCTTAAAAAAATATATGAACTGTTAAAAAGTATTCCAACAATTACAGCAAAATAGCTAAAACATCTACCCTTCCAAAAAAGCTTTAAAAAGTTAAAACATCTTAATTTGGGTCACTTTGAAATAACAAGCATTAGTATTTTAGGGTACATCCTCTTGGATTTTTTTTCTAAGACAGTACATATATTGAATAATATGTAATAGATTATAGTCATAAAAGTTGTATTATAGTATATATTAAATAAATATCAACTTCTTTTTTTCACTCTGCATTAGCTCATGTATATCTTTCAGTATCTAAATACAGATCCTCATCATATGTCGAAATGGCCCAATAGAATTCTCTAGATTTTATGGATGAACTTTAACTAGTTTCCTCTTGGTAGATCTGTTATTTTTCTCTGCTACAAAAATTAAACATATTTTGAGCTTGTTATTTCCTTATCCACATGCAGTTTGTATTTTGTGCAGCTTGAATCAATTATTTGTTGCCTTACATGTTTGTTTGTTTGTTTGTTTGTTTTTTCTCCTATAAATAAATTTAAGCACCCTCAACTAATCACTCATGGGCAACTACATCTACAAGAGTTGGCCTGATCCTGTAGGGATCAACAGGAGGGGATGTGAATCTGGGTGTCACTGCCACCATTCTTTTTCACAGCTTATTGAATTATCCTCCCTGTTCCTCATTGTGATACGCACATTCGTCAGTGGGTATACATGTATGTATGTGTGCACACATAAAAGTATGCACGTCCATAACAAACCATTTTAGGAAACTGAAGTTCTCCTTCCACATAACGCTGACCAAATACATTCCCAAACATGCTGATTTCAACATTTTGTGGATACTCCCACAGTTGGCTATTATCTTTGGAAAGTATGTTTCAAATATCAAGTCCAAATATGAAAAATATTTTGAGTGTTCTAACAAAGCGAAAAATGGCAACACCAGCATTATAAATAAAGCATACTTTAGTCAAGTTTTTCAGAAAATAACCTCACTTGGAAAAATCATCTTTCAAATTCTTCATTTTAGAGACACATATACATCTAGTGCAATTGCTGGGAGATAGTATAGCGGTTGTCACTACCAGCATAATGCAGTGTGACTTTTTTTGCTGAATACTGTGTTCATATGCATTTTGACTTTTGTTATTTATAATAATTCTGTGAGGGGAGCTGGGCAATCTTATTATCTCCATTTCATAGATTCATAGATGAGAACCCTGACCCTAGAAAGGTTGATGACTTGTCTAAGGACACCTTCAGCATGGGATGGGAAGATGTCTGAGTCAGACTCTGGAGTTTTTGTTTTTGTTTGTTTGTTTTTTTAAATCTCATATGCTTTGCTAGCATAGGTGCCACTGGTTCACTTATAGCTCCATAAAGTCTGTCTGTTGTGGTAGTTTTCCCTTACTGCAGAGTTTGGGTCCATGAGCATCATTTGGAATGAGATCATTTTCCTATAAGACTTTTGTTAATAAAACTGTTCCACAACTGATTCACTAGATATCGGTCAAGCATGAGTTTGCCTCCTTGGTCGTTGGCATTTTTAAATGTTTCTAGGGGCTTGGTTATGGGGAAAAGAGTTACCTCTGACATACTTTATTTTCCAATAATTTTGTCACTGGGCTGGTGTGACTGTTAGATGTACACATCCCCTCTACATCCATTGCTAGCTGCCCTCTCTGGGTGCCTCTATAAGACCATGCACCATAGTTCTTTATCAATCTATGTATCTTATTACAAAAATATATCAGACCATGCTTTGCTGATAATCCTTAAGCCAATCTATGTTCAGTTGCAACCACTGTTAACATTTAGATGGAGTTCTCCCATTTTTTTTTTTCACAACCTCTCCAATTTTTTTTTTACTGCCATACTTGCTTTTGGTTTGTTTTTAAAAATTTGTGTCAGATTGTAATGAAAAAAGTTTGTATTCTGCTTTTTAAATGTAGTTATATCATAACCATTTCCCCATGTCATTAAATAAATCAAAGCACATTCTTATGGTAGACAATTTTACAGCTACGTTTATAAAAATATTTAACCATTCTTCTATTTTAGGCCCTCTGATTGTTTAAGCAAGATTGTGACAATGATGAAGGACAGTAAGCCTGGATCATTTCCTGAAAGTTGCTAGCAACTTATGTTTCATTGATGGTGCATGAGAATGTCTTTGTCATGGACTCTTCTAAAAGTCTCATCACCTTTAAATATTTTATTAAAATTCCTTGCCAATTTTTAAAACCAAAATAATACCTTATTTTATTGTAGTCACTGGATGTGGACATGTTTGCTCTTCTGAGGTCTACTAGAAGCCATTCCAATTCCTTTGCTTTGTGGTATTTGCCATCCTTCCCTTTGGCCCATTTCTTACCTTAGGAAGAAGGGAAGGTGGTCTGGCCCAGGCACTGTTGGTGAGGTGTTGACTTGCACAGCTCCCACTTACTGTTCATTCACAGGTTAAGGGGAATGTTCTCTCACCTGCATCTCCTGGCCCAACCGATATGCCACCCAGTTAGGTTCTGCCAAACTGAGTTCTCTCCCCTCTCTGACAAATGGGAATGCTCAAGTACACAACAGAGCTCCCTTCTTCAGAATGTCCTGTGACTTAGTCTGTTTTATTGGTGTTTTACTTCATAGGCCCATAGCTCCTGGGAGGCACTGTGCCATAGCCACCATCATGCCAGGCTGTCTTGGGGTTAGGAATTGCACTTGTTTTGATGAGAAAAGAAGCATCTAAAAAGAAAAAGATACCTCTTGGGCATCTGGGTGGCTCTGTCAGTTAAGCATCTGCCTTCGGCTCAGGTCATGATCCCAAGGTCCTGGGATCAAGACATGCATAGGGTGCCCTGCTCAGCAGGGAGTCTGTTTCTGCCTCTCCCTCACCACTCATGCTCAAGCTTTCTCTCTCTCAAATACATAAATAAAATCTTTTTTTAAAAAATGATACTCCTGCAACAGAAGGAGAGTTCTCAAGTTGCTTGAAGTTCTCATCCTTCAACAAAAGGGCTGACAATAAGGAACACACGGAGTCTCAGGCTCTCTTTTCAAGTGTCAGGGGTAGTCTGTTTCAGGTGGCCATGCATGAGTCACCCACTAGTCCATAGTTCTGGAAGTAATAGAAATCTTCTCTAGGTTGGTGGCCTGTATCTGTTTCAATGTGAGACAGTTTCTTCTTTCATTGGATGCATCTTTACAGATATTTTGGATTGGAGTATCAGAAGATTCCATCAGTGAATCATAACAACGCTCTTCAATTTTTATTTAAAATTAGAAGCTTCCATTGGTTTATTTTATTTTAAGGGCAGTATCTGTCACCTGGGACTATTATTTGTACAGACAGCATACCTTTATGTTTCTCTTGCCTTTAAAACTAAGAGAACTTTTTGCCACCCAGAGAGCATGTCATCCATTTCTTGTTCCATGTTCTGTAACAGCATTTTGCACAGCAGATGGTTTTTCATGCTGACTTCCTCAGAAGAACCTGCCAAGTAAGGGAGAGAGTTGATATTTTTTCCTTCTTTGGAACACCCACCGTGTTCCATTAACCACCATGGAGGCCACCAAGCTCTCTGGACAGTGACCCTTATGCTCTGTAAGGCTTATTTGGCCCTTACACACATCAAAAGACAAAAAATAATGCAACATCAAGCACCTTTATTTTTTTTAAATGTTACAAGTTTGGTGATTAAAAATAATACCTCTAATTCTAATTTTTCTCTTTTTGATGTGTATAACTTTGCCATTTTTGGTTTTCGTGGATTGCCTTGGAATAGAGTTCCTCTTTCCTCATTCATGAAGTGTGGTCCTGTTTTATCTTTTCATTCCCTCTGGGGAGGATTTTTCCTTCAAGTTGCCTATAACCTTCTAGTTTCCAGTGTCTTCTCCCCACCTCTGACAACCTGCATGACTTTTAAAAATCATCTTGCACCATCCTGCCTTTCTCTTCCCAGAAGCTTTCCTTGATCCAACCTGTTTAGAAAAAATCATAGTGTGATTTCTGCTTCCACTGCTCTTCTGGTATTGCTTTCTGAAAGGCCATCTGTACGTTTCTGAATCAGTGGAGTGTCCCTGCCTCTATTCTTTGAACCCTCTGTGGCATTTGGTACCTGTCATCATCTCTGCTTCCTATGGAAGCTGTCCTCTTTGGAGTCTGTGACCTGGATTCTGCTCCCAAGGGTGATCTGTGACACTGTCAGGGCCACAACTCTGTAACCAACTTGTGCATGGCACTGAGTGGGGCGCATGACACTTTAAGGTTTTCCTGTTTGTTAAAGTTGGGTTATAAAATCTACTTCAGAGATACATTATGAAGATCATAATGAGAAGGCCTCATGGATACAAGGATGCTACTTCTCATTCTTTCCTTGTAATGACGGCTCTTCCTTCTCTTGACACTTAAATGTACCCCCTTTCTAGGATATACAATTTATATCCTAATTGTACAATACATCCTAGTCATACATCCTAATTGTAATGACTTGCTGGTATATCTTCCTAGTGACCTAGAAATTCAAGCTGCTCTCCACAGATGGAGTCTAGAAAAATAGCTCCAACTTCCCCCTACCTTGGCCTTCATGACCCATCAGTCAGTCATCACGTTACATGGTGATATCTAGTGAATCCAGTCAACCTACCGTGCCTCTGTAATAATTTCCTGGACCATCATGAGATTATCTCTGTGAACCCCGTCATGGTCCTCAGATTTGCTTGGTTCCACTTTGTCATACACAGGGCCACTGCCAGGTCAGTATTTCAATGGGCATCTCTGATTATGGCTTTTCTCTGTGTAACTGCCCCTAACTCTTTACACTGATCCTACATTCTAGCCAAATGGGTTTACTCACTGTCCCCTGCCTCTACCTTTGAATCGGATGGATGTACTGGTTTGCTCCATTCCAATGCTATTCTGCCTTTATTAACATCTGTTGCAATTCGGATCCTTGTTTATGCCTCAGTTGAAATACCACTGTTGACAGGAGACATTCGTGGACTCATCCAATTCTACATGAAATTTCCTTCCTCTGACCCTCTTATAGCACTTTACTTCTTTCTCTCTAATGACACATATGGCACAGGGATTTGTAACTATGCACATATTGTATATTTGTCTTACTCTTTCTACTGAGCTCTTTCCCCCTTGAGCTCTGGGACCACAGATTACTCACCTGTGTATTAGTTATAATGCTTATATCTTTGGCTTGCATGAAGAGGATGATTGATCAGTATTTATCAAATCAGCCTCTGTGTTGTGATAGTAAATAATGATGTGTGTATAATGCAAACTCACTTTCCTATTTTTCACCACATTTGCTGCATCCTTTTGGAAATTTGGAGGAAATAAATTTTTAATTATTGTTAAAAATTATAATAACTCTTTACATCTTCAAATGTATAAATAAGAGCAAGATATTCTTGAACTTTAGGTTATAAAGAGAAGAAAGAAAGAGGCACACTGAACAATTCCTTTTACGTTTCATCCTGGTTAGAAGCCAACGTAAATGCTTGTGCTACATGAACAAGCATATTTCCTGCCGTGAAGCCTTGGCTGTTTATCCTGGGACCCCTCTCCACCACTGGCTGCCCTCAAACAACTATTAACCCCTGCTTTGAGCCAGCAAACCAGATGTGAGTTTTTTTCAGCAAATTATTGGTTATTTCGCCACATGTCGTTTTTTTGCAGTTAAGTGTTTCCAGCTTCTCAGAGCATTCCACAAGAATAACATCATATTTTTCCTCCAACCTGTTAATTAACATAATTATTTATCAGCTCTAAACCACAGCTTGAGTTTGTTAAGTGGCTAGCAGAACGTATATTCACTGGATGGAACACAGTTCTGCTAGAGAACAAGGTAACAATAAAAAATTAATTAAAATTAATTAATTAATTAAAAGTAAATTTAAAAATAAAGTAAAAGAGAGTTTTGTCAAGGAGGAGGGACACTTCATTCCTCCTTTTGCTTCTGGGGATCCATCACTCTTTGCTCAGGCTATTCCCCAGGTATTGGCTTGATGTCCCTAATACTTTTCTCATCATTGAGGCAGCATGGTTTCCAGAATGAAGGGTTTCTTGTGCCATCTCTAGCTCCAGTGTTTGAAATCTGTTTTTGTAGTTCCAAAGGGTTAAAGGGTGAAGAGGGTTAAGCTCTATTTTTCCTGCCACTCCCCAAATCTGCAGGTTCTTAGGCTTAGCAGAGTTCCTCTTGATATCCCTGCCCACCATACTCCCCAGAGTTACTGTTTTTGCATTTACTGGGTGAGAATAATTGTGCCTTTCCTTTACATCAGCAGTTCTCAAAGTGCTTTCCAGGACCTCCGAAAGTCCCTCTTTCGGGGAATCTGCTAGGTCAAATCTATTTTTTCAAGATGGTCAGATACTACTTGTCTTCTTCCCTCTTGTCATTCTCTTACCAGGATACAATGGAGTTTTCCAGCAGATCAAATACAGAAACAGAAATGAGAGTCCAGCTATCTTCTATGGAGCCAGATAGGAGTGTGATATACAAAAGGGCAAAAGCAGTGCCATCCTTCTCACTCATATTTTTTTGTTTTGAAAAATATACTTATTCACAAAAGTATTATTTTACATTAACACATAATGTTTTCCTGTTATTTTGTAAAGATTTATTTATTTATTTTAGAGAGAGAGAGCTGGGGGAGGGGCAGAGGGAGAGAATCTCAAGCAGATCCCCTCAAGCAAGCTCCCCTCTGTTGAGTGCAGAGCCTGATATGGGGCTCTATCTCAGGACCCTGAGATCATGACCTGAGCTGAAAGCAAGAGTCAGATGCTCAACCAATTGAGCTGTCCAGGTGCCCCTTGCTGTTATTTTTAAAGTAAATTAAGACAAGACATCGTCAGTTTTAATTTCTAATATAGTTACCATTTATAGATACTATTACCCACATAACCAAAAGCACTCTGGGAGCCTTAATAATTTTAAAAGTGTGAATAAGCACTGAAACCAAAAAGTCTGAGAATCAGGGCCTGTCACATATCATTTACATGAAATGTCCTTGTCTTAGCAAGCTTCCATTATTATATGAGTCCAATGGCATGTTCCTTAGAAGAGAAGTCAAATACACCAGGCATGTGTAAGTGTGTTAACACTTTGACAAGGGCTATAACAAATGGTTCCATCATCCATGGAGATGACCTCTGACCACCCTGAGCCAGCTTGCTCTAGAAAGTAACCTCATGCATGATCATGCTCTTATGGGCAGAAGCCAAAGGGCTGAATATGAGAGAAGCTGGTGGCTATGGGTCCAGGAGAAGGGAAAGACAGTCTTGGACTTGGATTGGTGCCTGGGGATACAAACACTCATGGGGAGGAACACTGGCTATCTACAAAATTTTTCTCTTTGGTATTATTCCTTGAGAGCAGAAAATCCGTTTTCGGAATTCAGCTCTTGCCTGCACTGCGGTTTTTGTGAAGACAATAATTAGTAGCTTTCAGTGGATTTCATGTGAAAGTCAAAGTGGCTCCAGGCTGGACCAGAGATGGATACATGTCCAAATGTTTAAGCAGAAATTTAAATAGCTGAACCACAAAATATTTGGATTTGATTCCAATTCCCGTAAAGTAGGTGCCATCTTGGAACTTCCTGTGACTGTATTCTGCTTTTCTCAGAGCTCATTGACAAAAAGTCTTTCCAGCAAGCAGTGCTTTATTAGCACATTAGTGCTCCCCCTCTCCATTCCATTCTAAGAAAAACCTCACACACCCACAGCCAAAATTCATTTCCATTCTATTTGCAGAATCCAAATAATAGCTTATTCACACCAGATTTGACAAAAGTCATAGTCTCCTTAGGAGTAGAAACAAGTATAGCTTTATTCAACGAATTAGTTTTTATTGAATAACCCAAGACATCACATGATAAGAATGAAGAGACACCCAGCCCAGTCTTTGAGCGCTGGGTTGTAAGTCCCTTAAACATTAATATTCAGATTTCAATGATTCATTGTTTCTTCCTGCTCATACATTGCTACACATACCTCAAAATTACCTTCAATAATTTTAGGACCCTTTAAGGTGAGGATGCTTGGTTATGTCCAATCAGCTTAGAAATTAGCTCCTAAGTACATTCCTTATTTATCCAACCTAAATAGCACTTTCCAGCTCTGATACTTTCAGAATGCTATATGTAGCACTGAATTCTACTCCTGAAACTAATATTACACTGTATGTTAATTAATTAGAATTTAAATAAGAGCTTGAAACATAAAAAATACAGAATGTTATTTGTCATTATTTGAGCTTGTCTTTCTTATTTATAGGTGTGTGTTCTGACACCCTTTTTGTTAGAATGGAACTCCATGAAGCAGGAACGTTATATTCCTTAGTGCCAAAGCAGTGACTGGTACATAGTAGGCTCTCAGTATTTGTTGACTAGAAGAATGAAGTTGCAATATCCTTTCTGAAAACACTTTTTCTCCGGACATAGCCACTTACCTCTGATGGGTCCACTCTGAATCTCAGGGTTTTAAGTTCTACTAACATCTGTGGTTGTATCTTAGGGGGGGGGGGGACAGGCTCAGAGAGAAGCATAAGGCAGGGGATTCTATCACCAAACTGCCCATAGTCAACTTGTGAACAGTATCAGTCAGGGTCCTTCAGGGAGCAAAAGTTAACCCTAAGTGGACAATTTGAGGAGAGGGTAATAAAGGGACTATCTATAAAGGTGCAGGAAAGGTTTAAAGAATCTAATGAAGGATGCTGTTGTCCACTTTGGCTAATGATGCCGGGAGCTGTTCTCTTTCTGGAATCCTGAGAATGTGATCATAGGGAGAGGGCTACCTGAGAGGGGTTGGGGCATTCGGGAGAGAAAATATGGCCACCTTTGCAAAGTGCTGCTGGAACAGAGCCAGAATTATGAAGGGAAGCTTGAGAGGCTGCCAGTGGGGAGAGGACAAAGAGAGATTGGAGCCCTCTTGGACTTGCTTGGTGGGAAAAGAAGCATTATGTACAGCAACTTCTGGATGTGTGTTTGTGATTGCCTGATGGTAATGTTGTGTTCTCAAAGTGACGACAACCACAATTACGGGCTTTATCCTGAAAAATTACCTGTAGATCCTCAGACCTGTGCTATTCTAAATTGGGAGTAGCAAAGATCTGCCTCCATTCCCACCCAGGGAGGATGAGGAGGACAGAGCAGGCAGTGTGTTGGGGAACAGGACACCCTGTCTCTCCCCATACAGAAATCATGTGTTAAAAGTGTCTGGCAACCAGTCAGTGACCACAACATGGTCAGTAATAATTGTATTAGACTCCCAATAGATAGTTGGGCTTTTGTAGGTTTTTGTGGCCTCTCTTAGACACTTGAAACAAGTGGAACTGGAATTTGTGAGTGATCTTTCAGTGATATCATCCAGAGTTGTCCTCAAAAGAAGCAGATCTATCACACTCAGAAAGTCTGGCTCCAGAGCCTTTGCTCTTAAAGCATTTGTGGGTGCCATACTTGTGTCTCTTTGGTTTCTGCTGTTCTTGGGCACCAACAGCTCCTTACTGCTCCCTAGGCTCTCTCCTGATGAATCTCTGACTGGAGGCTCCAGTAGACCAGAAGCACTGAGGAGTTAAAACTAAGGAACATCTCTCCACCAACAGTCAAGATTTGGTCACTGGAGTGACTCATTCCTCCAGTGGGAGAACTCCCATACCAGTTCTTCACCGTCTTGCATGGCTTCCTGGTGGGACTCAGCCTTGGGAGTCTTGCTCACCCACAGCATGACCTTACTCATTCCTGCACCCTGATTTGCTGTCTTCCCTTCTCTGGCCTGCTGCCAACTCCTCTCCTAGTTCTTTGTGGGATCTTCACCCTCACAAACTGTTTATACTCAGATTCCTGTCTCATGGCCACTTCGGGAGCAAAACAAGCTTAACATATTGCCCAATCTGATCTCCTTACCTTAAATCTCCCTCCTTGCTCTAGTGTTTTCAACTTTCTCGTAAACTCCTCCATTAGGAAACAATCTTATATTGATTATTCATACCTTCAAGTGAATTGAAGTTAAAGTGTCATGATTCTCAAAATTTCTTACATTTAATACAGTCAACCAAACTGATTATGCTTTACCTTTATCCTTCATGAGCTCTAGGAAGAATTCAACAGAATTGACTTTCTTTTACTTAAATCATTCTTCTGCTTTGCATTCCAAAGTATCACCAAGCTCTGTCCCTCTTTTATCTTCAATGACCTGCTATGTGTTCATTCTTTGGAAAACAGCTACTTTTTGGAAAAAGAAAGGAAGGACACGTGTATGATTCTTGTCCCTTTGCTCTTCCTCTCCACCTGCTGGAAGTAGTCCGTTGGTTTTTATGGTGTTAGTGATTGCATTTAAGCTGATCTAAATCTGTATCACCATAACTGGCTTTTCATCAGAATCCGTGTCTCCCATTTTTTATGTTTCAAACATTTCTATATACATGCCCCTTTTTCTCAAGTACAGCCTGTGTATATAAAGGATAATTCTTGATCTTCACTTTAAAATATCTCCTTTTGGGATGACTGGGTGGCTCAGCGGTCTGCCTTTGACTCAGGATGTGATCCCAGAGTCCTGGGATCGAGTCTTGCATCAAGTTCCCTGCATGGAGCCTGCTTCTCCTTCTGCCTATGTCTCTGCCTTTCACTCTCTCTCTGTGTCTCTCGTGAATAAATAAATAAAATCTTTACAATAAAACAAAATAAAATATCCCCTTTTATTAAGTTGCCTATTTATATGAAAGGTAACACCATTCTACAATCATCTATCTTTAAAAGTCAGCAGTCAGGTGTGACTCGTCCTTCTCTTTTGGCTCCTCAACCCCTTATCACTTCCTAACTCTTCTCTAGCCACAGAATCTGTCTAGTTTGCCCAATAGAAGACTGGGCTAATTTTCCTCAAATTCTGCATACATCATGTCCCTATTGTAGCACAAAACAAAACAAAACAAAACAAAACAAAAAAACAACAAAAAAACCAATAGTTCTCAACTGACTTTAGGATAAAATTCAAATTTCTCAGAACCGTGTGTGTGCTTTCCTGTCTTTCTTCTTTTTAAATTTTATTGCTTGAAAAACCTGTTCTGGTCTAATTAAAAACTCTTTATTCAATTTATTTTTCTTTATTTTTCCAAAACAAATTCTCCTTTCCAGCCAGACTGGTTGATCCAGTGTCCCTAAACATCATGCTTACTCTTATCTCTGGGTTTCTGCTCACTATGTATAGTGGAGAACATATTTTGAGCCCTTACTGAGTGGTAGGTGTTACATAAAATACTCTCATTGTATATTAGCTCATTTTTTCTCTACTGTAGCTCTACAAGCTAAAAATTATTGTCTATACTTTATAGATAAGAAAGTGAGGAATGAAGAACTTAAGGTACATTGCACATCACGTAGCTGGTAAGTGGTAGAACAAGATGAGAACTCCCTTCTGCCTCAGAACTGTTAAGGAAATACCCCGCCTCCTCCAAACCTGAAGATCTTTTCAATATCATGTCCTTTCAGTGTTATACTGGAGCTTTGTCTAACGGGCTTCAAGAAAGCACCTGATTCCTCAGGAAAATGTACTTTTGTTTGACTTCCAATTGACCATTGATCGGGACCCAGATTCCATAAAGTTATGTTAACTTAGTGAAGATTGTTAAGTTGCAAATGATATTTATGCAGTAGAGATGTAAAGATTTGTGTCCAGTAGAAAAAGGAGCCCCGGGATCCCTGGGTGGCGCAGCGGTTTGGCGCCTGCCTTTGGCCCAGGGCGCGATCCTGGAGACCCGGGATCGAATCCCACATCGGGCTCCTGGTGCGTGGAGCCTGCTTCTCCCTCTGCCTGTGTCTCTGCCTCTCTCTCTTTCTCTCTGTGTGACTATCATAAATAAATAAAAATTAAAAAAAAATTTAAAAAAGAAAAAGGAGCCCCAAAAGTTATAGTTTTCTTGTCCTATAGAACAAGAACCAATTTTATTTTTAACTTTGCAATTTCATTTCGACATTTTGACTCTAATTAACAACAAGTCTTTTGATTTCTTCTTTATTCTGTTGAGTCAGCGTTATTATACTACTGATTTCCTCATTAATGGGCTAAGTGGATCTTAGAAAGATGTATGTTCTATATTTTTACAAAAGTCATACTTTTAGCTTTTTGAAAATTATGCTTTGACAGCAAAGAGCTTGCACTCTGAATTATTGTGCTAATATTATTAACTCAGTACCTACCAGTTCCAGAATGCCTGCCCCTTCTCTAGCCAAACTTTCAAATTTAAATGAAGGCTCACCTCTCCTCTTGAAATCTTCCCTAAATATCCTAGCTCATGCTCATCTTTTTCTTCTCAGAACTTCTAGAATACTTACTGCTTTTAATGACACACTATTTAATTTTACCTTAGTGTCTTACTCATTTATCTAGATCTAGATGTAGCCATCCATCCATGTATTTTCTATCCCCTCCAGGTGAATAGAGAGAACCTTATGAAGTATTACTTCAAGAAGATTTTGAAATTATTCATGCATTCTCCCAACCTACTCTGTCCCCAAGGTGCCTAGAATAGCTTTAGGCACAAGGTATATGTTCAATAAATACACAATGAGTAAAATTGAATTGAACTTTGAAGATTAGCCTTTGCTATAACTCATACTTCTCCTAAATTATATTTAAGCCACTCCAGACAAGACAGAGAGGAACTGTATCCAAGAATGAGTAGCCTTTAGGAAAGAATAATAACGATGAGGAAATTTTGTTATCACACAAGGAGGGGGAAAACATCTTATGTAAGCTCAAGGATCCTAACAGTTAACTTTAGAATTTACCCTCATAGTTAAATCTCATTCCAAATGCCACTTCTCTCAAAAGCCAGCCCAGTGGCAATCTGTGCTTTCCCCTTTTAACCACAACTCTGTTTAATTTCAAAACAAGGGCAGATAAAATATGCTAATACACAGCAAGTCTCCTATTGCTATTCATTAGGAAGTCCCTTTCCAGTGTGAAAGTCCAGTCTTCCGTGAATTCACAAACAAATGATTGCCCTTGTTACTGGCATTCCACACCGGTGATAAAACATGGGAGAGAATCAGCCTTGGCCCAATTGTGTGGGTTTTTTCCTGGAAGGTGCTGTGTTCTTTGTCTTTAATATATATGGAAATGTATCTATGTACACTTGTAGGATGTTTTAAAATAAGTGTATTTCTACCTGCAGAAACATTAGTAGAAATCCTCTGAGATTTCCATTTGGCGGTGGTGGTGGTGGTGGGAGCAGCGGCGGCGATGGTGGTGGTGATAGTGGTGTGTTTTATGAGTTCAAAGTCTTTGCGCTTGAGCTATAGGAGCCTGCTGTAAGCTGTGGACTGTTTAGCATGCCATATGGGCCACAGTCTCTGACATCTTTAACTAGAATAGCAAAGGGCTGGGAAAAGGAGCACGGTAGAGTACTAGCAGCCACGAGAGAGCAGGGTTGGAATGCTGGCTCTGACCACAAATTGGTACACAGAACTTGTGTTTTTCATTAGAGTTGCTGCAGTAATGCTGGTTTCTAACATTCCGAAGGCTATTCAGACTTATATTAAATTAAATTCTCCTTTAAAATCACTCTATGTTGGAACAACATGAAGGATCAGACTGTAATCAAGAAACTTCAGGAAATAAGAAAAACTAAGTCTAGCTCTGGCCTTTGCTTATGCTATTGGTATGAATGTGCAACACGCATTACCTGTGATTCAGTAGTTAATTTGGAATGTATCTGAAAGATACAGTATTGCTTTGAGCTTTTAATTGACTACTTAGTTCAAGTTTAATATATACAATATATGCAATTTGTGGATTATAGAAGCAACTCTGAGTGACCATAATACATTTATATACCAAAGCACAAAGATGAGAGAGTACGTTTTATACTGTGTATAAATAAACACTTATGCAAACCACATATTTGTTTAAATATACTTAAACATTCATTTGTGCAACCTACAGCTAAAAGTTCTGACTGGCAAAACTCAAGCATTAAGAAATTTGCCTCTTATTCTATAATCAAACCCTCACCATAGTCAATTCTATCATCTAGCTAGCTAACCAACTCTATTTCTCAAACACATACACATACACATACCACACACATACACAGAATTTATACCTGCACAATGTTTTGAGATCCGCAATCAAGCACATGTATTAGTCAGGCTAGGCAGGGCGATGTTGCAGTAATGGACAAATTTCAGTGGGTTAACACAGAGTTTATTTCTCCCTTATGTAAAACACCCAAGGAGTACAGACAATCTTCCGGACCGCTGTCCTCTGTGAGTTGGCTGAACAATCCAGGTCTCTTCGATCATATAACACTTCCACATCAACATGTGCATCCAGAACTGTAGCAGAAGAGAGGTAATAGCCTAGAGAGTCAACCATAGTATTATTGCCTGTTGTTCCCATGCATACTTCCTTGGCCAAAGTAAGTCATATTGCCTTATGTAACTTCAAAGAGGTAGAGAAAAGCTATCCTCCCATGTACCTGAAAGTACATATTGGTATGTGACAAAATCCTATCACATGATTAATATAACCTAATGAATGTGACTGATTTTGAAATCAATCAACTAATCAGTCTGTCTCTCTGTCACACACACACACCTGTGTGGGGGTGCGAGATTTCTGGGGCACAAGTGAAGGCCATCCTTTCTTTCTGCAAAATATACCAGCCCAGATTGACTACAGAGGCAAATGGGACATTTCTTTAACTGAAACTTTATTTATTTTTTTTAGGTATTTCACATTAGGCCAACATCCAGTCTTTAATGAGGAAGATTTTCAGTTCTCTTTCTGAAAGTAAGTTGTAAAACAACGATAGCAACAACAAAGCCACAAGTTTTTCTTTCTCAGTAAGAGTCAAGATGAGAAAAGAAAAGAGGAAGCAAGCAGGACTCAGGGAGTGTTTTTTTTTTTTTTTTTTTAACAATTTTATTTACTTAGTCATGAAAACCACAGAGAGAGAGAGGCAGAGACACAGGCAGAGGGAGAAGCAGGCTCCCTGTGGGGAGCCCAATGTGGAACTCAATCCCAGGACCCCGGGGTCATGACCTGAGCCAAAGGCAGACGCTCAACCACTGAGCCACTCAGGTGCCCCAAGAAGTGTATTTTGTTTCAAGCCAAAAGCTTGAAGGCTTGTAGGCTTGGGGTCCTCCCAAGAAAAAAGTGTATTTTCAGCTGTGATGGGTCTAACAAATGAGTAGCATGCAACAGGCTTTTCAGGTTCTAGAAAGGAGGAGTAGGGGGGTCCACTTACAAAAGGCCTTCTCAGCAGTGTTTCTCCCATGGAGGCTGAGAGAGATTGGGGCATCAGGGAGAAAAGAGACAGTCTCTGTCCAGGAGGGCTTCACAGCATCCAGGCACACTGCACGCAAGGACAAGTGCTGTTGTATATACCCAAAGCCCTGCATGACCTAGCCCCTAGCTACCCTGCTCCAGCTTGGTTTCAGGCTGCCCTGCATCCCTTCATCACCTGCCTATTGTCTCTGTTCCCACCATGCCCAATCTTATTCTAATTCTTGAGTAATGTGCCCTCCTGAACAGGGCCTTTGCATAAGCAGTGCCAAGATTGCCTTTCCTCATCTCTCCCCACGTAAGTAAAACCTATTCATTCTTCTGACCTCAACTCAAATACCACTTCTCAGAGAAACCTTCCTTGATGGTCAGAACCATCATTATTCGTGTATCACATGCCCTGCCTTTTAACAACTTCTACGGTTTGTGATTATATATGGATTGGTGTAGTGGTCTGAATAATGTTGCTCTTCTACCAGTCTTCTAAGCTTCCCAGGGACTGTATCTTTTTTCCCCTAACTTTGTATCTTTATTCTCTCTCTCCCTCTCTCTCTTTTTTTAAAGATTTTATTTATTTATTCATGAGAGACACACACACAGAGAGAGAGAGAGGCAGAGACACAGGTAGAGGGAGAAGCAGGCTCCATGCAGGAAGCCGGATGTGGGACTCGATCCCGGGACTCCAGGATCACACCCTGAGCTGAAGGCAGGCGCGAAACCACTGAGCCATCCAGGGATCCCTGTATCTTTATTCTCTATCCCAGTGGCCCAAATGTGTTAGGACTTCAATAAATATTTGCTGAATAAATGCAATATCATACAAATAAATGACCACAATCTCTCATATTTTTATAGCTCTATTTAGGTATCAAGTACTTTGCCTATATTTTCTGATTTTATATTCAAAATAGACAAGTTGAGCAGTGATACGTGCTTTTAGGGCCAAGGTGGATGGTGCTCCAAAGCTATAATTTTCTATCCAGTGCTCTGACCCTGTAAAAGTTACCACACTCCCTTGAGTCTCATCCCTCTGTATGTAAAATAAGTGCCAGATTCAATGCAATAAAGTGGTCCTCCAAATAAAGAAGAAAAAGATCAATGCCCAAGAAACAAATGGACAACTGTATAAATAGAAAATTGGTAACAGAGGAACTATGATTAAAATATATATAAAAGATATTATTCCTTAGTGAAATGCTGGGAAGCAGGTCACAAATGTACTCACGTTGTTGTTCAGATACCCAGAGGAAATGTTTCTTTATTCTAAAATGTAATCTGGTCTCCCTCTAACTCTTACTCACTGTGCACCAGGAAAAAAAAAATCCGCATCCTGATTTCAGAAAATCCACATTCTAAGAAATGTATCCCAATCTAGTAACTGTAGTCTGCAATGATGTGATCATTTAAACAGTCTGCCAATAGTTTTGTTCAATGGCCCTAGGTAAAGAGGCCTGTGTCCCAGAATTCTACCTATTTTCCTTGTTTCTCTGTAACCTGACATTGGATATAAAAAGAACATTAGTGGGTACCTGTGGTGTGAGATTAATGGGGAGGAAGCTCCAAACCTGTATATCATGTCTGTGTAATGCCTTCTACTCCAGTGTTCCTGTCCACCTGCTTTGTTGGGGACCCTGATGAAGACCATGAACTTGTCCACTATCTTTACTGACTTGGTCATAGCCAGCTGAACTCAGGGACTGGCTGTACCTCATCTCGGTGCTCACTGGCCCTCTTTCTGTCTCCTGACCACACCTTTACCCAGCCTCCTGCCTACTTCCATAGCTTCTTCTGGGGGGCCAGTACACCATGCCACAGTTGATCCCATGTCAGAACTGTTGGCTGCCAACTCAGCATCTGTACTATGAAGGAACCATGAGAGGCTTAGAATGCCAACTCAAAAGAGAACATCCTCCAGCCTCTTATGTGAAAGCTTAGATTCAATGAGGGTAATTTTGCTGGATTGACCAAAAATGGTGTGGTTGGAGCAAAGTATTTTGAGTTTAAGAAGCAGAAAATGCTTAAACCTGCAGAAAGAGGTGGCATTTAGCCAGCCAGTCTACATGAAAGAATGGGCTTCTTAGAGTTGTCTGAGGAGACATCATCTAGCATCCACTTCTCTGCAGCATGCAGGTGGGAACTGAACTGGGATGCTTTGGGGTTGAGTGAAGGATGTATCCTGGCTGGTGGTATTGAGAGCAGTAGCCAAGGACTCTGGGGACGCTTGCCCCAGAGACTTCAGGATGTTGCCTGTCTTCAAGAGAGATACAGACAGGCAATGAGCCTGTCAGAATAGATCATTGTGAAAGGAAAATACAGAACCTTCCTAGAAGGCTCTGGAAGGTGTGAGACTTCTAAAATTAGTCCTGATGGTGTGAGGTTATAAGAGAAAACCCCCAGAATCTACTGGAATGGAATTTCCCACCAGCACAGTGAGATGGAGTTTAGAGCAGATTACATTTGTTTAGGGCTAGAAATAAATGTGCTATTTCTCTCACTCTAGTGGGTGAACTAAAATTGTTACACACAAGAATGTAAATATGTAAAGAGAGGTCAGGAAAAGAGAAGAACTGAATGGTTTTCCAGAGTAACCTTTGCGGAGCAGTAGGGGTAAGCTGGAAGAGGGGAATGGCAATAGGGACCTTTCTGGGTTTTATTTATTTATTTTATTTATTTATTTTTTCCTTTCTGGGTTTTAATCTGTATTTATTTTTATTGTAGATCATTGGCCTCAAGACTCCTTTCTTGTCACTTGTGTAATAAACATATACACTAACAAGAAAATGCTTGAGTCTGATGATCCCTGTGAGTTTCTGACCACTCTGACATCCTCCCAGCTATGTAATGGTGCCCCCTGAGGCAGCTGGCTCAGCTCCGTAGGTGCTCCGCAGGTGCTCCCCACCAGGGGCCCTAACCCTCCACCACAGGACCTTGCTACTTATCCTGTTTCACCTGTGGTGCTCCCAACTTGCCCCTTAAGGTCGCCTGAGGGAGCTATCAAATCACAGGAGACTCCTAGACCCCCCTCCCAGAGACTCAATGTCCATTGGTCTCAGGAGGGCCTCAGGCCTCAGAGCTTTAAAAAGCTGCCAGGTGAGTCTAATAGCAGCCAAATTCAGAACCCTGAGAGACACTCTCTGGAGGTCAGCCTGAACACAGCAATTGCTTCCTACCTCCGTTTGTCCTCCCTCTGCCTCCTCCCTAGTCCCTGCTATTTCCTTCTGTCAAAATCCTATCTCTCCTGGAAGACTCTGCCCAAATCCTCCCTTCTCCAAGAAGACTTTGTTCCCTTCCATCCTAAGCGCCCCCCAATGGACTTTATTCATCCTTCTTGTGTGATCTTTATTTTGGCACATTTTGCACTGTAGCTAGTTGGCTGTTTGCTTATGTCCAAGACTGGAAGCTCCTTGAGGCTGGTGGCCGGGGTTTATTCCTCTCTGCCGGGCCTCTTGGGGAATACTTTGGGTCTTATACACAAACAGTGGGGAATCGAATTGCACCGAACCTTCACACTTATTTTAGTCCAACTACATCCACACAGACTAAAGTACATACGTTTTTGAGGGAAATGGAAGGATAAATGAATCATTCATTTTCAGAAAAACACAGCTAAATGCTTCTTCCTTAAGAATGTATTCCGTAGAGTTACAATCTCTGTGTACTTACTGGGTGTCCTGCCCATTGTTGGGACAGTGTCTACTTGATTGGAGGGTCTTGGATTTAGAAATTCTGACTTCGTGGAAATAAACTCATAAATTTAATCTTGTTAATGTCCTCTGGGAGGAAAAATATATCCAAAATTTTAGTTTAGTCCTACAATTATGGAGAAAACCCAAGTCCCTAAGAATCAAGAATGTGTTAAGTGGGAAAGGAGAGAAAAAATACATTCATCCTTTCCAAAATATGCACTCATTTCAAACTCTGACTCTTGGAAATGAAAGTGATAATGGAAACATTGCCATGAAGTGGTGTCATCCCATGGTCCTTGTCAGGATGCAAATCTAAATCATGCAAGCCTCTGGATTTAGCTACCAGTTTATTGGAAACACAGGGATAGATAAATACATTAAAGGACAGGACAGGGATACAGGCAGCTAACTCCAGACTGGGAAAATGTATAGGCTAAATGATGTGGTTGTGTCAAAAGATAAATTGCAAAGGGTGATAAAAAATTGCAAAGGGGAATAAAAGAAATAGAGAGGTAAGGTAAAAGAGAACTTAGGGCCATTTTTTTTTTTAAGATTTTACTTATTTATTCATGGGAGACAATACACACACACACACACACACACACACACAGAGGGAAAGAGAGAGAGAGAGAGAAGCAGAGACACAGGCGGAGGGAGAAGCAGGCTCCCTGCAGGAAGCTCAATTTGGGACTTGATCCCAGGACTCTGGGATCACGCCCTGAGCCAAAGGCAGATGCTCAATAGCTGAGCCACCCAGGCATTCCTAAGAGCCATTTTCAACCTGCTGCAATGGATGCCTTCATTATGGTCCTGATTCAAACAAAAAGCTGTAAAACAAAAAGCATTTATGAAATAATTAGGGAAATGTGAATAAATGAAATATATTTGATAATAGTAAAAAATTATATATCTTGTGATAATGGGATTATAAATATAATTATTACATATTATATAAAATACTGTTATTAAATACATACATATATAGTAGTATATATTAATATATACTGTACTTATTAATTATATCATTATATGTTAATATATGAGAATACGTATCTTATTATATGTCATAACATTATTAATATAATATGTAGTTTTATTTTGCCATAAAATGAAAGTGTTTAGCGTTTTATCTGCTCTCCCAACTCTTTACAAAACTGTTGAGGTCTCCAAGGCTGTGCTGAGCTCCACCAACTCATCCGCAGAAGTGTTATTCACCACCCCTCAGCCTGCCAGAAAATCCATTAGGTGGTCATATAAGGCCCGGGCCAGGGAATGGATGTTGAGTGTGTAATTCATGTCCTTCCATTCAGACTCTCCAGGGGACTGAAAGCTCACTTTCCTGATGGACAAGATGTCATTCTTGTCCTCTTCTTGCCCAACCTCATCTTCTGGATTGTGACAGTCCAGCAGAAGGGCCTTCTTGCCACCATTCTTTATAACTTCAGCCACAAACCTGGGAGTGGCCGTCAATTCAGGCTCCTGTTCTTCAACCATGTGTCCTTGGGAGGGCTCCTCATTCCTATCATATGTTGGTGAGATAGTCTTGTTAACGTTCCAAGTGACAGTGATCTTTTCTCCAACAGTTTTCTGCACTAATTTGGCTTCTGTCCCATTCACTTCCAGCTCGCAGCCTCCAGACATCTTAGGGAAGGGACTTGTGCTTCTGTATCTTCCTTTTCTCCTTAAGCCCATCATTTAGGAATTCAACAAATTTGTCCCCTTAAGTGTGCAGCACATCACAGCCGCAAGCGCAGGCCCCAGCACCTGGGAGTCCCAGAGCCGCCAGGCCAGTGCTCTACTAGTGGTGGACTCCTGTGGGTGCCTTGGTGCCCTAGTCTTGAAATCTCAGAGGAAAAAAAAAAAAAAAGGAAAAAGAAGAAAGAAATCTCAGAGCAACAATATAGAGTTGAAATTATATAGTATCTGGGATTTCCTTCAAAATAATCCTGGGTGGGGCATCTGGGTGGCTCAGTGGTTGAGCGTCTGGTCTGTCTTTGGCTCAGGTCATGATCCCGAGGTTCTGGGATCGAGTCCCACATCAGGCTCCCCACAGGGAGCCTGCTTCTCCTTCTGCCTGGTCTCTGCCTCTCTCTCTGTGTCTCTCATGAGTAAATAAGTTTAAAAAATCTTAAAAAAAACAACAACAATATAATCCTGGGGTCAGGGAGTAAGTGGGGGCATAGACAAAATGAGATTATCCCTGAGTTAATTTTTGAATGAGTACATGAAGTTTATTATATGATTCTTTACTTATGTCATATTGTGCAAGAGCATCTAAAGTATTTTTTAAAATATTTTATTTATTTATTCATGAGAGACACAGAGAGAGAATGAGAGGCAGAGACACAGGCAGTGGGAGAAGCAGGCTCCATTCAGGGAGCCCGACGTGGGACTCGATCCCTGGTCTCCAGAATCAGGCCCTGGGCTGCAGGCGGTGCTAAACCGTTGCACTACCGGGACTGCCCCAAGCATCTAAAATATTAACAAAAAGGCATTAAAACACATCACACTCATTTAAGTAAAAGCAAATTACTAATAAAATTGTATAATCATCACATTTAAAAAAAATATCTGGGACCGGATTAATGATAAGAACTGTTTGGGCTGCTCAACCTCTTGATTTCCTTGCAGTACCTAAGGGATAAAGCATATTCTGGCTAATAATAGGGGAAGGGTACGGGCTGGAGGGAGAAATGGTGTTGATTCAAGAAAATGTTTGACTCTTGCCTTAAAAGCTGATTAAAACAGAAATTAGAGTTTCAAAAAATTAAGACAGTCTGGAGGGGTGGTGGGTGGGGGGAAGGGATAATTGGGTGGAGGGCATGAGATGGAATGAGCAGTGGGTGTTATAAGCAATTGATGAATCACTAAATTCTACCCCTGAAACTAATAAAAAAATTAAGGCCATTTGACTTATGATAAAAAAACACTACCTGATAGTGATAAGAAACACCTGGAGGTTTCATCTGAAGGTTACGAAGTGAAAAATATAGCAAAGAACAATTGGTTTTTACAAACTTTCTTTTTTTAATAATATATTTTTTTAAATTTTTTATTTATTTATGATAATCACACACACACAGAGAGAGAGAGAGAGAGAGAGAGGCAGAGACATAGGCAGAGGGAGAAGCAGGCTCCATGCAGGGAGCCCGACGTGGGATTCGATCCCGGGTCTCCAGGATCGTGCCCTGGGCCAAAGGCAGGCGCCAAACCACTGCGCCACCCAGGGATCCCTAATAATATTTTTTTATTGGTGTTCAATTTGCCAACATACAGAATAACACCCAGTGCTCATCCCGTTAAGTGCCCCCCTCAGTGCCCGTCACCCATTCACCTCCACCCCCCGCCCTCCTCCCCTTCCACCACCCCCAGTTCATTTCCCAGAGTTAGGAGTCTTTATGTTCTGTCTCTTTTTCTGATATTTCCTACCCATTTCTTCTCCCTTCCCTTCTATTCCCTTTCACTATTATTTTTATTCCCCACATGAATGAGAACATACACTGTTTGTCCTTCTCCGACTGACTTACTTCACTCAGCATAATACCCTCCAGTTCCATCCACGTTGAAGCAAATGGTGGGTATTTGTCATCTCTAATGGCTGAGGAATATTCCATTGTATACATAGACCACATCTTCTTTATCCATTCATCTTTCGATGGACACCGAGGCTCCTTCCACAGTCTGGCTACTGTGGCCATTGCTGCTAGAAACATCGGGGTGCAGGTGTCCCGGCGTTTCATTGCATCTGTATCTTTGGGGTAAATCCCCAGCAGTGCAATTGCTGGGTCGTAGGGCAGGTCTATTTTTAACTCTTTGAGGAACCTCCACACAGTTTTCCAGAGTGGCTGCACCAGTTCACATTCCCACCAACAGTGTAAGAGGGTTCCCTTTTCTCCGCATCCTCTTCAACATTTGTGGTTTCCTGTCTTGTTAATTTTCCCCATTCTCACTGGTGTGAGGTGGTATCTCATTGTGGTTTTGATTTGTATTTCCCTGATGGCAAGTGATGCAGAGCATTTTCTCATGTGCTTGTTGGCCATGTCTATGTCTTCCTCTGTGAGATTTCTGTTCATGTCTTTTGCCCATTTCATGATTGGATTGTTTGTTACTTTGCTGTTGAGTTTAATAAGTTCTTTATAGATCTTGGAAACTAGCCCTTTATCTGATACGTCATTTGCTAATATCTTCTCCCATTCTGTAGGTTGTCTTTGAGTTTTGTTGACTGTATCCTTTGCTGTGCAAAAGCTTCTTATCTTGATGAAGTCCCAATAGTTCATTTTTGCTTTTGTTTCTTTTGCCTTCGTGGATGGATCTTGTAAGAAGTTACTGTGGCCGAGCTCAAAAAGGGTGTTGCCTGTGTTCGCCTCTGGGATTTTGATGGAATCTTGTCTCACATTTAGATCATTCATCCATTTTGGGTCTATCTTTGTGTCTGGTGTAAGAGAGTGGTCTAGTTTCACTCTTCTGCATGTGGATGTCCAATTTTCCCAGCACCATTTATTGAAGAGACTGTCTTTCTTCCAATAGATAGTCTTTCCTCCTTTATCGAATATTAGTTGACCATAAAGTTCAGGGTCCACTTCTGGGTTCTCTATTCTGTTCCACTGATCTATGTGTCTGTTTTTGTGCCAGTACCACACTGTCTTGATGACCACAGCTTTGTAGTACAACCTGAAATCTGGCATTGTGATGCCCCCAGATATGGTTTTCTTATTTAAAATTCCCCTGGCTATTTGGGGTCTTTTCTGATTCCACACAAATCTTAAAATAATTTGTTCTAACTCTCTGAAGAAAGTCCATGGTATTTTGATAGGGATTGCATGAAACGTGTAAATTGCCCTGGGTAACATTGACATTTTCACAATATTAATTCTGCCAATCCATGAGCATGGAATATTTTTCCATCTCTTTGTGTCTTCCACAATTTCTTTCAGAAGTGTTCTATAGTTTTTAGGGTATAGATCCTTTACCTCTTTGTTCTATAGTTTTTAGGGTATAGATCCTTTACCTCTTTGGTTTATTCCTAGGTATCTTATGCTTTTGGGTGCAATTGTAAATGGGATTGACTCCTTAATTTCTCTTTCTTCAGTCTCATTGTTAGTGTATAGAAATGCCACTGACTTCTGGGCATTGATTTTGTATCCTGCCACACTGCCAAATTGCTGTATGAGATCTAGCAATCTTGGGGTGGAGGCTTTTGGGTTTTCTATGTAGAGTATCATGTCATCGGCGAAGAGGGAGAGTTTGACTTCTTTTTTGCCAATTAACTGCCTTTAATGTCTTTTTGTTGTCTGATTGCTGAGGCTAGGACTTCCAGTACTATGTTGAATAGCAGTGGTGAGAGTGGACATCCCTGTCTCATTCCTGATGTTAGGGGAAAGGCTCCCAGTGCTTCCCCATTGAGAATGATATTTGCTGTGGGCTTTTCATAGATGGCTTTTAAGATGTCGAGGAAAGTTCCCTCTATCCCTACACTCTGAAGAGTTTTGATCAGGAATGGATGCTGTATTTTGTCAAATGCTTTCTCTGCATCTAATGAGAGGATCATATGGTTCTTGGTTTTTCTCTTGCTGATATGATGAATCACATTGATTGTTTTACTAGTATTGAACCAGCCTTGTGTCCCAGGGATAAATCCTACTTGGTCATGGTGAATAATTTTCTTTTTTTTTTTTTTTTTTTTTTTTTTTTATTCAAGAGCACTTCAGTTTTATTTTAAGTGTTTTACCAAGACTTACCAAATATGAAAATTACTTTTAGATCTGGTGGATATTTTACTTTGATGTTTTTCAGATTTTTAAACTAAATATTTGATTATAAAAAAATAAATTGCTCAACTATGAAGAGATTAAAGTATACATATTCAAAGTACAATTTATACCAAGAATGAAATTTACTGTTGCTTTACAGGGAATATAATGGAACTCTTGCTATAAGCACTTAAAAAAAAAAGCCTAAGATTATAAATAACACGTTATTTAAGAGTGAATAGACTCAGTTGGTTAAGTATCTGACTCTTGATCTCAGCTCAGGTCTTCATCTCAAGGTCGTGAGTTCAATTCCCCGTTTCATAACCCAAGTAATTAAAGTAATGAATGAATGAATTCATTCGTATTAAATTAAATTCATAAATGAATTTAATAAAAAATCTTTTTAGCATAGAAGAGGTAAAAAAAAAAACAACCAAAAATTTTCATGCCAAAACTTCTTATTCTTAGCAGATTCATGAAACAAAAATGATGGATTATAGAAAGAAACTGGGAATATTATAAGAGTAATGAAAGCTGTACCAAAATATCAAGTTTGATACCCTAAGGAAAACAAAAGATCATTTCCAACAGTTTTTCTAAGGACTTGACATTTGTTATAAATGTTTAGAACAAGAAGAGCTTGTTGGCTTCTAGAAAGCCTACTGACATATGTCTGTTTTTTCACAGTGTGTACTCATCCTGACAATAAGAACAATTATTTCAGAAAACACTTCCATACAACATTTCATAAAACAATAATTAGTTGGTCTGTAGGTCACCATAAATGTTATCTTCTGCTGTCTCTCTCTCTCTCTTTCTCTCTCTCTCATTTCTGAACTCCAAACATATGTACACTATATTTGAGTTCTTTCCAGTTTTTGAATGGATGCTTGTATTGCGATGTATTTCCCCCTTAGGACTGCTTTTGCTGCATCCCAAAGATTTTGAACGGTTGTATCTTCATTCTCATTAGTTTCCATAAATCTTTTTAATTCTTCCTTAATTTCCTGGTTGACCCTTTTATCTTTTAGCAGGATGGTCCTTAACCTCCATGTGTTTGAGGTCCTTCCAAACTTCTTGTTGTGATTTAGTTCTAATTTCAAGGCATTATGGTCCGAGAATATGCAGGGGACAATCCCAATCTTTTGGTATCGGTTCAGACCCGATTTGTGACCCAATATGTGGTCTATTCTGGAGAAAGTTCCATGTGCGCTTGAGAAGAATGTGTATTCAGTTGAGTTTGGATGTAAAGTTCTGTAGATATCTGTGAAATCCATCTGGTCCAGTGTATCATTTAAAGCTCTCGTTTCTTTGGAGATGTTTTGCTTAGAAGACCTATCGAGTATAGAAAGAGCTAGATTGAAGTCACCAAGTATAAGTGTATTATTATCTAAGTATTTCTTCACTTTGGTTAATAATTGATTTATATATTTGGCAGCTCCCACATTCGGGGCATATATATTGAGGATTGTTAAGTCCTCTTGTTGAATAGATCCTTTAAGTATGATACAGTGTCCCTCTTCATCTCTCACTACAGTCTTTGGGGTAAATTTTAGTTTATCTGATAGAAGGATGGCTACCCCTGCTTTCTTTTGAGGACCATTCGAATGGTAAATGGTTCTCCAACCTTTTATTTTCAGGCTGTAGGTGTCCTTCTGTCTAAAATGAGTCTCTTGTAGACAGCAAATAGATGGGTCCTGCTTTTTTATCCAGTCTGAAACCCTGCGCCTTTTGATGGGGTCATTAAGCCCGTTCACATTCAGAGTTACTATTGAGAGATATGAGTTCAGTGTCATCATGATATCTATTCAGTCTTTGTTTTTGTGGACTGTTCCACTGAACTTCTTCTTAAAGGGGAATTTTAAGAGGCCCCCTTAAAATTTCTTGCAGAGCTGGTTTGGAGGTCACATATTCTTTTAGTTGCTGCCTGTCTTGGAAGCTCTTTATCTCTCCTTCCATTTTGAATGAGAGCCTTGCTGGATAAAGTATTCTTGGTTGCATGTTCTTCTCATTTAGGACCCTGAATATATCCTGCCAGCCCTTTCTGGCCTGCCAGGTCTCTGTGGAGAGGTCTGCTGTTACCCTAATACTCCTCCCCATAAAAGTCAGGGATTTCTTGTCTCTTGCTGCTTTAAGGATCTTCTCTTTATCTTTGGAATTTGCAAGCTTCACAATTAAATGTCGAGGTGTTGAACGGTTTTTATTGATTTTAGGGGGGGATCTCTCTATTTCCTGGATCTGAATGCCTGTTTCCCTTCCCAGATTAGGAAAGTTTTCAGCTAGAATTTGTTCAAATACATATTCTGGCCCTCTGTCCCTTTCGGCGCCCTCGGGAACCCCAATTAAACGTAGGTTTTTCTTTCTCAGGCTGTCGTTTATTTCCCTTAATCTATCTTCATGGTCTTTTAATTGTTTGTCTCTTTTTTCCTCAGTTTCCCTCTTTGCTATCAACTTGTCTTCTAGGTCACTCACTCGTTCTTCCACCTCGTTAACCCTCGTCGTTAGGACTTCTAGTTTGGATTGCATCTCATTCAATTGATTTTTAATTTCTGCCTGATTAGCTCTAAATTCTGCAGTCATGAAGTCTCTTGAGTCCTTTATACTTTTTTCTAGAGCCACCAGTAGCTGTATAATAGTGCTTCTGAATTGGCTTTCTGACATTGAATTGTAATCCAGATTTTGTAACTCTGTGGGAGAGAGGACTGTTTCTGATTCTTTCTTTTGAGGTGAGGTTTTCCTTCTAGTCATTTTGCTCAGTGCAGAGTGGCCAAAAGCAAGTTGTATTGGGAAAAAGAGAAAAAGAGAGGAGAGAAAGAAGGAAAGAAAAGAGAAAGAGAAAAAAAAAGGGAAGAAAAAGAAATAAAAAACGAAAAAAAAAAAGAAAAAGAGAAAGAAAAAGAAAGGAGAAAAAAAGGGGGTGGGGGAAGGAAACAAATCAAAAAGCAAAACAAAACCAAAACAAAAAAAAAACAAACAAAAAAAGAACCACCGGGGAGTATCTTCTGATTCTGTGTTCTTTAAGTCCCTTGGCTTCTCCTGGAAGTTGTCCGTCTAGCTGGTGTTCTGGGGGAGGGGCCTGTTGTGCTGATTCTCAGGTGTTCGCAGTTGGGGGAGCTGCTGTGCCCCTGCCTGGTGCAGGGCTCAGTGGGGGTTGTTTACCCCGTGAGGCCGCAGGAGGAACAGCCCCAGTGGCGGGGCAGCTCTGGAAACCTGGATTCAGCTCCGGCAGGAACTCCGTCTGCAGGGCCTGGAGGCTCCGGGGCGGGGCCGCTGATCTGCTCAGCTCGGGGCAGGAGCGTCCTCGCTGTCCTGGGCCCTCCCGGCCTCTGCCTGTCCCGGGGGAGGCGGGATCCTGGGCTGTGTCCCGGCGCCCTGTGCTCCGGAGCCTGCGCTGTTGGATTCGCGCTCCCGCCCCGCAGCCCCCTCCGCGGAGCCGCCCCCGAGCCCCTCCGAGCTGCTCCGGGTCCCGCCGTGCGCGCTGCAGCCCTTAGGGAGCTCGGCGCACTCTCCTGGGCGCGCAGTTGCTGTTACTGTCCCGGGGAGCCCGAGGGCATCCCCGCCCTCCTGGGTCCTGCTCCACCTCCCTGCGAGCCCCTTTCCGCCCGGGAAGGTCGGTGCAGCTCCTGCGTCTCCGGGACGGGGCTCTCCTGTCCTGGGGACACTCGCCCCGGCCTCAGCCCGGCTCCTCGCGGGGCCCCTCCCCCTTGGAGGCCTTTGTTTCTTTATTTCTTTTTCCCCGTCTTCCTACCTTGATAGATGCGCGAACTCTTCTCATTGTAGCATTCCAGCTGGTCTCTCTTTAAATCTCAGGCCGAATTCATAGATTTTCAGGATAATTTGAAGGTTTTCTAGGTAGTTTGGTGGAGACAGGTGATTTGGGGACCCTACTCTTCCGCCATCTTGCTCCTCCCTCCGTGAATAATTTTCTTAATGTATTGTTGGATCCTATTGGCTAGTATCTTGTTGAGAATTTTTGCATCCATGTTCATCAGGGATATTGGTCTATAATTCTCCTTTTTGGTGGGGTCTTTGTCTGGTTTTGGAATTAAGGTGATGCTGGCCTCATAGAATGAATTTGGAAGTACTCCATCTCTTTCTATCTTTCCAAACAGCTTTAGTAGGATAGGTATGGTTTCTTCTTTAAACGTTTGATAGAATTCCCCAGGGAAGCCATCTGGCCCTGGACTTTTGTGTCTTGGGAGGTTTTTGATGACTGCTTCAATTTCCTCCCTGGTTATTGGCCTGTTCAGGTTTTCTATTTCTTCCTGTTCCAGTTTTGGTAGTTTGTGGCTTTCCAGAAATGCGTCCATTTCTTCCAGATTGCCTAATTTATTGGCGTATAGCTGTTCATAATATGTTTTTAAAATCGTTTGTATATCCTTGGTGTTGGTAGCGATCTCTCCTTTCTCATTCATGATTTTATTAATTTGAGTCTTCTCTCTCTTCTTTTTAATAAGGCTGGCTAATGGTTTACCTATCTTATTAATTCTCTCAAAGAATCAACTCCTGGTTTTGTTGATCTGTTCCACAGTTCTTCTGGTCTCGATTTCGTTGAGTTGTGCTCGAATCTTTATTAACTCTCTTCTTCTGCTGGGTGTAGGATCTATTTGCTGTTTTTTCTCTAGCTCCTTCAGGTGTAAGGTTAGCTTTTGTATTTGAGTTCTTTCCAGTTTTTGAATGGATGCTTGTATTGTGATGTATTTCCCCCTTAGGACTGCTTTTGCTGCATCCCAAAGATTTTGAACGGTTGTATCTTCATTCTCATTAGTTTCCATGAATCTTTTTAATTCTTCCTTAATTTCCTGGTTGACCCTTTTATCTTTTAGCAGGATGGTCCTTAACCTCCACATGTTTGAGGTCCTTCCAAACTTCTTGTTGTGATTTAGTTCTAATTTCAAGGCATTATGGTCTCAGAATATGCAGGGGACGATCCCAATCTTTTGGTATCAGTTCAGATCCGATTTGTGACCCAGTATGTGGTCTATTCTGGAGAAAGTTCCATGTGCACTTGAGAAGAATGTGTATTCAGTTGAGTTTGGATGTAAAGTTCTGTAGATATCTGTGAAATCCATCTGGTCCAGTGTATCATTTAAAGCTCTCGTTTCTTTGGAGATGTTGTGCTTAGAAGACCTATCGAGTATAGAAAGAGCTAGATTGAAGTCACCAAGTATAAGTGTATTATTATCTAAGTATTTCTTCACTTTGGTTAATAATTGATTTATATATTTGGCAGCTCCCACATTCGGGGCATATATATTGAGGATTGTTAAGTCCTCTTGTTGGATAGATCCTTTAAGTATGATACAGTGTCCCTCTTCATCTCTCACTACAGTCTTCGGGGTAAATTTTAGTTTATCTGATATAAGGATGGCTACCCCTGCTTTCTTTTGAGGACCATTCGAATGGTAAATGGTTCTCCAACCTTTTATTTTCAGGCTGTAGGTGTCCTTCTGTCTAAAATGAGTCTCTTGTAGACAGCAAATAGATGGGTCCTACTTTTTTATCCAGTCTGAAACCCTGCACCTTTTGATGGGGTCATTAAGCCCGTCCATGTTCAGAGTTACTATTGAAAGATATGAGTTTAGTGTCATCATGATATCTTTTTGTCCTTGTTTTTGTGGACTGTTCCACTGGACTTCTTTTTAAAGGGGAATTTTAAGAGTCCCCCTTAAAATTTCTTGCAGAGCTGGTTTGGAGGTCACATATTCTTTCAGCTCCTGCCTGTCTTGGAAGCTCTTTATCTCTCCTTCCATTTTGAATGAGAGCCTTGCTGGATAAAGTATTCTTGGTTGCATGTTCTTCTCATTTAGGACCCTGAATATATCCTGCCAGCCCTTTCTGGCCTGCCAGGTCTCTGTGGAGAGGTCTGCTGTTACCCTAATACTCCTCCCCATAAAAGTCAGGGATTTCTTGTCTCTTGCTGCTTTAAGGATCTTCTCTTTATCTTTGGAATTTGCAAGCTTCACAATTAAATGTCGAGGTGTTGAACGGTTTTTATTGATTTTAGGGGGGGATCTCTCTATTTCCTGGATCTGAATGCCTGTTTCCCTTCCCAGATTAGGAAAGTTTTCAGCTAGAATTTGTTCAAATACATATTCTGGCCCTCTGTCCCTTTCGGCGCCCTCGGGAACCCCAATTAAACGTAGGTTTTTCTTTCTCAGGCTGTCGTTTATTTCCCTTAATCTATCTTCATGGTCTTTTAATTGTTTGTCTCTTTTTTCCTCAGTTTCCCTCTTTGCTATCAACTTGTCTTCTAGGTCACTCACTCGTTCTTCCACCTCGTTAACCCTCGTCGTTAGGACTTCTAGTTTGGATTGCATCTCATTCAATTGATTTTTAATTTCTGCCTGATTAGCTCTAAATTCTGCAGTCATGAAGTCTCTTGAGTCCTTTATACTTTTTTCTAGAGCCACCAGTAGCTGTATAATAGTGCTTCTGAATTGGCTTTCTGACATTGAATTGTAATCCAGATTTTGTAACTCTGTGGGAGAGAGGACTGTTTCTGATTCTTTCTTTTGAGGTGAGGTTTTCCTTCTAGTCATTTTGCTCAGTGCAGAGTGGCCAAAAGCAAGTTGTATTGGGAAAAAGAGAAAAAGAGAGGAGAGAAAGAAGGAAAGAAAAGAGAAAGAGAAAAAAAAAGGGAAGAAAAAGAAATAAAAAACGAAAAAAAAAAAGAAAAAGAGAAAGAAAAAGAAAGGAGAAAAAAAGGGGGTGGGGGAAGGAAACAAATCAAAAAGCAAAACAAAACCAAAACAAAAAAAAAACAAACAAAAAAAGAACCACCGGGGAGTATCTTCTGATTCTGTGTTCTTTAAGTCCCTTGGCTTCTCCTGGAAGTTGTCCGTCTAGCTGGTGTTCTGGGGGAGGGGCCTGTTGTGCTGATTCTCAGGTGTTCGCAGTTGGGGGAGCTGCTGTGCCCCTGCCTGGTGCAGGGCTCAGTGGGGGTTGTTTACCCCGTGAGGCCGCAGGAGGAACAGCCCCAGTGGCGGGGCAGCTCTGGAAACCTGGATTCAGCTCCGGCAGGAACTCCGTCTGCAGGGCCTGGAGGCTCCGGGGCGGGGCCGCTGATCTGCTCAGCTCGGGGCAGGAGCGTCCTCGCTGTCCTGGGCCCTCCCGGCCTCTGCCTGTCCCGGGGGAGGCGGGATCCTGGGCTGTGTCCCGGCGCCCTGTGCTCCGGAGCCTGCGCTGTTGGATTCGCGCTCCCGCCCCGCAGCCCCCTCCGCGGAGCCGCCCCCGAGCCCCTCCGAGCTGCTCCGGGTCCCGCCGTGCGCGCTGCAGCCCTTAGGGAGCTCGGCGCACTCTCCTGGGCGCGCAGTTGCTGTTACTGTCCCGGGGAGCCCGAGGGCATCCCCGCCCTCCTGGGTCCTGCTCCACCTCCCTGCGAGCCCCTTTCCGCCCGGGAAGGTCGGTGCAGCTCCTGCGTCTCCGGGACGGGGCTCTCCTGTCCTGGGGACACTCGCCCCGGCCTCAGCCCGGCTCCTCGCGGGGCCCCTCCCCCTTGGAGGCCTTTGTTTCTTTATTTCTTTTTCCCCGTCTTCCTACCTTGATAGATGCGCGAACTCTTCTCATTGTAGCATTCCAGCTGGTCTCTCTTTAAATCTCAGGCCGAATTCATAGATTTTCAGGATAATTTGAAGGTTTTCTAGGTAGTTTGGTGGAGACAGGTGATTTGGGGACCCTACTCTTCCGCCATCTTGCTCCTCCCTCCGTGAATAATTTTCTTAATGTATTGTTGGATCCTATTGGCTAGTATCTTGTTGAGAATTTTTGCATCCATGTTCATCAGGGATATTGGTCTATAATTCTCCTTTTTGGTGGGGTCTTTGTCTGGTTTTGGAATTAAGGTGATGCTGGCCTCATAGAATGAATTTGGAAGTACTCCATCTCTTTCTATCTTTCCAAACAGCTTTAGTAGGATAGGTATGGTTTCTTCTTTAAACGTTTGATAGAATTCCCCAGGGAAGCCATCTGGCCCTGGACTTTTGTGTCTTGGGAGGTTTTTGATGACTGCTTCAATTTCCTCCCTGGTTATTGGCCTGTTCAGGTTTTCTATTTCTTCCTGTTCCAGTTTTGGTAGTTTGTGGCTTTCCAGAAATGCGTCCATTTCTTCCAGATTGCCTAATTTATTGGCGTATAGCTGTTCATAATATGTTTTTAAAATCGTTTGTATATCCTTGGTGTTGGTAGCGATCTCTCCTTTCTCATTCATGATTTTATTAATTTGAGTCTTCTCTCTCTTCTTTTTAATAAGGCTGGCTAATGGTTTACCTATCTTATTAATTCTCTCAAAGAATCAACTCCTGGTTTTGTTGATCTGTTCCACAGTTCTTCTGGTCTCGATTTCGTTGAGTTGTGCTCGAATCTTTATTAACTCTCTTCTTCTGCTGGGTGTAGGATCTATTTGCTGTTTTTTCTCTAGCTCCTTCAGGTGTAAGGTTAGCTTTTGTATTTGAGTTCTTTCCAGTTTTTGAATGGATGCTTGTATTGTGATGTATTTCCCCCTTAGGACTGCTTTTGCTGCATCCCAAAGATTTTGAACGGTTGTATCTTCATTCTCATTAGTTTCCATGAATCTTTTTAATTCTTCCTTAATTTCCTGGTTGACCCTTTTATCTTTTAGCAGGATGGTCCTTAACCTCCACATGTTTGAGGTCCTTCCAAACTTCTTGTTGTGATTTAGTTCTAATTTCAAGGCATTATGGTCTCAGAATATGCAGGGGACGATCCCAATCTTTTGGTATCAGTTCAGATCCGATTTGTGACCCAGTATGTGGTCTATTCTGGAGAAAGTTCCATGTGCACTTGAGAAGAATGTGTATTCAGTTGAGTTTGGATGTAAAGTTCTGTAGATATCTGTGAAATCCATCTGGTCCAGTGTATCATTTAAAGCTCTCGTTTCTTTGGAGATGTTGTGCTTAGAAGACCTATCGAGTATAGAAAGAGCTAGATTGAAGTCACCAAGTATAAGTGTATTATTATCTAAGTATTTCTTCACTTTGGTTAATAATTGATTTATATATTTGGCAGCTCCCACATTCGGGGCATATATATTGAGGATTGTTAAGTCCTCTTGTTGGATAGATCCTTTAAGTATGATACAGTGTCCCTCTTCATCTCTCACTACAGTCTTCGGGGTAAATTTTAGTTTATCTGATATAAGGATGGCTACCCCTGCTTTCTTTTGAGGACCATTCGAATGGTAAATGGTTCTCCAACCTTTTATTTTCAGGCTGTAGGTGTCCTTCTGTCTAAAATGAGTCTCTTGTAGACAGCAAATAGATGGGTCCTACTTTTTTATCCAGTCTGAAACCCTGCACCTTTTGATGGGGTCATTAAGCCCGTCCATGTTCAGAGTTACTATTGAAAGATATGAGTTTAGTGTCATCATGATATCTTTTTGTCCTTGTTTTTGTGGACTGTTCCACTGGACTTCTTTTTAAAGGGGAATTTTAAGAGTCCCCCTTAAAATTTCTTGCAGAGCTGGTTTGGAGGTCACATATTCTTTCAGCTCCTGCCTGTCTTGGAAGCTCTTTATCTCTCCTTCCATTTTGAATGAGAGCCTTGCTGGATAAAGTATTCTTGGTTGCATGTTCTTCTCATTTAGGACCCTGAATATATCCTGCCAGCCCTTTCTGGCCTGCCAGGTCTCTGTGGAGAGGTCTGCTGTTACCCTAATACTCCTCCCCATAAAAGTCAGGGATTTCTTGTCTCTTGCTGCTTTAAGGATCTTCTCTTTATCTTTGGAATTTGCAAGCTTCACTATTAAATGTCGAGGTGTTGAACGGTTTTTATTGATTTTAGGGGGAGAATCTCTCTATTTCCTGGATCTGAATGCCTGTTTCCCATCCCAGATTAGGAAAGTTTTCAGCTATGATTTGTTCAAATACATATTCTGGACCTCTGTCCCTTTCGGTGCCCTCAGGAACCCCAATTTAACGTAGGTTTTTCTTCCTCAGGCTGTCGTTTATTTCCCTTAATCTGTCCTCATGGTCTTTTAATTGTCTCTTTTTTCCTCAGTTTCCCTCTTTTCCATCAGCTTGTCTTCTATGTCACTCACTCGTTCTTCCACCTCGTTAACCCTCGTCGTTAGGACTTCTAGTTTGGATTGCATCTCATTCAATTGATTTTTAATTTCTGCCTGATTAGCTCTAAATTCTGCAGTCATGAAGTCTCTTGAGTCCTTTATGCTTTTTTCTAGAGCCACCAGTAGCTGTATAATAGTGCTTCTGACATTGAATTGTAATCCAGATTTTGTAAACTCTGTGGGAGAGAGGACTGTTTCTGATTCTTTCTTTTGAGGTGAGGTTTTCCTTCTAGTCGTTTTGCTCAGTGCAGAGTGGCCAAAAACAAGTTGTATTGGGAAAAGGAGAAAAAGAGAGGAGAGAAAGAAGGAAAGAAAAGAGAAAAAAAAAAAAAAGAAAAAAGGAAGAAAAAAGTAAAAAAAAAGAGAAGAAAAAGAGAAAGAAAGAAAGCAAAAAGAAAAGGGTGGGGGAAGCAAACAGACATCAAAAAGAAAAAAGAAAAAAAAAACCCAAAAAAACAAAACAAAAAACAAAAAACAGAAAAAACAAAACAAAACAAAAAAACCACGGGGGAGTATCTTCGGATTCTGTATACTTTAAGTCCCTTGACTTCCCCTGGAACTTGTCCGTCTTGCTGGTTCTGGGGGAGGGGCCTGCTGTGCTGATTTTCAGGTGTGAGCACTTGGGGGAGCTGCTCTGCCCCTGCCTGGTGCAGGGCTTAGTGGGGGTTGTTTACCCCATGAGGCCCCAGGAGGAACAACCCCAGTGACAGCGGCCAGCTCTGGAGCCCTGGACTCAGCTCCCGCAGTAACTAGGGAGCTCTCTGTCTGCAGGGCGTGGATGCTCGGGGCAGGGCCGCTGATCTGCTCAGCTGGGGCAGGATCGTCCTTGCTGTCCTGGGCCCTCCCGGTCTCTGCCTGTCCCGGGGGAGGCCGGATCCTGGGCTGTGTCCCGGCGCCCTGTGCCCGGGTTTGCGCTGTTGGATTCGCGCTCCCGGCAGCACAGCCCCCTCCGCGGAGCCGCCGCCCGAACCCCCCTGAGCTGCTCCGGGTCCCGCCGTGCGCGCTGCAGCCCTCAGGGAGCTCGGGGCACTCTCCCGGGGCGCAGGTGCCTGTTAGTGTCCCAGGGAGCCCGAGGGCATCCCCGCCCTCCTGGGTCCTGCTCCCACTCCCTGCGAGCCCCTTTCTGCCCGGGAAGGTTGGTGCAGCTCCTGCTTCTCCAGGACGGGGCTCTCCTGTCCTGGGGACACTTGCCCCGGCCTCAGCCCGGCTCCTCGCAGGGCCCCTCCCCCTTGGAGGCCTTTTGTTTCTTTCTTTCTTTTTCCCCATCTTCCTACCTTGATAGAAGCGTGAACTCTTCTCACTGTAGCATTCCAGCCGTTCTCTCTTTAAATCTCAGGCTGAATTCGTAGATTTTCAGGATGATTTGAAGGTTATCTAGGTAATTTGGTGGGGACAGGTGACTTGGGGACCCTACTCTTCCGGCATCTTGCCCCTCCCTCTTTCGGTTTTTACAAACTTTCAAGCTGACTGGGAAATAAAAAGCGGAAAGAAAGAGAAATACAGAATGAGGGGAAATGCCAAATCAGAGGCTGGAGGCTGGAGGCTGGAGGCTGGATGGCAGAGATGGGGCCGTTCATGGATGGTGAGATGTTGCTTGGATCCTGTTATGACGTTTGCAAGGATACCCACGAGTCCCATTCTTTTCCAATCTAGTCACGTGTGTAAGATGAGAAAGAATTCATAATCCGCCTTTGAACGTGAACTTCTGGAGAATGACAAACAATGAAGAGAAATAATGATAAAGATCAACGTCAAGCTGGAATGGAGCAAGCAGAAGGGAAAGAAGTCAGCATGGCTTGGTGTAAGGAAATGTGTAATTCCTCCCCACTCTGAATTTTTCGTTATTCCTGCCCCTTCTCAGCGTGGAGCATCGGCTGCCCTGGTTAGCTGTGATCATCCCAGGAAAGGATTGTCGTAGGAAAATGAACTGGGAAAAGACAACTGACTCCCAGCGTCTCAGGGCAAAGAAATAACTTGGGGGGTGACTGCATTCACATCACTCGACACACACACCCCCTAAGAGAAGACTCCCCGTGCTTCAGGAAGTGGGAAAGGCAGACAAAAGGGTGAGTGAGCTCAGCAAAAATCATGGAAATGCAGGTTGAGGAGGCATCAGAGACCACCCAATCTCCCTTCAAGGATCCACCCCAAAAAGCATATCTGAGGTCCCTTGAAATCTTGGGTGGCTGCGCTGTGTGCCTTCTACATCAAGAGTTCTTGTGGGACTGTCCCTTCTATCCTCCAGGAATCTCTGAGAAGCCTCAGGAACTGGAGCAACAGGAATGTCTAGAAAAGGCCCATTGAGGGTTTGGGGGCATGGGAGACTTGATTGAAATTTTGCACAAGAAGCTGTCAGATGTGTGATACAAGTGATAAAGTACCCGATGTGTAGAATATCTGTGTAAGAAACTGGGGATGGGTTCATAGAAAAAAAAAAGAAAAAGTTTAAAAAATTTTAAATTAACTCCAGAAAAAGCAAAATTTTGTTCAAGAAGAGAATGTACTTTCAGTATATTACATGGCTCAGTATGAATAATATTCATGTTACCATAATAATGTAAGCAATGGAAGCTCATTTATTAAAAAAAAGTAACAACTCTGTTGGGTGAAAGGGTAGGATATTTATGTGGGAAGGTAGGGAGAGCTAAATCTTCAATGATCATAATATGAAAACAATTAATATTTAAAGGTGGTTGGAATCAAGAAATTAGCAGTATATTCGCTGGTTATTTTGAAATATGGATCTAAATACCACAAGAAACATTAAGAATATGTGGATAGTGGTTGCCTCTGGAAAGCTGAAATTGAGGACAGAAAGCATGAGGCAAGGATTGCTGGATTCCTTTCTTTCGGAGGGATGGCAGTTATATTTGAGCCTTTAAGCCATAAACATGTATTACTTAGATTAAAAACATTAAATAAAAAATGTATAAAGTATTTGTGCGTCATTAGATTACTGACCTAGTCATTAGTAAATTCTTCTAACTTTTAGAACCTATGATTCTCTACCAAAATATGTAAAAGCCTGCAATGTAGTGCTTGGGGCAGAGGAGGCACTTAGTCATTGTTAGTTCCCAGAAGCTTCCAGAGTCACAAACATTGTGCCTCTATTGGGAGTGGATTTGTCTGTTGAGAACGGGCTTTCACTTTGGCCATGAAAATCTGCTTTAGCTCTCTGCTTTGCCTTTGTGGTGTTGTGTATGCATGTGTTCATGTGTTACACCGTTGTCAATCAAAAAAGACTTTTATTTTTTTAAAAAGATTTATTTATTTATTCAAAAAAGACTTTTAAAAATAATTTTGTTATTGAAGCATAATATACACATGATAAAGTACCCAAAGCTTAATTGCCTAGCTTGATAAGTTTTTGCAAAGTGAACACACCTACACAATCAGTGCTCTGATAGAGAAGCAGAGCATTACTAGCAGCCCTACCAAATAACCCTCCCCTCCACTCTCTCCAACTAACTAACCAGTGTTCTCAATTCCAAACTAAATATAGTATGTATCCTTTAGTGTCTAGATTTTCCCTTCCCTCAACAGTTTTCATCAATTGCCAATTATCACAATGTATCTATGTTGATGGGTGAATAATGCTACTGTGAATAATCTGAATTTCTCTTGGGCAATTACCTATGGGAGGAACCACCATGCCACAGGTGTTCTTAATGGTCAGCATTAGTAGACATTATCAAGTTCTTTTCCAAAGTGATTTTTTTCCAATTTACAGTCCCAAAGGTTGGATATGACTGTGGCCGTGCACCTCAAGTTTGCCAACAATTATACTGTCAGCTTAAAAATTACTAGGCTCCTTGGTGAGTCGTATCTTATTATGATTTTAATTTCCATTTCCCAATGGACTAACAAGTTGAGAAATTTTTGTAGATTTTTATGATTTTCTTTCTATATTTTTGGCTTGTCATTCATTGTGCACCTTGAACCCACAATTTGATATCTTTATTCAGGTTCTAAAAATCATTTCAAATAATACTTTTATTCCATCTTCCTTTCCTTCCTGGGACTTTAATAACGCATGGATTAAAATTTTCTACCATGCCTCTTGTCTTACCCTCTTCCCTAGATTTCCTATTCTTTGTGCTTCATTATATATGTATCTGATCTAACTTATCATCAAGTGTCTAATATAACAATAAATTCATTTGACAAGTATTTAATATCAATTACTACATTTAATATTTTTTTTGTAAAATGGAAAATATTTTAAACATGAAAATTCTAGAACTGAAAAAATGGAATTCCTACTTTTTGAGGAACCACTATAGCTGCCATCCTGTTTTCCATAGAGGCTGCACCATGTTGTGATCCCACCAACAGTGCATAAGTGTTCCATTGTCTACACATCTTCCCTAACACTTGTTATTTCCTTTTTTCTTCCTTTTTTCTTTTATATTAGCCATTCTAATGGATGCAAGATGGTATCTCATTGTGGTTTTGATCAATGCACTTTTGATGTTAACTGCCTAAGTTTGCAGTTTGGAGTTTGTTTTATATCTGTAGATTATCTTAAGAAGGAAGCTATATGTCTTCCTAAATAGTGTGTAGCAGGGACTCAGCTTGAGCCAAGCTGAGAATTTTATTCGTTAGGGCTGCCAGGTGAATTGATGTGATATGCCAGTTGGAAGTCTGTCTTTATGATGGCAGAGCCTCAGTTAAGGCCTAGGGCTCTTCTTGTCCAATGCCATTGCTTATTTCTGCCCCAGGCCCAGTCCCTGGGACTTCTGTATCCCTTGGATCCTAAGAAAAGGCTCACATTAGTAAAAACTAATAAAGGTGATTTTAATAAAAAATCTGTTTATGACATTGCTTTGTGTTTCCCTAAGGAGTAAACACACTCAGAGAGAAAGGGAGTTGTCTGGCTTTGAAAACATCTTCCAAAGTGGGAGCGATTGGATTATGAAACACAGAGAAAGTGGTCAGAAGTGGAATGGAGTCTGTCCGTGTGCTCACTCTCCTCACGAGGAAGCTGACTGCATTATGAGGGGCAGTGGATTTGGTAGGAATCATGCTCTATTCTGCAAGTGACAGCAGCGCCTGGGGGATGTCAAGAAACATCTGACTAGACTTGTTAGTAAGCTCATCTGAGCCACCCTGGATTATGTCAGGAATATTTCGGGGAATTTTTTATGGAGAATAAATTTAGAGCGCAAAGGAGAGGGCTGGTTGGGTGAAATATGGGCTATTTTTGTTAATGTGACTTCATCTGTACCCAGAGTTGGTGAAACATCAGGAAACTTAAGATGCACACAGGTAGAAGGTTTTGGGATCTAGTTGCTAAAAGGAGGCTGGCTGGAGCCTGCTGGGGTTAGCAACTGTCTGAGGAAACCTATCCCCTAGCTCTTCACACACATTCCTGAGACATAAATCACCCATGTTTCTGGAGGCCATTTCTCCCATAGCATCTCTCACTTTGTTGTACTACAAAAGCAACAACAAAAAACCCTCATGTTCATATTTTCAGGAAGTGATATCATATGTACATAATGGTGGAATTAGCCCCAGGATTTTGCTCTATTGAAATACAACAAAAGAAAGCTTTGTCATAATTACTTACAAACTTATTGTTGGTGTCATGTAACTGTATAGGCAATGATTGCAGCAGAAAAACAAGAATTGTATGCAGCTATGCCAAAGTACCAGCACAACCCACACATTATCAGTAATAATGGTACTCAAAGTAGCTTACTCTCAGGCCCTTAAAAGATCTTGGTTTGTATGTAATGCTTGTGTCAACTGTTGAAATATAATTTGAGATAGGCCCATTTTTAATACCTAGGGTGAATAGAGAGTAAAGTGATGTGTGTGTATGCGTGTGTGTGTGTGTATGTCCAACCTGCAAGAAATCCTTTTCTATATGGGTAAAGCTATGTGAACATTTATGTGCAAATGCATTTATGAAGATTTTAGAATATGGATGAATATAGCTTCATTTTTGCCCTCAATGAACATAAAATCTAATTAGAGACACAGTGTTTATCAGACCTGGGAAAACAGAAATGCCTGGGAGTGGGGTAAAGTTTGGGTTATATTTTGAAGTACCAGATGAGCTAGGGCTCAGGTCTGACCAGGCCTGAAGGGTTAGGAAGAGTCCCAGCACCAAAAGTTAAAACAAGAAGGTGGAAAAATGAAAGCTGGTTAGATTGATATATCCCCAGAAAGCTTGAGGGAGAATCTGTGACATAAAGCTCCCCTTGCCCTGGCAAAGAAAATGGCCAGAATCTTTCTCAGAGCAAGGGAGAAAGCTGATCTCTGAAAGTAAGGCAACTGTGTTGAAGTTTATGCATTGAGTCTTCTGTGTGTGAAAACTTTATTTTCTATTACTGAACTCATCTTTCTCCGGAGTCCTCCAGCTAATGTAAACTTGCCAAATTGAAGGTAATCCAATCTCTTTTGGTTTAAATTCAAGTTCAGTTCAAGGTTAAGTCTCTATCAGGATGGCCCCTTTCTTCCCTCCTCTCTCTAATCTCCCAAACTGGAGGTTATATGTGTGTGTGTGTGGGCAGGGGAGGGAGGCGTGGGGAGAGGGGGATGTTCCCACTATGTCCTGGCAGTAAGAGCCAGAAGGACCAGAAGTCTGAACACTGTGTGCTTGGTCTTCATAAGTTTCTAATATACTAGGGCCAAATAATAAGGAAATGGTGCCATCTGGTTCTGGGCATTGGTACTGGCAGCCAAAGCATGTGTGGGTAGGATGAGTTATGGTCCCTCTCTCCTCATACATAAGATGTCATGTGGATTGTTTTGGGGAATTTGTCCCTTTCCTCAAGTTGGGCCTAACTTTCTTTCTTGTTTTGTAGATCTGGCAAAGTCTTGCTGAGTCTACCATATAGTCCTAGGGGTGGGCATACCACGTGAGAGGCCCAGTGGTTTCTCTGCCCCACTATGGTAGATCTCCCTGGCGAGCTAGCTAGCATTTCCCTACTAGTTGTCTTTTGTGCACCAGCTCCAGCACTTGTAGAAACTTCTGGATCCCTCATGTAGTGCAGGGAGACTAGGGAATGCCATGTTAGGCTCATCTGCTTAGAAATCTCATACTGCCCTTGCTATTCTACTGTGCTTGGCCATATTGGTTTCCATGGGAAAGTGGAAAGCCAGTCTGGATGTTCTGAGATTCCCCTTCAACTATCCAAGATTTCCATAAGAGTTTCTGTTGTCTCACACTCTTCCTTTGGCTGAGCCTAGGACTGTCTGGCACTTGGTTGACTTCTCAGTTAAGTCATATGTTTTCCTTTTCTCTATCTCCTCCAACTTGTCCTATCCTCTTATTCAACCCTATGTCCACATAAAAACTCTGTTTTCTGAGTAGACAAGGACCAATATATAATGGTGATATTTATAGAAGGGAAGACTAAAAAAAAATATATAAGGAGGAATTCGGAGGAAAAAATTATTCTCAGAAAAGCCTGGCTTTTAACAATATTGTCTTCCTATGAATCCAGAATAACTAACTTTGTGAATGGAGGTGGTATAATAATCTCTTTATTGAAAGTATCTACCCCTCCTTCCCTGGGGTAATAGACTCATGAATTATCCTCAGTATAAGATAATTCACAAGGCAGTTTATTTGCGGGAGGATGAAAAGAACATTGCAGCTATTTTTGACGTACCTACATACCTTCAACTACTGAGTAGATACACTTCTAAAATACCTTCATGCCCATCTTTTCAGCAATGTTCTCAGTGTGTCCACTTTGGGTTGGGCAATAAAAAAAAGACAACTAGTGCACCTATGTGGCACGGTCAATTAAGCATCTGACTCTTGGTTTATGCTCAGGTCCTAATCCCAGGGTCATGAGATGGAGCCTGGTGACAGGCTCCAAGCTCAGTGCAAAGTCTGCTTAAGTTTCTCTCTCCCTCTTCCCCTCCCCCACCTTAAATAAATGAATAAATCTTATTTTAAAAAAAAGCAACTCGTTATACCTCAGGAGTATGGACAGGTGTCCTTAATAAGTAATCACCTAGAATGATGTGTGGGTGCACAGATCCTGACAGGCTCCACACACATCCTACTCCATGTCCTAACTTTGATATTAAATGGTACATGTCAGGGATCCCTGGGTGGCTCAATGGTTTAGTGCCTGCCTTTGGCCCAGAGCGGATCCTGGAGTCCCGGAATCGAGTCCCGTGTCAGGCTCCTGGCCTGGAGCCTGCTTCTCCCTCCTCCTGTGTCTCTGCCTCTCTCTCTCTCTATGTCTATCATGAATAAATAAATAAAATCTTTAAAAAAATAAAATAAATGGTACATGTCACTAGGTTTCATTTTCAAAACATTCCCTCGAAGTTCAATTTTTATTTTCTTCTTCAAGCAATGCTGCTAATGAGATAGAACATCAAGTCATCAAGGTGAGGCTCTATTTCCCAAGGGCTCTTCTCATGTAAAATTTTTTTTTATCTGAAAAGGAATTTAAATAGTATAAATTCTTCCTAGACATAAATAAATCATTTCAGTTTTATAGGTGAGTTTTAACTTCCTACTACTCTTGCCTGAAATTCTTCCTACACACTGAGTTAGGTTTTCCTTCTAAGTACAAGCCAACCGGGAGACAACTGTAATTCCTGAAATCTTCCCATAAATAACAATAGTCCTCTGGAGCTTATGTTCCAATCCTGGATATTTCCATATTGTTCATCATCACAGGTATAAAAATAATAGAATTTTGTGGAGGCAAAAGATAAAATTAATTGGGAGTGGCAACCAGATTATAGTGCCTTGATGTGCCTTACATTAATTTAATTAAAATATATTTGATAAATATTTATTATGTGCCAGGCATTGGGCTGGAAGGAGATGCAAAGTGATATTATAATATTTTTAAATGATTAGGTATTAAAACCATGACTTACTAATATATAAATATCTGCACCTATGTTAGGTCAGTTTATTACAAGATAAAATATATTTATTTAGTAACCATTGATCAGATCTGGCTTCCTCGCCAAGGATTGTGCCCACAGGGACAGGAGCAAGTGAGATGTTATTACCCTAATTCATAATTCTATTACTAATCTCACTATTTTTATCCTTCTACATAAGGGTTTGCTGTGAGTCTTTAAAAAATAAAAAATTCATAACTACCTAACGCAAGTCAACAATGAATTATCTGAATTTGCCAAGCAGTGTTTAGTGAGAAGGGCTTTATGTGAAGTGGTGCTTCTTTGAAGATGTTCTCTTTGCTATTCGTTTCAGAAGACAACTCATAGCATTTTTAGTCTTGGTAGCTGCCATTTCTCTTCTGCTTGAAAATATTTCTTGCAGGTTATTATTATTATTTTTTAATCATACAATAGAAACAAGAAGACAAAAATGTCTGCTCTTGGTGAGGAAATGCTGACAGCATAGATTCATAAAAATAACCACACACACATATATACAGGGCTTTTTATTTCATAAGGTACATCTGCATGTATTATTTTATTTCTCTCATAATAAGAACTCTGGCGATATCAAAGACTTTTAAAATAGAAAATAGACCACTGGCTTGGAGCCATCAAAGTCAGATTCAGGGTAGGAAACGGATTTCCTTTTGGTCTGAGGAATAAAGTCTCTCTTTGATTTTTTTTTTTTTTTTCATGCTATGCTGGCCTTTTGAATGTATGTGCTTTGGCTTATTTAGATCATTGAAATATGTACACTTCAAACCATCCAAAAGGGCAGTTATGGTAAAGGGGCTTTGACCCAATAAACCAAATATGTGAAGTCCAAGCCAAGGAGAATTTACTTCCCATGGACTGTAAGGGTACATTTTATTATTTCTCTATCTGTACATAGTGAGATGTTTCTCCTGGTACATTAGAGCATTAGAGGCCCTTTCTTTATTACAGAGCTGCACTAGCTCATTATGGTGTAACAATACTAGGTGATGGAGGGATTGGAAGACTATGGGCAGTGGAGGAAGGCAAGGAGGAAAGGAAGGAATGAATGAAAGCAGAAGGCAAAAATATCTGCATTAAAGAAAGGGAGAGAAACAAACCAAGTGTGCAAGTGGGAGGGACCAGGGCAGGGGTGGGTGTCCAAAGACCCTCAGCTTGATTAGAAAGGATCTAGTTATTTCTTTAAAAGAAAATTTTATAACTATATGCCTTGTACTATCTCTAGAACTATATATATCTAGATAGAGCAAAAATTAGCAACAAGTATGCTAAACATTAATAGTGATTAGTTCCAGGCTGAAATTGAGTGATTATTATTATTATTGTTGTTGTTTTCATTTTTGCACTTCTCAGATCACATCTGACCAGACCAAGCCAAAGTCAGCTCAAATGAACCCTCATGAACTCCTTTCTGGCTTTATGATTGACAGTTGGCAACATTATTCCCTCTTTGGAGAAATTGTTTTATTTATGCCCAAATGCAATTACTCACAGCCATGACCATATCATAAGTCAAAAAAGTTGAACATGTACTATGTGCAACTTGGGCTGGGTCAAAGAGAAAATTTAGAGAGCGTTTTATAAAGTGAGTTTAAATTTCTAATTCCTAAAATAAAGCTATTTTTTTTTTCTTCTGCCAGCAAGTGGTTGTATCCCTTTGGTTCATTCTGGTCTTTGGAAAGTAGAACTTAGTATTAGTAAATGTAGGAAAACACATTTATGCACCCTGGAAAGTTATTGTTGATGCTGGTCATCGTCCAAATAAACAACCGAACTGAACTTTATTGAGATGAAAGAGTTATTACAGTTAACTCCCAGAATTACTTGGTTCCGTCTGGATTCTTGTTTTAATTGATTTAAATACTGTATGCTATCAAATTCCTATTTCCCAAGTTCAAAGAGAAGTGGATGATCCAGAGAGATGAATGGTAATGATAAGAAAAGGACAAATTCAATACTCCCAGACTATCCAAATAAAAACACAATATATTTTGATCCTTGGCCTACTAGGGAAGGAATTTAATCTTTAGTAACATAAGGCTTTTGGCTCAAGATTTTCAGACTGCTGACAAAAAAAGATGGTTGTGAACAATTTATACTTGTAAAAATAATTTGTAACTCATTATTTATTCTTCAGTAATGAACTCATATTTATTTAAGACCCAGTCACATGGATGACATGGATGATATTGCCACAGGATTTACTTGCTTATTTAAATGAAGTTAAAACCTTTGGGTTTTGGCCGCTTTATGCATTTTGCAAGCTGGGAGAATGAGTTTTTTTTAGTTAGTTTGATATCAGAATCCACTAACATATCTCAGAGCCTTTGGTCATCATTGTGCACTTTCACAGGAGAGAAGATCATTTTTAACTTTTAAAAGACTCAGTTGGATGTAGTTCATTCTATTGCTAGTTCATTCATTGACCATCAATATAATATGGGCATGGCCCCAGCCTAGAAGCAGAGTGTTTACTAGTGAAGGCTTCGGAGGTAGTCTCACCTATTCTCTCCGGGCAAATCTCTTTCCTCTCTGAGCCTCATTTTTCTGCATCTGTAAATAGGGACTAAAATGTTATTACATGAATTAAGCGAGATGATGTAGGGAAAGCATTAAGACAGTTTCATAATACACATTTAACTTTTAAGAAGAGGCTTTAAGCTATTTTGTTATTAACAAAAATAGCTTGTTCAAAATCAACCAATCCCCCAGTGTCCTTATTGAAAACCTACCTAAAGCCATTTCTAAGCTGCCATTTCCTTCTCCACCCCTCATGTCTCTCATCTGTTCACTCAAATCTCTTATTCTGTATGTCATTTCCCACATAATCACTCCTTTCTTGAGTCTCCTGAAGATGAACAGACTTTTTATGCAGCAACATGGATAGACCTAGAGGGTATTATGCTAGAGAAAGACAAATGCCATATGATTTAATTTATATGTGGAATCTAAAAACAACAACAACAAATGAACAAACAAACAAAAAGCAGAAGCAGACCCATAAATACAGAGAACAAATAACATCGGCTACTTCTTGATAAGATACATTGAAAAGGATAGAGAATCACTTCTGTGCAAAAAAACCCAGGAAAACAATGCACAAACTGATTTTAGTCATGAGGAAACAAGCCCAAGTTGCTTGACTTCTTCAAAAACATCAAGGCCATTGAGGAGAAATGAAGACTAAGAAATTGCTCCAGATAAAGAGACAGAATAAACATGTCGAGTAAATGCTTGCTGTGTGTGATTCTGGGTTGGACCCTGGGTAAGATTTTTTTTTTTCTCAAAATGACATTAGAATAATTAGTGATATCTGAATAAAGCTTGTAGATTAGATAATAGTGTTCTATTGTTAAGCTCCTGGTTTGATCATTGCACTCTGATTTTGTAAAATATCCCAGTTCATAGGGAGTATGCACTGAAGTATTTAGATGTATCTGCAACTGGATCAGACAGTTCACAAGAAAAAAAGAGCATGTACACATATTTACAGAGACTGAGAAAACAAACATGTAAAATAATAATAGCTGAGAAATCTGTCTGAAACATATATAAGAATTCTTTGTGCTGTTCTCATAACTGTTTTACAATAAGAAGTAAAAAAAATGAGCTTTTTCTATGATGACAGCCATAATGAGTAGTATGCCACTTAGTAGATATTTTGGGGAAAAAAAACCTGTAATCTGCTCCTATTAGGAAAAGTGATGTTTTAAACAATAAGTCATTAAAAAAATGCTTTTAAAATAGAAACTGTGGCAGAAAGAACATTTTGCAAATGAATGTTTGAAAATATTTCTTGTTATCATGACTTTAAAAATTTTGAGTATACCAATAAAACATTTCCGTGTCTACACCACTTGAATGAAAACATGAAAATGAAATTAACCCATTGAAAAGTCTTCCAAATGTAGCATTTCAGTAGAATTCTTTTCTACTGTTTGTTATGCATCAATATTATCTGTTTGTTATGCAGATAATATTGCTGCATAACAAACCACTCCAGGACTAGGAGGATTAAAATAGTTTACTATTATCTCTAACAGCTCTGGGTATAGACGGGCTCAACTAGATGATTCTCACTTGGGGATCTTTCACACAGCCACAGTCACAAGGCCACTGGGGCTACAGTCACCTGAAGTTTCTTTCATCCACGGGTCTGGTGTCTGGGCAAGGTTCGCTGGGAGTGTTGGGGGCTGGCCAAGCCTCTTTCCTTCCCTACCCACAAGAATTGCCTGGGTTTCCTCATGACCTGGAACCTCCAGGTACTCCATCTTATATGGTGGCTGGCTTTCCCCAGAACAAAAGTTCTAAGAAAGAGGAACAGATGGAAGTCCAAAGGTTTCTTTATGATCAAGTCTGAGAAGTAAAGAGCTTCACTTTAACAATATCTTATTGACTAAAGCAGTCACACATTAGCCAAGATTCAAGGGAATAGAAGAATAGACTCCACCTCTCGGTAAGGAAATGACTTGCATTTACAAGGAGGGAAGGAATTGATGGTGGCCATCTTGAAGACAAATTGCCAAATTTTTGAATCCAATTTGTTAAAAATACAAGAAAAAAAAAGTGCCACATCTTTATTACTTTATAAGGAGAACATACTGACATACAGGAAAAATGGACATTTATCCATCAAACTTTAAGAAAAGGCTATGATTAATTAATTGGTGAATGGGATTTAAAAGTGAGCATCAAGATTTGGTCAGTACAATCAAGCATGTACTTCTTCGCTATAAGTTTATCTCTGTGGGATAACATTTTCAGCTGTGACAGACAATCAACTGAACTTAGAACAGAGTTTTGAATTCTGTATCATAAAGCATAGAGTCAAATTTTTTAAAAAGGGAGCATATTCGGGGTGCCCGGGTGGCTCTGTTGGTTAAGCATCTGCCTTCAGCTCAGGTCATGGTCCCAGAGTCCTGGGATCAAGCCCCACCTCAGGCTTAGTGGGGAGTCAGCTTTTCCCTCTCCCTCTGCCCTTCCCCTTGCCTGTGACTCTCTTTCTCACTGTGTCAAATAAATAAATAAATAAAATCTTTAAAAAAAAAAGGGAGCATATTCTATTGTTTATTCTTTAAAAAATTACTATTAAAAGAAAAAGCTTTTGACTAATAATATTATAAAATAGTAACTAGTTTATTTCATTTCTTTTAACTTCTATTTTTGTTTATAGTTTAGGTATATATTATGTCCACACTGTTACACGTTCAAGACAGGCAACCCACTATTGTGCTAGGAACATAGATTCTGGGGTGAGGTGACCAGATAAGAATTCTGGTTCCTATTACTTGCTGTGTGACTTTGGACAAGTTACTTGACCTCTGCGCACCTCAGTTTTCTCAACTCTAAGTAAGGGCAATGTTAGTACCAATATCATAGTTGTGAGGACTGAGATAATATAGATTCAAGAATGTAATATTTAGCTAGAACTACTACTATTAGCAGTATCTTTGAAAATAAAAACCTGCAGGGACACCTGGGTGGCTCAGTCAGTTAAGTGTCTGCCTTCAGCGCAGGTCATGATCTCAGGGTCCTGGGATGGAGCCTGGAGTTGGACTCAGAAAAGTCTGCTTTTCTCTCTGCGTCCCCCACCCCCCCCCATGCTCTCTCTCTTCCTCTCTTAAATAAGTAAATAAAATCATCAAAATAAAATAAGAACGTGCATCCGATATTGACCGAATGACTCAATATCTAGATATGACTTTGGAGAAACGCTCATGTGCACAGAGCAGCTTTGTGCAAGGATGCCCATGGAAGCATCACTTGCAATAAGGAAAAATGGAAAGTGTGTAAATGCACACGCATAAAGTACGGTCGATAGACACAATGGAATACTTCACAGTAGTTTCAAAGAGTGAGGTAAATTTACACGTATTGATGTGGAAACTTCACCATGACATTAAGTTAAAAATCAAATTATGGAACAGTGGGGATAATATGATTCCATATATGTAAAAGATAATCATAAAATTAAATCATGTACCTTTATATTATAGTAGTATATAATATAAATATTTGTATTTATATATAAATATTTGTGTGTTTATATATGGATATAAAAAACGGTCTGGAAGGATATATGCCACACTTAGTTTACAGAGGAGTGGGTTAAACAGGACTGTGGGCTGTTCTCTAGTTTATAAGTGTTTTATAAGACTGTGTCAACATGGGGCACCTGGGTGGCTCAGCGGTTGAGAGCCTGCCTTTGGCTCAGGCCGGGATCCCGTGTCCTGGTATCAAGTCCTGTATCCCGCTCCCCTCAGGGAGCCTGCTTCTCCCTCTGCTTGTGTCTCTGCCTCTCTCCTTGTGTGTCTCTCATGAATAAATAAATAAAATCTTAAAAAAAATAATGTGTCAATATAATGATTGTATAACTTAAGATAAATGTTACAAAGTGTGAGAGTCGTTCATCTAGGTGGTAGAAGGGGGAGTGCATTGAACTTGATCATTTCTTACATAATGTGGTCAGAATGGGGGAAACAGATAAAGTAGGGTTTTGATCTTTCTTAAAGACTACATTTCATCCCTCAACTTCAGGATAGTAAGAATTTTTTCCTTCATTTTTCAAGTTCACAAGTGATGGAGACGGATTTCTTGAAAACATTTATGTAGTCAGTATGACAAGCAGAACATCCAAGTATTCCTGCCTTTTGTTCCGTTCAAAACTCGTCATTGATCATAGTTTGTAAACTTAAAAAAAAACAAAACAAAACACAGTACCGATTAATCACATCCATGGCAAGAGATTTCTTTTACTACTGTAAGTATTCCACTCACTTCCTTGAGGAAAAGAAAAAGAAAGCAGCATGGCAGATTATTAAATTCATATCATGTATTATTCCTGAGTGAGAATCACTTTTCAGAAGTCCTGAGTGTAATCTTGTCTTAATACATAACTTCACTACATGCCTCCAGGTCATTGGCAGGTCTCCAAAGAGACCAAACAGAACTTCAAATATTATTTCAGATCACCGAGGGAACTTGGGAAAAGTGAGATTGATTTTGCTTTAAGTGACTAGAGTCCGGCCGGCACGGGCGAGTCTGGGCCACCTCATTCTGGGGGTGTCACCTGCGTTGCACCAGAGCTCCGCGGAACAAAGAGGCAGAGAGGGGTCCTCCAGCAGGTGTCCACCGCCGTCCGGCCAGGTCGCGGCCCACCTGTGTCCCCAGGTTTGGGGGGTGGGGGGGGCGGCTCGGGGCCAGTGGGAAGAAGAAGTGACTCCTGGGATTGCAGGATCTCCTGAAGGCAAGGGCGAGTGCTCAGGGGTAGGCAGGGTCCAGGGAGAGGCCCCATCCGCAGACTCTGCCCTGCCCCAGGCACAGCCACCCTGACAAAAAACCCAAACACAGCTCGGGAGCCCGGGAGGCATCCTGCCACGTCGGGGTGCTCGGGGCCGGCTGGGGGTCGCGGGCTTTGGTGCCTGGAGGACGGGAGGGGAGGAAGAGCTTGCTCGCTCTGCCTGGTTTCCCTGAGAACCCAGTAAGCCCCGACTGGAGAGCTGGGAGCGGGGCGCAGGCTATCATCCGCAGCCCCACGGTGTTTCCAGAAAGAACGTCTTCTCAAAACGCACGGGGCGACGTGTGAGGAGCACAAAGCCCGAGGGGCTGGGAGCGCCGCGGAGGCAAGTGTCCAGGCGCCAGTGGCCCAGGCCACCGAGAAAAAGGGTTCCCGCCAGCAAAATGCATTCATGCCCCGCTGTGCGTCTGGGGTCGCAGGGCTGCACCTCCCCGGGGGACGGGGGATGGTGGACCCTGGAGGGGGGACAGGGGACGCGGGGCGGTGGACGGGCGCGGGGGGGTGGGGACGGGGGGCGCAGAGGACGGTGGACAGTGGACCATGGACGGTGGACGGAGGACGGGGGACTGGGGACCAAGGGAGGGAGACGGGGGACGGCGCAGGACCACACCCCAGCAGAAGCATCCGTGCTCATACTGAAGCCACGTTCTTGGAAACTCAGGTTTGGCTTCCCGCGTCCAGGCGCCCAGGGGCCTCTAAGGCACAGCCCTGGGATTGGGCGGTAGGACTGTTTCTGCTTTGCGGGTGTGTGGGTGTGTGGGGGGGTTAACTCCTTTCAGTTTCATTTTATTCAGATGGGCGATGCTCCCCCGCGGCTCAATAGGCAGACGTATTAGTAGGCATCGAGGATTTTTTCCATCCTCCGGGCCCTGCCCCTCCCCCCGGGCAGTCACCTCCCGCTAAGGGTCCTTCTAGCGTCTCTTTCTGCAAATACACGCACATGGCACATGAACATAGACTATGCTCCCCTTTTATTTACGTATTAGCGTTGACTTTAAATAGAGAATTTTCATCCCGCTTTTTTTTTTTTTTTTCCAGTTTTATAGTCTCCTATTGTATGGACATATTCGTGGACTAGTTCAACCAGCAGCCTGTAGATGAACCTTAAATTATTTCTAGTCTTTAGTGATCATACAGCATAGCAAAGGATAACTTTGTCATGTCACCTGTAGGCAAATATTCTATATAACAGATCTCCAAAAGTAGAATCATAAGGCCAAATGGCATGTGGATTTTAGAGATGTGGCCAAATTAGTCTAGATACTCATAAACCATAAACTTACTTCACTTAGCATTATACTGTCGAGCTCCATCCATGTTGTTGCAAACCCACCCAGTGATTTAAAAAAAAAAGTTGTTTACTATATTTTTCTTTTCTAGAACTTTCCACTGTTTCTTCATTACATTTTCTCTTTTTTGGCTGTGACTTTCTATCTTTTCATTTGTTTCAAGAGTTTATAATCACTTCAAAATTGCAACATGCGTGGAAGGGCTGCTTTAGCATTCTCATCAGATCATACCAATATCTGTGTCATGCCGATGTCTGTCGATTGCCTTTTTTAAGTTAAAATTTTTATGGTTCTCAGTGTGATAAGATTTTGGATTGTTTCCTAGACATTTGGGTACTATGTGACTGATTCTTACTTACATTTTTATTTTAGCAGGCAGTCAACCTATTTAGTTGAGAATCATGTCCTGATCCACTTTGTGGGCTGTGGTTCAAGTCAATTTCAAAGCCTTGGCAGTGATGGCACGCCCTACCGTGCGTTAAATCCTGAGGCCAATCTGGAAGCAGGGTGATGTTTCAAATCAGTATTGGGCTTTTCTGTCTTTTTGAACCATTGCTGTGTTGTTCTTTGTGTGTTTTATGTTCACGTCACTGAGTGTTCTGCTCTGGAGTCATACACCGATTTAGAAATTTACTCTTTCCAGTTCTGTCCTCCATATAACCTTCCCCACCATGTTCTAGTTAGGAGGGGAGGGATATTGCCTCCTTGTTGCAGGAGGAAGAATGGCTCCTACCTGTAGCACCTGGGAGGGAGGGGAAGGGGCAAGCCTTTTTTTTTTTTTTTGACATTTGACTGCCTAAGGGCAATATGTAGATACAGTCATTATGTTTTTGCCCTACTGGAAATTTTGGTCCTTTGTCTATAGAAAGAAGACTTTTCTTGGGCTTTAAAAAATCTGTACCCATGTACCATGCACCCATGGTGTTTCTAGGTGGTCTTCTCCAGAGCTCATGCTGTCATATATAGGAAGTGAAAATTTTAATAAAAAACAAACAGTGAACAAACCCTAGGGACTCACTGCTGGATGGGTTCTTGAGCCTGGAGGACCCTCACCAGTCTAGCTTCTTTTCTGTAACTTCTCAGTCTCCTATCAATCACTTTATAAATTTTGTCCAAGGCTTTTTAATGTCATTGGTGGAAGTAACAGGGTGGAACATGTTTGTTCTATCTCGTCTGGAACCTAATCTAGAACCTTATTCTACCTAGTTGTAGAGATCTACTCACCTTTGAAGAAACGATAACCCAGAATCTACTCTTTACATGCCCAACTTCACTGGTCCCTGAAAACCCTTATAGGCCATTTCCGTAAGTCTGAGTCACTCAGTTTGGGTTGTGGTCAGGGCCACTTTCTGATCCCACCTCTGTCCAGCAGGAGCTGCAGTATATCCTGACTCCAGCTCCACTTGTCTCCCACCTGGGTAAGTTGAAGGCTTTCAAGCCCTCGTAAACCATGCTCTCCCCATGAACCATGGTTATTGAGGTAGTAACTCTTGGATTAGTCCTCCTGTTTATCTCTGGAGGGCAAATATTAATGTTCAGAGGCAGCTGCTTAAGCCTGTAAGAAGGAAATACTTGCATAACCACCTCATAATATGCAAAATCCTCTCCCACTAAGTCTTCAAATTTCACATTATTCTGCCTCTTCTAAAATCCTGCACCTAAATTATGCTCCCACAAGGCTGCCAGGCAAGGAAAGGGACCCCTCCCTGAGCCAGCTGAGTCCCTGAGGCTTCCTTGCCTGTCAGTACTCTAGATCTCCCTCTGCAGGACTTAATTATGTTCTGTCAAGAGTCTTCACTTGAAGCCCTTGCTGTTTGTCCCTCCATCTGGTTCTTTTACTCACATCTCTTCCTTTTTAACAAACAAAAAACCCAGCATGGAAACAGCAACAGCCACAAGAAGAGCAATCAAGCAAAAACTTTCTTCACTTTGCTCTTCTCCTCAAGCTACCTTCACTTCTTGTCTTTCCAGCCAAGTTCATTTCTTTTTTAAAAATTAATTTACCCATTAAAAAGAATTCTTATTTTTTTCTAGTTTTATTAAGATATTATTGTCTTACATCACTGCATAAAATTAAGGAATACAGCACAATGGTTTAACTCACATGTGTTGCAAAACGATCACCACTATAGGTTTAGGTAGCACCCATCATCTCATATAGATACAATAAAAAGAGAAAAAGGAAGAAATATTTTTTTCCCTTGTAATGAGCACTCTGAGGATTTATTCCCTTAACAACTTCCCTGTATCTCACACAGTGTTGTTAACTATAGCCATCACACTGTGCGTTATATCCTTAGTGCTTATCTGTCTTGTAACTGGAAGTTTGGACCTTGTAACCACTTCCTCCTATTTTCCCTTCCTGACCCCTGCCTCTGGTAGCCACAAATAAGATCTCCTTTTCTATGAACTTGTGGGTTTTTGTTGTTGTTTTTGTTGTTGTTGTTTTTAGATTCCACATGTAAAGTGAGATCATACAATATTTGTCTTTCTCTGACTTATTTCACTTAGTGTAATGCCGACAAGGTCTATCCATGTGGTTGCAAATGGCAGGCTTTGTTTTTTTATATCCTTCCAAGTTTCTTAAAAGAACAATCTCTGAGTGTTCATATCCCAATTCCTAGCTTTGCTAAACTCCTACCATATCTTTAAAAATTCCACATCAAGGTCCCCAGCAACCTGAATATTGTCACTTCCAGTGAGAATACCCTAGCTCTCCCTACCCTCACTCTTTCTCAAAACAGTGAACTCTTGTGCTTCTGTGACCTCCTCCATTCTTCACCCCACCTCTCTAACAGTTCTTAGTCTCCTTCTTGGTTGTCTCAGCAGCCCATCCCTTTGACACAAATTATGATCATGATAATATGAATAACATTTTTATTGAGCTCTTGACCAAACTCTAGGCTAGGTACTTGGATAGTATTATTACATCAAATATCATCTATTCTCATTAAAAACCCACATAAAAATCCATTGTGGAAATGTGGACACTGAGAACTGTGAGGCTATTTGCCTAAGTTCATGCAAGTTATTCCATGACAGAGAATAGGCATAAGTTTTCTCAAGCTGTGCATCCTTAACCAATTTCTGAGTTCACTTAATATCCTCTCCTTGTCCACTTTCATGGTCTTTAATGAGTGATATCTATGAAGTGTTTTTCCCACTAGATTCCTAACTCCTAACCAAGTTTTCTTCAAACTTGTCAATCTGGGTGATCCTAGCAACCTCTAATTCACCATATATCTATCTTGCCTCATCCTATTCCTCTCCCTACCATACCTGATCATCCTTTGTATTCTAGATCCTTGGAATTGGGATACCCAACTTCCACCCACTGTACAGGAGACACAGAGACTCTTCCTCTCTTCTTTGCTCATCATTTAACATGAAGTCTATCAATTTGCCTCCTGTTTCTAGAATACTGCTTTTCTTCGTTGTTCCCACTGGCAATCTCAGATCCAGGCTCTCATCTTTCTTTTGACTATGGCAATGGGTTCCTGCCAGGTCTCCTTACTTCCTAAGTCAGTTACTTGACTCCCTAAGTCAATAAGCTGTACTCCAAGGGTTTTTTTCCCCTCTAAAATATAAAAATGACAATTCTGGTTATCTGTTGCTATGTAACAAATGAAGACTTAGAAATCTAAGACAAAATTGATTATCTCTCAAATTCTGTGAGTTATTGGGGGCAGTCCTCCTCTGGGGTCTCTCATTCAGATGGTAGCTAGGACTGGAATCCTCTACAGGCCTAACCTTGGCTGTCCAGGTCATTCATGATGGCAACCCACATGATGGTTTTTGTCTGGGAGCTCAGTTGGGTGATTGAGTGGAACATCTACATGTGGCATCACCCTTGGTTTGGGCTCCTGACAGAGTAAGTTTGCTTCCAAGAAGAGGTGTCATGTCCCCAGAGCAAATGTTCCCAGAGACGAGGAAGAAGCTGTAAAACTTAAGAGGTACCCTTGGAATGTTTCTTCTGTTACCTTCTTTTAGTCAAGCTGTTGCTCAGGCCAGATCAAGGTTCATGGGGAGGGAAATTAGACCCCATCTTTTAAAGTGATGAGTACCACACATGTGCAAAGGAGGGAGGTGCTGAGTTGATTTTTGTGGAGATTATTTACCTCAATACCCATATTATTTTTGTGTGTTTATGTCTTTCATTCATTCTCAGTTTCTAGAAAGTGAAGCAGAAACTCCTTAGAACAGTGTGCATAGACTTTCCATGGTTTGTGACACCTACTTCTCCAACCTTTTTTCCTTCCACTCCCAACCTCCCACAACTATTGCTTATAAATCTCTCCATCCCATCTCTGCCATAAGTCTTAATGGTTATTCCCTCCCCAGTCCATCTTAAAATTTTTACTTATCCTTCTTCGCTTAGTCAACTCCTACTTCAATCTTAAAGACTGTCTAGACACCACATCCTCCAGAAAAGCTCACCTGGGTAGAATGAGCCACTTTTGTGGGCTCCTATTATACCCTGGGTGCATTCGCTTATCATAATACTTGTTATAATACCTGTATTGATGTTTTGTTTCTCTTTCTCCACATACTCCCAAACAGCTAGTGTTTTAAAGATGGGACCCAGGTTCCATTCACTTTTGCAGCTTTGGTGCACAGCCCTTGTGCAAAGGAGGCACTCTAGGCATCTGTTGGTGGCAGAGCCGGGTTTTCTCCACTGTCTGTGGTTACATACTTCTACATAGAATGTTGAAGCTCCTTTAATGCAAGAAAACAGGGAGAAAAGAGTGTGTGTGCACAGTGGCTTTGTAATGTATCAACTTGCCTAGACTGAGCTTCATTTCCCACAATTCCTTCCCCTGTATGTGTCGGGTTAGGGTTGGCCACAAGAGAGACACGGTGGGAGATGTGGAAGGTGGAAGTGAAGGAGCAGCCATGATGTAGCTCGCACATTGTTGCTGTCTGCTGGCTCATCTCGCTGGTGTGGGGCAACAGCCAGGTCTGCAGCTGCTCCTCCTCTCACATTCTCTTTTGGGTTCTCTGACTCCTGGGCCAACTCTGTGATGAAGGGCACCAGCTTGTCCTACAAAACATTAACACCAGCAAATTCAGAGACATGATACGAGTTTCTGTTTGTCCTTATGGGGGCTCCAGCTTGTCCTTGCTTTTCCACGGCCTGCTCTGTGGACAAAAGCCTTTTGGAGACTGATCAGCTCCCACAATTTTGTAAGGTAACAGAGATGTCTGTCTGTGTCTATAGCTATGCATATGTGTGCGTGTACATACATACTCATGTATTACCCCCTGGTGCTTCTGCTTATCTGATTGAACTATGACTGACATGGGTGGGGGAGTTCATTGGGCAAAAGTTGAGACACATCAGAAACAATGGAAAACCATCTGGCTTTGCTGATAGCCATTGCTGTAATAATAATAATACAACTCAACAGATCTCCATGATAGCTCTTTATTACCTCACAGGACACCACAGAGTCAGTCACAAGCCTTTGGAGTCAGAGAGACTGGATTTTATGTCTGGCTCCATTATATTCCCGCTACGTTCATTGGGCAAACTCTTAATCTCAGTTTCTTCATGTTTAAAATAGAAGGAATAATTATATCCACCTCATGTGTTCATGGAGGATTAAGGGATAATCCATATGTTGGGTGACAGGCACTGAGGAGGGCACTTGATGGGATGAGCACTGGGTGTTATTCTATATGTTGGCAAATTGAATTTAAATAAAAAAGTAAAAATAAAGATAATCCACATGTAATTTTTAAGTATGTAACTAGCATGTATTAATGCTTAAACCAAGTTAGCTAATATTAATTATGAAAAATACATAACTACTTGTAGATGCTACTTTTGTCCTTAATGTATAGTCCACTGATTTACATTTTTACCCATAACTCATAAATTAAATTTATGAAGTACATGCACACTCCATTCTATTCTTAAAGATCATACATGTATTTTGAAACCATCCTTAGTCATTATGGGCTAAAGAAGTTAGAGTAATTAAAAAGTCAGAAATATTAATAAGATTAAAGATTAAAATGATATAGTCAGCTTGTTTTGATAATATAAACTCAGAGTTCTAGAACCCTTTCATTTCTTTTGCTCCTCCAGAAATCCTCCTTTAGCCTTAGATTAAATTCCACCTGCTTTAAAAATTGAATCAAGGGACCTACTAAAATAAGGAATTAAACACATGTCTTCAAAGTCCAACTGGCTGTCAGGAATGAGGTTTGCAGGAATATGCAAACCAGAGAGTGAGAAAAGGGTCTTGGAATGATTTGACTTTTCTTTTTGCCATTTGGAACATTTGATTTTTCTGAGTTTTCTTTGTTTATGAATTGAAAATGCTTTTGTTTATTAAGCTAATTAAATTATTTTAAGAACATAAACAATGCGAGATAAGGGACTCAAACATTGTGAGCCTCTCTGTCTCTCTCTGTGCTAACAAACGGTCCGTGTCATAATAAAACAAGTCTATTTCTAAATAAGGCAAAAACGACTGGGTCTTGTCTGGTGAAGCAAGACACCGAACACAGCATCCCACTGTGTCTGCTGCCCCTGCTACATCTTGGGAACTTCATGAAACCCAGTATTATGTAGCAGAGACCAAAGGTCACTTCCCAGACCACAAAACACAAGGCTCCTGATATTTGCTTATCACCCTCAGTTATTGGGGAAGCCTCTAGATTATGAGAATTTAAAGTAAGTTCTTCTTCATATTTTCCTGAGATTGTGATAATCTGAATTTATTCATGTTCTTACCTCTCAAGCCCATAAACACCTTAAGAAAACTACATAGTTTATATTCCCACCTGTCATATAGGAGGCGTTAAACATTGATTTTATTCTACTGAATAGAGAAACAATTTGCAATTTTTTTGGAAATGAAACTGTAGTCAAATGTAATCTTATTCAAAACACCAATTTATGAGAAAAAGCAAAGACAGAGCTATAGCCACTCTTCTTTCTTTCTGCTCCAATGGGATTCTTAGGAGTCTTCGAACAGTGTCTTGACGATAAAAGATGAGTTGAAAATTCTTGCATTTCTAAATGTTACTTGCCGAAAAACACATGGTAATATTCTTCAGGTCCAAGAAGTTAGGGGGGATGTATGTATCTTAGGCAGACAGAAAATATACATTTTGCTTGGTGCATCTTGGAAGGTGTGCGTCAATACTGGGCACTGTGCAGGACTTACAGGTTCTGAATCCCGCCTGGCTCAAGTGGCATTTCCAAGGCCACCTCCTGAAGGGGTCCAGGTCTCCGAGGGCAGGGCTCAGAGGCCTGATATGCACTCTCCATATCTTTCCTGCCTTCCCATCCACAAGCCTCCTTCCACGAATTGATTTACTACAGCTCCAGGGAATTCACTGGAAGCATTTTGTTTACCTAAAATCCAGGAGCAAAATCAATCAATCAATCAATCAATCAAATCAAATCAAATCAAATCAAATCCAGGAGCAAATACAAGCTGGGGAAATCAACATTTTTAGGGAAGCAAAAAGAATTAGCATTTGAGTTGCTACTATGGGACACATAACATTCTTCCATCGGAAAGCAAGCTCTATAGTTTAGAATATACAATCTCTTCAAGAAATCATGGTGTCATTGGAAAGGTAGCAGGTGCTGCCTTGTGCTATGGATTTGTCCTGAGGGCTAGATGATGCCATGCCTATTGCAGAGCTCTTTGGTGCAAGAGTAGGGTTCTAACCATGCCTGGGACTGTTGATCATTGTGAGCATGTGGTTGTGATGCACAGACATGACCTAGTCCATTCTTAAGTTTCTAAGTACATTTTAGGAGTCCTCGGTGTCATGATCTCAAAGATGGAATTCAGAGATGACGGTCTACATTTATCTGCTGTTATAAAGGGAGGCCCAGGTTACAGGAAGCAAGGACCAAATGTGAAGTCCTCTTGTTGTGCTTTTGGGTCCCTCCTATCCTGGGTGATTTGTCAGTCAGGAGGGTGAGAGGAAGTGATATACTATGCCTGGGCCATAAAACAGAATTTATGAAGATCATCATTCTTGAGAGTCATGGCTTTCATTCTTGAGTAACATGGGGTTCACTGCTAGCTATTGTAAAGTAAAACCTCCACAAGTGGACACAATCTCTGGTGAGTTCATGAGACTGTAGCCATGGGACTGGCATCCAAGATGGTGCCTGTCGTTTCCTGTTTAGGTGATAGAGTATGTGAACACCCAGATTATAGCCAAAAGAGTGAGAAAGCTGACTTGCTTCGTGTATAGCTGAGTAATGTTTTTATAATGACTACTGACAATTTTTCAAACATCAGTGATATATACTATGAGGTACTCAATACTTAATACTTTGCTTCTACCTCAAAACATAATCTATTGTGCTTTCTCAATTCTTCACCAGGAACACTTGTTTGGAACATAAATGAAATGTTTTTCATTATTTTTTTTTAAATGGTTTAGGCAGGCCTTCATTTAAGAAGATCCTAGGCCCCAGAAGGGATGTGTGTGGATACTTTCTAGTGCTTTTTCTCACACCCATCATGGCCAGGATGCAGAATTTTCTATTTTCTTCTTTTTTGATGTGGCCCAAGTGAGCAGTCTAACCTGTCCCCTGTCTCAACGCTTGGGTGTAGGGAGCAGCACCCTATCAGGGAAGGAGAGAGGAAAGAGGTAATGGTGACCCTTTGTCACCAGTACCTTTTCCAGCTCTGCTCACTGGCCTAATGTTGGGCTCCTCAGCACCATCTTCCTTTTGTCTCTCTTCTCCCTTCTTCTCCTCATATTATATGTTGGCAGGTTGAACTCCAATGAAAAGTATACAAAAACAAAACAAAACAGAACAAAAAAAATAAAAACAAAAAAAAACCAAAGTGATGGAGGGGTTGGGCGGAGAGGCCACAATTTCCAGATTCAAGAAGACAGAAGGGAATGCTGGTGAGAGCAGGGCTGAAGCCTGCAGAGATGGGGATGGAAACCCCCTCCTCATTCTCGATGCCCCTCTTGGTAACAACCCTTAGTTTCCAAAGAACCCAGGGCAGAGATTGAGAGACAGAGCTGCCCAGCGTGTCTGAGACAGCAGGGGGATGGCAGCTGTGGTTGGCAGTGAGCAGAGCTTCTGGGGAGAGGAAGGAAGCGGATACTGGAGGAGGAGAGATGGGAGATTGGTGGGGCCATCCAGAAGCATCTCCAAGGATTTCTGTTGGCAGAAAATCCTTGACCCCCAGCCTCTGGAAGACTCCATCTGTGCTGCTAAGTCTTCCTGGAGACTTTTCTGCTCTGTCCTCTGTGTCTGACCCCTGCCTTCCTGTGGTCTTCTCTCCTGCCTCCATGAAGACAGCCTCTCCCCAGGACACAGGGCCTTCTGCTGCTCTTCACACCTGTCTGGTCCCAGGGAAAGGCAGAGGGGCCTCTGGCAGAGGCAGCTCCTGCTTAGAGCATCAGGATGAGGGCCCGGGTCTAAAGCTGACCCCAAACCCCTGCAGAGGACACCCCCAGCCCAGGTAAGAGGGAGGCCATTTAAATATCAGAATGCACTACTGTAATTCTTGAGCCCTCCCAGAATTTTCAGGGCTGCCACCTGCTTGCTTCAGAGGCCATGGTGCTCCTCCAGGCAGGAAGCCCCCGGGCGCACATGCTCCCGTCTGCTGGGGCACTGACGGAGAACTTCTGCTGCCTGGCACGCTGGGAGGAAGAGCTCATGAAACAGATTGTAAAGCCCTGGGCCATGACTTGCTCTCCTGTGACTTGGCACTTACGTAGCTTTTTCCACTGGTGCAGACGGAGCAGGAGGCCAGGCCTCCCTCCTCAGATGGACGCCTTGCCCAAAGCATGCTTATGAGGCTCTAGTCCTTTGGCCCTCGATTCTCCAGTTCTGCCCCCAGGCCCCCCAGAGGGTTTATTGAGTGGAGCTGTGCTTGACACGGAGGTGGCAGGTTGGAGGCCATCCCTATTACACATTCCAAGTGTGAAATGGCTTGAATCTGTGGGCCTGGCCCCAGGAGGCCCAGAGGCACAATGCTGGCTCCCAGATCACGGCCAGTCCCAGTCACTGGGTATGAATCTGCTTCCCCACTGGCTGCCCTGCCAACATGGGGCTCCTGGCTGCTGGACCGGGGAGGGGGGTGCTTCGCTCCCCCCACCCCCGGCAGTGTTGGAGTTGCAGGAGAGCACGTTTCTGGCCTGCGGGGGAGGGCCCCCCGCCAGCTAGTTCCAGGCCTCCAGGGTGGCTGCAGTCACAGCTGTGATGACTTCATGATTCTCAAATGGCAGAGGGGCTGGGAACAGGGCTGGATTGTATTTGCAAGGTGCAAGCAATAAGCCTGGAGGAGCCCGGGCAGACTGGCCCTCCTGCCTCTTGGGTTGTGAAAGTCACTCCTATCTCCAGCACCAACTCTCTGAGTGTCTCCTCTCTTCCTCCAAAAGCCCCTTTGATGGTAAAGAGTCAGTGGGGCCCTTCTCAGCCGGGTGATGAGGAGGGAATGTTAAATGCCAAACTGCTGTTAGGTGGGTTTGCAGGTTTTAGGGGGAACAAAGAAAAGTTCATTTGAATCTGCAAATGGGCCCAAGTCTGTATGAGCTGGTTGGGGGGTCTACCAATAATAGATGGCTCTGTTTCTCCATTAGCTTCTCTGCCCCACCCAGGAGGACAATCTGATGGGAAATGGGACCACCAGACCCCCCTACCGAAAGCCCTGCCTCACCAAGGTCTAAATCAGGTGAGAATCAAGACCTGGGCACCATGTCACTAGGTTGTCAAACTTCCTGACATTTCACTGTGGAGACAATGGTCTTGGACACGATTGGGGTGGGGTGTATGTGTGTGTGGAACACGTGTACACAGACTGTCAGATACGATTACGTCCATTGCAGCATTGTTTGCAATGGTGAAAATTGGAAAAGCCTAAGTATCTATCAACAGGGGAACGGGTAAATAAAATATGGTGTATTTATATGATGAAACTGGATGCAGCAGTTCAAATAAATAACCAGCCTGGCATAAAGCTCAAAAAAGAAACAAATGAGCAAGTTGCAGAATGATAACTACAGGATGAAACCATTTATGTAGAGAGAGAGAGATAAAAAAAAGAAAAATCCTTACAAAGCACAAGGCAATGTTATGTTCTCCATTCTGTCCTGCATTAGGCATATTTATGTACACATTTATATTTATGTTTATATGTATATATGTACATGTGTGTGTATATGATCCAGAAGCCAAAACCCCAAACCCCACACTGTCTATGAGAGGGTGGGAGGGACTGAAATTGGGGAAGATGGCAGAAAACTCCTTTTAAGTAAACATTCTAATGTTCAAGGGGAGGATGATTTCACTTCTTTCTTATGTAATTAAAGATTCATTATAAAATAGAAGAAAATGAGGTGTTAGTGGTTTACAAACTTAATCCATCCAGATTTAGCAGATGTAGCTTTGAGTGTTTGGCCTACTTGTGGATCGTCAGTGGTTTGGGTTCTTTTTTCCCTTTTCCTCTGCTGAGATGCAGCAAATTGATATGATGTAGAGGGTGACACAAGGCGGCACTAATGTGTGTTCTTAAATCAACAGATGATGCATTAGGTAACACGCAAGAAGGTCCTTTTCTGAGTAGTTAGTCTGTCACACTAGCAAGATGTGGCCTTGCTGAGCCACAGGGCCATCATCCTGTCCCGCCAAGTATGGGAGTGCAGCACTCATTGCTGTCACTGGGCCATCTACAAGGGGTGGGGCTGGGTGAGCAGACGTGGTGTATGGCACGTAGTTCTGACATCTCCCTTTGCCCCTTCCACTTGGAAAATATTGCAAGTAGATGTAAGTCAGCAATGCAAGCACCATCTTGGAGATTCACTTTATTTGGCGATTAAGTGAATAACAAAGTGAAAACTGCAAACCTACAGGTGGTGATTATTAAAGTCACAGATTTTCAAATACAAGGTGTCGTTTCATGTGTGTTTATATGTGTGTATTAATACTATATAATTTTAATGATAATACAATAAAAATGCTTTTTTGTAGAAAACATTGAAAATCAAAAAAGAAATGACAATAGTTATTTTAAAAAATAATCTTTTCCCTAACTTAAAATAATTTGTGTTCTCATTGTAGAAAATTTAGCAGTTAAAGAAAAGTATAAATAACAGAATTAAAAGCAGACACAGATGAAGCAGTGACTAAGTCTTGATGCCTTGATTATGAATGTTTTCGATTATTAATATCACAAAATTGCCATCCTACAAATCATATTGTTTTGTAGCCTATTTTTATCCTGCTGTTATTAATATCTGAAAGCCCATCACCCCCTAGATTTCCCTCATACACTTTTCATACACTTTTCTAGTCAATTTTCTACCCAGAGTCCCTGTCCCATGCTCTCAAACCACCACACAGCTTTCCTTCTGAGCACTAGCCAGAATTGCCATTTTGTTAGCATTTTACTTAACTGTGAAGTTGTTTGCCTCCTCATCTAGAACATGACCTCCATAGGACAGAAGTGGACACAAGCCCCATCTTTGTTTATTATTGCTTCCTCCTCCATAGTCTGGTGGCTGAAATATCATAAGATCTTAATATTTTTGAAAACTATGTTGAATGAGTCCCTCTCCAGCTACTTGGGGGCCTGCCTCCTGAGATTGTTCTAGTTGTCTCATCATAGGTCAGAGTATGTCATCTATGCCTGCACACCAAGCCTCCCACACTCAGTGATTCTTTTTTTTTTTTTTTTTTTTGTAGATTTTATTTATTTATTTGAGAGAGAGAGGGAGAGAGAGAAAGAGAGAGAGAGTTGGGGGAGGAGCAGAGGAAGAGGGACAAACAGATTCCATGCTGAGTTCAGAGCCGATACAGGTCTCAATCTCACCACCCTGAGATCATGACATGAGCTGAAATCAAGAGTTGGATGCTCAACCAACTGAGCCACCCAGGTACCCTAACTCAGTGGTAGTTTTATGTTTTTTTTTTTTTTTTAAGATTTTATTTATTCATGAGAGAGAGCACAAGAGAGAGAGGCAGAGACACAGGCAGACGGAGAAACAGGCTCCATGTAGGGAGCCAGACATGGGACTCGATCTCAGGTCTCCAGGATTACAACCCAGGCTGAAGCGGTGCTAAACCGCTGAGCCACCTGGGCTGCCCTCAGTGGTAGTTTTTATGGTAACATTTCTTATGTACTGACTTAGTTGACTTCTTAGCTGGAAGATCCAAACACTTCTAGGAGGACAGACACACTGGAGATTCTTCTGCTGTAGCATAGATAGAAAACCACGTGAAAGCAGAGAAACAGTTTGAATGTAACTATAGTAGACAACCCTTGGACTCATGGGAAACTGCTGGCTCTTTTGGCTGAAATCTTGGTTATAAACTTCTAATTTTGTGGCTTGACATAGCATTTCTCATTTCTGGGAAACAACTGAACCAATTCAAAAAAGCTTCAGTTGCTTGTGACTACCATTAAGTTGCCACATTGCCTTCTTTTCATTGCTGTGCTTTGGGAGAACACAATTTATTTGTCCTATCTTTCCCTTCTTTGCTTTTTCTTTCCTCTCTCTTTCCATACCTTCTTCCCAGGGGAAGACAAAAAAAATCCCTAAGTCCAAACAGTGAAATTAGTATTTCAACCTAGGAAGTTCTACAAACGCATTCCAGGGGACATAGAGTTTTAACTGGCAGAGAAAAATGAAATAGGACTTCCTACATAATGTATCTAATTCCACAGGAAGTGGGAAACTCCCCATGTTTCCATATACATGCATATGGAAATTTGTGAATCTATAGAGATAATAAGGGTATGGAGAAGAAGATAAGAGTAAGAACAGCTAAGATTTACTTATGGCATGTGCCTTCTTAATCCTTCCATGTATCTGCACAGGAAGTTATTGCTATTGTCCATTTATAGAGAAGGGAATGAGATGCTCGTTGCAGGACATCTGTGTAAGACTGAGAGGAAAATCATGGAGATTATGGATGGTGCTACTTTTATGTTAACCCTTGTTTTTAGGGAAACTGCACTGTTAGCAAATTTAGTTGCCAATGCATAGTTCTGACCAAGTTCCTCTACTGTTTAAAATGTCCAGTGGTCCCTTAACCAATTTTCTAACCAAGGCCAGGCAAAGTTTACATGTCATGTGACTTCCCGGACAGTTCGCTGTTCTAGTGCACACTGGGAATTTAAAAAAGACTGTGTGTCTCAAACTTATTTGCCATGGAATGCATTTTCTTCTGGAGCATCTTCCAGTTTTCCAATGACCTTTGGCATGCTGGCTTATAAAGTAAAATTAAATGACTAAATCTTGTTCCTCATACCTTGGTTTGTTCCCTTCTATCTTGAAGGTTTGCAGGGGCCAGACAAGCAATGTGAATGAAAGAAGCCAGAAGGAATGAAGTAATACATGATAACTAGCCTTCTGCAATGAGAGGAAGGGTGGAGCATGATGTGCTAGGAAATGTATGCCTTGTCCAGAGGAGAAAGCAGCTGCTAGCTCTGGCCAAATGTTGTCATGTGAAATGTAGAATTGCTTTGGAATTGCCAGAGATTTTGATAATCCAAGAGAATTTGGGAATCTGGATTTTGATTTAAACTATTCTTATTTTTAAAGGATAGCAATGAATGCATGTTTAAAACTCCGTATGGGTGAACACTGTGTGAGCCAAAGCAAAACACATCCATAAACTGTATTTGTTTGGTTCGTGGATGGCCAGTTTGTGACTTCTACTTTTCTACTTTATTCTATTATAGGATCTCGATTCCCTTTTTCTGCTTTCTCTCTAAAATAACACAGGATTGTTGAATATAAACTTCTTATTTTAGGGAGCAGTATGTCAATTATTTTTATTTGTTTTCAAGATCAAATATTAAATGGGCATCACACTCACACATTTACATGCACATATATGCAAATAGAAAGTGCAGTCACACCCATATTTGGCTCACAGATTTTCTAGATTCACCTTCATTTTGAAGTTTGCTAGTTTTATGACTGGGCAGCAGACTGCTCTTCTTTTTCACATTCCTTAGGAGACCATGTGCAGTATGTGATAGTGGTCAGCACTCTTCAATCATAGGCCCCCCAGACTAATGTCGATTTGATCCTACTTTTATAGGATCTATTTGTATGTGTAAGATTGGTGGATATTTCTGAGTGCCCACAGGTTTGCAACTAATGCCTCCTAAAATATCTGCAGAGGAAGATGAAATTTACATTGTGGGATGGACTCATTTGCAGCCACATGGACAAGAAATGGAATGGACAAGTAAGGAATGGTTAGAAGTGGGAAACTGAACAGAAGAAAAGATTTGATATTCCCTTTAAGAAATGCCATGCTTTTTAAAGTAGATAATAAGTCATTCCTCATAATCCGATTTAAATGTGCTCTGGTTAGAATACTAGTGGAGCACACATTCTGTTGGTTGAGGATGGCTATTGGCATGCCTACTGTTTGGAGGAGATTAGATATGGCCATTGGGCCTGTGCTGGGTATGTCTCCCCTACCTTGTCCCGCTTGTAGTCAGGCTTAACCTCCTCTAACTGCCTTGCTCTCCCTACCTGTGGTGCGTTACAGACTTCCTTTTCTGTAGCGTGCAGCTGGGCAATGGGGCACCTTATGAAAAGCTGCATGAGAATAAATCATGATGATCCATCTTCTTGTGGGCATGCATCTGTGAGAGCTTTGGTCCTGTTCCTTGCGTTGCATCTACCACCTAGGAGATGGGGAATGAATGGTCATTTGAACAAACATGGAAATTTAGAAAGTATCGATAAGAACAATAGCTACAACTATCTACACACGGCCTGGGCAGCTTTGATGGCTGAGCCCCCTGCCACTTGGAATGTTAGGGTAGAAGTTGGATGATCCCTATAGAAGATGCTTCTGCACGGAATTAGGGCTGGTGGGGACCCTCTCTCTGCTTGTTTCTAGCTGTGACACTGAACAGGGTTTTTAGCTTGCCCAGCTCTTTGCTCTGGTCCCTGGGGTTTGAGGTTAGTGGGGCAGATATTGTGGGTATTCTGCTCTATTTCTACCCCTATGAGCACCCTCCCACACACATGCACACCAGCCTTACCATTTTTACACACAGACCTAACTTTTACTTGCCAGCACCTACATTTCTCTGCTGGGAGCTTTGTCGGGCCCCTGGAGCCCACTCTGCCTGCAGACTCTGCAAGCCAGAGGTGCTGGAGAATTAACAGCTCCTGGAAACATCCCTTAACACAAACACCACAGCTCCCTTGTCTGTCAGGTGCCACCCTGACTCCTAGTGTCCCCTAGGAAAGTCAAGCTTCAGGGCTCACAGTGGAAACTGGCCTGATAGTTCACCCTTTACTGCCTATCTTCCTTTCCCAACTCCCCTACTAGTGATTCCCGGGCTCACCTCCCAGACAAAATGGCTTGCACTCTAATCCTTGCCACGGGGTCCTCCTCTTGGGAAACCCCCAAAGACTGCTGGAATCTCAGTAGGTTCTTTCCATGGACTAATTCACAGAATACCCACATCGGTTGCCCAAAGTAGGATTCAGTTCAACAAATAGCGGCTCCCAGATGGAAGACTCAGAAGTCACAGGGCCAGGGGCCTTGGCTAGAGAAGCAGCAGCAGGAATACAGCTGCGTTGTTTCAGATGCTAATTTACAGCTCCCACACCTCAAAGCTGAGGCAACGTCTAGCACTAAAGCAAACAGTGTGATTGAAACTCTCCACAGTGCCCACATCCCTGGCCAGCAATTCCGTGTGTGTCACCTTTGCTGGCTTCTCTCCTTATGCGACACAGTGCGATTGAAAACACTGCTCATGGCTGAAATGATAGTAACCAAGGGTTCAGTGATCTCCAGGGATAATTGTGTGGGAACTAGGTAAGGAGACAGGTGAGAAGTAAATTAAAATCCTCATAGATTGTCCTAAACTTGGAGCCAGTTAATATGCTGTGGCAACGTGGGCAGCGTTTACAGTTAAAAACACACCCACGTAACAGCAGGGGGTGGGGGTTTTACAGGATCCCTCCTAATGACCAAGCTATTAAACATCAAGCAGGAACTGGCTTCCCCCCGCCCCTCATCTAACCTGAGATTTCTCCAGGGAAAAACACAACTAGAGGCAAGTACAAGATGCCATCCTCAAAGCAACCCAGCCCCGAGAGTGGCATGTGTCATGATTAATACTGACTCCCAGGGCCCCCAGCCTTGGGCTGGCCACATGGACAGCCAAACCAGGAAACACGATATGGGCAACGCGTGATTGATGAGAAACCCCAGTCCACTGGGAAATGGCTTGGAAAGAACAAGCCACAGAGTTTGACCAATGTGAGAGTTCTAGCCTGGCGTGGCTCCTGCTGGCAAAATCTATTATCAGAACTGGAAAGAATACATGAGTGGTGGATAAAGAGGTCCCTTTCATTTCCCTCGGTTAAAGAGGGTCTGTTGCTCTTCTAAAAACAGAACTCTGAGAGATTCTAATGAAGGCCGCAAAGCTGTAGGCTGAGCATGGGGTCATTGGCACACTGCCTGCTTGAACTTGACCAGACTTTCCAAGCCAAACCAGGCTTTTATATGCATTGGAAGGAGTTTCTCTGCTTCTACTCAGTTCTTGAAACCTAGACAGTTGTAGAATAAAGAACCGGGGGGTACAGTGGGGGGGACAGTGGTTTCGATGGCTCCATGTGTATAGATGCCGCTTGGAAAAGAGTCCATTTGTTTTGTTTTGTTTTTTTTTAAAGGCAACAATAAACAAACAAATAAACCTCTAATTTTATTAAAAGGCTCTGAATACAGACTGCTGCTGAGCCCGGTCGGATTAACTCAATATTTGTGTTGAGTCTTTGGTTGGTTCCTACTTATTTCATGGTATATGAGAATCCAGATGACAAATAAGCAAACCTAATTGTTAAACATAAGATCCTACAACTCTATCCCATCTGACTTGCCGACCCCCCTGCTCTTCCCTCTCCCCAATTTTCTGACTGGCATCTATTTTTCAATTCCAAGTTGGCCTAAATAAATTCAGTGTTTGGGGAAGGCTTTATAGGCATTTCCACCTTTCTAGCTTCTTAAAAAAATGTCGAACTCGTGCTTATTCCTGCTCATTGTGTCCCCAGGGCAGAAAGTCAGTGATTTCCTCCTGAAGCCCAAATCAGTTTGCCTCCTGTGCAAAATCCTGAATTTGGAAAAGAAACAGTTCAACTCAAAGCTTCAGACTACACAGGTAATAGGACTCTGTCTTAATCATGTGATGATTAAACCTGGACTTAGCTAACTCGTTAAGCATTCGCTCTGGGTCACGTTCATGACTCTTAAATCTTCTCATCCACATGTAATGAATGTAGCACTTGGGACTTTCTTGTCTCAGATAAAGAAACAACCTCTGTGAGGCCTTGGTCACTGGTTTCAGGCTCTGTCATCTGTCCAGGAACAGATTTAGAAAGACCCAAGCTGGAAACCCTCTCTAAGCCTCTAGTTTTTTCCATTACAGATGTCTGAGTAATAATTAAACTGAAATGACAGCAGAGAGGAAAATTCTAATGTACCAATAACTTCATTTTCCTGGCTGCTCTTAAAATGCAAAAGAGTATAATTTAAACAATAAATCATATTAAAAAAAGATGGATGTCTGAATTTTTTCCTTCTTGCCTAGGACAGACTCCTCCTTTCTCAATTAGGCTTCTCTCCTTTCTCTGTTGGATTTCTTTGTCTGTAATGTGTGTAAAAGTGCCACAACCATGTGTACTACGTAGGGGGGTGGGGGTGGGCGAGCATAGGCAGTATTGCTTTTCGAATGCCCCCAGCAAATCCAGTGGTATACACTCACCACTCACTGCACAGAAATGGAATTTCCAAGTGCTGCACAGCACACACCAGCCATGCATCAGACTCAAACATCAATTTTTCAGATTTGAAGCTTCTGATTTTTCCTGCCTTCACTAGGTACTTTTCCTTTTTTTGTGAACACTGGGAGATTTTGAGTAAGGTGATCTTGGCTGGCAGGATAATATATGAAGATTTGGTGCTGGTTTCAAGTTTGATAAAAACAAATGATTACACACCAAGGAAATGTGAATTGTTAAAAGGTTTTTGTGTCATCCACTTAGGGAATACAGGTGTTTCTATTTTAAATACAGTATTTTTGTTACAGGGCTTGGAACTCAGAGTCTTAATTTAACTTAATTTTAACCGAAACAGCAATTCCCTGAAATCTCAAAGTGGAGGAACTTCAATCTGAGACACATAAATTTGTTTTGTGGCAGTGTCTACCATTGCAAATAAGATAGTCAAGTTCTGGAGTGTGAAGCCAGTAAAGATAAAGGGAAAGGAAATACCTTTAAAAAATAAATATTAAGGGATATTTCTCCCAACTCTTTCTACCTTTTAGGGAGAAATTATGGAAGTAATTCTCATACAATATTAAATTCTTATTCAGAAGACCCTACAAACTCTCAACGTTTGGCATGTGATTGATTCACTGATTTGTGTGTAAAGCTATGTCACATTTGAAATCTCCAGAGAAGCACTTCTGAGGCTGCAAAATTCTGGATGCAATAAATAGGAGTCATTTTTATCATGAAGTTGGATGGTTTTGTTGTCTGACCAAGTAGACCAGACATGCTTGAGATTTATAGTTCAGATAAGGTTTCTTATGTTTTAAAGTTATTTCTTGTGTTGTTATTATTATTATTTAAGTGGAAGCAAGTTTGGCACTAATGAATCGTATAACGAGTTAAGGAAGTGTCCAAATAAAGGAGTTCATTGCTTCTCCAGAAACAGACAAACACCTACCTCATTGAGATACCAGACCCTGTGTCTGGGTTGAACCAGCACCTGCCTTGATCGATAGACTGTGCTTATAGTACTTAATGACTTCGCTCTTCCAGGATTATAAAACACCTGCAAACCTAACTATACAGATGCTTACACAAAGGTAAGAAGTGTCAGCTGCAAGCTTTATAAATTTAACATTTTGATGCCTATTTCTGTTGAGGAGTTTAGTTCAAATCCTATAGAATCTACGTGCAGAAGGCAGGAGAGTGGCAGGAAGCTGGGGCACCATTCTCCACTGAATGATTGGGGTATTGGCTTCCATCCAGTGCCACTCGGCACTTGGAACCCCGTCTAGCCCAAAGCCCAGGTCCACAGTCCCTTCCCACAGCTCCTGCTATATTTTCTCCAGTTAATGCGACCAATAAGTGCCTGGTAGTTACAAATTTCCTTTACCCTCACTTTTACTCTTTTTTTATATGGGCTTTTACAGCTATAGGCATTTCATGGGAGATAAATCACAGAGAACAGCCTGGGACACAGCTATCAGCAAAAATGCACAGGCTGCCATTCTCTCTAATCCAGCAGCAGACCTGGATTCTTAGGTAACTGAGCAACAGTATAACCTGGGAACTGAACAAAGTAAAGGCATGCCTTCAAACCCAACTACAAATATGGTTTATTTATACGCAGACATTTAAAAGTCCCCAGAGCCACACACAGAAAAAAAATCACACTTTTAATTAAGGACATTTCCTTTTATGAGTTCCTGAAGGTAATGGCATCATGTGCAGGGATTTAATAGTTTGGGGGATTTGGTTTAAGTACCGATCATTCTGTCACACAACTGAAGCCTATTTTATGGATAAATGTCTTTAATTTTCAGATATTTTTCATGATGACTGCCTTTTTCTAAAGTAAGAAGAAAATTTACTGATTTGAATTTAAGGATTAAAGGTACATGATGACTTCAATTATTCATCATCAATAAGCATTTAGTGAAAACCTAGCTGTGCTCTCCGATGTGGTAACCACTAGTCATGTGTGGCTATTTAAAATGAACTTAAAATTAATTAAATTAAATAAAATATTTGGTTTTTCAGGCACACTAATCACATTTTTTTCTTTTACCCTCCTCTCTCTTTTTAAAAATTCCAGCATAGTTAACATAGAGTGTACAATATAATGATTCAACAGTTCTATACTTTGCTCAGGGCTCATCATGACAAGTGTACTCCTAATCCTCTTCACTTGAATCACCCATCCCCCGTCCACCTCCTCTCTGGGAGCCATCTGTTTGTTCTCTGTAGTTTAGAGTCTTTTAAAAATCTGTCTCTTTTTTTCTTTGTTCATTTGTTTTGTTCCTTAAATTTCACATATGAATAAAATCATATAGTCTTTGTCTTTCTCTGGCTTATTTCACTTAGCATTATACTTTCTAGCTCCATTCATGTTGTTGCAAATGGCAAGATTTCATTTTTTTATGCTGAGCAATACTCCACATTCCACATATTCCAGATGTGGTATGTATACCACATCTTCTTTATCTATTCATCTATTGATGGACACTTGGGTTGCTTCCATAGTTTGCCTATTGCAAATAATGCTGCAATAAACATAGGGGTGTATGTACCCCTTTGAATTAGTGTTTTCATATTCTTTGGGTAAATATCCAGGAGCATGATTACTGGATTGAAGGGTAGCTCTATTTTTCTAATTTTTGAAGAACCTCCACGCTGTTTTCCACAGTGGCTGCACCAGTTTGCATTCCCACCAACAATGCAGGAGGATTTGGTTTTTGTTTTTGTTTTTCCTCACATCCTCACAACACTTGCTGTTTCCTGAGTTTTTGAGTTTAGCCATTCTGACAAGTGGGAGGTGGTATCTCATTGTGGTTTAAATTTGCATTTCCCTGATGATGAGTAATGTTGAACTTCTGTCTGTTGGCCATCTGGATGTCTTCTCTGCAAAAATATCTCTTCATGTCTTTAGTCCATTTTTTTACTTCGATTGTTTTTTTTTGGGGGGGGGAGGTGTTGAGTTGTATAAATTCTTTATATATTTTGGATACTAACCTTTTATTGGATAACATATGACATATCATTTGCAAATATCATCTCCTATTCAGTAAGTTGCCTTTTAGTTTTGTTGATTGTTTCTTCTGCTGTGCAGAGGCTTCTTATTATGACAAAGTCCCAATGTTTATTTTTGCTTTTGTTTCCCTTGCCTCATGAGATGTATTTAGAAGGATGTTGCTATGACCAATGTCAGAGAAATAACTGCCTCTGCTCTCTTCTAGGATTTTTGTGGTTTCAGGTCTCACATTTAGGTCTTTAATCCATTTTTATTTTATTTTTTTGTACTGTGTAAGAAAGTGGTTCCGCTTCATTATTTTGCATGTAGCTGTCCAATTTTCCCAATATCATTTGTTGAAGAGACTGTCCTTTTCCCGTTGTGAATTCTTGCCTCCTTAGTCGAAGATTAATTGACCCTCTAACGGTGGGTTTATTTCTGGGTTCTCTATTCTGTCCCATTGATCTATGTGTCTGTTTTTGTGCCAGTACCATACTGCTTTGATTACTACAGTTATATAATAACTGTAGTCTTAACTTGAAGTCTGAATAACTTGAAGTCTGGAGTTGTGATACCATTTTTTTTTTCTTTTTCAAGATTACTTTGACTATTTGAGGTCTTTCTCCATACAAACTTTAGGATTGTTCTAGTTTTGTAAAAATTGCTACTGGTATTTTGATAGGAATTGCATTAAATCTATAGATAACTTTGGGTAGTATAGGCATTTTCACAATATTTGTTCTTCCAATCCATGAGCATGGAATATGTTTTCATTTCTTTGGGTCATCTTCAATTCCTTTTGTCAATGTTTTATAGTTTTCAGAGTATAGGTCTTTTGACTCTTTGGCTTAGTTTATTCCTAGATATTTTATTATTTTTGGTGCATTTGTAAATGGGATTGCTGTCTTAATTTCTCTTTCTACTGCTTCACTATTACTATACAGAAATATGAAGGATAGAGGATCCCTGTGTGGCTCAGCGGTTTAGCGCCTGCCTTTGGCCCAGGGCCTGGAGTCCCAGGATCGAGTCCCAGGATCGAGTCCCATGATCGAGTCCCATATTGGGTTCCCTGCATGGAATCTGCTTCTCCCTCTGCCTGTGTCTCTGCCTCTCTCTCTCTCATCTCTCATGAATAAATAAATAAAAATCTTTTAAAAAAGGAAATATGAAGGATTTCTGTACATTTTTTTGTTGTTGTTTCCTGTGACTTCGCTGACTTCATTTATCTATTCTAGTATTTTTGGTGGATTTTTTAGAGTTTTCTATACATAGTATCATGTCATCTGCAAATAGTGAATGTTTTACTTCCTCTTTACCAATTTGGATGCCTTTTATTTCTTTTTGTTGTCTGACTGCTGTGGCTAGGACTTCCAATACAATTCTGAATAAAAGTGAGAATGGACATTCCTGTGTTGTTTCTGACCTTTGGGGGAATAGCTCTCAGTTTTTCCCCATTGAGAATGATGTTCACTGTGGGTTTTTCATATATGGCCTTTATTATGTTGATGTATGTTCCCTCTAAATTTATTTTGTTGAAGGTTTTTGTCAGGAATGGGTATTGTACTTTATTAAATGCTTTTCTGCATCTATTGAAATTATCATATGGTTTTTATATTTTCTCTTATTAATGTGATATATCACATTGGTTGATTTATGAATATTGAACCACCGTTGCATCCCAGGAATAAATCCCACTTGATTGTAGTGAATGATTTTTTTTAATATACTGTTGGATTCAGTTTGTTAATACTTTGTTAAGGAATTTTATATTTATGTTCATCAGAGATATTGCATGTAGTTTTTTTTTTGTGGTTTCTTTATCTGGTTTTGCTATCAGGGTAATTTGGGCTTCATAGAATGAATTTGGAAGTTTTCCTTCCTCTGCTATTTTTTTTTAACAGTTTGAGAAGAATAGATATTAACTATTCTTCAAATGTATTGTAGAGAGGAGCCTGAGTGACACGGTCAGTTAAGTGTCTGACCCTTGGTTTCAGCTCAGGTCCTGATCTCAGGGTCATGAGATCGAGCCTGGATCGGGCTCTGTGCTCAGCAGAGAGTCTGCTTAAGACTCTCTCTCCTTCAGTCCCTCTCTCCCATTCTCTCTCTCTCTCTAAAATAAATAAATAAATCTTTAAAAACAAATTTGATAGAATTCACCTGTGAAGCTACTTGGTCCCCGATTTTGTTTGTTGGGAGTTTTTTGATTATTGATTTGATTTCATTGCTGGTAATCAGTCTGTTCAAATTTTCAATTTTTCCTGCTTCAATTTTGGTAGGCTATACATTTCTAGGAATGTGTCCATGTCTTATAGGTTGTCCAATTTGTTGGCATATAATTTTTCCTAATATTCTCTTATTGTTCATATTTCTGTGGTGTCAATTGTTATTTCACCTTTTTATTTGTGGTTTTGCTTGAATCTTCTCTCCACATTAGTCACATTTCAGGTGCTCAATGGCTACATATGATGAGTGAGTACCATGTTGGACATACAGATAGGACATTTCCTTTATTGCAACAGTTATGCTGGATGGCATTGAGTCCTAATGCATGAAGATGGATAGATTGCCCAGTGGGCACTCCAGAGATCTGGGAAGTTGTCAGCCCTCTGAAGGTGGACACCATTTAGTTAAAGTGGCAAATGATGAAACATGATATTCTGTATGGGCAAACTACCCAGGCAGAACAGGGGTATCAATGCAAAAATGGAGGCATGAAGTTCAAAGCTGAACAATCCTAGGCAGGGTGGTATAATCTAGACCATATACTGTGACCAAACTTGGGGCTGAAAAATGAGTGATTTTAAAGTCTGTGGGGCAAGAGAGAAAAAGGGAAACCATACACAATTGTAATGTGGAAGTAACCTAGAATTCTCAAGGAGTGTTGTATTAGATTACTGCTGCTGTGACAAGTTATCACAAATTTTCTCTATTAAAGCAACACAAATTTATTCTTATAGCTCTAGAAGCTGGAAGTCCCACTGTGCTTACAATTAAGGTATTGTTGGCAAAAGCATTTCTGCTACAGGCTCTAGATTTCTTGCCTTTTCTAGCTTCTAGAAACTATTTGTGTTGCTTGGCTTTATAGCTCCTCCTCCATCTTCAAAGCCAGCAGCGTAGCCATCTTCTAATCTCTGATTCATCCCTAGTTCCATCATCATATCTCTTCCTCTGACCCGTACCTTGCTGCCTCCCTTTTATTATCCTTCTTGGATAATTCAAGATAATCTCCCCTAGCTCATGTTCTATAGCCTTAATCATATTGGCAAGGTTTCTTTGCCATGTTAGTGACATATCCAGAGGTTTTGAAAATTAGGATGTGGACATCTTTAGAGGAAGCATTAGCCTGTCTACTATAAGTGTGGTAACACCATACTGTCTGCTTGAAGGTCTGTGACCTCATGGGTATTTGTAATTTAGAGGTTAGCAAGCTTTCAGACTATGAGAAAGTATTTATTAATTTATATTCCACCTAGTTCTAAAAAGGAGTTCATAGCTTTTAACAACATATACATATAAGAGAGCTTATGATATAAAAAGGATACAAGGAGAACTATGGAGTATAGTAAGAACATAATGGTGGAAAGAATGAGGCCTAATGACCTCATATTCTCAATTAGTCCAGGGCCATCTTAAAGGCAGAATACTTTGAATGTAGAATCTAACAGCATGTTGTAAATGTTACCTTTGTGGGATCCCTGGGTGGCTCGGCGGTTTAGTGCCTGCCTTTAGCCCAGGGCATGATCCCAGAGTCCCAGGATCGAGTCCCACGTCAGGCTCCCTGCATGGAGCCTGCTTCTCCCTCTGCCTGTGTCTCTGCCTCTCTCTCTCTCTGTGTCTCTCATGAATAAATAAATAAAATCTTTAAAAAAATAAATAAAATAACACAAATGTTACCTTTGTGATTAAGACAAGGGGTGCAATCAGAAATTCCAAATAATCACATTCCAAAGGCCAAAAAAATAGAGATGGGAGCTATAGGTATAGGGTAGGATATTTTTTCAACATAGCAAAATTGAACTGCCCCCACCACTTTCCTTAAGATTTGGAAAGATAGTCTCTGTAAGAAGTGATGCATCTTACATCATTCACCGATTTTTCAGGCACTGACCTTGAGGATATGCAGAACTTAAAGTTCATTGATCTTTTAGACTTTACAAAGTTATTTATTAACTTATATTCTTCCTAATTTCAGGAATGAGTTAGCTGATTATAATAACATGTATAATAAAAGATATGATGGCAACTATAATTTAGGTAAAAGAAGAAAGATAGGTCAGGATAAGAATATAATGAAGGCTTCAAAAATGTGTATTTATCTAAACCTGTTTTGGTTGGGTTGAACCAATGAACTTGATCATTAAGCAATCAACAATATTTTTAAGATGGAAAACAACAAGACACATTACCGAGAAAAGTTCTAATTAATATTCTTACTAAAGATAGGTAATTCTTTCTGGGACACTCACAAACATGACATAGTGATTGATGTCCTCAGCAATATCCTTTCCTTAGATGTTGGAGTTTTATAAAGATTTTTCTAGTAATGACTCTTATTTGGGCTCTTGGGATCCCCAAAGCATAATTCATAAAAAGCAATTCTTTGGGGATCCAATAAAATGAAATCTGTGTGCCTGGATTCTTTCTAATCTTCCTAAGCCAAGAGGATAGTTGTGGACACCTAGAAGAACAAATTGACATTGATCCTTCAAACAGTTCTGAATATTGCTTTTTTCTATTGGACTTTTGAATAAGTATTGGGCCCATGTCAACTTGACATCATTCTCCCCAGCAAATGTCTGGATTGTGTTATTTCATATTACTAACTCAGTATAACAAGAGCCTTAGAAGGCCTGAATAGCATCTTCCCACCTCTTCCCAGGAGAAAACAGAGTGTCTGCAGTGACACAGGCTTCTCAAAGCATAACTATAAATCTTCTCCAAGTAATAGAAAACCATCAGACATTTGAGAATGAGGTAGAGCTAGCTGGGTGGGTTTTGTGCCAGGTTAGGCCTCAGATGCCCTTGACTGGCCACACACACCAGGTCTTACACCAAACTATGTTGAAAGTGTTCCTTTCTTCAGCAGTGTTCTCCTCTCTAATTGAAGTCAGACTCCTGTCTTTATCTTTATCCTTCCAGGACTCAAGAATAGTGCAAGCATTTCATGGCCTTACAGAGGTCTTCAGGAGGGGGCTTTACCCATATTTGATTATATTTCTTGATTCACAGGCCAAAAAATATGATTTGTGAACTCAGAGGAACATAGGAAGAAAAATGTGGGAGAGAGCAGAGGTGGGTTTGTAAGAGGAAGCAAGTAGCCTTTGTATGGCTCAAGTGAGAGAAACCCCTCATGTTTCTGAGTATGTACTCAAGCCCTGCTAACAAGTTAACAAGGGCCTAAGTCAGCACAACACTTCAGGGATATTTCCAGAAAGTTCCAGCGTCCCTCCATGGTTCATGGGGAAATCTTTTCTACTACTTCTCATCTCTTTAGCAACTTAAAAACAACAAACTCTTTGATTTATAACATAAGGGTCTGGTAAAACTGTGAATGAAGTATCTTGAGGGAAAGAAGATAATGTTTTTCAAGTGCCTTGACTAATATGTTCAGACTTGGGTCAGACGAGTCTGTGTAATTTGTGAGCTCCCATCATGGATTTCACAAAGGCTCCTCTGTCTTGTCAGCAGTACAGAGGGAAGACAGGGATAAGAGGAGAACCCATCCAGAGAGCACATTAAGCTGTTTCCCAGTGTCCGACTTTCTTAACTAAGAAAGAAGCAGCATTGTGTTTGGGGTCCAGTCTGCTGTATGGATGGCACATATGTGACCCTAAATGGTAGAAAAAAAGGCCTTTATTCCTTCTGTGCTCTCTGATCTGTTTAAGATCCAGAGAAGTGTAACTATGGACCTTCCTGGGGTGGAGAGAAGCTGCTTTCTTGCCATCCTTCAGGTGTTAGCTTAAATGTCCTTTCTGGAAAACTCCTCTGAGCTCCAACTGGGATAAGCTGAAGTAACTGGCCCCCACATGACTTTCAGTTCCCGCTTTTTCGGCACCACAGATGAGAGGCAGTCTAGTGTCAGGTTTAGAAGCACAGATAGTGGAGGTGAATGGAAATCCAAATTAAAATCTCAGCTATCTCATAATTGGTGAAACTTTGAGAAAGTTATTGAACTGTTTTTTTTTTTAACTTCATTATATGTAGAATGAGGATGTTAATTACTCCTACTTCACAGAGAAATTCTGATGATTGAATGGCTTAAATCATTGTAAAAAGCTCAGCACCTCACATAGGAAGGCTCTGTATGAATATTCACTATTACTATTTGTATACTTGTTTACTTATTTATTGCTTCTCTTCCCTAAAAACTGTAAGATCTATTAGGATGAAGGTTATAAATATAAAATTTTGTTTTCATATTCAATGAAAGACAAGATATCAATCTTCTAGCATAAAAGATAAAGTATTATCTTTGCCTCAAACCATATACAAAGATCAAGGATTAAAGGCCTTAATGTAAAAAATACACCATTCTTTATAAAGTTTTAGAGAATGCCATTATGACCTTGGGGTTAAGGAAGGATTTCCTAGACAATAAAAAAAGTGCTTATCATTAAGGAACTGCTAAATGTGTTAAAATTCTGTACAGTAAAAACCATCAGAAAAAAAGGAAAAAGTCACATTCTTGGGAAAGATATTTACAACCACATAGCTGATAGAGAATTAGTACCTGACTATACATATTGTCCCTCTCCTGATCTGATCAAAGTAAATAAATGTTTAAAAACAACTCCTTCTACTTCAGAAATATTTTCAAGATTGTATCAGAACAATGGTCAGAGATATTAACTTGCAAATAATTTTTTTGGGTTTTTTGCATATAGAGTTGTTTTCTTTCTTTTGAGAACCAAGGACACAAATTATTAGTAGTAAAAAATAATATATTTACAATGACTCAGAGTCTTCTACAGACCATCAAAATGTCAAATGTATATTTTCTTGAAAAAATTATGTATCTCCTCTTCATATATACATATATGTGTATATATACATATATATATTTAAATTCAATTAGCCAACATATAGTATATCATTAGTTTCAAATATCTATGTTCCCTTTTAGTTCATTTAGTCAACATGTATGTATTAAGCAAATGCTATCTTGGCATTTGTGTCTTTCTTTAACAGATGGCTATGTGTCATACTCAGTGTTCTCCTTTTGACTAGGATATGGTTCTGGTATATGGATATTTTAGTGTACATACAGAAATATATTTAAATAATTATCAATGTCGTCTTTCGTGAGCAAATTTTCTTCCTGTTGTAATGTTTTTGTTTTGAAGCTGGTTTTGCTGGCCCAAAGAAGATGCTTAAAAAGTGCCTAAAGACTAAATCAGTGGTTGAATCTGGTTTAGGGGTTATATTATTATTAAATGTTCTTATTAAAAATTAATTTGTTCATTCAACCCATATTTACTGTTCATCTACTGTATCTCAGAGTGCTTGGGACACAGCAATGAAACAAAACCATTGTTTATATGGAGCTCACTTTCTAGTGGAGGTAACATAATAAATAAATATGTTAGGTGGTAGTGAGGGTGAAGGGAAAATAAAGCAGGGTAAGTAGACAGAAAAAAGATGAAGGATATGGGGCTACTTTCAATAGAATAGAGGGGAAAATTCTTGGATAATTTGACATTGGAGCAAAGCTCTGAATGAAGTGAGATGGACAGATATCTGAGAGAAGGAAGTGTGGTAAGAGCCCAAGTAGCTGGTTGTGAGTGGGTGAGGGAGAGAAAACCACAAGAGATAAAGATAGAGAAGTAGCAAGGGGTCATAAGATAGAGTTGTATAAGCTACGGTGAAAATTTTGGATTTTATCCTGAGAGAGATAGAAGCCCTTGTTAGATTTGGAGCAGAGGTCGATTTTAGATCTTAAAAGCATTCGTTGTTGTGTTAAGACAAACACACACACACATGCACACTGAAAGGGAAGCAAAAGGATAGAATCTGGAAGAACATTAGAAGGTTATTGTAATAATTTTGCTAAGAAATGATGGCAGAACAGAAGCAGAATAAAGGGCGTGAGACATGGCCAGATTCTGGATACATTCCAAAGATAGAGTTGTGAGTATTTCATGATATATTGGAAGAGGGATCTGAGAGAAAGAAGTCAAGGAATGAACACCTCAAGGATTTTGGCTTCACCAATTGTAAAGATGGAGTTGTCATTTATCCAGAAGAGGAAGGTGGGAGAAAAAGCGAGTTTGGGTGGGTAATCAAGAGTGAGATCAAAATTCCTGGAAGGCAGGAAAATAAATGTCTGGAGTTCAGACGAATGACCTAGGCTGCAGACAGACATTTGGTAATCATTAGGGTGTAAAGAAATTCTGTGGATAGATCAAGAAAGAAGACCAAGAAATGAATACTGGATTGGATTGACAGGAGTTTTAGTGGCAAAACCTGACTGGTCAAGAGTGGATTAGAAGAGATACTAGGGGGACAGTACATTTAGATAATTCTTTGGAGAATTTATATGCTATGAAGGAGTAGAAGAATGTGGCAAGTAGTGGAGGGGTGAAGAGATGCCAAGGTTGCAATTACAACGTGGCTGGGAGCTCACTGCAATAATCAAACTGAGAGAGAAATGGGCAATTTTGTGAGAGGAGGGCACAACTGCAGGAGAGGTGCCCTTGAAAATTCTCTTCCCTCTAAGGGATAAAATTCACTGTCTGAGGGAAGGAGTGACCTTAGGAAGGTGTGGGACAAAGGAACAGGATCAGGGTGTAGTTCATGGGCCCAGACGCAGGTGGATTGGTACATTTGGTACATTTGGAGGTGGGAACTTTTAGGATTTCTCTTATTACTAATTCTCTCTTTCCTTGAAGTAAGAAAGTCTTTACTTGAGAGAAAGGAAAGGGGAATAAATTTTAGTAGGTTAGGGATAGAAAAGGAATTATGAAATGGTAGATTCAAAGATTCGTAGTGTGAGTTGACCAGGGAAATGTGTAGAATTTCTGGCCAGCATTCTGGGCTCACTGAGGTTTGGTTAATAATTTAGATCCAGATGAGACAGAAGGCACAAAGTTGGATTTAATTATGTTGTAGCTAATGGAGGGAGCAAGGAGGGGAAAGGGAGTTGAGAACAGTGCAAGGGACTGATCACAGTTATAGAACAAGGGATCAAAAGCAGGTCTGGAAGGAGAAGAGGACACTAGGAGGTGGGAAGCCATGAAAAAATAGGAGAGGGGGTGCTTAAAAGTCCCAGGGGGCCAAAGGTTTAATGGAGTTTGTACTCTAGAGGTAATCATCTGAAAAAATAGGATGCTGTGGTCATCAGGTGGAATGTTTGAAATCGAGATTATGTAGGGGCACACCAGCTGATAATGATAAAGTCTGGAGTGGGATGGATTATTTGAAATGGGGTGGAGGGCAAGCACATAGGAGGCAAAGAGGGGGAGGGAGGATTAAGAAATGAAATTATTAGAAGAATTCTCTATGTGGATATTGAAATCCTCAAGAATCATGACAAGGTAGCAGTGGAGAGAGTGACAGGATGATAAAAGAACAACTAAACTCTATGAGAAGTGAAGATGAGTGATTGAGGGTCTGAAGATGACCACCCCAAAGAGACTAGTTTGTAGCATAGTCTTACCACATGGACTTCGGAGGAGCTCAGATGGGGGATGAGAAGGGGGGTGGTGGAAGGAAGAGTAGATGGTCCCCAGGATGCAGCAAGGAGCTGGGAAGACAGTCATTTTGTCATACTGTGGGAGACAGACATGGTTGACCTTCTGAACTCATGCACAGAAGAATATAAAAATACTCGAGCACAGCTCTCTTCTTTTTCCTGGCCTTAGCAGTTAAGACCCAATTGTATTTTTTCTTTTTTTCCCATTTCCAAATAAAACTAATGATCTTCCAAGTCACTGAGTAAGAAGCCCTTAGGTTCTGTTTGGCTGAATGAGACGTGTACCTTCTGTGTGTTTATGTGTGTGTGTATAAAAGCATCTATGCTTGTTCATTTATTATGAAGAACTAGCCAGTTATTTTATGGTATTGTCATTTCCCTGGTCTTAAAATAAATGAGTTTATCTAGATTTCTAGTAATGAAACTGCCTAGTTGACATCTCATAGCTGCTTGGGGTCCTCTGGGACTTGAGTTCTTTATAAACCTTTGCCCTATATGTGAAAACAGCAAGGAACAAGAGAGCACAGACAATAACTTACAGAATGAAATGCAGCTAAAAGCTCAATTTGAAATGAATGTTCATCTATTGCTGGAAGTCCTTTAACATTTCCAGCAGCCTTATCTGCAAAATTGCCTGGATTAAAAAAAATAATCTGTCTTTTCTCTCAAATCTGTCAACTCATTCAGTACAAAAGCAAAATAAAATCTAGTTGGGTCACAGCATTCATTCAATTGTTCACGACTATTGCAAAAAACTCCATACAAGTTTTTCATTCTTGAAGATCATTTTCTGTTTTTTCGTCTGTAGAGTCAGATGTAGTCGATGCTGGGAAAGCAACTTCAGAGCGAGAAATGATCCAGTAGTGACTTGGCAGTTCTTCTTACATCCTGTTCAGTGCCTGGAGAATGTGGTTAATGGGGGGAGGGAATGGGTTACTCAGCTGAATATATGCTCGAAGTATGCCTTAATTAAAATGATACAGTAATGCGTTTCAGATAGAGGTTAAATTTCCCTTTCTGGAGGGAAAATAATGTGCTATTTTCCTCACCTATCTTTATGAATACTGTGTTAGTCAAACAGAGAGTAATAATATATTTGGGGAAACTTGGATGTGCCTCTTGCCCATGGGTCTGTTTTAACTTCCTCTTATTTTGCCCAGATACCTCTTTGGCCCATTTGTGAATAAAAATAAATTCTATTCTCTCTTGATAATTCATGATTGCCTTTACAGCAAAGTTTGATCTTTCCAACTTCTTGCTTAGGAAGGAGTGGGAAGCTATTTCCTTCACCTGGTAACTATACAGGGAGATGAAGCCCACACCAGCAAACCCCATGCATGAATTTGTTTTTAGCCCATGAAACGATCTCTGATTTACACACAGAACTCAGAGAGGTTGGATATGGGTATTCCATGTACTCTCCCTCAGAAAAAGAAAAGAGAGGAGGAAAAAAGAAACCGGAATCTTATTGCGCCAGAGACCTTTCTTCATTCTCCTTGGCATCATTTTCTCACTAATTCTTGCTTAGTATTTACTTGTTGAGCTCACTTATTTAAAATGAAAATACCTTCACAAAAATGTTTCTGTGCCATAGAGAGAGTGAAAGGGACGATGCTACCCCTGGATAGTTCCAGGAAACCCCTGCCTGGCTGTCCATAAATATTCACAGCCTTCCCAGGGTCCAGGGGCTGGTGGACTGTGGGCAGTAAATTACTGCCCTGGGCCTGTGTTAGGAACAGCCCCATAGGCAGAGATGTGCAGGCTGCTGACATTTTAAAAGCTTTTGTGGAGGGAAAATGATTTGCAAGTGTTTGGCAAACAAAACCTTTCTGTAGCTCTGTGTCACTTTCAGAGTCAACTTTGGACTTCTAAAACTTCCATGTTTATGAGAACAGAAAACTATTCTTTAGCCTAATGCATATGAAGAACTCCAAGCTGCTCTGTGTGCAAAGGTGAAGCCTAAGGATTGAGAAGAGGAGGTTTATGTTCTGTAGCTATGAACTTCAGCTGGAGCTCAGAGAAATGGGCATAAGTCCAGGCAAAAGCAGGCAGAGCCTCTTAAAGATGAAATGTACTTGGTCTATTTCGGTCACCCTTGGGTTAGTTTCCATGGACACTGCTTTTGCTGCCAGGGTGGTCAGCACCCAGATAGCGCAGGCATGTGCTCCCCGAGCTGTAGAAAGGAGTAAAAAGGTGGATAAGCAGAGTGCAAGGAAAGGCAGCCCTTTTAAGTAAGGTCGGGACCAAAGGGAATGTGATCGAACAATTATTTAACATGGAGGATGGAAATAAACTGAGTAGAAAAATCACTCGGGTCCCCATTCCCAGGGGAATCCTGGTCATTGTGAAGGTAAACCCTTAATGAGAACACCCTTGTCTCTTTTTGAAGCCAAATTTCTGAGTTAGAGATGAACACTCTGCTAGAAACCCACCCGAAGAAATCACAGGTAAGTTACATAAGCAGGTTATTAAAACAAAACAAAACAAAACAAAACAAAACAAAACAAAAAACAGATTCTGATAGTGTAAATGAAAGCTCTGTAGAGAACCAATTTGTTCATTTCAGAGGGCAGGGGACTGGGTCAATCTCGTAAGCTTTCCCAGCTGTTCTGGTGGCGGAGAGGAGACAAGCACCCAGGTCTCCTGGACTCCTGGCAGAGAGGGCTCTGTTCCTGTCAATCATTGGATCCAAACATCACACACAGACCCTCAAAGGTTAGGAGAATTCCTGCCACCCCCAAACCATATCCCTAATGAAAAGAAATCTGCCTCTGCTCACTCTCTCTTCACCCTGACCTTTAGGATGCTTTTGTAAACTCTTTTCCCCTTCAAATATTTCTTTAGAATTAGGAGATCATGGGGATACAAAGGAAACGAGAGAATCCAGAGCATTTTAGAGCTGGAAGGGAGCACCTAAAATATCCCTGGCCTCCTTTATGGATGAGCAGAAAAGAGGAATGCTTCTAGAAGGAACTTTCAAATGCAGATTCTGATTCAGTGAGGTCTGGGGTGGGACCTGAGGTTCAGCCTTGCTACCAAGCTCTGGGATGATGCTGACCCACAGACCACTCTCGAGTATCAAGGAATAGATCAAGTGACTAGCTTCAGGCTCTACAACCAGTTAGTGGTTACTCCAGTAACCATAATGCTGTTCAACTAATTTCAGATGGTTCAGAGCTGTGTAACCTTTAGCAAATTCCTGAAACGCTGAGTCATAGTTACTTCATCTGTAAAAGGTATAGTTTATGGGATTTGTGACCTCTTTGGTTAGCTAATAGGGATAGTGTTGCCTTCATATAGATCTTTATTTACAAAGGAGACTAATAGCAAGGAAAATTTTGAATTGGGAGTCAGGAGCCCCTGGGTGACCCATCCCGGAGGAAACACTCTGGTCTCAATTTCTTTCCCTAAAAGAAGGGATTGGCCTGGGTCACCTTTAAGATTCCTTACAGCAGGGATCCCTGGGTGGCTCAGCGGTTTAGCGCCTGCCTTTGGCCCAGGGCGCGATCCTGGAGACCCAGGATCGAATCCCACGTCAGGCTCCTGGTGCATGAAGCCTGCTTCTCCCTCTGCCTATGTCTCTGCCTCTCTCTCTCACTGTGTGCCTATCATAAATAAATAAAATTAAAAAAAAAAAAAGATTCCTTACAGCAAAACAAAAACTCTAAATACAGTTTATTATTTGTGATAGGCAGTTTTTTAAACAGCTTCCTTCTGGGGAGATATGAAAATACAGTAAGAGCTGACACTTGCCATGTGCCGGGCAGTATTGTAAGAGCTTTCCACATAGTAATTTGTAATTCGTTGTGTCTTCACTACAACCCGGAGAGTTGGACACTGCTATCCTTGCTTGACAGAGCCAAGATGAAGAGGCTGAGGCCCGGAGAGCCTCAGCTTATGCAGGTGTTAGTGGAAGAGCCAAGCCCTAGTGGCTTCAGTCTATGCTTTCACGGACTCCGTTAATAGCAGTGGTCCACTCTGAAGAGTTTCTGGCTCTAGAGCACCTCCACTTGCATTGTTGAAACCAAATCGCCATCTTGTGAATTGTCAGAAGTGTCATCACTGTCTCCATTGTGCATGGGTGAAAACCAAGATTTACATAAGTGCCAAATAGAGAAGCCAGGGTTTCAATTGGATCTGATTGCATCCAAAGCTACATCCTTTGTGGCTTTCCTGTTCAAGCCTGAAGCTCTACCTATGAACACCAAACTTATTCAGATATGGGGAAACTTGATCTCCATAGCTGACCAGCCTGAAGGAGGTGGAGTCCACAAAGTATTTCTAACAGTTAGTGGCTGGTTTTAAAATTTAAAAATTAGTTGGGGGGCATGGGTGGCTCAATTGGTTAAGCATCCAATTCTTGATTTTAGCTCAGGTCATGATCTCAGGGTCATGATCCCTGCTCAGCAGAGAGTCTGCTTGGGATTCTCTTTCTCTTTCTCCCTCTACTCCTCCTCCTTGCACTCTCTCACAAATAAATAAAGAAATCTTTTAAAAATTTGAAAAATAAGCTGATTTATCATCCACTAAACTTGCTATATGTGTTTGCTAAATGTACTAATATAGATACAGAGACTTCTGGGTTTCCTGTGCAGATAATAATACCAATAATAATTTTTTTGTTTTTTATTTCTCAAATTATGTCTAGTTCTAATTGTCTATCACATGGAACATAACATTTCTAGTTTAACTAAGTACAATGATTTGGAGCCATGGTATCTTTATTCTTGCAGCATATCAATGGTCCATTTAATGCCAAGTTCTTGAACAGTAACAGAGACCCATAATTATGCATAATTTCTATGGGAAAACTGTCCTTGATCCACTTGAGGACATATTTTTTCAAGCACATAATGGTTGGGGGGGGGATGTGATAGTGTCTGGAGGCTTAAAACTTTCCAGCAACTGGGAGTATTCTGGAGTTATGCCTCTTTTTGTTCTATCCCCAAGCTGAACACTCTAATTTTTGCATATGATCCCATGAGATCACTACACATCCCTTGGCTGCAAGTTACTCTGATGCCAATCTGCAGTCACTACATATCAGGTGAACCGCAGGACGTGTACATCTTTGGCTGTCTCGCAAGATGAGGAGTCCCAGAGTTAATTTGTTTTTTTCAAAAAAGGGGGGAAAAAAGAAGAATTTGGGCATTTAAGACACCCACCTGCTCCATCAAGAGTTATGTTAACCATCCAAGGATGGTTGGATATGCCGTTCAGGAAAATGCCCCCTGAGGGCTTCCTGATGATAGTTGACACATGTACAACAGATACCACCTTTACAAACTATATTTATTTCAGTCTGCATTCCCAGAACCAGAAGAAGGAGGTACTCCCTTCCCTTCTATAGAGGACAAACTGAAGCTCCCAGTTCAGTTTCGGAAGGGGCTCCCTTCTCCCTTGCACAGAGCAGTGTCAAGACTACAACTTGGGCCCCTCGGTTTTTTGTCCAGGGCTTTCTTCACTCCACCAAGGCTATGATTCTAACATCTTACAAATGTCCTGTGAGAACGTCCATATGAAATATATGCTCTTTCTAAGTCTGTTTACTTCTGACTCTGTGGAAAAATTTAAGAGACATTAGTAACGTTTTTTTTTTTTTTTTTTCTTTCTCAAGTCCCTGTGAAGAAATGACCGTCTTTGTAGTGTTTCTTGTCTGGGCCCTGGAAGGAATCCAAAACTGTCATGTGTTTTCCATCTGGCGCTCTTTCAAGAATCTCTTTTGCTGCTTCCTATAGCCTGGAGGCCATCCTGCAGAACTCTGTAGAGCACCCCTGGCAGGTTGGCCGAGGCAGGAACACAGGCAATGGGGAGTCTCAAAGAAGATTGGAAAGATTTGTGGGGCGTGCAGCCGCACCCCACTATGTGCAAACTCACTCTAAGACAGAAGAGGCCCCCAGAGAGACTGCTTTTCAAAAGTGGACGACTACCTGCTGATTTGTTATGTGACTTTTTTTTAAAATTTTATTTATTTATTCATGAGAGACACACACACACAGAGGCAGGGGCACAGGTAGAGGGAGACATAGGCTTGCCACAGGGAGTCCAGTGCAGGACTTAATCCCGGGACCCCCAGATGATGACCTGATCTTGGCAGAAGATCAACCACTAAGCCACCTAGGTGCCTTGTCATGGGACTTTTAAATAGTGAAGTACCCAAGTAAATTTTTACAATATAATTCAATTTATGAAAAAAAAATTCAACTTGGCTTTCCTGAAGCAGTCATGGGTCATGGGTTTGAAAGGCAACACAGAAAGGAAATACCGAACTTCCAAAAGAAGGTCAGTGGAGAGTGGGCATTGCAGTTTGAGCTGTCCCACATCCTCAAGGCCCAGCCAGAGAAGACCAAAGAGACAACAAGAGTCACAGGTTTGCTGAAGCTTAGAAATCTATATTTACAAAGGGGTTTGCAGTAGAGACTGGTGTCTATGTTTTCCTTCTGAAATAGGTCAAGAAAGTGAAACTTTGCAGGCAATCAGTGGGCATGATCTGAATAGTGTATACTGAGGATGACTGAGTCATTGTTACCCAAATTCTAAAAGGCACCTGCAGCCCTCCATGCCAACCAGTGCCCCACCCCTGACCAAGTTCAAGTTAATTAAGGTGGAAAAGAAATAAAGACAGCTTTGTCTAGATATTTTTATTTGGATGAGCCCAAGTGTGAATCCACTTTTATGTATTAAGCTTGTTCCTGATCATTTGAGCAGGCTCTTGTTCTCTCTGCTCCTCTTCACCTCTTCTCTTTTTCCTTTGCTTCCTCTATTAACAACCACTGAAAAGGCTTTGGGATAGCCTGTTGTTTAAGGACTCCTGTGGGCGATCCCATACCTTTACAAATGAGGCAAACCAAGAGTCAGGACATTGAACCGATGTGTGCAAGGTTTGAGGGCTGTCAGAGCCAAGTCCCCGGCACTGAGGTGCTTGGAGCTGCCCCTTCTTCTCTCTCCTGCTCTGCTCTCAGGAAGAACAAGGTCCTCTGAATCCCTGTCTATAGGACCCGGCCCCCAAGGAGAGCAGCCTGGTACTTAGTCCAGGTGACAAGGTCCAGGTGACCTTCCAGGTGACAAGGAAGTTCCCTTCCATGTATCTTTTCCTTTTTTTTTTTTTTTTTAAGATTTTATTCATTTACTCATGAGAGAGAGAAAGAGAGAGAGAGAGAGGCAGAGACACAGGCAAAGAGAGAAGCAGGCTCCACGCAGGAAGCCCGATGTGGGACTCGATCCCGGGTCTCCAGGATCACGCCCTGGACTGAAGGTGGCACCAAACCGCTGAGCCACCTGGGCTGCCCCCATGCATCTTTTCCATTAGGCATGATGGCACCTGTAGGACTTTTGTACAGGTGCGTATATAATTTGTCGTAACAAATTACCACAACCTGGGTAGCTCGAAACATTTATTCTTTCACTGTCTGAAAAGTCAGATGTCCAAAATCAAGGTGTAAGCAGAGTCACACACACCCGCAAAGACTCCGGAAGGGCATCCTTCCTTGCCCCTTCCCTCTTCTGGTGGTTCCAGGTGTACCTTGGCATATGGCTGCATCAATCCAATCTCTGCCTCTGTGGTCACCTGGTCTTCTCTTCTGTGTGTCATTTCTCTTCTTTGTCTTTACAAGAATGCTTGTCACTAGGTTTGGGTCGACCCAGCTAATCCAAGATGAGTTTTTCATCTCAGGATGTTTAATTTAATTACATTTTTTCCCCAAATTAGGTCATATTTGCACATTCCAGGGGTTAGGCCTTGGAAATATCTTTATTGGGGGCCACCATTCAACACACTGCAGCATTCATATAAATAAGCTCTCAGAAACACCACATATCCTCAGTGTAGATATAGTAAACTCCATATTTGCATTTCCCAGGGTGTGTGTATTGTACCCAGTTTTGAGGAGTTATTTTCCAAATGAGTCTCATGGTGGAATGATTCTGGCAATTTGCTAATTTGGTATAACAAACTTAAACAGTAAGAAGGTTTTTCTATTTTGTTTTGTTTCCTTGTTTGCTTAGGAAAAGGACTCTTTAGAACCTTTAAGCAACTGATGGGCATCATGGCTTTTCAGAAATGGGATTCAGAGCATGGCATTTCCCAGGTGAGTATGTTTGGAATGATTATATTTTGTTTGGGTTTCCCAGAAAGCAGGATTTAAGACAAATTTTAAGTGCAAGCTTTCTACTGGGGACTTTACTCAGGGAGTCAAGAGTGATGGGTAGGACACATCAAAGACCAAGGGAGAGGCAGCCAAGAGTCTGGCTGCTTCCCAGGCTGTTAGCAGCCTGATCTCACAGAGCAGCTCAAAAAGCTGGGTGAAATGTGTCTGGGGGCTCTCTACTAGGGGAAGGAAGGAGACAGTAGTCATCCTCTGGTTCCCTCCATAATTAGTTCACTTTCCCCACACATGCAGTCTCTATACCTAGGTCTAAGCACCTACCTAGCAGATCCTTACCTGCCTTTGAGTAAGAACAGCATGAGCACCTGCAGGAAGCAGGTCAGAACCCACCCAAAAGTAGTCCTACCACAGTCACTGGATTAGGAGACACCTGAGACCCTATGAATCTGAAGCTGTGCTCAAGGAGTATATGAAATGCGCCTGGGCCCATTAGTTCAGGGAACATCCCATGAAACAAGTGCTCCATGAAAGACTCTTTGAGAAACCAACTCATTATTAAATTACTATGAAATGTTATTTCATTAACAAACTTGCATTAATCCAATTTATGCATTCTGGTATCACCGTATACTCACTCAATTCTATACTTCAGAGACAATCTCATTAGTCTAACTTGACATATGTTACTAGGCCTTTTAAAATTTTAACTCAGGAGAAAGTTCATTCTTGGGAGAACTACTTATACATATTGGTAATAACATTATATTCTTGGTGCTGATTTAACTTCATTTGTATTAATATCTTCAGACTGTATGCTATGGAAATGGGAAAGTTACTTAGGGTAGGAAATACTTCTATTCCTGTTCATCTGGATGATGCAGTAAATACTATCTTCCCAACAGAGAAGGGAACAATAATACACAGCAGTCTCTTATCTACTGAGTGGGAGAGAAAAAGAGGAAAAGAAAGAGCATTGTCTGGTCCAAATTTGGGGACAGTTACATTAAACAGAAGAATCAGTAAATGAAAATGTATTCCTGGAACACCTGGGTGGCTCAGTCAGTTAAGTATCCAACTCTTGATTTCAGCTCAGGCCATGATCTCAGTTATGAGATTGAGCCTGTATTGGACTCCATGCTTGACATGGAGTCTGCTTGAGATTCTTTTTCTCCCTCTCCTTCTGCCTCTGCCTTCTCTCTGAAAAATAAATAAGTAACATCTTAAAAAGAAAAAAAGAAAATGTATTCCTTTGCAGTGATTGTAATTGACTGATGTTGAAGGTGAAAGGAGAGTAGTGAAGGAGAATATGGCAGAAGAGAATATTAATTGTTCTTGGTGATGAGGGATATATGGTCACATTTTCAAGAAAGGATTCAGACATTGCAGAGAAGCTGGTTTTCAAGATACCTGCTCTGCTTGCAGAAGTCTGTTTAATTGGCGTGGAGGAACCATGAATCTCAGCAAGCCCACATCCTCTCCATGGCAGGCACGCAGGAAGCATATGCTCCCAACAAAGCCAACAAAGTAAGAATTATCAGGAAACTCAGAGCTGACAGTTTTAGTTCAATCTGGCTTTCATATTGCCATCAGTGAAACAAGTTAGAACCATAGATGTAGAGAGGGGAGGAGGTAGAGGGGCTGGTGAAGGGTAGGACAAGATTTTTACTTTTTAAGAATCTAGAAATGTTCATTTCTAAAGTTCATAGTAGAAGAAAAAGACCACAGGCTTTGTAGCCAGTGACTTAAACTCAATTTCTGGATCCCCCTGGCTTATGAGCTATGGGGGCCTTGGGATAGTTAGCTTCTCAGCCCCAGTTTACTAGTCTGTAAAATGGAGAGAATAATATTATGTCCCTTAATAGCAAATAACGGAAAACTCTACTCAACTTAATTTAAATAATACAGGGCATTTCCAGGCAAAATGGCTCCTGGCACTCCTCCAAATACGTAGCATAATAATGGATAAGAAGACATAGTTGGGGCTCAGAACACAAATAAATGTACAATGGAAAAATAATACAATGTGTCTCATGTCCTGAGGGATGCAGCCTTGGCTAGAAGTCTGTCCTAGGAAACGTTATTACATGGAAAAGAAAAAAAAAAGAATAGAAAAAAGGATCTAGAGATCAGTTCATAGCCTGGCACTTGGACCTGGGTGAGACTTGAGGCTACACATATTTATGACAGAGGAGAAAGGATGAAAGTGCAGCCTCTTGACCAGGATTTCAATCAATTCACCCTCACTTCGTGGTTAAATCCATAATATATGACAGTGAATTAGGGCCTATGGTGCTAGGGAGAGGAAATACAGAAGTGTGAAATGGTATGCATCTACCAATGTAGCCTCAAAATACAAAAAGCAAAAGATGATAGAATTATAAGGAAAATTGGGAAGCCCCAGTGGCCCAGTGGTTTAGCACCACCTTCAGTCCACGGCATGATCCTGGAGACCTGGGATCGAGTCCCGCATCAGGCTCCCTGCATGGAGCCTCCTCCTCCCTCTGCCTGTGTGTCTCTGCCTCTCTCTCTCCCTCTCTCTCTCTCTCACTCTGTGTTTCTTATGAATAAGTAAATAAAATCTTTTAAAAAAAGAATTATAAGGAAAAACTGATTAATTGTTTAAAACCCTGAGATATTCTAATATGTCAGAAATGATTGGTTGAACTGACCCCTAGTCAGTAAGAATAAAGAAAATAGGAAGAGAAGATAAAGCTTTGTTCTAACAAATATAAAGACAATTCTACAACTCTCAAATGCAAATATATCTTATTTCTAAGTACACATAGGGTGATTATAGAAGTTTACTATGTATAGGTCACAAAAATATTATCTCCAGATTTCAAATAACCATCATCATATCTACCATGGTTTTCCAATGAAAGGGAATTAAAAGAGACATAAAAAAAAGAGAATAAAAATGAACAAACATACATTGGGAAACTAGAAATGTACTTCCAAATAATCCATGGTATATTAGTTTCCTATGACTGCTATAACAAATTGCCACAAACTTGGTAGCTTAACACTATAGAAATACATTTTCTTACAGTTCTGAAGACCAGAAGTCTGAAATCAGTATTACAGGCTGAAATCAGTGTTTCCAGGGCCATGCTCCTTTTGAAAACTCTAGGGGAGAATTCATTCCTCACATCTTCCGGTTTCTGGTGTCTCCAGAATTTGTAAGGCTTATGGCTCCATCCCTCTAATTTCTACCTCTGTGGTCATATGCCTCCTTCTCCTCCTCTGTCTGTAATGGAATCTCTCTCTGCCCCTATCCTATAAGGATACATGTGATTGCATTTTGGACCCACCCAAATATCCAGAATAATGTCTCCATATCAAGATCCTTAAGTTAGTCATACTTGCAAAGTATGCAATAAAGTAATATTCCCAGGTTCTAGACATTATACATGGGTATATTATGAAGAGGGGTGGGGTGAGTATTACTCAGCCTACCACATGAGTGAATGAGAGAAATCACAGTGACAACTGAAAGGCAATGCAAGTCACATATATCAAGCCTTGTAAAATGCAGCAAAAATCATACCTAGAGGTAAATTTGTAGCCTGAAATGCAAATACATTAAAAAAAAAGAACATTTAAAATAAACTATTTGATTCAATGCAAGACATTGAATCAGGAATCAAAACAGTAGGCCCCCCCGCCCCCCCGCCCCAAGCAACCTAGTTTTATTGGCACGTTTTTGCAAACTTCAAGGGAGAAATATTCCCTATGTTATACAAACCATTTATGAGTCCAAATCCAAAAAGTCAGCTACCCACATAATTTTATCAGGCTAATAAAACTCTGATGTGGAATTGAGACAGAACAGTACAATTATAGACCAATATTACTTATAATCAATGAATGCAAAAATCCTAACTAAAATACAGTAAACTAAAAAAAAAATAAAGAAAAAAAAATACAGTAAACTGAATTCAATAATGATTTAAAAATATATAGGGACAAAGTAAGGTTTATTCCAGTAATTATAAGGTTAGCTCAATACTAGAAAATCTCTGAGGGTGGCTGGATGGCTTAGTCGATTAAGCATACAACTCTGGATGTCAGCTGAGGTCGTGATCTCAGGGTCATGAGATTGAACCCCATGTAGGGCTCCATGCTGGGCCTGGAGCCTGCTTAAGAGACTCTCCTTCCCCTTGCTCCTGCACATGTGCTCTCTCTCTCTCTCTAAGAAAAAAAGAAAGAAAGAAAAAGAAAATCTCTTGATGCAATACATATCATTAACAGTTTAAAGAAGAAAAATCATATGATCATCTCAACAGAAAGCCTAAGGTAGCCTAAGGTTCCACATTCATAATTAATTCATAATTAAGAAACTAAAAACACTTAGCAAAGTAGGACTGGAAGGAAGCCTCCTTAACTTGATAAATGGTATCCATCAAACACTGATAATAAGCATTATATTTACTAATGAGATTTTTGAAGTTTACCTGCTAGATCAAGAAGAAGGTTTGCCTGTATTCACTGTTATTTTTATTTTTATTTTTTTTGGCATGTTCAGGTTTGGTGGTTTATACTAATTTGCCATTTTTTAAATAGTGTTAGGTTTGCATATGTGGGTGGTAATAGTATAGTAGCATGGCCTAGAGTAGGCTGCCGGTTTTCTACAAAATCCATGCACCTCTTTCTCCATAGTTGGAGAGTCTTAGGTAGGCATGTGGCAGTGTAGCCAGCCTGTGGTTCCTCACTTCCTGTGAAGTGCTGTGTGGCTGTATGCCTAGGTTCTCACAAGTGGAATGTAAGAAGAAGGCATGTGTACTACATAGGGGTCTGCATTTGAAGACATGAGCATATCTGTTCCAAACTCTCTTTCCTCTCCACTAGCTGGCACTTGGAAGTGGCATGCATGATATAGCTTCAAGCATGCAGGTGGGGACAGTCCTAGGGATGAAGAAGTTACAGAAAGGAGGGAAGTAGGCAGAAGGACCTTGTGGAACAGTGCTACCCCTGCCTGGGCTGCTGGTGTAGGGGTAAGTGACAAAGAAATAAAGCTGTGAATTCTTGAAACTGCTGAAGCTTTGTGTCTCTTTGTTACAGCAGCCCTGCCATACCCACACCGTGAAATAACAAATACCTGTCATTGTGGCAGTTGAGGACATTGGACTAAATGGTGCTGCAAATAAGCTTCAACAGCGTCTGATGTCTTAAGAAATATGCAAAAAGAAGTAGGCCGGGATCCCTGGGTGGCGCAGCGGTTTGGCGCCTGCCTTTGGCCCAGGGTGTGATCCTGGAGACGCGGGATCGAATCCCACGTCGGGCTCCCGGTGCATGAAGCCTGCTTCTCCCTCTGCCTATGTCTCTGCCTCTCTTTCTCTCTCTGTGACTATCATAAATAAATAAAACTTAAAAAAAAAAAAAAAGAAATAGGCCTTTTTTAAGATGCTGGGTTGCAGATACCCTGATATTTGCTGTATAATTTTTCACTCTTTTCTAATGAAGTTAGAGTGAACGACAAAAAAAAAAATGATAAAGGGAATTTACTGGCTACAGATACATCTGACTTTAGGATAATCTCAATTCTGCTGCTTAGTAATATGGCCAAGAATTGTTTCATTTTTGACTTTGTTCTGCCTTACTCTGGATTTTGGTAGCTCCTTAAAATGCCCTTCCTGATTGCAAGATAGCATTTTCTGGAATTCATAAGCCTTCTTCATTCCAAACAGAGACCATCTTTGCCTCCAAGTTGGTAAAACATTCCTTCATAAAACACAAAAAGAGCTTTTATTCTTTGCCAAGGATTCATGACACAGAAATGACTTAGACATGAGTCCCTACTGGAAAAGCTCAGTCATTGCCCTAGACATCCACAAATTATTTGTTTTTCTTCCTGCATCAAGTTTTTTTTTTTTTAAATCCTCATATTCTGCAAATGGTGGTATGTATAGAACTGGCACCCATTGTACTCTACATGGTCTCCTTGTCCATGAACATGAGATGTTCACATCTTCTTCCCAGTTTTATTGAGATATAATTGACATACAGCACTGCACAGGTTTAAGGTGTCCAGCATGATGACTTGACATATGAATATTGCAAAACTGATTACCACAGCAAATTTAGTTAACAAACATCACTTCATATAGTTAAAAAATATTCTTGTTTTCCTCGTGATGAGAACCCTTAAGATGTCCTCTCTTGGTAACTTCCATTTTTTTTTCTAAAAGATTTTATTTATTTATTCATGAGAGGCAGAGAGAGAGAGAGAGAGAGAGAGAGAGAGAGGCAGAGACACAGGCAGAGGGAGAAGCAGGTTCCGTGCAGGGAGCCCGACGTGGGACTCGATCCCAGGTCTCCAGGATCACACCCTGGGCTGAAGGTGGTGCTAAACCGCTGAGCCGCCTGGGCTGCCCTCTTTGGTAACTTTCAAATATACCATGGAGTATAGTAGCCATGGTCATCATATTGTACTTACAACCCCACTATTTATTTATCTTCTAGCTTAAGATTTGTTCCTTTTGATCACCTTCATCCATTTCCTTCAAAACCATTCTTTGCTTCTGGTTACCACAAGTATTTTTATACCCAACATCAAGCTACCTCAATAAGGCAAATACTAACAACTCTTTATTCATTCCCTCTGCTTTGAAACCCTTTCACTTCTTTTTCATTAGGAAAGCTTTAATGCTTTTTCCTAAGTCCCTTAGGACATCTTTATAAGGAGTAACAGGAAATGAGGTCCATGGCAAAGTTAGTGACTGGGATAACTTCTCCCTAGCTACAATGTCATTGCTTAAGAGTTAGACTTCCTGGATGTCAACTCCAAGCAAGTTCATTGTTCCCTTTTTTTGTGTTGCTATAAAGCTCTGTCTAGACAACAGTATAATACTTAGCTGTATATAAACAACTATAACATGGCATGATTTCTTTTATACTGTTTCTTGAGGATAAGAACTGCCAATTATTTGCTTTTGAGTATCAGTCTTCTGGATCATAAAAGAGACTTATGGGAGAGAATGCTGATTGCCTATCTAATTTCTTCTTCCTCAACAACAGACTTGTGTTGGAAATGTCATTATGCTTAGTTAAAAAATTGTTTCCCATCATCCCTTCCATATAATAGTGGTCAATGTGCAAGTGGATATTTTTGGATAGGACATCCAGAAAAATTCTTTTTAAAAAGGGGCTTATTCAACTGGGAGGAAAGTACCCCTCTTCTCCTCTTCCCTTCTTTTATCTTTCTGGTTGAAGTTCCAGCAGCCACCTTGTGACCATGAGTCAACTTTGAAGATATAAGGCATGTGCTAAGGGTGGCGAGCAGAAAGAGAGCAAAAATACAGAAAGGAAGGATAATCATATGGACATTATTATACTGCCAGGCTGTCTATCTATGGTTTTTTTAAAAAAAGATATATTTATTTGAAAGAGAGAGAGAATACATGTGTGAGTTGGGGAAAGGAAAGAGGGAGAGGAAGAGAAATCTTCAAGCAGACTCTCCACTGAGCATAGAGCCTGATGTGGGGTTCAATCCCAGGACCCTGAGATCATGACCTGAGGCAAAACCAAGAGTCGGATGCCTAACCGACTGAGCCACCCAGGCCCCCTTACCCTTGGACTTTTTTAATGTGAGAGAAAAAACACACATTTATAATTTTTAAGCCTTTATCATTTTTAAGTCATTGTCACGTTAGGTTTATATTACTAGTAGCTGAACTTCATCCTAACTGATATAATGCTTGATAAAAGTTTACAACTAAAGTAAAGAAGTATAATGTCCAGGACACTTATTAGTACAGGCAACCTAAGCCAAAGGTAGCAAATCATCAGGCTGCAGGCTGAATCCAAAAACACATCAGGTTTATTTTTGTTTTAACCGCATTAACTACCAACATCAGAGAGCTGGGGGAGCTTCATATAAACACTTGGATTTCTTCTTCTTTAAAATCAAGAAGGTTTAGCAAGAAGGAGGGTCCATACTCCTGCCCCACATCAGTTGATGAATGGTGGCTGTCCCATTGGTGAGGGGCCAAGAGTCTTCATGTCATCTGTACCTTCACCCACCCAGCTCCTCTTGTCCATGGGAGCTGCCCAGCCCTTTCAGGCAATTATTAAGTGTGTGGCCCCAGATCTGAGGAAATGTCATTCCAAGCTAGATTTTTAGCCTTATTTTTTCAGATTGTTTAATCTGCTCTGATCAAAGGCATCCTGTATCATTAGGCACCTTTAGTTTGCAAAAACAGAGCCTACATGAAGCCTTGCAGCGGGCAATCCTTCTGTGATGCAGATGAAGAGCCAGGATTATATTTGATAAATCACATCACATCTAGTGCTCACATTAACTAGATCAGTGCAAAGCTAATTGTGAAGAATGATCTATCAATCTATCTGTCATCTATCTATTGACTTCTTTTTTTTTTTAATAGAAGAACAAAGAAGATAAGTGGAAAAAAGGGAAGGGACAGGGGAGGGGAGGGGAGGTGAAGAAGAAGAAGAAGAAGAAGAAGAAGAAGAAGAAGAAGAAGAAGAAGAAGAAATAGAGGAAGCAGTCACCAGAACGTAACTAACCAGGTAGAGAGGGGACCCTAAACCAGGTCACAGAAGATCTGTCAGAGGCCCTTCTGATGGTTAGGCCAAGAGGAAGGAAAAGTACACAGAACACAAGCAGCCATCCCCAAACAGCTGCATCCCTCTGAAGTGAGCTGAGGCACCTCTAGAGACCCTTCCACAGGTGTTTTATTGAATATGTGTCAAGTACTTACGTAGATGATGAACTAGATCAATGAACAGATATGAGCCACTCTGTTCATGTTTAGCTTAAGGCCTCAGAGACAGAAGTGACAATAATCTCACCTGCAGGTACAGTTGTAATGTCTGATGGGGTTCAACGTATTCTCTATGAATCTGAGGTAGAATCTTAGAGAAATGATTTTGTTGCAGTCTGAACCACCTGGCAATGCAGTTGGTCCTCGGAGCTTAAATATCAGAATCTAGACAAAGCCAAGAATGCTGTAGGTAAATGCAAATTTGGATTCAGGGATTGAGACAGCCAATTTTTGTCAACACTACCAACCTTGAAACCCAATCATGTCTTGTTTTCTGCCTCCCCTTTTGCAATATCCCCTTTCTTCATAGAACTCTCTAGAATCATTGAGAGTTGACTCCATAATGTAAGAGACCAAGCAGCAAGTAAAAGATTTTCCATGTAGCCTTTCAATGGAATAACCAAAATGACCTTTTAGCTGTTTGCCTCTCTCCATGCATTTCTCATCACTTTCTTGGTCTTTGGATAAAAAAAAAATATATTTTAAGAAATGTGTATTTAAGACACGGGTACTGGAAGAAAGGGTATGGAGTATATGAAAGCTCAATGCAATAACTCTTCAGGCACACATGTTTAAAACAGTGTGACAGTCACATCTGAGCCATCCAGCATGTTGCTGGAGTGAACACAACAGAAACAAAGAATCAGAGAGGGCAGAAACCCCATTTAAGGTCAAAAGTGGCAAAGAGAAGATATTTTAGGATAAAAAACAAATATCCAGTCTTCTGTGCATCTTTGCACGACTTACTATTTCAGCAACAGTGGGAAAGTTTTAAACTACTTATGTGGGGATCTTTGGTCAGTAATGAACTTCATGTTCACAGGGGAAATCTTTTTTCTCAACCTGAGGCCTTATGACCTAAGTCATGATAACTCTTTTTTTTTTTTTTTTAAGCAAGGTCAGTTTCAAAAGCATATGGGATTCGATCTGTGTTTCTTTAAAACATGGGACATACACCAAATCCAGAATTTTATATTTCTCCTTAATAATCTGACATGAAAACTAAATGCATAAAACGTTTGACCTTGTAAAGGCCAATCTCTTTTGAGTTATGGATGAGGAAAAAGAATTTTAAAAAACCCTGAAACACAGCAAAGAAAAAAATTTCCTCCACACAGTCTCATTTTTCAAAGTGCTGAAATTTCCAAACAGTTTGATGATTTATCTACAAGCTTTCTCCCTAACAAAGGTTTTTCTTCTAGCTTGAAACCGAACCCGAAGAATTCCAGGCTTAAAAAGATCATTGTCTCCCTGTCCCTCTCTTTGTGCATGAGTGTATGTGTGCTTGTGTACGTGAGTGTGTTTGTGTGAGTGTGTGCGTGTGTTGCCATCAAAGACGGGTCAATGGTACTCTCCTTAAGATTAAGTGACACTATTTTGGACAGCAATCTTGCCATTTTGGTAAGACCTGTACTGGGGCTCAGCACATCACTTGAACAAAGAGGATCCATCTGCCTTGGGCTTAGTCCAAACTCCCCATCAATGACAATGGTCTACTTGAGTCCTTGCCTCTTCTTGGTCCTATTGAATTTCTCCACACAAGAGACAGGTAGTACAAATCAGAGAAGAAAGAACCCTTATGTGAGCTGGGAATTCTTCCTTATTGCAAACCCAGTGGGAAGCCACAGTCCCAGGCCAGTGCTAGAGAGAGGTTTTACCTGGTTCCCCCAGGCCAGGCAGCAAGACAATGCCTCTCATTTCAATAAATCATTCCTTTGCCCTTCTCAAGGGGGAAAGGAATTTTACATTTGCATGTGTTTCAGGTCTTCCAGACAAAAGCTGGACCTGGTAGGAGAAGGACATATTTTGGGAGGCTCCCGTGAACTCTTTGGTGCCACAAGTACTCTTTAGGAAATGATTGTTTCCTGGACAGTAGCCAAAGGCACAGCTTCCAAGTGATGGACAGCTCCCAAGGGTGGAAGTTGGGGCAAGGACAAACTGAGAGAACTAGATGACTGTGCATCTGGGGAGACTGAGTCACGCAGGGTCAGAGCATGTGAGGGAGGAACAGAAAGAATGCTTTTCTGGGAAAGAGTCTGAATTTGAGGTATTTGACTTCTATGGGCGAGATCTTTGCTCCATCCTGTGATAAGAAAGGAGTGGTGTGTTTACAAGTACATACATGCTTAGCATATTTTTTGAGGATTTATATGCTTTACTCTCCTTAAATGCTATAATTTAGATTTAAATTCAGAAAATTAAAAGGAAATGTCTGACAGTGCTGTGTCAAAATTTTTCAGATTCCTGCTATTATGGAAGCTGATTTCCTGTGATGAAAAAAATGTCATTTCAGCGGAGCTCTGAGAACTTTTGGAATGTGTGCACCAGGTCTGAAAATGCAGAGTGGACTATGACACAGAAAGAAAGACATGTGTACATGCTTTTGCAGGAGCAAGGAGTGGATGAAATTAGTTTCCTCTAGCAATACCTCATGATTGAAATATCCAAAGATCTCAAGGAAAATTTAAAAAATCAGAACAGTTGAAGAAATAGATGATGGGAAGAAACTATTTCTTTCCCCAGCTCCCCTGTCCCTCAGGCAGGGCTTTTGCACCAGCTCCCAGAGTTTCCCTATTGGAAGATGATTTAATAACACTCCTCCCTGTGTCAATGTATTTCACTGTAATCTCTCACCACCTAAACTAATTGCTTGCACTTGAACCTTTGTCCCAGCACCAGCTGCCAGAGAGACTCAGAGTAAAACACATGTATTCTGGGCACTGAAATGTTGGTACGAACAAGCATGTAAGGGCCATGCTGCCCAGGGTCTCTTGTCTGACAACAGCTGACATAGTTCCACATCATCTTCACAAATAACAGTAACCTGGCTTTCTGAGCATAAGCTGATCTAGATACTAGAATTTAGCTTGAGCATAAACACATGGACAAGAATATGATTTTGTGAAGCAGGGAGGTCAAAATGAGAATTTCTTTTCACTAAGGAGTTGGTGGGAAGAGCCATGAGGCTGAGTGAGCCACCTTTGCACCTGCCACGAGAATGTGTGGATTACTATGCCTCTTGTTTTATGCTGTGCTGCCTTCCTCTTCGGAGTGTCTCACATGTTCTTACCCTGCTCTGGGGTTTTTCATTCCTTGTTTCAGGATCTGCAACAACTCTCATCACTCCTGGTGGCAGTTATTGATGTTACCAGCTGCAGGTACCCACAGCCCACTTGATGGGCAATCCACTCACCACCCCTCCCAAAGCCATCTCTAGGAAGGTGAGGTTCTTGCTGAGGGCACTGAAGACTCCCTGAACCATTGCTCAAAACCAAGTGAAAGATGGGATGAAGCAGCCAGGAGAAAACCTACCCCTGAGAGGCAGAGACTAATTTCCCAATTGCTGATGCCAGTCATCCTTGCAATGAGTGCCACAAGAAGGTACCATAGGCATTGACCAGAGACGAAAAGCAACTGCATCTTTTCAGGAAAAAAAAAAATGTGGTTATTTCAGGGATAGCAAATCAATCAGCAGTTGTTGCCATTTTTGAATATCCACTTTGTGCCAGGAACCATACTAGGTATTTTCTTATGTTGTCTCTAACCCATGTGTCTCCCAACACCAACACTGAAAGAAGAGTCTCGCCTTCCTCCTACCCTCCCTCCCCTCCTCCTCTCTCTCTCTCTCCTTCCTTCCTCCTTCTTCCTATTCTCCTCCTCCTTTCCTCCCCCTCATCCTCCTTCTTCTCCAGCCAGTCAGCCTGCATGCCTTCCTTCCTTCTTTTCTTTCCTTCCTTTCTTTCTTCCTTCCTTCCTTTACAGCAGAGATCACCAAGCTGCTGAGAAGTTAGGTTATTTGATCAAGGTCACAGCTACACTACAACAAAACTGTGATTTGAGCCCAGATTTGTCTGATTCCAAAATCCATTCTCTCTTGTACTCCTTGAAAGATATAAAGTTTTGTAGCTTAAAAAAAAAATTATATATATATATATATATATATATATATATATATATATATATGCCTGGAAAATGCTTTTAAGAAGATGGCCATCTCAGCAGAGGCTTTTCTAAAATAGAAAGAGAGGAATTCTCAAAGGATTGTTTATGAAAACACAAATCACTTGCATTTCTGCATTTGAACTTCTGGGTAATGAATTACAATAGTTATTGAGGACTTACTGCAACAAGTAAAGTTTAAAATATATTTTCTCTTCTTTTCCGGACCACTTATAAATTCACCCACTACACAAGTATTTATTGGACACATATTCTCGTAACAATTGATTGTTTATTATCTTGCATCTGAAAAACTCCAAGTTGAACCTTCGACAAAGTATTTGAAACAGAAGTAGTCATTTCTGAAAGAAACAGAACTTCAAAAGCATATCGCCACCCGAGAAGGACTTGGCTGGGTAGTTCATTTCTTGCTATCACCGGTTGGACGAGAAGGCCCAACTCAGAGCTGTTGGAATCAGTTTCAGGGTTTCCAGTTACTATTATTCGCTTTCCTTTATTGAGTCACCATCGACAGGATAGCCAGAAAGATAGATAGCTCACAGGTATCTAGGCACTATTCAGTCATTTATATTTTAAAACTGAGTCCAGTCCAGTTTAAATTCTGAAACTCAGAGTTTCCTTCCAATTAGTACCAACAAGACTTGAAATCAGCTTGTGGCAGAAAAAGGCTTCTATGTCTCTGTCTTTCTCTGTCCCCCTCTTCTTTCTCCCTTTCCCTGTTGTTCTCTCCCTCCCTCTCTTCCTGCATCTCCTTCTCTCAGCTCTGTGGTCCCTCAACACTGACCCCACCAAGAGAGTTTCTGCTTTCATCTTTTGCCTCCTCCCTCCCTCCTCTGATCTGTCTGCAAAAGCAGTACCCGGATCTCTTTCCTGAGGCTCTGAGACTCTAGGCTGAATGACAGAAAGGATTGCAGGGGAGGCAAATGAATAAACAAAACAAAGTAGACCACTTGGAACAAAGAGTCAGTGGAAGGTATTTCAAAACCACAGTACCCATTGCACTTATTTTTTCCATGTCCTTTCTCTTACCCTTAAATTTCAGGAGGGGTTCTGGGTTTTTCACCACACTCCCCCAGCAAAGTGCCTAATGTAAAGTAGGCCCTCAATGAACGTTTGTTGAATGAATAAAATTCAGTGTGGACATATCAGTGCAGTCCTGGATCTTGATGGAAGTGTATGACAAAGGGGAAAAAGACAAATGAATGGGACAGAATGTCCTGGCTTCAGTGACTAGGTACTGAGCATGAGTAATACACCAGGCACTGCTGCTTGCGTTCAGCTGGACCTACTGAAGAATAAGAGATGTTCTGTGTCCTGAATTCTCATAGACTAGTGGAAAGACAGGATAATGAGTTGTAGTGTTGTTGTTTAACTTGTCCAAATTCTACAATAGAGATACCACAAAGTTGTAATAAATGAGATGGAGACATGCAGGTACTAGACTTTGTAACCAAGAGTTGAAATTCTCTTTCTCCAGAGACGAATGCCCCCTGGGAAATACAAGGAGGAAGCCTTGTCCCTAGTCACAGTGAAGGTGAGGAAAATTATTGACAGTATTGTCTTCAGCATCCACATGGAAAGAACTAATGCGATGTGCAGTTTTCTTCATCTAGAAAACTCTATCCAATAGCTGGACTTCTAACAATTTGCAAAGTTGCTATAAAATGCCCTGTGCACATTAAGAAATACTGTATAAAACACATCACAAAACGTTTCACTATTGGGTAATATATGGTGATAGCTTTCATTGGAATAATTTGATGGGAGGGGGAGAGGATTTAGGTTGGAATTAATAAAATCAAGCAGTTCTTCTTCAATTCACTGCTTACTCTATACCAATTGATGTTTTGCTGAGGAAGGAAGAAGTATTATAATAGAAATAGTACTACTTGACAAGTCCTATACCTCACAGAACTGCTATGAACATGTTCCAATACTCGGACTTATTTTCCAGTAAGACTTGGAGTCTAAATGCTTTCTCTCTTTTAAGACTGGGCAAGAAAATGGAAATAAAAGTGAAGTGTCAGCATAAAAGATACACAGGCCAATGTGGCCCAATATAGTAGCTAATAGCCATGTGTAACTATTGAGCACTTGAAATGTGGCTCACCCAAACTGAGGTGTGCGGTAAGTGTAAAACCACACTGGGTTTCACAGACACAACTCCACACATACACAAAAAGGAAAAATACCTCATTAATAATTTTCAATATCTATGACATGTTGAAATGATAGTATTTTGGATATCTTGGGTTAAATCAATATCATTAAATGAAATTTCACCCATTAATTTCACATGTGTCTTTTTCCTTTTTTAAATGTGGCTACCAGAAAATATAAAGTTATATATATGTAGTTTGTACTATTATCTAGTTTTCAGCACTACTTCAGGTTGTGATATAGGGCTTATTCTCTCTCTCTCTCTCTCTCTCTCTCCTCTCTCTCTCTATTTTTTTAAACCAGGAATTGGGCAAGATTTCTATTCAGAGCAACTGACCTGTTTTAAAAGAAAATCACAACCATGTGGGAATATGAAAGACACTTAATTCAGTTTTATGTTTTGTTTTTGAAAGACAAAGGTATCTAAAATGTCATGCTAAACCAATTTTAAAATTAAGAACAGAGATCATAAATGTCTTTTTGTTGTTGTTGTTGAGTAAAGACTCAAAATCCACTTCAATTCATGTGATGGCCGAGGAGAAGTAGGAACACAAAATGGCAGGAGAGGGAGGCAGGCCACTGGGGTGGAAGAAACTCGTCCTTCCCTCAGAGTATTAATTTCATGCTCATACTCCTAAGAATCCTGAAAGAGAAAGGTATGCCTAGAACACAAATACCTTCTTGGGCCATGTGCCGATTATCCATGCTAATCATGGTTATTCAGCTGAATTACCCCAAATTACATACAAGGGACGCACCCGAGTGTCCTCTGGATTTCTCCTTTGTGGTATAGCCACTCTCCGGGGATGACCAAAGATTCCCTCCCTAGAGCATACAATGGGCTTTTCCAGTCGGGAACTAGGGTGCTGCTGGGTGAGAAGGAATAGCTGCAGGATGGGATTGGCTTTCCCTCAGCATGTCTGATGGTCTCCAGTTGCAGCCACTTCCACAAAAAGCTAGAACTGTAGAATCGTAGAATTGAAACACCAATCTGATCTCCTGGCTGCATTTGCCCAGGGAAGAGCATGAGAAGGAAGGTGTCATGATCCCTGGCCTTGGAAAGAGGCCTCCTCAGGGAGGATGACTACTCAGGCACTCAGAGCTAAGGACACAAAGCCATGGGGGTAGGCCTCTCAGTGCAGGTTTTCTTCTCCCATCCGCAGGCTCAGTAGCCGGGCTCAGGGCTGATGCTGAGAGCTGCCAGTTGTCCCCTCGTGTCCCTGTTGTCAGATTTTGCCAGCCCATCACCACAGGATCCAGAAGCAATCGATCAAAGCTCTTGTCCGAGGCCTTGGGCACTGGTTTCCACTCCCACTGCCAACCTAGAGGCCACAAAATGAATTCCAAAGCATCTGCTTGATTTCAACACTGTTATTGCTGCTATATATAAACAATGTTTTAATTTTAGGTATTCTACAAAGCAAAATAAAACAAACAACCGCAAAAACAAATAAAGAGATCATTGACTTTGAGATGAAATTGATCCACATGGTTTTATTTTAGTTCAAACGTCACTTTTCACAGCTGGAAATGCCACATTACCAAGGGGCTGGGTAACTTTTCCGAGCCTCGTCACCGCCTGGGATCAAACACGTTCTTCGTGAGGGCCCTCGACTTTCTCTATCCTCCCCAGTTGCTCCACAGGCCCTCCAAGGGGGTTTGGGCAGGGCGAGAGTGTGGGCACTCTGGAGGCCTCGGTCCTATCTGTGAGCATCTTTGATTGCCTGCCCTACAAGTCCCAGCCAGAACATCTGCTCTTCATCCTACCTGGGAGCTCAACTCATTTGGGGCGTTTTTAGGCTGAACTAACTTCCCATGATCCACCTGCTATCAGTTCCTTCCCTAAGCAACCACTGCCCACAGCATGCTACATATTTGCTCTCCTAAATCTTACTCGAGCATCCTGTGAATTATTTTCTTGCCACGTGTGTTGGATGCTTGAGCAGAGTTGGTTGAATTGTTCCCAGAACTGTTTATGTTGTTGTCTTTGTTATTACAACTATCTAATTCAATTAAATATAACATAAATCAGTGGAAAATGAATTTGGAAAGAGAATTTTCTCTGTCAAAATTAAGTCAAATGTTTTGACCTGTCTTAGGAGACCTGTAAAATTAAGGGGAAAAGAAAAATCGTAACAAGGGGAGGGGCAAAAAGAAAAGAAGAGAAAAGAAAAGAAAAGAAAAGAAAAGAAAAGAAAGGAAAAGAAAAATCGTAACAATCTGGAGGGAGTCCGTGTGCTGATTATTTCACTGGTTTTCATTTAAGACTTGCTTCCGTTAAGAAAAAAAATTAAAACTGGAAATGAGATGATATGTATTATTGCTGTGGCTCATCTATGAAAGACAATGCAAAGCTCAAAGCAGCTGTCGAACTCAAAGAGTAATCTTTGGTCTTATATTAAATGTTAACAAATAAATGTAAATGTATACATTTTGAGTTAGAACAAATTATGTAAAGTGTGCATCACTTGTGATGGATGAGTGAGTCCATAGTAACTGACTGACCTATCATGTATTTTCATATCACAAAGATAAGAAGGTTCTATATTTGAAAAGCAGGAAGGGGGAAGGGCATACATGTATTTCAAAGAACAAAGGTTAATATCTTTTGCGACTGTCACATGACTAAAGCAGCCATTTTTATTGCCAGAAACTTTGAGAAAGTTACTTTCCCATACTTGCTTCTCCCTAAGCCTTTTAACAACTGGTCACAGAACACAAGTTTTACTCCACAGGTTAAGTTCTTTTTTTCTTGTTCCTTTTTCTCAAGACCAATCTACGTGCCTATAACATGTTTCTGGTAACTGCCACGAAGCAGGGCTGCTCACTTTCCGATGAACGCTTCTGCCTTAGCAGCCAATAGAGTTTACCTTTTCCTCCTTTATTTTCTGGTTGATTTTATTCTAGGACTCTTGACAAATAAAGTGCTTAAAAATATTAATAATCAGCTGATCAAATAGAGTCAAAGCTCAGAGACAGTACTGTCACTTATGCTAACTTTGAATCTCACAGGAATTCCTTCATGTCTCCTCTAGGGATCCTACACTTAAAAAAAGTGCAACATCCCCCCAAATGTATTTTGGAGCTTCACAGAAGTCTCTCAGACTCTAGAATATAAAGCCCCCTCCTCTCCTGTCTCCTCAGAACTCCATCACAATGGCAAATTGCCCCCCACCCCTCCCTCCCTTCTACTCCCCATCAAGCATTGGCACTCAATCTAGGCTGTCTGGTTCTCTCCCTCATCCCCCTTCCTAGGTCTAAGAATCTCTTGTTTGCTTATCTTCCAATAACTTCCTTCCCTTGCACCATTATCACACAAGTCAAGACAGACACTTTTCAATATTCCCCCCACTAACCCACCCATTTCCCTGATCTACATAACAAGTCTTAGGTGCAGAAAAGTGAGAAAGGCTTTTAATCCCTTACAATAATAGGAGTTGATTTCTGTGCCATTCACATGAACAGCACTGGCTCTGTTATCTGCTAAACTTTGGTCTCTAACTCTTAACAACAGTCAAACTAAAATTTTCTTATGTGTGTGATCTTTAAAAAGTCACATCATCTCCTTGAGTGTGAGTTTCCTCAGCCTTAAATATAGAAAACAACCACCCCTCACAGACTGTGAACATTGAATTTGACGCTAATTTGCAGGATGCTTTACAATGTAGAAGCACTTTCTCAGATGGTAAATCCACGGGATGGCAAAGACAAGAAGAGGAATTATGACTCATTGAAAGTCATGTTCTGGAATGTTTTCAGACGTGGGCTCATAGAATTGCATAAAACTGCCCAAGTTGAAGATGATAATTCACCCTGAACAATTTTTCAAATGGTAGAGGATAAAATTCTTTTTAAAGGTAGTAAAGACATAGCTTTCACCTAAGTATAAAATGAATACATAGCAAATATTTCCATATAACTATTAATTAGTTAGGAACCAGACAGATATTACAACAATTTTAAAGGAAATCTAAAGTGTGGACACATATGGCATTAAGTAATTAACCAGGGCGGATGTTAGCCTGAGGTGGGCACTAATGTCTTGGCAGCTATATAATCAAACCAGAACTTAAGCTGGAGTCAATTCCTAGAAATGCCTCAAAGTTAAGAAATCAAAATTACGAACAATCAAACAGCCAATGAGGCTCTCCTAAATAAGGCAACCACTTAAGCTGTAGCCATCAAATAATCTGCTTTGCTTTGCTTCTGAGCCTGATCTGTAAAAGTCTTTCCCAGCTCCTGACAATGGAGCACCCCCGACCACTTTTGGTTAGAATGGTTGTTTGCTCAAATAAACTCTTGTAAATTTTAACATGCCTCAGTATATCTTTTAACAGTTCATAGGTGGTCAGGAATGGCCAAAATAAATACGCTTAATAGTTGCAAAACTGGCTTCTTCTATGATCGGGAAAGTGGGGGGATAAATCATTGGTGTATCCATTAGACACAATACAGTGAGTTCTCATTATTTGCTGATTCAATATTTGCGAATCCACCTACTTGCTAAAATACATGGGTTCAAAAAGCTTCATTTGGGTGTGAGTTATAGTGCTGTTGGCCATTAATTAAAGGCTAATGAATCAACACTGCCTATGAAAGAAGGTGTGTCTAAACAGAATTACACATAAAACAAGGCTATGTATTAATTGGTTGATAACAATGTAACCAGAGGCTCACAGGAACCTAATACCGTGTTTCCCGTAAAAGCAATGTTTCATTATTCACTAATTCAGTGTTCATGGCAACTTTATAGAAATAACTACTGTGAATAATAAGACTTAACTGTATTTGTTCTTGGATAAGAATCAGTTTTATTAGCATCAGGTATCTATGATTTACAGAGTTTTAAAGTAGCTCAAAGACAATAAAAGAACAGATAACTCAGAAGTGTTATCCTGTCCAGGCAGGACACCCAGTAGTGTTTTTGCCCATTTCAAAATCTTTCATGATTTTTTTGACACAGAAAAAAGAAGTTATTTCAATTAAACAAAATAAGCAGTGGCTATCTGATTATGAAACAAATTCTCTTAAAATTTCCACTTGCTTGCTAACAATCTTCTAGCCTGTTAAAATAAATGATCCCATTCATTGCATTCCTATTTGTATAATTGGTCATACGATGACTTCTTCAGGAAATGATGATAAAATTGGAATAATTGCAGGGGAGGGGTTATTAGGAGAACGAAGGTAGGAAGGAGGTAGACATACAGGCTCTCTCATTTAAGCCTAGAACTTCTCAGCAAGCAGGTGAGATTACAGCTATTTTGCAGAAGAGAAAACGTAAATTCTGACAAATTAAATAATGTTAAAAAGGACACAAATGGGTAAATGGATTGGACCTATTTCTACATCCAAGTCCAGGGCTTTTTCTACCCCCTAAACATCCTCTGTGTTTTATCAGTTTTTGGAAATCACTTGTCTCACTTTTCCCTCTGGTTGGTGATTGAAACTGGAAGGTAGATTCAATCTCAGTGTAGGATCTTGATGTCTTCACAAAGCTGTATCTATTTGTTGATTTATTTGCCTACAGTCTTAACTTTTTTCCCCTAGGAAGACCAAAGGAAAGGCTTGGATCTGAGGAGGAAAATAAGCTACAGGGCTAAAGAACCTAAGATGTGCTTAGAGAGGCAGAAGCTAAACAAATTCCTAATACTCCTATGTGGTAAGAAACATACCCTACTCCCTCTTCTTTAACTCTGCATTTCCTATCTCTAACTATCTCAATAATCTCAAGAAGCCAAGGTGAAGGAACAGTTTACATAACTGTCAGTTCTTTTGCCTTTTGGACTAGTGACAGGTGTTCAGTAGTTGACATAATTACTGAAAAGTTACAATATCAATTTCTCGGTCTGTCAGCTCACCATGTCTAGATATCTGTTTATTCTTTTTTTAAACAAATGTTTTATTTATTTATTTATTCATGAGAGACACAGAGAGAGGGGAGGTGCAGAGACACAGGCAGAGGGAGAAGCAGGCTCCATGCAGGGAGCCCGATGTGGGACTTGATCCTAGGACTCTGGGATCACGCCCTGAGCCAAAGACAGACGCTCAACCGCTGAGCCACTCAGGGGTCCCCTGACTTTCTGGTCTTGAAAAGTGTTCTTCCTTAAATCTTTATAACTCTATGATAGATAGATAGATAGATAGATAGATAGATAGATAGATAGATAATAGAATGAACAAAGATACAAACATATTTACTTAGCTACATAAATACATAAGCATATGGTTCCATAGGTACTTATGTCAAATGGATCCTGAAGTTTTTACAATCCTTATTTACATGACATACATAATATTAGAGGACCTGTTTTTACTGCAGTATTTCATATATAAGTGAAACACAAATATTTCAATATTTTATATATAAGTGATACACAAATAAGCTGTAGTTTTAATCATCCCAAGAAGCACAACAGAGCAAGAAAAGGATTCAAGGCAACTGAGTTCTCAGGGTGACAGAAAAGCAGTAATTCCATAAAGGGAACTGCAGAGAGGGTCTCTATGTTCTCTTCCATATTTGAATTATTCTGTGTTTTGTGTGAAGAGAAAACTCAAAGACATCTGCAAATACGTTGACAAGCTCTAGCATGGTGCAGAGGTTTTTTATTTAGCTAAGCTGGAGTTGATTCCCCAGAATTCCCTTCGCCAGCAGTTGAGTTCTGGGTTGGGGCTGCAACAAGAGAATCTGCGTGTGATTTGGAAGGTGGCAGTGAAGCAACGGACATTACACCCACAAGATGGGTGCAGGGCCGCAAGTGCAGCTACACCTGTGGATGCTGATCGGTTGGCTCCCATGATGCCTAGCAGCAGCAGCTGGGCCTCATGTGCCCCAGCCTCCGGCTGACCCTCATTCTACCTTTCTGTGGCCTGGGCCAGGTGTGCATGTGACTTGGTGGAGATGGCTGCCAGCTTCTTCTTGCAAGTCAACCACATCGTTGAGGTTGGAGGTGGGGAGAGAGAAGCAGTGTGGAGTTTGTCCTATGGATTCCAGTGTGCACTTGTTTGTTCTTCTTGACATTCAGCTTTTCTTCCCAAGTTCAGGTCCTGCTGACTTGCATCCCTTTTAGGCCTACCACAGAACCAGAGCAACATCTTTTTAAAGACTTCTCCACCAGCTCCCACCATCCATATGATAAATCCCTTATTCCATATCACTCAGAGTGGCTCTGCCTCCCTGATTACACTCTGGCTGATTCACAGATCTCATGGAAAGAATGAATGTGAAGTTAAGAGATTGGATTCTAACCCCAGCTCTACCACTGCCTGGTTGTGTGTTGGCATACCACTTGGCTTCTCTGAATCTCTGTTTCGTTAGATAAGATGAATACCAGTGGCCGCTCCAACTCAAAGTCTGAGGCGGTTAGTAAAATACCACCACCTCATTTACAACTTGCTGAGACGTGATTTTCACTCAGAGTTTTAGAATTTGTAAAAAGCAAGGCAATTGCTTTAGTCAATTCAGGCTCTGTATCTAAGATCCCTTTTAAAAATTAACTTTGTCTACTGATATTGGCATATGCTTTTGCTATAATGCTTTAAAACATTCGTTAATATGGAGCAAATGCAAATTATAGTGTTCCACGTGACAAACTACAAAAATTCCCAGTGAATATGTGCTTGTAAAATGGCCAAGAGTATTGATTGTCATAAGGTTTGGGTTATCCTGAATACCTGTTAATGTGAGAATTGCAGGAACCTGGGCCTGGGGTCTGGAACACATCAATGGTTATTCAGTGGGGTTAGCGGAAGAATGTCCAGGAGTTACCTGATAGCCATTCTTTCTTTGTCCTGCAAATTTCTGACAGTTTTTTAAGACATCTTTTTCATCAGAGCCATCAGGAACAAGTATTTCCCAAGAGCTCTTTCATTCTTCTGCATCAAAGAGCAGAGATGAAATACAAAGTTAGAGTGAAAAGTAGATTGAAATGATTGTAGGATGGACCAGGGGCTCTCTGACAACTCTTTTCAATAGAATGACAATGGGGTAAATTCTGTCAAGTCTCCCTCCTCCCCAGTGAAAGGCTGCACGGTGAAAACATGGCGGTGAGACAACTGAATTCGTTCATCACCATCTCTGTGCCATGATACATCATCAAAGAAATAATGATGATAGTGATAAGAGCTACTGCAACAATACCACCCTGCATTTCTGAGGGGCTCATTTCTGAGCTGCTTTTGTGCTCTTTCTCTCTCCAGTTAATGACACAGATGTCTACAATCCAAATGCACCTGTGTTTAGAAACATAAGGTTCATTATGAGAACAGAGCACTGATCTCCTCCGGACCATTCCTGGATCATGAACAATAGCCACATACATAGCTGCAGAGCCAGCAGCCCCAGAATTAACTTCTCTGATGGCAGATGCATTCTTAGACTTCAAAATTCTATGCCAGTGGGAGCAAATTAGAGGCTTAAGGGATTTATTTCTTATTACATGAGGAATGCATGCACATTGATTCTTTTCCACCAGTGAGAGGTCAACAATGGCTTTCATTTAAAACACAAATATCTCATTTAACAGAAAGGACAAGGGGAGGCCAGAGGATAATGTCTAGGTAACTCTCCAAGGGTTTGGAGGAGTTTAGTGGTGCGGGAATCTTCTGGGGCCCTGGTTTCTTACAAGGCAACAATAAATCACTTTTAATTTCCTAAACATTTAGCCCAAGAGTTAAGCAAACATTTTGGGGGGCATCTAATTTGTAACAGGCACTGAGGCCATGCTTCAGGAACTTTTAGTCTGGTGAAGAAGAAAAATTGCTGCCTTATCCATTGGTTTACCTCCTAGCATCAGTTATTAGGGTGCCTTTTTAGCTTAGCTTAGCTTATAACATCAGTTATTAGGGTGCCTTTTTGTGTTACCAGGAAATGTGGCTGATTTTGGTGGTTCTGTTTCCAATATAATCTGTTGGCAAGATGCAGAGAGCTCAGAAACTAAGCACAGAGCTTAATGAATGGTAGGGGATGTATCCCAGGACCCCTGAGTTCAATGTCTTTCCTCAACAATTCAACAAATATTTATTGATTACCTACTAGATAGAAGGGCCTGCTTATATTCCCAGAGAGCAGACAGACAATCTTCAACTAAATCAAGTAGAAAATACTAAATAGTTATAAAGTATGGTGAAGCAAACATAAAGGATGATGTGATCCTGCTATATTTAAGCTGAAAACTGAATGGCAAAAGAAGGCAGACATACAAAGTTTACAGAGAAAAGTATTCCAGGTTGAGGAAATTGATAGTTCAAAGGCCCTAACAGGAGAACCCATTGACCTGTCAATGACACAAAGGGAAGGGCAGCATGCTAGGATAAGGAGTTGGCAATGAAGAAAAAATATCTTGTAGAGTCCACAACCCTGAAATGGAATTTTAATTTATTTTAGTATTTCTCAAACTTTAATGTGTATAAGAATCATCTGGAATGTTTGTTAAAACACAGATTGCTAGGACCCATCTTCAGAAATTCTCTAGTGCATCTAGCATTGGGGCTCAAGCACTTGTATTTCTAAAAAAAAAAAAAAAAAAAAAAAAAGAACCTGTATTTCTTTAAGATCCCAAATGACTCAAATGTTGCCTCCCCCATTCACCAAATTTAAAAAAAAATTTTGTTTTGATACATAACTTACATGCCATACAATTCACCATTTAAAGTGTAGAATTCATTTTTGGTGTTAATATTAACAGATATGTGCAATCATCTCTTCCCAGCTCTATGCAATCACCAATGTGATTTCTGTCTCTATAGACCTGCCTATTCTGGATATTTATATAACTGGAATCATACAATATGTGGTCTCTTGTGACTGCTTTCTTTCACTTAACATTACATCGTCAAGATTCATCCATGTTGTAGCATCTATCAGAACTTTTTCCCTTTTGATAGCCAAATAAGATTCCATTGCATGGATAAGCCACATTTTACTTACCAATCTGTCTGTTTATGGATATTTGGCTTGTTCTCATTTCCATTGTCTATACTTTGATAGACACTGGTCAAGAAGCAGTTGGAAGCTACCCACACCAATTTTCATGTTGAAAAGACCACTCTGATGCTGCATGGAAAATGGGCTCCAGAAAGACAGGAGTGGCAACAGGGATGATGTCAAAGAGGCTACAGTCTTGTCAAAGCAAGAGATAATGGTCACTTGAAATAGGAGAAGTGGTACTAGTAAGGGTGGAGAAGAGTGGATGGATTAAGAATGTGTATGGGAAGCAGAATCAATGGATTTATTGATGGATGAAATATGAGGTGATGAGGGCAAGAGAGAAATAAACATGCCTAAGTTTGGGACATAAGCCACTAGTGAAATTATTATGCTGTTAATTGACATGAGAAATTTGATTTCTAAGATTTCTGGAGTCCCTCTGTTGCTGTGGCCATTAGAAAGGTTAGTTAATACCTTCCCCAAAATAAAGAATTATTTTGTTCAATGTATACTAATTCTGTTTTTTCCCACTATACCACCCAGCCTATTATGAATGTTGCTATAATTTGTGTTTTCTGTATTAAAGGTTATTCAATTATGCAATAGAAGTAAAAAAAAAAATCAATGGGATAGATGTATGGGCAAGTAGCTTATGAGGAATATATGGAATTCATGAGATGGATTAAATGTATTAAATGATAAGTTAGTAACCTGAGAGACATATTTAGACAAAGTGAGAAAAGCATATATGTACCAAACAAAGATAGAAATGGAGGATAAAACCAATAGACACTAAATATTCATGAGATATATGAGGCTCTGAATATTCACAATGCATTAATGTACACATATTCATGAGGTTTTACATCAGCCACCCATTAGTGACATCTATTATGGTGCCACATGTCCTTTCCCCAAGAAAGATAGACAAAATTCAAAGCTATTTGTCACTAGAAGCCCAATGCGCTATCCATTGCGCCACAGAACCACCTTCCAAGCTATTTGTTAGGCTAACTGGCAAGCCATAGCTTCAATAGAGTGAACATGTATCATTGGGTCTAGGCTCCTTTTATTCTTTGGGCCCCCTTGTAGAATCCTCAAGTGCTGGTCTTTGTAGCATGGCTGTCATGGGAAGGCTGATGCAGCAAAGGGGAAGAGAGACAGGATGCAGGAACATTGCATAACAGAAGATTCTGGGAGTGTGATCCTTCCACCCCGAGCTACAAGTATGTTAATTTCTTACCCTGTCTTTTTCTCCTTGCTTCTGGCTGTATGTTTTATTTTTTATTTTTTTTCTGAAGATTTTATTTATTTATTTGAGAAAGAGAGAGGGAGGGAAAGAGAGAGAATGAGTGGTGGGGAGAGACAGAGGGAGAGAGAGAGAGAGAAAAGCAGACTCCCTGCGGAGTAGGAAGCCCAGTACAAGGCTCAGTCCTAGGACCCTGGGATCATGATCTGAGCTGAAGGCAGACACTTAACCGACTGAGCCACCCAGGCACCTCTGGCTATATGTTTTAAATTGATTTAATAAATTATGTGATTCAAATATGTTAATTTGATTTTTGAGCCTTTCCTTTTTCTGAGCCCTGAAATAGCTGCCTGGTGATCTATTTGGATAGATTATATCCAGGTAATTTCCCATAAGAAGCTACAACGTGTCATTTACCAGAGCCCAAGAGAGGAAGAGGGCCTTCTCCCAGGGATCCAGGGATTAGCATGGCATGGATTTTATTCTCAGCGTATGAACCTTGTGGGTTGGACACGAATGCCAATTTAAGACTAAAGATTTCCTATTTCTCTCACATTTACCCAACAGTGCCCTTTTGTTTGGGGCCAGCCAATCTGAAATCAAATGTGTATATAATAATAAACTGCATTAGAAAAAATAATAATAATAAACTGCATTAATTATCCCAAAAGCACATCAAAGAACCATCAACACAAATGAGATAGCTATAAGTCCAACAACTCCAAAGTGAAGTGAAGGGTTTAACGGGTTTAACACAACTGTGACAATTTAAGGGTAAATGCTGAATTCAGGAGACAAAAACAACCTGAAAATCAAACCTAGTTGAAAAGTTTAATGTCCAAGGATGGACCTGGTATTTACTAAGGCCCAATGCCCCAAAGACGAGAATGGCCTGAATGGTTAAGACTAACCATGCAACTGCCCTCTCTCTCCTTACCTTCTTCTTGTGGAATGTATTGAAAAAATCTTACAGGATACAAGACTTAGCCTTATTTCACATGACCACAGATACATACAAAAAAACACAAACCAAGACGTGTCCACTACAGCATATAAATATGAATAAACTGGTTTGGAAATTATTTAACAAAGGAAAGGAGAAGGAAGAGAATTCAAGAAAGAGAAACAAAATGTTATCCTAGAGAAAGAAGGCTTTTTGGCACTTAAAATGAAATTTTCCATTTGAAACTAAGCTCTCCCACTGTGGAATCTGAGAATGTCTAACACTTCTGAGCAGAGCCCAGGTTGAGAAGCAAGGAAAGGGAACAATTTTCCATTCAAAGCTCCCACCTTGCAAATCTATTTCCATTTCTTCATTTGGCACAGCCAATATTGGCTCTGCCTTTGGTTCCACATCCATCTGGGGGAATCATTTGACTGAAATAGAAGGATTAGCAAATGCTTCCCAAATTAGTTATATTACATTACATTCTATATGGCAATTTGTCCACATTTTTAAGTAAAATAAAGGGAGGGGGCATAAAATTAAGTTACTTACAACAGGGTCCACACTGACTTTTACTGATAAATAAGTTTCTATGTGCTTTTACATATGTCATCTTACTATTTCATACTCACCACAACTCTGGTTGGAATGTAAAATGGCATTATGCATTTTGCCAGGAACTCATATCTGAGCGATGCTTTGAATAGTGCTCTAATCTCAAAAAAGAGTTTATCTTGCCTACTGATGTGTTTCTGTGGTCTGCTGAACTGTGTGGACTGGGTACACAGCTGTCACCTGACACGGTGCAGAGAGAGCCAACAGTACATTCACCTCACCTCATCAGGGGCCACTGCGCTACCATATGTGTCTCAGCAGTAAGAGTGAATGGCATGAGCAAACAAGAGCCAAGCACCTAGGATGGCATCATTTCCCTCTCTAACATTGGGAGTCTGGGGGTCTAAGCAGCAATACATCAAGAAGTATACTCCACAAATGGGTGCAAGCTGTCCTACAGCTCATGCTAGATAATGTCAAGGACACTTCTATCCAAATAAATGGATATCAGAATCATTTTCAGGGAGGAATATGGGGTGTGGGATTACTGTTAAAGAGATACAGAATAGCCCTGTGTTCTTAGGCAGCCATCTCCTGGGGGATGGCCTGAGGCAACAGCATGAGCTTTGAATATCGAGTTTGAGATTTCACTGTAAACCCTACTTTGTCACACACTACTTTTGACTTTGGAAGAGTCTTTGATTTCCTCTTGAAAATGGTGAGTTAGGGCCAGATAATTACTTGTTTCTTCCAACTTCAGCTCAAAAAATAGAATCACGGAAAATCAAATTGGTTTTATAGTGTGCCCGGGCTCAAAGCAGGAATTGCTACTGCCTGCTTCAATGAAACATGAACATCCACATTTAAAATAAAATGGAATATAACCCAATGACCATGACAAGAACTGATCATAGCAATCCTGACAACACTACCAGACTAGATGCATTGAAGTTGAAGGAAGGATGTGGTACCATCAAAAGAATTAACAGACTTCCTGAACTATAAACTCAGAAAATGTGGAGGCTGCTGCTGTATGAAAGCAATGTAACTTGGCTCCAACCAAGAAGAGAAGATAACAGAGCCATCCTCTTGAGTTAAGATCCTGGCCAGCAGTGGCCATACCACACAGCATAGAAAATCTCATTGGGTCATATGATTTGGGAGCTTGACTCTTGGGTATTTGGGTGGAATGAGACAATACAATGATAAAGGAACAACTACCAAAATCACCATTGAAAATGCACTCTTCTTTAATGGCTCCTTGTATTGGTGAATTGGAGCAGGGAAAAGGGGGCTGATGGAAATGTATTTCTCATCCAAATGCATCTCTCTCCTTTTGCAATCTTTGCACAATCTCTTCTGAACTGAACTTGGCACAGTGGCTTAGGCTGCCTGTTAGTCCAACACTAAGGGTGCTGTCAGCACTCTGAAGATAGCGCACTAATCATATTTGTTTTGGCCTCTCTGCTTCAAGGGCAGATGGTTGTCATGCTGATTGGAAGGGAGGTGTTGTGACAGGGGAAGGGCACGTGCCAGAGCTAGCCAAAAAAAGGATGCTGGGATGTTTCCATACAAAACAACTATCTCTAGAAATGTTGTAAGGAAATGTAGCGTTCTAGAAATTTCTAGAAACAAAGGAGCTAGAACCCCAAGGACCAGAAGTCTCCTCAAGTTCACAGTGCAGGAGGACTCAGGTTTGAGTGGAGGCCAATGAGAATACAAACTGATGGGCATGCTCCTGAGGTAGAGTAGCTTCAGATCTCATCACCTTGGAAACTTGATCCTGTCCTTTTGCATCATGTGGGTTCATCTGGCCGGTTTGGCTTTGGCCTCCAGCTCATCTCTAGGACATCAGAAACTCCTCTTGTATAACGGCTACAGGGAAAATATTTGTGGAGGGTCTGCTGTGCATCACACATGTTTGTTGGACCAGGTTTAGGTCTTTCCTGAAAATTCAGATGCTACCAAGAGAAAGTGTGAGCTAGGGTCCCATAGGGTCACACCTCTTGGTCCAGGCACTCCTACATGCCTGCATTCATAAGGAGCTCCTCATTGACTGAATTACTTCCTGCTGTGCTCTATAAATCAGAAAATATTTGTTGGGCACCTATGTAGCACCTAGTACAGTGGAGGGGGTGGTGCCTCAGGAGATGATAAAGATTTGCAAGGCTTTCACCACCTAATCATACATTTAAAATCAGATTAGGGGCTCACATGCTAATGACATGCTCGTTCTGTGATATGGGAATGTCTCCGGACAACTTAATGCTGATTGTTGGGCCTGCGGGATCAAGGGGGTTTCAGGAGGCACCAACAAAATGGCGGCGGGCCCTCCATCTTGTCACCCTCGCCTCGGGGCTTTCCCGACCCTAGCGGACCGCCCAAGGACACGTCATCAGGGAGACAGGACCTATGCAGGAAACTTGAGCCGTACCTCACCCAGACCCCATATAAGGGCATCAGCAGCTATCGCCCCAGGCCGATTCCACCAGTAATATGCCCTGACACCTATCCCCCCATACACACACGACCCCATACTCCCTCCCCACTTAAAAAAGCCCCCTTGTCGTCCCCTGGGCGCCACTTCCCGGGCCCTGCGACTTCCCCTTCACTCCCTTGCGGGTCCCCAGTACCTCGCCGGAGAGCGCTTCCATTAAAAGCCCGTTTCGACCAACTTTTGCCTGGCCTCTCTATTTCATCTCATTACCAATCAGATTAAACCTGACACTGATAAGTGGATATACCATCATTTCTGCTAATACTTACATTTCGTGGCATAGTCCATAACCTTGCAGGGGTAGTGTCCCAGAGCTGCCCTGCCAAACTACCACAAACTGATCCGCTTGGAAGAACAGAAGTGTACTCTCTCACAATTCTAGAGACCAGCAGTCTGAAACCAAGGTGCTAGGAGGGCTGCACTTCCTTTAGTGCTTAAGGACAGGGTTTATTGCTTGACAGCAGCATCCCTTGTCCCATGCGAGGTAACACATTCCCAGATGGGATGGCTAATTTTACATGTCAAATTGGCTGGGCTAAGGGATGCCCAGATAGCTGATAAAATATTATTTCTAGGCATGTCTGTGAGGGTGTGTGGGGGAGGAGATTAACATTTGAATCAGGCTGAGTGAGGAAGATCCACCCTTACCAACATATAATTTGTTGTGGGCTTATATAGAACAAAGAGGCAGAGGAAAAACAATTTCCCTCTCTCTTTTTGAGTTGGGCGTTCCATCTCCTCTTGCCTTCAGACTTGGTACTCCTGGTTCTCAGGCCTTTGGACTGGGACTGAATTATACTTCTGGCTTTCCTAATTCTCTAGCTGGCAGATAGAAGACTGTAAGACTTCTCACCTTCCATAACCAATCCCTATAATAAGTCTCTTCATATATAAATCTATATATACCCTCAGAGCTCTGTTTCTCTGGAGAACCCTGTCATATAATCCCTAGGAACTAGGGTAAGGATATTCATGGTGGATGAGCACCAGGTCCAGCCAACAGGAAGTCACAATCTTACTTTTCTAGGTAAACATTTTGGTAAACACCGCTCAGCACCACACATCTACATGGGCCACTTCACCTCTCTGAGGTGGGAGAATGGTCTCATCTGTTGGGGGGGGGGGGGGCAGTGAGATATGGCATGAGAAAGCCCTCGAGAATGAATTTGGCTCAGACACTGTTCATTCATGTTTTCCCCTTTTCCTTCCCTTCCCCTCTCTCCCCTTAGCTATAATTTTCCAGGAAACATTTGCTTTGAAGGTGTATCTTTTCCTCATTATTAAGATACAAATTTGGCATCTCTTAGCCCTACCTGCTATTTATGGATTCCTGCTTATACCCAGAGTTCCCTGGCAGGACTGGGTTAGGCTGATGAACCCTTAGGTTCTCTTTACCCATCTATCACTATTTCATCCAACAGGGGACTTTAGCCAACAGTGATTTACTTAAGGGTCAAGCAATCTCCTGTAAGAATAGGCCATTATGTGTTACCAATAGGGGCTTCAGAAACCTCCTGGTCAGGGTTGGCTTTCATTGTCGTTATGGTGGTTGTTGTTGTTGTTGTTGTTGTTGTTTAATAAGGAAGTGGGGAGTTTCTGTCTCAGACAATGAGGATATTATTTAAGAGAGAGAGACAGAAAAAGATCACAATAAAATCTGAAACATTACTTATAGTTTTATCCTTATATCAGCCATATGTTACATACTTATCTTCTAAAAGAACAAAACAATAAAAAAGAAGAGGGAAAATAAAGTGAAAAATAAAATTCTACTTCCACAGAGTAGTTTCTACTTTGAAATATTTTCTTTAACTTGTTTTTTTGTGATACACACACACGTGCACATGAATAATGCAAGTAAATTTTTGATATAACTAAGTTATCATAATACTTTCTTTTTAAAATAAATTATAAGCACCTATGAAAGTTATCCCCCAAGTTCATTAATACAATAAGATTTGTAAAGTAGATAAATAGTTTCAAAAACATCCATGTTACTGAATATTTTTGATCAGTAAATTTCTTACTTTGTTAGTGATATTCATGGAAAAGTGGATTTAAACATCTTGTGGCTATCCTCTGAAAACTAGTGTAATCTCATAGTTGGATAATTGAACTATATTCCTTTCATCACTCATCTGAGCATTACCACCAGGAAAGGCCTATGCTAGGTGTTGAGGACAAAATGATGGAGGTGCCTGGCTGGCTCAGTTGGTAGAGCATGTGACTCTTGATCTTGGGGTAGTGAGTTCCAGCCTATGTTGAGTGTGGAGTTTTCCTAAAAACAAAAACAATAACAAAAACAAAGCTTCCCCACCCTTGCTGGTGTGCCCAAGCTTCAGAGTCACTGATTTATTCTTGAGAATCCTCTACTGTCATCTATCCTCATGGGTGAACTTCAGGATGTTCAACTCACAGAGATCAAACCACTTCTAAATGGTAACACTGGTACACAAAACTTTAGGACTTTTGCCTACCAGGAACATGACACAGAAACAACTCAGAGTTTGATCCATGCCACCGTAAGAGTCCTACCAAAGGGAAACAGACAAGTTATTCTGACAAGAAGACATTGGTCCCAATCAACAATCCTGTTTCCTGGGATGCCTTAGCTCAGTGGTTGAACGTCTGCCTTTGGCTCAGGTTGTGATCCCTTGGTCCCGGGATCGAGACCACACTGGGCTCTTCATGGGGAGCCTGCTTCTCCCTCTGCCTGTGTCTCTGCCTCTCTCTGTGTGTCTCTCATGAATAAATAAATAAATCTTTAAAAAAAAATCCTGTTTCAATGTGTTCTTTAACTTTGAGGATCTGCAAGAGATCACCCAGCACTTTGTTGTCTGTCATGTGGATGCCCTAGGCCAGCAGGAAGGTGTACTTTTTTTCCCAACAGGGTCCCAGTACTCTGCAGTGAATGACCTGGCTGAAATGCTGCCTCCTGTTCTTACCCACTTAAGTCTGAAAAGCATCATTGGGATCGGAGTTGGAGCTGAAGCTTATATCCTCAGCAGATTTGCATTCAATCATCCAGTGCCTGTGGAAGGCCTTGTACTCATTAATCTTGACCCTTGGGCTAAAATCTTGATTGCCTGGGCAGCTTCCAAACTAAGCACCAAATGGTGTTCATCGGCTCATCTCTCCACCCTCTCTCAAAATGTCTTACTCACATTTTTTATTTTTCCACTAAAGTATATAGCAGTTAAAGGCAAAAAAGTTTTAGGTATACAGCTTGTTGAATGTTTACATATGAAACTGCCACTCAACCAATATACAGAATATTTTCAGGGCCAAGGATTCTAGTACCTTTAATTAACATTTCCTTTCCACACATAACTGTTATTTTGACTTCTGGCACATTTGATTGGTTTTATCTATTCTTAAACTTCATATAATTAGAGTGACAGAATATGTATTCTTTTGTCCCTGGCTTCTTTTATTCATTATTGTCAGTGATCTTCCTTCATGTTGTGTGTAGCGATAGGTCTTTTTAATTCTTGTTCAGCAAGTCTATGGTGTGAATACACAAAGTGAGTTGTTTGTTATTTGGTTATTATGAATAAAGCTCCTGCAATTATTCCTTAAAAAAAAAAAAAAAAAGAAAAAGATCACCAGGCCTATCTCTGCCTTGAGGAATTCACAGTGAGATAATTCATAATTAATGGGGAAAAGACAATGAAAGAAATCACAGGGCCTCGTGAGAGAAAGAGGGCGTAGAAGTTCCCTTGGCCTGAAGGAAGGGACATCTGAACTAAGTTCTAAGAAAGAGCAGGCATTTTCCGCATGAAGGTGAAAGGAACATGGGAACATGGGGGCAGAGAGGATGAGCAGAAGGAAAGACAGAGAGCCAGGTAAGTAGAACAACATGGGAGGAGCAGTGTAACATGGAAAGGAAACTTCCAACTGGTGCACGTTCTTAAAGCACCACGTTGTGCAGGTCTGCAGTGGACATCTGGTTCGGCTTATTTGTCTGTCTGTCCAATGGGGCCTCTCCTTATTTTGGTAAATCCTTGATTTTCCTTTGGGAAGCTGCTACTTCCCCGCTCTGTATCTTTGTGGTTTGGGACAGGGGTCTATCAAATTTGGAGCTCCAAAGACGAGTGCATGACCATGGTTAGCCAAGCACACATCCCATCATTTCTGGAACAGGCACAAACCCAGTAGATTGTACAGGACAAGTAACCCTAATGTTGTAACAAACACGTCTAAATCTCAGTGTGTAATTTCTCTTGCATGAAAAAGCCCAACACATGTATTCTTAACGAAGTGGCTCTTGAGGATGTCTTCCTCCAGATGGTGACTTAGGATCCAGATTATTTTCATCTAATAGCTGTGTCATACCCTGAGACCTCAGAGTCCCCTGAGGCCCTGGGAACACTTGCTGACACCTCTGTATGAGCCAGCCAGGGAGTGAAGCCTTAAGGTTGAGCATCCAGGCCTGGGGGAAGGAGCTTCACTCCCACTTCCATTTCATTGGTAGGGACTGGTCACATGGTGTGACCCAGAAGCAAGGGACCTGTGAAATGGAGTTAAGTGCATGCCTGGGAGGGAAAGAGAATAGTTCTGCGAGTGCCAGTGCGTAGTAGTAAGTGATCCTGCCACACCCAGGCTGAGCTGATCAGAGCCAATGAGCACAAGCCCTGAAATTGTTTTTCCTAAAATTACTAGGAAACAGGCTTTGTGGGAGAAGAGAAAGGCTACTAAAGTGGTAGAACTATATCTGGAGCTTCTGGTCCTCAAATGGAAGAACTTAGCTGAGAAAGAAGTCAACACAAAATGACAGCAGAGAGATGGGGGTACGCTAGGCCTGGAAAGGTGCCTAAGGCTCAACGCAAGAAGGCAAAGCCCTGCAAATAGGTTCTAGCAAGGAGGGCAGAGTCAGCAGTACCACAACTCTGTGGCCTCAAAGCCTACACCAAAGGCATCTAGTCTGCCTCAGAGAAAGACAAATTCTTGGCAGTATTGTTTGAACTCCTGGATCCATTCGGAACCAGATCCATGCCTTGGAATTTTTAGTCTCATAATATATATAATACATATATATGTGTGTGTATATATATATATATATATATATCTTTGCTACCAACAAAATCCTGCTAAATAGGCATTACTGTCACAGGGAGCTAGTGAAAGGCTTAAAGCAGGAGAGTGGCACAGATTTGTGTTTGAGAGAGGCCAGAGTGCGGACCCAAGCTCTCTGCAGCATATCCCATGTATTGTCCCTGAAAGTAGACAGAGTCATCTCACCTTTGTGTAGATTTTTCTCTACATAATTAGTGTTCTTTTGCCATCAGAACTCACATTTGAATGCAAATGTGAAAGATCTGTGTAAAACACAATAGCTTTTATGAGACTACCATTGAGGTTCCTGAGCTTCTTGCTTTCAGCTCAGAGATTTTGAGGCCGGCACTGAAAACCAGGGCTGTTCTGTAGCTTTTCTGGCCCCTCCAGGACCAATAAATGTTTAAGGTCTTGCAGCAGAAAAATGTGCTAGGATTTTAGCACTGGGTCTTAGGGAAGAGATTGAGTGAAATGAATGTTTACCTTTGGGGATGAAACTGATGCTGGGAGAGAACCCCAAAGTTTACATAGTCTCCTTGGAGCATTGCTAGTGCTACTGGCATAGGTGGGCCCATGGGACAGTGGTGGACGTTACCCCTAAAGTCCAGAAAGTGGGAAAAACCCCACTGTCACTGTAACCTATTTCCCTAGACACTGATATTCAGCATTCTTTCTCCTTGCTAGCTGGAAAGAATACTTGGTGTTTGAGCTTCGATCAGGAAAGTGTCAGTGTTTAAATGAAAGTATGGACAGCCTCAGTGCACACAAACAGGACGAGCAGGCTTTTAACCTAACAGGAGACTGTGGGGAAGACAAGAAGGCCATGCAGGGGGCCCTGAGCAGGGCGGGCGGCCGCGGCATCTACCACTCTCACCACACAGATAGGTCTGTGTTTATGCTGAACATCCCTAGAATACTAGGATACCTGCTGCCTTCTTCTGATCAAATACCAACATTGCTTCCTGTCAGCAATCCCTTAATTTTGAAGAGACAGAAAGCAGACATTTCCCTTGAAGCTGCTCCTACTGATAAGTCTCCCAGATCACCTCAAGAATTCCAATTTATCTTATCTGCCCAGCAATACCGCCAGGGGAAATGTCAGACTTCTCATTTTGAGAAGCTAGCAGGTCACTCGAGTTCATGTAGGAGATGAGCAGTTTATGTATTTTTTCCTTCCACCTTGAACTGTCCTGAAACGTTAATGGGCACTTTCTCCTTCAACTTTTTCCCTTTGGTCGCTGGAGTACTTTTATGTAAATCTGAGGATGGCATTAGGAGGCTTGAACCTGCTATCCTAGGACAAAATTCCTTAAGTGATCTGTATCTGACTGGCCTGGTAGTAAAACCCACGTAAAGCCCTTTCTTTGTCAGGATCTGTGAAACACATTGCTACCTTGTCTTACAGTTTTATTTAAAGATAAATCCTTACGAATTCACAAGACATATATTTCTCCTATAAAAATTCCCTGTAATCAATTTCCCCTTGTCTTAGACCATTTTATGGGAATTTTAGAGGAGAGCCAACATTCCGAAGAAGAATGTTTTTGTTAGGAGAGGTACATCCAAAAGCTTTTTGCTTTGCATTATTTTTAATCATGATAATTCATCTGGGGATTCCTTGAAACTCTTTAAGGAAGACATAATGAGCAGTTGTATGCGTAGGGACAACCAAAATCAAGTCTACGCTAAACATATGGATGTGTTGTCGTTAATCTAAGTATTTACCAGGCTGATCTCTTTTTTATTTTACCCAAAATACTACTTGCGTTAATGGAGTCTACCTGCATTCTAGAATCAGAGAGAAAGAATTCTTTCTCCTTCACTGAAGTGATCAGAGCTTGGAAGCGGAGAAAAGCAGGGAAAATGAGCCCATTTTGGAAATGTTTCAAGTAGTGTTTATTCATACAAATTTATAACCATTTTGCAAGGCGATTTGGAAAAGTGGTGTTTACCCCACTTAGAAAGGCTTTCCTTCCCCTTTGGGTTCTCAATAGCCCTCTCATCATATACGGCAGAGTTCCAGGCTCCTGTCATTCATTCATTCATTCCATCAGTCATTCCTTCATCAAATATTCATCAAGCTCAGACTAAGGGCCAGGCAATGTCCTAGGCACTTGAGATGCACTGGTGAACAAAGTCAACAAAAGTTGTCAGCCCCTAGGATGCTTACCTTCCTCCCTGCGGCCCATAACCAGCCTCTCTTTCATTTCACGTGCTTCAACATTTAGAGGCTGAGACACTGACTTTAATTCTTGCACCTGTACTCCATGTGCAGTGACCTGTTTTTCACAAGCTGGACTTCATGGCATTGAGTTAAATGCACAGGGTCTGGGGTCAGGCCTGAGTCAAATCCCAGCTGACAGGGCCTCAGTTTGAGCAACGACTTACACTTCTCAGCCCCATTTTCCTCATCGGTGGAATGGGGAAAACAGAGCTACCAAATCCACAGAGTTGCTCTGAGGATTAGATGAGATACTCATGCAAAATACTCATGCAAGATACTCATGCAAAATAGCCCTGGGTGTGGCATGCGGAAAACACACAGTAAGTGTTAGCTTTTTATTCGATGTGGAGTATGAAACACTCTACAAATTTGAGTGGTCAGAAATATCTTTAAAACTGCCTAAAACCCCATCCCACTGTGCAGGCTAGAAAGTCATTTTTGGTCACTACTGATCTCTCTCTCTCTAGATTTCTTAAGAATCTGAAAGTTTGGAAGTGATGGGGAAGGAAGTTTCCCTCGTGTCCCTTTTATAGCCATCATTGTGGTGGCTCCCTGGTTTGGGGCCACACATGAGCCTCCCTAGGGGTTCAATGCCATCACCACCATTCCCTCAGAGGCCCTGTGAACTCAACAGGGTGCATCCAGGAGACAAGCCCTCTAGTTCCTATTTCTCCAAAAACTCTGAACCTCCACCCACTTCCTGGTGTGGGGGAAAGCTCTGCTTCTCTTTTGTTGCCCTGAAAATAGACCGCTTTCAGTCCTTTATATCAAAGACACCTGGAAAAATGTGTTCATCAATCCAGGCTTTTACGGAAGCAAGAAGAGAAGGACTACTTACTTCTAGAAACTTCAGCTCCTGCCCTGCCTCCCTTGAGGCAAAGGCGCTGAAGGTAGGAAGGAGCCCCTCTGGAAACAGAGGGCCTTGGAAGGGTAACTATAGTGCCAACAAATTCAAACAAATATCTCAGTACATTTCCTGCAACTTCAGGTTATTCTTTGCAGTTGAGTCCATGTCCTATGCCTTTCGATATACAATTCACCTGACAAACAGCACTGAATACAGAGAACCCATTTGGATGCGCAAACCTATTCTGTGTGCACTTGAGTAGGCCAAAATGGTTGAAATGGACGTGGCTTACCTCCACGACATCATCTATGAGTCATAAACTCATAGTCATAAACAGGGAGTCTCCTGTCTTATCACTCCAGATGGCATTCCATGAAAGGAATGTCTTCCTTGGGTCTTGCTCATGTAGGAACAGTTATTAGGAAGGCCAAGAGGACTACTTCATCCAATAACAAGGTCCCATTGATTGGACTCTGAGACTTTCTACCATTTACTTTCATGCAAATGTTGTCAATAAGTAGCATGACTCATATTTTGAGAGATACCATCTGGGACACAAAATTCCACTCCTGACTATAACAAAGTTCCTAACTCTTTCAAATATAACAATTTCTATTCTTATTTTTCTTTTTGAGTAATTTTTGTTCAATCTTTTTTTTTTTTTTACTTCTTTTGTATTTTTAAATTCAAGTATAATTAACATACAGTGTTATGTTAGTTTCAGGTGTATAGAATTCAGCAATTCTATGTTACTCAGTGCTCAGCATGATAACTATAGTCTTGATCTCTTTCATTATTCCCCCATCCTCCCACCCAACTCCCCTCTGGTACCCACCAGTTTGTTCTCTATAGTTAAGAGTCTGTTTCTTGGTTTGTCTCTCTTTCTCCCTCTCTCTCTCTCATTTTCCTTTGCTCATTTGCTTTGTTTCTTAAATTCCATATATGAGTGAAATCATATGATTTTTGTCTTTCTCTGACAGACTTATTTCACTTAGTATAATACCCTCTAGATCCATCCAAGTTGTTGCAAATGGCAAGATTTCATTATTTTTTATGGTTAAGTAATATTCCACACCTTTTTTATCCATTCATCTGTCAAATGGACACTTGGGTTGCTTCTGTATCTTGGCTATTGTAAATAATGCTGCAATAAACATAAGGGTGCATATATTTTTTCAAATTATTGTTTTTGTTGTCTTTGCATAGATGCCCAGTAGTGGAATTAGTAATTCTATTTTTAATTTTATGAGGAAAGTCCATAATGTTTTTCACAGTGGCTGTACCAATTCAATCTTAATATAAAAAGTTTCAGACTTTATCCCAGAGGGTCATGCAAGAAAAAGAACACATTCAGAAATATTTGTTCAGAGGTGCTAGAGAAGGAAAGGACATATTATTATTACCAAAGAATTTTTCCTTCATTGAATTAGAAAGTATGCATAGGTAAGACCTGCTTATATTTTGAAGAGAATAGTTTAGGGAAAAAAAATACACAGAGGAATAAAACTCATTTTGATGATCATCACAGTGATTACATGTACAGACTCTGTGACCAGAAAGCTGGAATCCAGCTCCTGTACTCTATCCCTCTGACCTTGGGCAAGGTCATCTCACTGGGCCTCTGTTTCCTCACCTGTCAGATGTGTTGCTGTGACACTGCTGCTGGAAGTATTGTAGCAGATACTGGCTGTCCCCATAAGCCCCCTTGGCACTCCTTTTTTTGTGAATGCCAATGTCTTCTTATTGCAATCTCCTGTGCAGGGGTTTTCTGGCACCAAGCGATATACATATAGTGTGAGGCAGGCCAGAAGTGCCATGGAGTTAAGGACCCCTGGGTGCAGTCCCCCTAACCAATGAAGGAAGAGTGGGTAATAAATGATCCTTCTTCCTTGCCCCTATGGGGAGAGAGGGATAGCCTGAGGTACCTGTCCTGCATCCTATCTCAGAGGACCCCAGCAGAATTGAGCCCAACTGCCCACAGTAGTTGGGCTCAATTCATTCATTAAACCACTGTGCATCTACTATCACTTTGTTATTTGGGGAACAAATTACTTCCTCCAAATCCTAATCACAGGGAAACCACAACCTAAAACAGCTATTAAGTGTTCGTATTGTAAGATGCTTAGAACTATTTTTCAGTCATGGGAAGAACTAGATAAGTATTGGTTAAAGGAGGAAAATAATATGGGGCACCTGGGTGGCTCAGTTGGTTAAGTATCTGCCTTTGGCTCAGGTCATGATCCCAGGGTCCTGGGATCAAGCCCCAGTCAGGCTCCCTGCTCAGTGGGGGAGTTTGCTTCTCCCTCTGCCCACCCCACTCCCACCCTGCTACTCATGCTCTCATACTCTATCTTTCTCTCAAATAAATAAATAAAATCTTTAAAAAAGAAAAGAAAAATGATAAATATGTAAGTTATCTTACCAGCCTGAGATAATCCAAGTAGGGGGATGGTATGCTTTACTGGCTTAGAGTAGGGAATTCAAGACCAAATGATAATAACAATTAATAATAATAATAATACTTGAAAGCATCTGGCGATAGATGACTTAGTACCATTTTTGAGTACCTATTATGTGCACAACATTTTAACTAGCAAAGATAGAAGATGAGTCTTAATATTTTTCCTCCAGACCCAGAAATGTCTTGGGCATATACACCAACACACATATATGCAGGTATAGATCTATCTGTATATGCTCTCAACACACACATACTACGGGCATATAAGCACATACATATTTACGTGCCTTCATTGGTAAGCAATGATAAGAAAGGTCATGGTCAATGGCAAGATAAGTGTCTGCAACAGGCAGGTTGATATTGAGTTGGCACGGTATGGAGTTAAAATACTGAAATACCTCCATACTAGTGACTCAGTAGCCACTGCCCTTCGTATCCCACTATTTACAACATTTCATTAACAGAAAGTAGTAGTAAATGTACAATAAATACATGTTCTAATCCTGAGTCCAGAAATAACCGGCTTACATACCCATTAAGAGTGGATTTGCTAACGTTGCCATGCTAAAATTAATCTTCTTTTTTTTTTAATTTATTTTTTATTGGTGTTCAATTTACTAACATACAGAATAACCCCCAGTGCCCGTCACCCATTCACTCCCACCCCCCGCCCTCCTCCCCTTCCACCACCCCTAGTTCGTTTCCCAGAGTTAGCAGTCTTTACGTTCTGTCTCCCTTTCTGATATTTCCCACACATTTCTTCCCCCTTCCCTTATATTCCCTTTCACTATTATTTATATTCCCCAAATGAATGAGAACATATAATGTTTGTCCTTCTCCGACTGGCTTACTTCACTCAGCATAATACCCTCCAGATCCATCCACGTTGAAGCAAATGGTGGGTATTTGTCATTTCTAATAGCTGAGTAATATTCCATTGTATACATAGACCACATCTTCTTTATCCATTCATCTTCCGATGGACACCGAGGCTCCTTCCACAGTTTGGCTATTCTGGCCATTGCTGCTATAAACATCGGGGTGCAGGTGTCCCGGCGTTTCATTGCATTTGTATCTTTGGGGTAAATCCCCAACAGTGCAATTGCTGGGTCGTAGGGCAGGTCTATTTTTAACCGATTGAGGAACCTCCACACAGTTTTCCAGAGTGGCTGCACCAGTTCACATTCCCACCAACAGTGTATGAGGGTTCCCTTTTCTCCACATCCTCTCCAACATTTGTTGTTTCCTGCCTTGTTAATTTGCCCCATTCTGACTGGTGTGAGGTGGTATCTCATTGTGGTTTTGATTTGTATTTCCCTGATGGCAAGTGATGCAGAGCATTTTCTCATGTGCATGTTGGCCATGTCTATGTCTTCCTCTGTGAGATTTCTGTTCATGTTTTTTGCCCATTTCATGATTGGATTGTTTGTTTCTTTGGTGTTGAGTTTAAGAAGTTCTTTATAGATCTTGGAAACTAGCCCTTTATCTGATATGTCATTTGCAAATATCTTCTCCCATTCTGTAGGTTGTCTTTGAGTTTTGTTGACTGTATCCTTTGCTGTGCAAAAGCTTCTTATCTTGATGAAGTCCCAATAGTTCATTTTTGCTTTTGTTTCTTTTGCCTTCGTGGATGTATCTTGCAAGAAGTTACTATGGCCGAGTTCAAAAAGGGTGTTGCCTGTGTTCTTCTCTAGGATTTTGATGGAATCTTGTCTTACATTTAGATCTTTCATCCATTTTGAGTTTATCTTTGTGTATGGTGAAAGAGAGTGGTCTAGTTTCATTCTTCTGCATGTGGATGTCCAATTTTCCCAGCACCATTTATTGAAGAGACTGTCTTTCTTCCAATGGATAGTCTTTCCTCCTTTATCGAATATTAGTTGACCATAAAGTTCAGGGTCCACTTCTGGATTCTCTATTCTGTTCCACTGATCTATGTGCCTGTTTTTGTGCCAGTACCACACTGTCTTGATGACCACAGCTTTGTAGTACAACCTGAAATCTGGCATTGTGATGCCCCCAGATATGGTTTTCTTTTTTAAAATTCCCCTGGCTATTCGGGGTCTTTTCTGAATCCACACAAATCTTAAAATAATTTGTTCTAACTCTCTGAAGAAAGTCCATGGTATTTTGATAGGGATTGCATTAAACGTGTATATTGCCCTGGGTAACATTGACATTTTCACAATATTAATTCTGCCAATCCATGAGCATGGAATATTTTTCCATCTCTTTGTGTCTTCCTCAATTTCTTTCAGAAGTGTTCTATAGTTTTCAGGGTATAGATCCTTTACATCTTTGGTTACGTTTATTCCTAGGTATCTTATGCTTTTGGGTGCAATTGTAAATGGGATTGACTCCTTAATTTCTCTTTCTTCAGTCTCATTGTTAGTGTATAGAAATGCCACTGACTTCTGGGCATTGATTTTGTATCCTGCCACGCTACCGAATTGCTGTATGAGTTCTAGCAATCTTGGGGTGGAGACTTTTGGGTTTTCTATGTAGAGTATCATGTCATCGGCGAAGAGGGAGAGTTTGACTTCTTCCTTGCCAATTTGAATGCCTTTAATGTCTTTTTGTTGTCTGATTGCTGAGGCTAGGACTTCCAGTACTATGTTGAACAGCAGTGGTGAGAGTGGACATCCCTGTCTTGTTCCTGATCTTAGGGGAAAGGCTCCCAGTGCTTCCCCATTGAGAATGATATTTGCTGTGGGCTTTTCATAGATGGCTTTTAAGATGTCGAGGAATGTTCCCTCTATCCCTACACTCTGAAGAGTTTTGATCAGGAATGGAGGCTGTATTTTGTCAAATGCTTTCTCTGCATCCAATGAGAGGATCATATGGTTCTTGGTTTTTCTCTTGCTGATATGATGAATCACATTGATTGTTTTACGGGTGTTGAACCAGCCTTGTGTCCCAGGGATAAATCCTACTTGGTCATGGTGAATAATTTTTTTAATGTACTGTTGGATCCTATTGGCCAGTATCTTGTTGAGAATTTTTGCATCCATGTTCATCAGGGATATTGGTCTGTAATTCTCCTTTTTGGGGGGGTCTTTGTCTGGTTTTGGAATTAAGGTGATGCTGGCCTCCTAGAACGAATTTGGAAGTACTCCATCTCTTTCTATCTTTCCAAACAGCTTTAGTAGAATAGGTATGGTTTCTTCTTTAAACGTTTGATAAAATTCCCCTGGGAAGCCATCTGGCCCTGGACTCTTGTGTCTTGGGAGGTTTTTGATGACTGCTTCAATTTCCTCCCTGGTTATTGGCCTGTTCAGGTTTTCTATTTCTTCCTGTTCCAGTTTTGGTAGTTTGTGGCTTTCCAGGAATGCGTCCATTTCTTCTAGATTGCCTAATTTATTGGCGTATAGCTGTTCATAATATGTTTTTAAAATCGTTTGTATTTCCTTGGTGTTGGTAGTGATCTCTCCTTTCTCATTCATGATTTTATTAATTTGAGTCTTCTCTCTCTTCTTTTTAATAAGGCTGGCTAATGGTTTATCTATCTTGTTAATTCTTTCAAAGAACCAACTCCTGGATTTGTTGATCTGTTCCACAGTTCTTCTGGTCTCGATTTCGTTGAGTTCTGCTCGAATCTTTATTAACTCCCTTCTTCTCTTGGGTGTAGGATCTATTTGCTGTTTTTTCTCTAGCTCCTTTATGTGTAAGGTTAGCTTTTGTATTTGAGTTCTTTCCAGTTTTTGAATGGATGCTTGTATTGCGATGTATTTCCCCCTCAGGACTGCTTTTGCTGCATCCCAAAGATTTTGAATGGTTGTATCTTCATTCTCATTAGTTTCCATGAATCTTTTTAATTCTTCCTTAATTTCCTGGTTGACCCTTTTATCTTTTAGCAGGATGGTCCTTAACCTCCCCGTGTTTGAGGTCCTTCCAAACTTCTTGTTGTGATTTAGTTCTAATTTCAAGGCATTATGGTCTGAGAATATGCAGGGGACAATCCCAATCTTTTGGTATCGGTTCAGACCCGATTTGTGACCCAATATGTGGTCTATTCTGGAGAAAGTTCCATGTGCGCTTGAGAAGAATGTGTATTCAGTTGAGTTTGGATGTAAAGTTCTGTAGATATCTGTGAAATCCATCTGGTCCAGTGTATCATTTAAAGCTCTTGTTTCTTTGGAGATGTTGTGCTTAGAAGACCTATCGAGTATAGAAAGAGCTAGATTGAAGTCACCAAGTATAAGTGTATTATTATCTAAGTATTTCTTCACTTTGGTTAATAATTGATTGATATATTTGGCAGCTCCCACATTCGGGGCATATATATTGAGGATTGTTAAGTCCTCTTGTTGAATAGATCCTTGAAGTATGATATAGTGTCCCTCTTCATCTCTCACTACAGTCTTTGGGGTAAATTTTAGTTTATCTGATATAAGGATGGCTACCCCTGCTTTCTTTTGAGGACCATTCGAATGGTAAATGGTTCTCCAACCTTTTATTTTCAGGCTGTAGGTGTCCTTCTGTCTAAAATGAGTCTCTTGTAGACAGCAAATGATGGGTTCTGCTTTTTTATCCAGTCTGAAACCCTGCGCCGTTTGATGGGGTCATTAAGCCCGTTCACATTCAGAGTTACTATTGAGAGATATGAGTTTAGTGTCACCATGATATCTATTCAGTCCTTGTTTTTGTGGACTGTTCCACTGAACTTCTTCTTAAAGGGGAATTTTAAGAGTCCCCCTTAAAATTTCTTGCAGAGCTGGTTTGGAGGTCACATATTCTTTTAGTTGCTGCCTGTCTTGGAAGCTCTTTATCTCTCCTTCCATTTTGAATGAGAGCCTTGCTGGATAAAGTATTCTTGGTTGCATGTTCTTTTCATTTAGGACCCTGAATATATCCTGCCAGCCCTTTCTGGCCTGCCAGGTCTCTGTGGAGAGGTCTGCTGTTACCCTAATACTCCTCCCCATAAAAGTCAGGGATTTCTTGTCTCTTGCTGCTTTAAGGATCTTCTCTTTATCTTTGGAATTTGCAAGCTTCACTATTAAATGTCGAGGTGTTGAACGGTTTTTATTGATTTTAGGGGGGGATCTCTCTATTTCCTGGATCTGAATGCCTGTTTCCCTTCCCAGGTTAGGAAAGTTTTCAGCTAGAATTTGTTCAAATACATATTCTGGCCCTCTGTCCCTTTCGGCGCCCTCGGGAACCCCAATTAAACGTAGGTTTTTCTTTCTCAGGCTGTCGTTTATTTCCCTTAATCTATCCTCATGGTCTTTTAATTGTTTGTCTCTTTTTTCCTCAGTTTCCCTCTTTGCTATCAACTTGTCTTCTATGTCACTCACTCGTTCTTCCACCTCGTTAACCCTCGTAGTTAGGACTTCTAGTTTGGATTGCATCTCATTCAATTGATTTTTAATTTCTGCCTGATTAGCTCTAAATTCTGCAGTCATGAAGTCTCTTGAGTCCTTTATACTTTTTTTCTAGAGCCACCAGTAGCTGTATAATAGTGCTTCTGAATTGGCTTTCTGACACTGAATTGTAATCCAGATTTTGTAACTCTGTGGGAGAGAGGACTGTTTCTGATTCTTTCTTTTGAGGTGAGGTTTTCCTTCTAGTCATTTTGCTCAGTGCAGAGTGGCCAAAAGCAAGTTGTATTGAGAATAAGAGAAAAAGAGAGGAAAGAAAGGAAAGAAAAGAGAAAGAGAAAAAAAGGGGAAAAAAAAACGAAAAAAAAAAGAGAAGAAAAAGAGAAAGAAAAAGAAAGGAGAAAAAAAAGGGGGGTGGGGGAAGGAAACAAATCAAAAATCAAAACAAAACAAAAAAAAAAACAACAAAAAAAAAGAACCACCGGGGAGTATCTTCTGATTCTGTGTACTTTAAGTCCCTTGGCTTCTCCTGGAAGTTGTCAGTCTAGCTGGTGTTCTGGGGGAGGGGCCTGTTGTGCTGATTTTCAGGTGTTAGCAGTTGGGGGAGCTGCTGTGCCCCTGCCTGGTGCAGGGCTCAGTGGGGGTAGTTTACCCCGTGAGGCCGCAGGAGGAACAGCCCCAGTGGCGGGGCAGCTCTGGAAACCTGGATTCAGCTCCGGCAGGAACTCCGTCTGCAGGGCCTGGAGGCTCTGGGGCGGGGCCGCTGATCTGCTCAGCTGGGGCAGGAGCGTCCTTGCTGTCCTGGGCCCTCCCGGCCTCTGCCTGTCCCGGGGGAGGCCGGATCCTGGGCTGTGTCCCGGCGCCCTGTGCTCCGGAGCCTGCGCTGGTGGATTCGCGCTCCCGGGCCACGCAGCCCCCTCCGCGGAGCCGCCGCCCGAGCCCCTCCGAGCTGCTCCTGGAACCGCGCAGCCCCCTCCGCACGGAGCCTCTTCCTCTGCCCGAGCCCCTCCGAGCTGCTCCCGGGGCCGCGCAGCCCCCTCCGCGGAGCCGCCGCCCGAGCCCCTCCGAGCTGCTCCGGGTCCCGCCGTGCGCGCTGCAGCCCTTGGGGAGCTCGGCGCACTCTCCTGGGCGCGCAGTTGCTGTTACTGTCCCCGGGAGCCCGAGGGCATCCCCGCCCTCCTGGGTCCTGCTCCACCTCCCTGCGAGCCTCTTTCCCCCGGGAAGGTCGGTGCAGCTCCTGCTCCTCCGGGACGGGGCTCTCCTGTCCTGGGGACACTCGCCCCGGCCTCAGCCCGGCTCCTCGCGGGGCCCCTCCCCCTTGGAGGCCTTTGTTTCTTTACTTCTTTTTCCCCGTCTTCCTACCTTGATAGAAGCGCGAACTCTTCTCACTGTTGCATTCCAGGTGTTCTCTCTTTAATTCTCAGGCCGAATTCATAGATTTTCAGGATGATTGGAAGGTTTTCTAGGTAATTTGGTGGAGACAGGTGATTTGGAGACCCTACTCTTCCGCCATCTTGCTCCTCCCCCCTAAAATTAATCTTCAAGTAAATATCACAATTTCATAAAGTGACCCAGCAACTCACCACCAAATATGGTGTTAAGCATGAGGTCAGATAACCCTCAACTGGAAATATAGTAATTATAATAATAAAATAATATAAAATAAAAATAATAAAAGTATCTCAAAATTATTAGCATCATTTTATAGTATGTGCTCATGTGTTCAAGAACTCCCCACCTACACATATTAAAATCAAAATTCAGAGACCATAAATATGGAACAAGCTATGACCTATGTTTTTGTACAATTAAATTCAATATTACTTAAATTTGAATTAGTTGAATTAATTTGATTTAATTTGAGCAAAACACCATCTATTGCATTATTGTTCACTTGAATTTAATTGGCTTTGTAGTTTCATTTGTATTTAACCTGAGAATTTACTTCGATTTTACAATTGCATAAGAGCTACAAAACTAAAGCAGTAATGCTTAGTTTAGGTTCTTACATATTTAAGTGACATTACAGTAAAGTTGTTTTAGTTGATCCATAGCATTTTTCTCCTTTTCTAAAGACTCAGGATCAAAGTTGGAGAAATATGGAGGCCGTGAACTTTAGTGACCACCAGCCCAAATTTGTATCCTGCACTTATGTCAGTTTCTACTTTTCTGACCCTTTGTTCTCTTACCTTTAAAATGAAGCTGGTAACTCCTCCATCCCAGCCCCTGCCCCAACAAAACAGATTCTCGATGGAGATTTGATGGATGGTGTTGGTAATGGCCCAGCCCCTGCCTGGCTGGGAAAGGGCACTCAGTAAATGTAACTTCCCCTCTGTTTCCGCCCCCCCCCCTTCACTGGGGAGATGGGTCCTTTTTCTTACCATTTTGTTTTATTTTGTTTTCTCTTTTAATCTGAGTGTTAAAAAGTGAGTCAAGTCTCTACAATCTGGTAATCTTGAGCTTTCCAGTCAGGGCCGCTTCATAGTGTGTAGGCCTAATACAAAACGAAATTGTGAGGTCCTGTTCACAAAGCAGAGAACAATGCCAGGGAAGATAGTGAAACAGCTTTCCCTTCCTTCCATGGTCTTTCCCCAACTGCCATGATGTTTCCTATTTCCTAGTTAATACCATGCAACTTGGGCTACCTGAGCCCACTAAGCCCCTAGACTGCAGGACTCTGCTAGTCTTCTTTTGAGCCCTCTGTCCAGGCCATCCTGCAACACCCAGCCAACCCCATGCTTGTGTCCAGGCCCTGGGGGTACTTGCTGGCTGAGATCAGGAGGAGGGAGTTGGGCAGGACCTAGATCTCCAGAGGATGGAGAGGGGAAAGCCAAGAACATGTCACAGAGGAGCAGTGGGAGGCTAAACCATGTATGAACCAATGTTCCAAGACCCAGAACGTGCTCTATTTGTTGTCCATTGGGTTTCATTTACACCACACACAGTCAAGATCAGATTATTAAGAATGACAAGATGGCAAGCACAGAATACTGAATTCTAAGACTGCCCCTCCTGAAGGCAGGGCTCTGTGCAACTGGGTGGCCACAGGGCCCTGAGGCCCACTCCGTTCTCAGTTAAGGTGACCAATAGGTGTGCAATGGCAATGGTTATTTTCTTAAGTGAAGGGCTCTCCTAAGGACTGCACAGAAATCTTAAAACATTTCACACATGAAAAGGCCTGTAGCCAAATGGGAGGAAATAAAAGAGTTCAAGAAGCACTGAGGGTATCAGAAGCCTCCTCCTACATGGAGCCTTCCAAGCCTCCACTATTTGGCTAACACCAGGCATGCTGCCAGTTGGCTCATCGCAGATCTGAATAAGTCGTGCATGGAGACAGAGTTGGCTGGGTCACGTGGGACATAGCTCACACAGGGAGTGTTTTCCTTCTGCTGCACACAAGGAAGTGATACCACTGTCATGGGAACTGCCACCCTCCAGACAACCAGGATTTCCCTTGATGTGTTATATCCAGGCTGGGCTCCATTGATCCCTTTTTGTTGTTTTGGTTTTTGTTTTGTTTCCACACATTCTGTGGCTAAATGTAAGATGACAGATCCAGAACCTCTTCAAATATTCAGTTCTGTTTGTACTTGCTCTGTCCTAAACAGTAATCTGACGAAGTTCATGCTATAAAGCACCAACAGGCCAAATTGAATTTTAGTCCAGAATCTTCTTCCCCTGGAGTAAAGACTTTGTAGCCCCAAGACCTACCATGGGCACAAGCACAAGGTACATGCCCGACATATGTCTGTTGAATGAATTACTGAATGAAAGAATACATTGATCTAGAGTTTTGATGTGTGCCCTTGCCCCAATTTCTTTCCCCCCATGATAACTATGGAAAGTAAGCAGAACAAGTATTGTTCTTCATTGTACATATGTGGAAACTGAAACTCACAAGGTTTAAGTGCCTTGCCCAAAGTTATAGGACTGGAATCAGAACATAGGTTTCCTGAGCCCAAGGGTAGGATTTTCTTGCCTCTCAAGTGAACACAGCAAAATTCCACTGTCAGGTTGATCTAGGCTGGTTCTGCAGACAGCCTACTTTTCTTACAAGGCAAACTTGCTGTTATCTTGTAAGTTTTCACTTAATGTATTTTGTCCTTATGTCTTGTCCCTTTGGTGAGCCAGGACAGACAAAACACATGTGAGGTGATCATGTTTCATAAAGTAAAAATGATGGCTGGCCAACAGAAGTAACGCTTTAAGGAGGTCCTTTTCACTGCTGTCATCAAAAAGGCATTTTTTAAAAAATGACATCATTAGCTACGGACTTTGCTCTCCAAAGTCCTTTTGGGGCAACCACTAGAAATAAGGCCCCATTTCTGAGGAGCATGTGCTTAGAGAGATAGGGCAATGGAGAATCATGATTATACACCTTAGTTCCAGAACTAAATACTAGAATTCCTGTTCTGCCACTTTTTAGGTGGGTGGACTTCAGGGGAAATTACTTAATCTCTCTTAGCTTCAGTTTCTCATATGTGAAATTGATATAATAAAAAGAGAAAACTTAGAAGGTCGTTGTGAGGTGGTACGGAGTCCATGGCATGTGGTAAGGGTATAATGTGGGTTATCTTGTACTAGTGAAGGCAGGTGACCTCTGGAAGGAAGAGTGAGCAATGCATTCAGACATAGATTAATTGGTGAATTACTCCTCTTACATATAGGTCATGGCACATCTGTCTGTGAGAACATCAAGAGATTAAATTCCCTTGCCGTAAGGCTAAAAAATAAGTTAAATATATCAACCCAACTTGAATAAAGGCACAGGGTCAGTGTGATTTTTAAGCCCATCATTAGTTGCTTCTCTGTGTTTCATAAGGTTCAGCCGTAGGACACTAGACTTGCCCCTGGATATCAAAACACAAGTCCTTCTGTGTTTCTTTTTGGTGTGTGTCTTTGAAAAATAAAAGCTGTTTTCTGGCCTTTTGAAAGACGTTTCAGAAAGTACAGCTGAGATCAAAAAAGAAAATCTTTATGTTATTTTTTGCTAAATTCATCCCCAACTGTGATCAGAGATTTCACTGAAAATAAAAGGACTCCAGATATTTTTTTTTTTTTTTGGGAAATTATTCCAGGCTTCTGTTTTCTCAAATGTATGCATGAGATAGAGTCTCTTTCTACAATTTCTAAATCTACAGTTGCCTTGCAATCTTTCTCATATTCAACTACAGGAAACTCTTACTCCTTGCTTAGTTTTCATCCTTCAAGGGTCAGCCCCAAAGAGGGTTAAAGAGCATGGCAAAGGCCATCCAGCAATCCTCAGACAAGTGGAATGGAACTGACCCTTTTGGATTGACTCCTCCCACAAGCCTGGCTGTAGCTGTAAATATAAGCCCAGTATTACAATCACAAATACATCTCCATGCAAGCTCAGGTCTCATGGTGACTTTAAAATTTGCTCATTTCTGGTGTGTGGGAAACAAACAAAGCTATCCAAACCTTCAGTCTTGTTGCTTCCCTTTAGAGATAAACCCTGTTAATGGGTACCTGGGTGAAAGGCCCATTTGATTAATATTAAACCTCCAAATAGTAGGAAAATCTGGGGTATCTGGAGAAAGAACACACTGACTTAAAAGGATATTTTGTGACTCACTTATTTGACAGATACCGAGAACCCTCTGCTGTCCTAGGCTTTGGGCATGGAGCCATGAACAAGGCAGACACCGTCCCTTCCCTCTGGGGCACTCAGGTTACTGGGAGAGATAGTAAACAGACTTTTTTTTAGGAAACACCCTATGGGGACATATATGTCAAAACAAGCAAACAAAGCAGCAGTTAATACAATTTGGCACCTAAACCTTCTTATGATAATCGGGAATTAACTTAAGCCCAAGACTCAGTTTCTTCACCAGTAAAAAAGGAATGATTCTATTTATAGGTCTATGGTAATGCTCAGATGGTGAGCCTTAAATCTTTATGATGAGCATTATGTATGTTTTTCAAATTTTGATGATATGGGCCTTTATTGAGTTGCTATTTTGTATCATGCAGTATACAGAACACATCTCATCCAGACATCACAGGACAACCCCAGAAAACTAGAACAACCTCAAATGGAAGAGTTTAGTACTAAGAACTGGTTTCCTATGGACTTGTTGCCTTGGTTGGGATACAAGATTAAAGTAAGCCATTTGGGGGCACCTGGCTAGCTCAGTCAGTATAGTATGAGACTCTTAGTCTCAAGGTTGTGAGTTCAAGCTCCATGTTGCATGTAGATTACTTAAAAAAAATAAAATTTAAATTAATTAATTAAATTAAATAAGCCAATTTGGAATAGCCTCAAATCAAACCAAGCTGTTAATTTTTTCTTTCCCACATCCACTAAAACTGATATTCATTCTTTGTTGCTAGCTCTGCTTATTTGTCAAATTATGTTGGAATGAAACCAGTTCTGATTTTGAGGCTTCTCTTTTAAGGGAAATGTTGATCCGCTATGCTTCGTACTTGAAAGCCTAAGAGTCCACCAAGACTTAAAAAATCAATTTAAAGTTAATACAGAGAAGCCTTAATAAATGGCTCAACTTTTTAAAGCCTGTGAATCCCTTTGATGGTCGGTGAGTCACTTAATTTCAATTAACGTGGGAGAGAGAAACAGAGGAATTTAGAATGTGGCCATAAATAATGACACTGTCTTAACATATTTTTTACCTTGTGTGTCTGAGTCTTGGCCATTACAATCATAGACACAAACAAGTTTTTACTTTTCAGCATTAGATTATCAGTTAAATCACCTTGAACAAGCAGTCAGGTGATGTTTTATCTCAGGCAGCACCAGCAAAATTTTGACTATGCTACTTGGCTGCCAAGAGAGAAACATCAGAGAAGGGGAGAAAAGAGCTGCAATCTTTGGATGGTAATTGAATCCTCCAGGGCCTTCTCATTGCCTTGTCCTTCATTCCGCCATTTTTATTTTCTAAAAAAATGACATCACACACACAACAGGCACACGCATGTACATGATGTCTCAAGGTACTTCCAATTTAACATACACCGTTGACATATTCATGGTTTGTTTATTTATTTATTTATTTATTTATTTATTTATTTATTTATATTCATGTTTTAGAGTATAACTTCTCCTATACCTGGGATACTTCTCTCTATATATTCTACCTCTCAGAATCTTCTTCAAGTTTTAGCTCAAAAGTTAGACCTTGGTAAGATCTTCTCTGATCTCCCCAACTGCAGAGGAAATTGCTTCAGATTCTCTTCTCCCCTGCTCTGGGGTTTGGGAGCAGATGGGATACTGGCATAGATATTCTGCTTTATGGTTCAGACCAAAAATATCGCCACTGCCTATTATCTAGGACAGACTGACTGCAGTTGAGGATACATGTTCACTAGACAGCAGCAGAACACGCTTTAATTAGAGGTACCTCAGCACCTTAATCCACATACTGACTGATTCACCCCAGGTCATCAAGAAGCCACAGGGTTACACTCTCTCGCTGGGCTTTCACAAATTCAAAGCCACAATTTTAAATCCAGAAGCAACCTTAGGGTGAGGCCCAACACACTCACACAAATGGCAGCCTTTGTCTGGTTCCAAGCCTTGCCACCCAGTGCCAACTCTAGGGCAGGTGTTAACCATATTCTTTCTTGTTCTCTAGTTTGTCACATATCTATCATAGGTTTTGTAAGTTTCTGGTAATGAGGACCAGGGATTCTAAAGTTTGCTTAATTTGGAATTCCTTAATTCTTTAATTTGGAATTGAATCCCACAGCCACGGCCACATCATCTGATAAAATAAGGCCATAATTTTCAACTAGCCTGAGTAATACCAGCACTCATCTTCTCTTGACATCAAAGAACCTCAATATTTTAAGAACCTGGTCATAACAAAATGTTGGGTAAAACTAATTTTAGTTTGGTTTCCAGTTACAGAATAAGTAAATCATGGGGGTGAAAGATACAGCATAGGGAATGTAGACAGTAGTGTTGTAATAGTATTGAATGATGACAGATGGGAGCTACACTTGTGATGAACACAGCATAACATATAGACTTGTCAAATCACTGTATTGTACGCCTGAAACTAATGTAGCATTGTGTATCAACTATACTTCACTTTTTTTAAAAACTAATTTTAGTTCACCAGTCCTCAAAAGGGGTCTCAAATAGCATTGTCGTATGAAACTAACATAGAATTGCAAAGGTCCATCTTTCCTACATTACTGTTAATTCCTAAAGCTGTTATTTTCATGACATCTCTCTAGTCCTTCAGGATTATTCTAATAACCATCAGAGATTGGGCCTCATTGACCCTTCTCTGTTGTACCGTTGTTTCCACAGTTTGTCTGCTTTGGAGAACATACGCTCTCAACTTAGGTCTAGGGCAATTTAATGCAAGTCTAGAGATTAGCTCTTGGTATAATCTCATTTGTAGCCATGCTTCTTACATGAAGCCTCAAATCAGTGGCACAGTCAGAAAAACACATTCTGCTGGCCCCCTCAGTAATTTTTTAATTACCCAAATTCTTGATTTTCATTATAAAGGATACACAAAGGCCACTGCCACAGCATCCCCACCTCTCTCCCATAATATTCCAACAGGCACCATTATCCTGCCTATCACTTGTTGAATACCCCAAGCTCACTCATTTCATGTCATTTACTGTGTTTGGTGATTAATTCATATTCTAGTCTGTCTTTCATGACAAAGTACTGGTGGAGGTAAACTTATCCAGAAACTTCTCTAAAACTAAAGCTGCATGAAAACCCCCAGGAAGGTCTTGCTTCTGACTTTGATGCATCTTGGCTTCAGGTCTCTCGAAGAGTTGCCTTTATTCCAATCTTTTCCCATTGATAAATCAGAATGATGTGTTTATGCCAGTTATCTCACTTTCTGTTCTCCTTCTGGCCCACAAAGGACTTTGGCTCAGTATTGCTCTCCAATGACAGGACAAGTCTGATTCCCATTAATTTGGGTATATTAGACCACGTGACTCCCTTAGTATTGTTGGACATGTAAATTTAAAGTTTTTTTTTTTTTTTTTCCCAGACTAGCAAGAATAGCAGCTCTCTACTTTCTTCTTGTTGTTGTTCATTTGGATATTTTATACTATTATTTGTTTAGGGAGTTTTTGAATTGAATTTCTAGTTGATTTGTTACAGTTCTAACAACTCAGCTTTGAAGAGAGAACTACCAATCAGTTCTGGAAAGTATTCTTTGTCGAATGTAGGACGCCATTTTTAAGACACATTGGTATTTTGTGATGTGTCTTATAAGTGAAAACTCATGACGTGCATTCAGATGCACTCAGGGTTCAAAAATACTAAAATGTGAAAATGGTCCATAGTACATGCATACATAGTTTTTTTTTTTTTTTTTTGGTTATCTCAGTATTTTTGAATGAGAGGAATGTATGTATGGCACAAAATCCAAGAAGTCCTGAAGGCTATGAACACTGTAGTCCTCCTTTGCCCTTTTGTTCCCTCCACCTCCCCTGAGGCAGTCAATTCTATCAGTTTCTTGTACCAAGCATACATTTTTTTCTGTTGTTTCTGCCATTAATTCTTTTTTAAAGTCAGATTTGTAGAGATATGATGTATAGTTAGTAAAATACACTCTTCCTAGTGTATAATTCCTCATGCTCCTTTGTACCCACCCCTCCCCAACCCCCAGTAACCACTGGTCTTTGCCCTTATAGTTTTACTTGGTCCAAATTTCAGATAAATGGGGTCATACAGTCTATAGTTTTTGTATTTGGTTTCTTTCATCAGCATATTGCACATGAGATTTTGGTGTGTTGCTGTGTGCACCCAGATGTTCATTCCTTTCTATATGTAAGTATGTTCTCAAATACAACTCTTCAAACAATCTCTTAACCTCAGTTGTTCTTAGCGGATCTGTGAAAATTGTGTTCTTCTCTCCATCCGCCATGCCCACTCCAAAGTCACACAGCCTGAGCACATTCTTTTGCAGTGACCGCCACTCACCTTCCATGCTAAACTCTTTGGTTTAATTACATTTTAAGGTGTCCAGAGCAGGAAAAGTGCTACCTTTTGAGAACCTGAGAAGCAAAGAGCAGCTTTTAAGGAAATGTTTTCTGTCCTTCTTCTAAGAATATTCATGATGTCATCTTGGGACCAGCGTGGCCTCCAGGATGTGATTTAGGAGTATCTGAACAAGGCTTGTGCAGGAAAGTATTTTCTCCCTTTATGTTTCTTCTCAACTTCGTTTTTTGTCCCTGTCCCTGTCTCTCTTTCTCTCTCCCCCCTCACTTCTCCTCCTCTCTCTCTCTCTCTCTCTCTCCCTCAATGTTTTTCTCTGTCTCTCTTTCCCCTGGCAGTGTCTTCCCACCCAAATAGGAAGCTGCTGCTCTTCCATTTGGATACCCTCAAAGTTTGTAAACGTTGTTTTCTGGATCAATTGCTAGCATTAAACAAACACATTTAATGTCGAGTGTATTAAGCAGTGATAATGCTCTGAAGAAAAATAAACCAAGAGAGAAGATGGGAAATACTTGGGGAAAGATAGTCATTGAAGACCTCAACCACAAGCCCTGCAGGTATCTGTGGAAAGCAGATTCCAAGAGGATGGAAGAGCAAAGGACCAAAACCCCAAGGGAGGGACATGCTGCTGTATAACTTTATGTTTCATTTTGCAAATTCTCTAAAAGGTGAAATTTGGGGAGAAGTTTCTGACAATAGTAACTGTAAATCCTAAATATCCTCTGGATTAAAAATAATAACCTAACACAATAGAAATATCAAAGGCCACAGAAAGCCTTACACTTTATCTTCACTGAAGTGGCTATAATTCTCGAGGACAATGACCTGGTCAGGTTCCTTTGACAGCAGCTCTTACCACTAATCACCAGCTCTGATTCCAGTGTCTCAGGCTGCCTGGGGAGACTGCTGACCCCACTTACTTCTAATTGAATCAAGGTTGTAAAGGACACACACACACACACACACACACACACACACACACTGTACTTTGTGAATGACCTGCAAACACTCAAATAAAAAAGTCAACTGGGAAGAATATCTGTGATTGTCCTATTGCAAAACAGAATGAAACATTTTTAGGATTTATGGCTACTTTTGAAAAAGACAGTCTATAATGTACTTTCTACCTTTTCTCTCATTTCTTGCTGCTGTTTCTCTGAAATTAATGATGTTCTGTATGTTGACTAATTCAATTTAAATTAAAAATAAAAATAATAGGCTTTATGAAAAAGAGAAAGGTAGAACTAAAGTGCTCAATTGTCAGATAGAGACTGAATGTAAAATACTGTAATATTTTACTACCCTAAACTCTAAATCAAGAGAATTGGCCATTTACATCTTTAGAATACCTTGAGTACCTTCTCTGGTTATTAGCTCAGCCAATCTTTCTGCATGTAACTGTACTTGTTCATGAATTCCTGTAGCTTATGGTAGCTTTCCAACAGTGGTGTACATATGGGATCCCTGGAAACTGGAAGCAGACATCAAGTGGTTCACATCAAGGTTTACGCTCTCATCATGGGTAAAAGTTTCAGGGGATTAAAAAAGTTTCAATGAAGAAGCGAAATATAAAAGAATGCAATTTCTTTACTCAGATGAAAATCCTCATAGCAGTAGCTCAAAGTAACATTCTTTAAAATCTTGGAAATTCATCCACAGTCTAGAGGTCACAAAGCAGATGAAGCCAAAGGAATCAGACTTCACTCTATGTCTCTACCTACTTCCCTTCTCTGTCTCTGTACCCGTCTGCTTAGGGACAGGTAGAAGGATATGAATATATATTCTTATGCCTAGAGGGGTTTTCTGTTTGCTTTGTTTTTGCCTTTAAATTTTGACTATGATTCTCTTTAAACTTCAATATTTTGTCAGCTTAAAAGAGCAAAAGGAATTATGAAAAAAAAAAAAAACATAGGAATTTGGAGAGACAGAGACATTGGAGTCTATGTTTAATTCCCTCTGACCCAGGCTTTAGCTTCTAGCCTGATAATTCTGTGTACACTTGTCTGTTCTCTTGTCCATTTCTTAGGGTTGCTTTTCTCTTAAGACTAATTAATACACTGATTTACACTTCTTTTTTTTTTTGTTCTGACGTAAGTGTGGAGGGCTGATTTAATGCATTACTTCCTTCTCAACCTGCATGTAAGCAATGGAAAAAGCTTTTGCAATGGAAAAAACATTTGTTTACAGAGCGCATTATAAAATATTCTCATGTTTAATCATTATCACAGCTCTGGGGGTTAGATTTTTTTTTTTTACCATCTCCATTCACTTCTCAGGAAATGATTATAAATTTATTAATTCCCAAACAGACAACTACATAGGAAGAAAATTATGCTGCACATCTTTGGTTATCTGCTACAATACCGCACTTCAAGACCAGCTCAACATGTAGGTGGTAATATGAATACTGAGCATGTGAGTCTTTCAGATTTTTCCTGTACATATTGTGATTCAAAGATAGAACAGAGAGAGTTCACTACCTCATCACCATTATTTTCCTATTTTCCTAGATACCAAAATACAAAGTTAATCCAGGTAAGTGCTCCTTTTAACCTTTAAATACAAATATTTTTCTTCATAAACAATTACAGCAAAGTTCAACATCATAAATTTAAAAACGAAAGAGAAAGAAAATGTACAATGTCCACAGTCTCACCACCTGAATTAATACTGTTAGGTATTAACAGTAGGCAAAGGTATTTGAAAATATTCAATATGAATGAATATGTGAGTATGTTAATAATAAATCCATTATTGGTTTAAAGTAGGTTATTTTCATATAATATGCATTCAATAATTGTCATGTTAGTAAATAAATATCTACATTGTCATTCTCACTGAATATTATTCCACTGTATATGTTACATTATTTATCAAAATTAAATTGCCAACTCGCCTCCTCAATTTTTATTTTAAAAATAAAAAATATTGTATATCAGACCTGGGATTGTATAAACAAGACTGTATTGAAGGGGAAAAAGGTTAAGGATATTTTAAAGGAGAAGATGAAGAAGAAACACCACAGAATTCCAAGCCTACGATTAGTTTGCAAGAAGGACCCATTGATGTGGTCTTCAAACACAGTCAAAATTGAGGGTCACAAGGTCTCCATGTTGTGCTTGGTGTAAGTGCCATGGGGACAGTGCCTGAAGCCATAGTTTGCCAAGTGTCTATGGTTTCCATCCACGTTCATCCATGTTTAAAACAATCCAAAGGGTTGTTTTCAGCTGCAACTAGAAAAAAATGGGGTGTTTTAGAAATAATGATATTTTGGTGTTTTCTCAAATATTTGACAACTAATAAGTTCAACTCGGGTCTCAAATATGTACCTTATGCACAATGCTTGACACCATGTCACTATTTTCTTCAGTGATGGTCAGTTATGGTAATCCCTTGCTCCCTCCATCCTTGGTCTCCAAATTCTCTCCATCTGAACTCAGTAGCTAAAAAAAAAAGTAGAAGAAATTTTTGAATAAATTCCTTGCCACTCAAAGAACTGCTGCTTGGTCTCCAAATTGGCTCAGAAAAAGCCACCTCTCTTGCTACTCAAACCTGTTAGCTGACGATTTGCTATCTGAATTGGGAGTATATCTATTGGAGATGTGTACATTAACCAACTCCCAAATGCATGTTCATCAAGGAGGAGGAAGTTTGGAGCAAAACACTGTAGATTTGAGGAACGTTAGTAGATTTCTTTATGTTAGTGTGACTTGGTGACGGATTATAAATTAATGAAATGATGTATCTGTAAGAAAACTGAGAAATGACTTGGCAAATGGAAATAAGGAAGGAACTGTATGGAGCAGAGTAACTTTGACATCATGTTCAGCTCATAAAAGCCCTTCTACTTGCTCTTTAATGAAATGAGTTTGGAATTTCTTACTTTCCTTGCTCCTCTCACCTCTCTGTGTCTTCTTGTTTGTCCATTTATTTATTGGATAATCTAAGTAACAATTCTCATCAGTGTCTCTACAGAGTACTTTATCATCTCAATGCTTGAGTCAACCAGAGGCATAAATGAAAGCAAGGCAGCTAATGAAACCAGAATTCACTTCATAAACAGGGAAACATCTGGAAGACTTTGAGTATTATTTTGCTTCTTCAGCTGGGGGTTTGTTTGCCCTTTGCTTCTGATCTGCTCCCAGATTTTCACATACAAGACAAAAAATACTTTGACTAAAGCAATGTTTCCCAACCTCACTGGATTATGAGCATCGCCTGGGGACAACTTGTTAAATGCACAGATCCAGACATCATTGAATCAGAATTTCTAGGGAATTGGCTTGGAAATGTGTGTTTTTAACAAGGGTCCCAGATGATTCTCATGATCAGACAAGTTCAGGACTCACTGGACTAAGATGCAGAATTTTGTGATGAGATCAAAAAACAAGTCTATCTGTGAGTCAACAGCACAGAGCCTGTAGCATGTGTAAGGCATGAACGACTCAATAAATTTGTGTCAGGACCTGAGACCTTCATTGACATCCTAAACTTTGGCACTATTATTCACAAGCTTTAGTATCTACCAGTGATATAAACTGCCTATTCCCTGCTCCACTCCAGAAGATTCTAAATCAGTAGGTCTGGGGGAGGACAAAGAACAGTTTGAAAAGCACTGATAAATCAGTGCCATTCATCATCTCTACTTGAAGGCCAGCCTTAAGCAAAATGCTAAAATAATCACAATTGTTCCCAATTATCTCTTCTTCCTTCCATCCATCTCTCTCAGGCGCTCTCTCTCTCTTTCTCTCCCTCTTTCCATTTTGCTCTTTCTAAGCCAGAGGCAACCTTACATTATCTCACAAGGCCTTTCTCGGGCCCCATCAGGAATCTACCCTCCTTCCCCGCAGTGTTCCAATCTTTCTCCCCATTTCAGAGTACAAACTCTATGATCCTCTCCCCATCTATATGCCCACTCTCCCTAAATTTCTTCAGTTTAGGGATATTTCCCTTGAGCTTCAGATATTTTTATCTGCAAAGCATCTAGGGATTTGCCATCTGGATATCTCAGAAGTATGTGAAAATTTGGATGTATAAACCATAAGCTCCTGTGCTATGACTTATCCACCCGGATACCTGAGCAGACCTTGGACATTGTTCTAGCTTCCTCATTTCCTTCCACCTTTTCCTCAACATCACATAAGAAGCAAATGCTGTCAATTCTTTATCAAGCACCCCCATTTGCCCAAGTCTACTGTCATTGTCCACATTCTTATACCAGTTCCTAGATTTCTTCCTCCCATAAGACAACAAACAAGCTAGCAAACCTTGCTCCTACCTTTGGCTTTCCCAGCCCAGGAAATAGCACTACCATCCATTCCAGAATCTCAGGGCACAAAACTTGGAGTCTATCTCCTCTCTATCCCCACCTGCATCTGATCCACAAGCAAATTCTCTGAAATGAACCTACAAAAATATATCCCAGATCTGAGCATTTCTCCCTCTCTCCATTTTGTCACACTGGTCCTAGCCACATCAGATTTTGCCTCAAATACTGCAACGACTTCCTCTTGCCACCACTTGGTGACCATTCTCCATAAAATCACCAGAGCGATCATTCTGGAACATAGTGTATCATTCCCCTGCAGTGGCTTTCCACTCACTTGGAATAAAATTGAATCTCCTTCTAGGCAGACCCTGCATTATCTGATGGTGCCTGCCCCTCCACCCTCTACATTTCCTACCCATGAGCCTTCCCCATTTCCTCTGCCCCAGCCACTCCAGGGCTCCAGTCCTTTCTACCTGCACTCTATGTTCCCTTCTCCTTGAGATCACTGTGCACAGGCACCTTCTCTTCAAGTGTCTGCTCACCACCTCCTCAGAAAGCCCTGCCACCTAGCTGGGCTTTTTACCATAACCCTCACTTGGCCCAAGGACATCCTTACTCATGCTCTTTGTCCTGGCATCCTGTTTGATCTAGCAATTGTCCAATTAGATTTTGAATTTTTTTAACCAAGTGTTATTGGTAGTAGAAACAAAGACTTACTTAGGATATGTGTGGTTGACTTCCATTTTGCTCTGTCAGCTTCTGCCATGGGCTAGTCTGTCTGGTAACCTGTGAGGCTCACGCACAGTGAAGAGAGTCCTTATTATAATGCATAATCAAATCTGAAAGACTCTCAGAGATCACTTTTTTCCTGACCACTTCTAAAAGCAGCTTACCAACACCTCTGTGTGTCAAGCCCTGATGCAGGGCTCCCTAAGAAAGTGTTCTCAGGCAGCTAACTTCCCAATTATTAGGTATTGGTGGGAGAAGTCACAATGTTGTTGCCCCTGCCAGTACCTGGGCATCTATCTTGTGTCCCAAGCTGTAGGATGTACAAGGCCAGCAGGCCACTAGTCAGCAGAATAAAAAGAAAGATAGGCAGTTCTATACTGAGCATACAGGAATGTGTGCAAACCATAGCTGGTGAGCATTTTTACCATAGAAGAGGGAGAGAAAGATCGCATGTTCTTTCTAGAGTTGTATCATTCATTGTATTCGTCCAATCTTCACCTGGGTGTGCACTGTAATGTTTGGCAATACATTTTTATTTTTAGGTAAACCCTATCAGCAACAATAAGCTCATAAGTAAATTGACAAAATGGAAAGTGTGCATTTCATGAAAAATCCAGTACCTCATTTCCACCTCTCAAAAAAGTCGACGAATGTGCAAACTTACACAAAATGTCAACACTTACCATCCACCACAGGGTTGAAGTGATAGCAATGACCATATAGAGAAGACTTTAGATTTCAGTAATTATCCTGAAAAGACTGAAATTGTGAACTATGTGCACACCCAGCCTTTCCCAAGGACATTTCTGCCTCATAGGTTTCTTAACATGGTGGAAACAGTTATTTGGGGGTGGGCAGTGTGATGCCTGGCCCCTAAACATGTCCAGTCCTGTGAATGGTCCCCAAAACCTGTGAATCTGTTACCTTACCTGGCAAATGGGACTTAGCAGATATGATTAAGGTTATAGACCTTGAAATGGGGAGATAACCCTGGATGACCCGGTAGACTCAGCGCCATCAGGGTCCTTCTTAGGGGAAAACAGAAAAAGATTTGATGATGGAAATGGGGGTAAGAGTCAGAGAGATTTACAGATGCTGTACTACCTGCTTTGAAGAAGGAGGAGGCCTCCGGCCAAGAAAGGCAGAGAGCCTCTCAAAGCTGGAAAAGGCAAGGAAACTCATTTTCCCCTCAAGTCTCCAGATGGAATATGGCTGTAGCAATGGTGATGTTAGCCCAGTGAGACTTCTGACCGACAGAACTATAAGATGATGCCTTTATGGCACTTCAAGCCACTAGGTTTATGTGCTTTGTTACCGCAGCAGTAGGAAACTGATTAATGCTCCAACCAAAAGTTGTATTTATGTTATCACTGCAAAAACAACTATCTTTATCCTTCATGTGGGACAACAACAATGATGAGAAAACAATAGAATCTGAAAACATCCTTCATTTAACATGAGAGAGATTTCTTTTCTAAGTTAAAAATAGGATCATCTATGGACATGAGATATTTGAAGATTTCAAGGACTTCAAATTAATTCACCACAAAATGCAAATTTGACAGACACAGCAAGCACTTATATCGATAAAGTAAGACAATTTAAGTGATCTCCAAAACTATTTTAAAACAATCTTTAGGAGAGGAGGGACAAGATGGTGGAAGAGTAGGGTCCCCAAGTCACCTGTCCCCACCAAATTACCTAGATAACCTTCAAATTATCCTGAAAATCTACGAATTCAGCCTGAGATTTAAAGAGAGAACAGCTGGAACGCTACAGTGAGAAGAGTTCCTGCTTCTATCAAGGTAGGAAGACGGGAAAAAAGAAATAAAGAAACAAAAGGCATCCAAGGTGGAGGGGCCCGGCAAGGAGCCGGGCTGAGGCCGGGGCGAGTGCTCCCAGGACAGAAGAGCCCCGTCCCGGAGAAGCAGGAGCTGCACCAATCTTCCTGGGCAGAAAGGCACTCCCAGGGAGTTAGAGCAGGACCCCAGGAGGGCGGGGATGCCGTCAGGCTCCCTGGGACACTAACATAGCACCTGTGCCCCGTGGAGAGCGTGCCACACCCTGAGGCCGAGCTCCCTAAGGGCTGCAGCGCGCACAGCCGGACCCGGAACAGCTCGGAGGGGCTCGGGCGGCTGCTCCACGGAGGGCGCTGCGCGGCCGGGAGCACGAATCCGAACAGCACAGGCCCAGGTGCACAGGGCGCCGGGACACAGCCCAGGATCCGGCCTCCCCCCGGGACAGGCAGAGGCCGGGAAGGCACAGGACAGCAAGGACGCTCCTGCCCCGAGCTGAGCAGATCAGCGGCCCCGGCCCGGAGCCTCCAGGCCCTGTGGACAGAGAGCTCCGTAGTTACTGCAGTTACTGCGGGGGCTGACTCCAGGGCTCCAGAGCTGGCCACCGCCACTGGGGTTGTTCCTCCTGGGGCCTCACGGGGTAAACAACCCCCACTAAGCCCTGCACCAGGCAGGGGGCAGAGCAGCTCCCCCAAGTGCTAACACCTGAAAATCAGCACAGGAGGCCCCTCCCCCAGAACCAGCAAGACGGACAAGTTCCAGGGGAAGTCAAGGGACTTAAAGTACACAGAATCAGAAGATACTCCCCCGTGTTTTTTTTTTTTTCTTTTTGATTTCTGTTTGCTTCCCCCACCCTTTTTTCCCCTTTCTTTCTTTTTCTTTCTCTTTTTGCCTTTTTTTCTTCTTTTTTTCTTTTTCTCTTTTCTTTCCTTCTTTCTCTCCTCTCTTTTTCTCCTTTTCCCAATACAGCTTGTTTTTGGCCACTCTGCACTGAGCAAAATGACTAGAAGGAAAACCTCACCTCAAAGGAAAGCATCAGAAACAGTCCTCTCTCCCACAGAGTTACAAAATCTGGATTACAATTCAATGTCAGAAACCCAATTCAGAAGTACTATTATAAAGCTACTGGTGGCTCTAGAAAAAAGCATAAAGGACTCAAGAGACTTCATGACTGCAGAATTTAGAGCTAATCAGGCAGAAATTAAAAATCAATTGAATGAGATGCAATCCAAACTAGAAGTCCTAACGATGAGGGTTAACAAGGTGGAAGAACGAGTGAGTGACATAGAAGACAAGCTGATGGAAAAGAGGGAAACTGAGGAAAAAAGAGAAAATTAAAAGACCATGAGGACAGATTAGGGGAAATAAATGACAGCCTGAGGAAGAAAAACCTACGTTTAATTGGGGTTCCCGAGGCTGCTGAAAGGGACAGAGGTCCAGAATATGTATTTGAACAAATCATAGCTGAAAACTTTCCTAATCTGGGAAGGGAAACAGGCATTCAGATCCAGGAAATAGAGAGATTCCCCCCCTAAAATCAATAAAAACTGTTCAACACCTCGACATTTAATAGTTAAGCTTGCAAATTCCAAAGACAAAGAGAAGATCCTTAAAGCAGCAAGAGACAAGAAATCCCTGACTTTTATGGGGAGGAGTATTAGGGTAACAGCAGACCTCTCCACAGAGACCTGGCAGGCCAGAAAGGGCTGGCAGGATATATTCAGGATCCTAAATGAGAAGAACATGCAACCAAGAATACTTTATCCAGCAAGGTTCTCATTCAGAATGGAAGGAGAGATAAAGAGCTTCCAAGACAGGCAGGAGCTGAAAGAATATGTGACCTCCAAACCAGCTCTGCAAGAAATTTTAAGGGGGACTCTTAAAATTCCCCTTTAAGAAGAAGTCCAGTGGAACAGTCCACAAAAACAAGGACAAAAAGATATCATGATGACACTAAACTCATATCTCTCAATAGTAACTCTGAATGTGAATAGGCTTAATGACCCCATCAAAAGGCGCAGGGTTTCAGACTGGATAAAAAAGCAGGACCCATCTATTTGCTGTCTACAAGAGACTCATTTTAGACAGAAGGACACCTACAGCCTGAAAATAAAAGGTTGGAGAACCATTTACCATTCGAATGGTCCTCAAAGGAAAGCAGGGGTAGCCATCCTTATATCAGATAAACTAAAATTTACCCCAAAGACTGTAGTGAGAGATGAAGAGGGACAGTATATCCTACTTAAAGGATCTATCCAACAAGAGGACTTAACAATCCTCAATATATATGCCCCGAATGTGGGAGCTGCCAAATATATCAATCAATTAATAACCAAAGTTTAGGCATACTTAGATAATATTACACTTCTACTTGGTGACTTCAATCTAGCACTTTCTACACTCGATAGGTCTTCTAAACACAACATCTCCAAAGAAACGAGAGCTTTAAATGATACACTGGACCAGATGGATTTCACAGATATCTACAGAACTTTACATCCAAACTGAACTGAATACACATTCTTCTCAAGCGCACATGGAACTTTCTCCAGAATAGACCACATACTGGGTCACAAATCGGGCCTGAACCAATACCAAAAATTGGGATCATCCCCTGCATATTCTGGGACCATAATGCCTTGAAATTAGAACTAAATCACAACAAGAAGTTTGGAAGGACCTCAAACACATGGAGGTAAAGGACCATCCTGCTAAAAGATGAAAGGGTCAACCAGGAAATTAAGGAAGAATTAAAAAGATTCATGGAAACTAATGAGAACGAAGATACAACCTTTCAAAATCTTTGGGATGCAACAAAAGCAGTCCTAAGGGGGAAATACATCGCAATACAAGCATCCATACAAAAATTGGAAAGAACTCAAATACAAAAGCTAACCTTACACCTGAAGGAGCTAGAGAAAAAACAGCAAATAGATCTTACACCCAGCAGAAGAAGAGAGTTAATAGAGACTCAAGCAGAACTCAACGAAATCGAGACCAGAAGAACTGTGGAACAGATCAACAAAACCAGGAGTTGGTTCTTTGAAAGAATTAATGAGATAGATAAACCATTAGCCAGCCTTATTAAAAAGAAGAGAGAGAACACTCAAATTAATAAAATCATGAATGAGAAAGGAGAGATCACCACCAACACCAAGGAAATACAAACGTTTTTAAAAACATATTATGAACAGCTCTACGCCAATAAATTAGTCAATCTGGAAGAAATGGATGCATTTCTGGAAAGCCACAAACTACCAAAACTGGAACAGGAAGAAATAGAAAACCTTAACAGGCCAATAACCAGGGAGGAAATTGAAGCAGTCATCAAAAACCTCCCAAGACACAAAAGTCCAGGGCCAGATGGCTTCCCTGGGGAATTCTATCAAACGTTTAAAGAAGAAACCATACCTATTCTACTAAAGCTGTTTGGAAAGATAGAAAGAGATGGAGTACTTCCAAATTCATTCTATGAGGCCAGCATCACCTTAATTCCAAAACCAGACAAAGACGCCACCAAAAAGGAGAATTATAGACCAATATCCCTGATGAACATGGATGCAAAAATTCTCAACAAGATACTAGCCAATAGGATGCAACAATACATTAAGAAAATTATTCACCATGACCAAGTAGGATTTATCCCCGGGACGGCAAGGCTGGTTCAATACTAGTAAAACAATCAATGTGATTCATCATATCAGCAAGAGAAAAACCAAGAACCATATGATCCTCTCATTAGATGCAGAGAAAGCATTTGACAAAATACAGCCTCCATTCCTGATCAAAACTCTTCAGAGTGTAGGGATAGAGGGAACATTCCTCAACATCTTAAAAGCCATCTATGAAAAGCCCACAGCAAATATCAGTCTCAATGGGGAAGCACTGGGAGCCTTTCCCCTAACATCAGGAACAAGACAGGGATGTCCACTCTCACCACTGCTATTCAGCATAGTACTGGAAGTCCTAGCCTCAGCAATCAGACAACAAAAAGACATTAAAGGCATTCAAATTGGCAAAGAAGAAGTCAAACTCTCCCTCTTCGCTGATGACATGATACTCTACATAGAAAACCCAAAAGTCTCCACCCCAAGATTGCTAGAACTCATACAGCAATTTGGCAGTGTGGCAGGATACAAAATCAATGCCCAGAAGTCAGTGGCATTTCTATACACTAACAATGAGACTGAAGAAAGAGAAATTAAGGAGTCAATCCCATTTACAATTGCACCCAAAAGCATAAGATACCTAGGAATAAACCGAACCAAAGAGGTAAAGGATCTATACCCTAAAAACTATAGAACACTTCTGAAAGAAATTGAGGAAGACACAAAGAGATGGAAAAATATTCCATGCTCATGGATTGGCAGAATTAATATTGTGAAAATGTCAATGTTACCCAGGGCAATATACACGTTTAATGCAATCCCTATCAAAATACCATGGACTTTCTTCATAGAGTTTGAACAAATTATTTTAAGATTTGTGTGGAATCAGAAAAGACCCCAAATAGCCAGTGAATTTTAAAAAAGAAAACCATAGCTGGGGGCATCACAATGCCAGATTTCAGGTTGTACTACAAAGCTGTGGTCATCAAGACAGTGTGGTACTGGCACAAAAACAGACACATAGATCAATGGAACAGAATAGAGAACCCAGAAGTGGACCCTCAACTTTATGGTCAACTAATATTCGATAAAGGAGGAAAGACTATCCATTGGAAGAAAGACAGTCTCTTCAATAAATGGTGCTGGGAAAATTGGACATCCTCATGCAGAAGAATGAAACTAGACCACTCTCTTGCACCATACACAAAGATAAACTCAAAATGGATGAAAGATCTAAATGTGAGACAAGATTCCATCAAAATCCTAGAGGAGGACACAGGCAACACCGTTTTTGAACTCAGCCACAGTAACTTCTTACAAGATACATCCACGAAGGCAAAAGAAACAAAAGCAAAAATGAACTATTGGGACTTCATCAAGATAAGAAGCTTTTGCACGGCAAAGGATACAGTCAACAAAACGCAAAGACAACCTACAGAATGGGAGAAGGTATTTGCAAATGACGTATCAGATAAAGGGCTAGTTTCCAAGATCCATAAAAATTTATTAAACTCAACACCAAAGAAACAAACAATCCAATCATGAAATGGGCAAAAGACATGAAGAGAAATCTCACAGAGGAAGACATTGACATGGCCAACATGCACATGAGAAAATACTCTGCATCACTTGCCATCAGGGAAATACAAATCAAAACCACAATGAGATACCACCTCACACCAGTGAGAATGGGGAAAATTAACAAGACAGGAAACCACAAATGTTGGAGTGGATGCGCAGAAAAGGGAACCCTCCTACACTCTTGGTGGGAATGTGAACTGGTGCAGCCACTCTGGAAAACTGTGTGGAGGTTCCTCAAAGAGTTAAAAATAGACCTGCCCTACGACCCAGCAATGGCACTGCTGGGGATTTACCCCAAAGATTCAGATGCAATGAAACGCCGGGACACCTGCACCCCGATGTTTCTAGCAGCAATGTCTAAAATAGCCAAACTGTGGAAGGAGCCTCGGTGTCCATCAAAAGATGAATGGATAAAGAAGATGTGGTTTATGTATACAATGGAATATTCCTCAGCCATTAGAAATGACAAATACCCACCATTTGCTTCATTGTGGATGGAACCGGAGGGTATTATGCTGAGTGAAGTAAGTCAATCGGAGAAGGACAAACATTATATGGTCTCATTCATTTGGGGAATATAAATAATAGTGAAAGGGAATATAAGGGAAGGGAGAAGAAGTGTGTGGGAAATATCAGAAAGGGAGACGGAACATAAAGACTCCTAACTCTGGGAAACGAACTAGGGGTGGTGGAAGGGGAGGAGGGGTGGTGGTGGGGGTGAATGGGTGACAGGCACTGAGGGGGGCACTTGACGGGATGAGCACTGGGTGTTATTCTGTATGTTGGCAAATTGAACACCAATAAAAATAAATTTATTATAAAAAAATAAGACAATCTTTAGAAAAAGACTAGTGACACAGAAATAGAGATATGTCTAAGATTAAAGTAAATAAACATACTTCTAAGAATAATTTTTTTTGAAGTTCAGACAATAACTATAAAGACTTACTTTATTTTTTACTTTATTTTTCAACACAGAATTTGCCTTTTAAAATTTGTTAGAAAAAGACATATTTCCAAAATTGTATGATTACCGTCAGCACTGCATTCCACTCTCAGACTGTCTTGGTTGGCACAATAAATTACAACGGCCACCGTGGTCTGGCCTGAAATTGTCCCCAGCTCCACCAGTCACTGGGATCCCGGTATCCTACTTTGCTCTCTATTTAGCACTGATCACATGCTCAGAGTCACCAAGTTTATTTATTAGTGTAAGTTTTTTTGTTATCTGTCTTCCCCTGCCAGCATCAGAAGGTAGGCTCCCTGAAACTAGAGCTTCACAGAGAAATGGAGGCTTTATTGGAAAGGCCAATAAAAGGCTTTCTCTTTACCACACAGCACATACGTAAACGTGGAGAGTAAATGTATAAATCTTTGCTGATCTCTCTGCCTCTGATTTTTCATTCTTAATCCATTCTCCACTTAGTTCTGAGAGTGCTGCTTCTAAAGGGTGTCCCTGATTGCCAGGGCCAGAATGAAGGGGAATTTAGGATATCACCCCAAAGGGGATCCTCAGAAAGGGAGCTGCTGGCAGTCCACGGCCAGGAGAGAGGGGGCCTCCCTAAATTTTGTTACGCACCGAGTCCTGGCCCTGCTAATTGCATTACTGCTCTACCTAAAGCCTTTTTGTGAAATTCCTAGGTGCCTGTGTATAAAATCCCAGCTCTTCAGTACTGTATACAAGGTTGTACGTCATCTGTGCTTGCTTACCTCTGCTGTCTCATCTCTCACCACCTGCCATCCTTATGTTTCAAGTGTTTTCTTATAGAAAGCATCGAGTCTTGCTTTTTTACCAATCTGACAATCTGTCCTTTTTTTTTTTTTTAGAAAAATAGCTTTATTAAGATATTCACATACCATATACTTGATCCACGTCGAGTGCAAAAGTCAATGGGTTTTACTATATTTACGGAGTTGTGCAAACATCATCACAGTCCAATTTTAGAACATTTTTGTTACCTCCTCCAGATCTGATAACCCCTTAACAGTCACTCCCCATTCTCCATCCCATACCAGCCTGGCACAGACACTAATCAACTTTCTGTCTTTATATCTGCGTATTCTGGAGGTTTTGCATAAATAGAATCTTACAAGATGTGCTTGTGACTAGCTTCTTTCACTTAGCGCCATGTTTATAAGGCTCAGCTATGTCATTGCCTGTATCAGGACTTCATTCTTTTTTATTGCCAGATAATATGCCACTGTATGAATACATCTTAGCTTGTTTATCCATTCATCAGTCAATGGGCAACTGCATTTTTTTCACTTTGGGGCTATCACGAATAATGTTGCTAGGAGCATTTGTGTACAAGTATTGATGTGGACGTATGTTTTCATTTGCTTGGGGATATACTTAAAAGTGGGATTGGTGGGTCACATGGTAACTCTACATCTAATATTTTGAGGAACTTCCAATCTGGTTTTCAAAAGGGCTATCCCATGTTACATGCCCATCAGCAATGTATGAGAGTTCTCCATATGCATGCCAACACTTGTTATTGTGTATTGTTTTGATTATAGCCATCCAAAAGGCCAATAGAGGAAGTGTAGTTTATTATAGGATGTATATATTTATATTATTGTGTGCATATATACATATACTATATATACCATATAAAGAAGGTATATGTATGTTAGAGCCAATATTGGATGGTTCTAATCCAGCATTATATTTTCCTATTTTTAATGTGTCCCATCTCTTCTTTTTTTTCCCCTCAGGTTCTTTACCTGCTTTCTTGTACTTGAATTGAGTATTATTTTTTTTATACCTCTATTTTATCTACCATTACCTTATATATATAAGGTGTATCTCTTATTTTTTAGTGATTGCTCTAAGGTTTACAGTTTACATCTTTAATGTATCAGTGTCTACCTTCAAAAATATTATAGTGATTCAAGTATACTATAGGAACCTCACAACCATATGCTTTCGTTTCAAGCTTCCCATTGTCTATGCAGTTTTTGTTGTACATTTTTATTCCTACAGATGTTCCAGATACCACAATGCAATTGGTACTATATTTGTTTTAGATAATCAATTTTCTTATACAGGGATTAAAAATAAGAAAAAAAAATCTTTGATATTTGCCCTCATTTTCAAATAATTTCCAGTGCTTTTCTTTTCTTTGCTTGGATCCACATTTCTACATGGTATCATGTGGAAGCCACCACTGATCCCCTGGAAGCCACTATCCCTACATCCCAATTATTTGGGCATCAGTAAAGGGAGGCAGGGTGTAGCAGCCACTGTTGGCAGCCTGCCCTCATCCTCTCCCCTCATTTCACTGCAAACTTGTACTTCTTTGCCTGAAGAAACCCTCAACCCAATACTAACACTGAAGAGTATTTGTATTAGTCAGGGTTCTCCAGAGAAACAAAACCAAGAGGGTGTGTGTGTGTGTGTACCTGTGTGGTGCGTGTGTGTGGTGTGTGTGTGTGTGTGTGTGTGTGTAAAGAGTTTCCAGAAATTGGCTTACATGATTATGGGTCTGGCAAGTCTGAAATCTGGAGAGCAGACCAGCACGTTGGAAATCCAGGAAAGAGTTGATGCTGTAGCTTGAGTCCAAAGGTAGTCTGCTGGTAGTCTTTTTCTCTGAAGACCTTCAACCAATTGGATGAGGCCCACCCACAATATGGACAATTTGCTTTACTCAGTCTACTGATTTAAATGTTATTCATATCTAAAAAAGAAAAAATACCGTCATAGCAACCTTTAGACTGGTATTTGACCCAACATCTGGGCACTCTAGCCTTGCTAAGTTGACATATAAAATAAACCATCACAGCATTGATGTTTAGGTTCCTCACTCCCTGCCCCTCAAGGTAAAAGCTCTCACAGTTGGGTTGTACAGTATCCTGGAGATTCTCAGAGAAATGAGGCCTTATCACTCACAGTAATAATTTGCTTGGTAAGGCAGTATTTATTGATTTCTTTCTTTTTGCGGTCTTACCTACTCACCTTTCCACCTGGGTCTCTTGGAGTCATTTTCAAAATACATTCTTTCCATTTGAATTGTTTCTCAATTTACTTCTGAGAAAATTCAAACTAATATATGGAGCATAGAATCACCACAATACCACATACAATAAGGTATTTTCTCTAAAAAAATAGGAAACTTTTGTATATGGGACAATTTTTTTTGTATATGGGAAATTTTTTTTCTACTATGGCACTGCAATATGGACATTTATCTCTATTGAAATTCCCTTTCTGAGCCTGTTGCAATATTTTTTGGATAGATCACTATTTTTAAAATCAGAGAAGTATTTTTTATCTGAATCATAATGATAAATCTTGGAGACAAAATTATTATTAAGGGTACAATAATTCCTCACCTATTGTTCAGGGAATTTTTAAATTATGAAAAGGATGTAGGCAATTTCATGGAAAGCTTACAAGTAAAATAAAGAATGCTGTGCCAAGCAGCCAAAGCCAAGACCATAGTACATATATCATATATATATATATTTTTTATTAGGCAAAGTATATCATATCATCGTCTCAAGTGAGTGCTTTGGTAGTCCTCACAAGTGATTTTTTTTTTTCATGGAACATACAAGGAAATTGCCTGCTTATTAACTCTCAAATGTTTTATGAAGTTGATGTATTTGAAAGGCAAAAATTTTGCAAAAACATCTCTTAAGTGTTTAATAATTAAGGGTATTCTTCTTTTGATATAACTTTTCTGTGAAAGTGTTTTATTTTCTTCTAACTTGTTTTCATTTCTTTGTGAGCATTTTTTGAGGTTGCAGACTATTCTAACACATTTTAAAGTAAAATCTGGACATTTTAATTTATTTTTAAAGATTTTATTTATTTATTCATGAGAGACACATTCAGAGAGAGGCAGAGACATAGGCAGAGGGAGAACAGACTCCTCACAGGGAGCCTGATGTGGGACTCCATCCCCAAACTGGGATCACGCCCTGAGCTAAAGGCAGACACTCAACCACTGAGCCACATAGGCATCCTAACTCTGGACATTTTTAAATTGGAATAAGATAATTAAGTTTATAAGGAATACATACATACTATGTATTGAATACATACTATGAATTTTACACTTAAAAGGTGTGTTAAACAATATGAAGAATGCTGGGCTGGTTAGACAATTCATAGCTCTAAAAGCAACGCTGAAATGTGCCATGTTTTAAGTAGCGTTATTAATGTCTAAAGCTACGATCATCATACATTGTAGCCTTTTCAGGATAATCTAACAAAGGGAATGTTTGAAAACAGGAATCCACACCAGAGCACATTTCAGATCATATGTCTTGACTTTTTATTCAAAATATGGATCCCATTGTCCTAGTTTCTGGTCTCCTTGTTTTTAGATTTATTTGCTCTGCTATCTCCAATAACCTTCACATTGAAAAGAAATCTCTCACTCTCAAATTATAGTTAACGATCAACTAGCCGAGGTTTATTGATAGAACTTCGGTCTAAATATCAGTAATTGCTACACACTTAACCCACTTACCCTGATGCATCCTTTATTTCGAAATAAAAGCTTTTCAGTATGCCAATAATCTTCTCTCTTAAGCTACAGAGTCATTATTTATCATTCTAAATTCCTTGTTTATGCAAACATCAGTATTTATCTTCAAACCCTTGGCCTTTGAATAAAATACATGGATAGGTTCTCCATCAGTAATTTTGACTGTTAAGAATAACTCTGCAAAGTGAGTGAAACAATTAAGTTTACAAACCACTCCTCCTTGCATAGAAACCATCCCACGCTTTCTGCTCACCTGTTCACCTCTGAGTTTAGGAAATAAATAGATTTCAGCGCATGGCTCTCAGACTGTTCAGTAATAGCCAGTAAGCAATCTCTTTAAAGAAACCAATAATATATTTGAAATTAGCTGGCATACTTTCTTAGCACAGAGGCCTGGTATTACCACGACCTCCAAGGACAACCTCTGGCTAGATGAAGGGATTTGTGTGCATGTATGCTAAACCCATTCACCGTAACCAGCGGGATTTTCCACTGGTATGATGTCATCATATAATAAATAAATATTAACATTTGGAAAACGATCATGATTTGATGAGGCTATAACCACAGCTGTTAAGAGCAAGGGTATTGTAATTAGGCAGATGTGATTTTTATACCCCAACTACCCACCAAACCAAATAAGGAACTCACTATATTCCCTGTGCCAACCTCACTATGTCTTAGTTTTCTCTTCTGCAAAATGAAAGAATGGCCTTTCCTTCTGAGTGCTGTGGGAGCATTAAATGAGATGCTACATTTAGAGTGCTTAGTTCAGCATGTGGCACACGGGACTTCTTAAATTAAGCCCAAATGGTGCAAAGTGACCACATTACCCTAGTGATGTGCATAAAATAATCCTTTTCAGTGCTTTTTATCACTTTGTTACTGCCAGATCTTATAATAGTTGTTCTATGTTCTAGAACTCCAAGCTCATCCAAACTCCAAGTAGGACTCCTATAGATGGGATCATTTTTGTCGAGAAAAAAACATTTTAAAATTCTCTACATCACTGGCATCTAAGGTGAGTGTACCTAGGGGGTAGCAAACATGTTCCACCTGAATGAACAAAGAAATATTCGAGTTTCTCTATCAATTTTCTTTCTTCTGTGTTTTATTTTTGTATCTGTGCAATTGAATGTATATAGAATTTACAAATACATGCACATTCTTGGGGAGGAGTACTGTTCTGGGTGTATAGCCACAGTGTTTGGAAGCCATTGTCCTAGCACAGAAATTAGAAAACTACAGTCCATGGATCAAATCTTGTCCATAGCTTATTTTTATAAATAAAGTTTTACTGGAACATAGCCATCCCAATTTGTTTCCATATTTTCAGTGGCTGCTTCTGTGCCACAAGGGTAGAGTTGAGGAGTTGAAACAGTGGCTACACAACCTGCAAAGCCAAAAATACTTACTGACTCTTTAGAAAAAATGTTTTCCAACCCCTTCTCTAGAAAGTGGTTTTATAGGTGGAAGAATGTAATATGCACTGCTACCTGGTTTTTATCCCTTTTCAGCCCAGAACTATCAGATCTGCTAGCTAACCCCAGAAGGTGTGTAATGTTTCCCAACCCCCTCCTCCCCAGAGGTTGGTCCACAGACCAGCAGCAGCAAGTGTATCTGAGAGCCCGGTTTAAAATATAGATTCCTGGGTCCCACCTCAGGTCTCACAGCATCTGCCTTTGAACAAGACCCACAGGAAATATGTGTGGATGTTAAAATTTGAGAAACTGCAGGCTCACCTATACAGTTCTGAGGTCAAATAGTAGTGGAATCCTTAGAAGCCAAGGATATTTATTAGTTTTAGATTTCTCATTGTACATGTATTTGCTCCTGCAGTACACCGATGAACTGGTTTGCCATATATAGAGAATCAGGGGAGCTGGCATGATCTGGCTCTCCTCCAGTTAGTATTTATATATGGAAAGGTTAAGTCAATTGTGTATAATCGTTGGGGCCCCTCTCTTTTATTAAAAGGGAGAAAAAAAGTCTCTTATTCTCAAAGGGTAGGCCATAGCGATGTGTTCAGCGATGGAAAAACATATACATATTGAGGAAGGACCACCAGTCTCTAGATTGTGTTGTCCACAATGTTTTAGCTTTAAAAAAAAAATTATGACAGTTCCATAAGGTTAAAAACAAGTTTCCCCATCTCTCTACATCACAGTGAAGAAATGAGCAAAGGATTCACCACAGGAGCAAGGCGCAGGGAGGAACGTGCTCCCAAAGCAAACAGGCAGACAGGTGGGCCAGGCAGGTGGGCCCAGGAGCCAAAAAGTCCATTGAATCAGGCTGGCCCTGCTTTCTGGGTCAGAGCCGGCCACCTTTTCCTTCCTGGAGGTTCTATCACAGGCTTTCAGCCTCCCTCCTGCAGCAGTAATGGGGGGTTGGGGTGTAATTTATTGAATGGGATGAGGTATACTTGCTGTGCTTGGAGCTGAGTTATGTTCCCTGGAGGGAGACGAAGTTATGAAATAAATCACTCCCTTTTTAATTAGCAGCTTTGACTGGCCTACCCGACCAGACTGAGCAGCAAAACGTGCGAGCAAGCCGGCCGCAACTAGGCCACACTCAGGCACGTCGGCTGCTCTTCGGGAGGGGAGTGCTGTGACACGAGTGTGTCCCGGAGCCGGGGCTGCTAACCTGGAGCACCACAGTGAAATGCTCTCTTCCTGCCATGGCCACGGCTTGGGAAAAGCCCCCCAGCCCTGAATAAGGCCCCATGGCCCTGGAGAAGGCCCCCTTACCTTCTCAGGCCAGTGCTACGTTCAACACAGAAAAAGCCAGAGAAGGCAGGAGAGAAGAGGGAACCAATGAGCATATCTTCTCACATTTCAGGTCCATCTTCCTGTCCGCTGCTCCAGACCAGGGGATTTTCCTTCCACGTAGGAGTCTTACTTTCTCAGCACAGAGTGCCGAGGCTCTGATTTTGCCAGCATGGGCCACTTGCCATAGCTATGTCTATACTGCAGGCAAGATGCTCCATGTGCCATGGGCACATCAGAAACACATGTCATCTGGGGCAAGGGCAGCATTCGCCAGGGCTTTGCTGGGAAAGCTCAAGGCATGCATGAGAGGGACAGGAAACGGTTCTCCAACATAGAGGATCACAAATGATGTTAGAGAAGAAGAAGAATCTTGGAGAGTTGGTGAGGAAACAAACACACAAACATAATTGATTATGGAGAAATCTTAACTTTCTTGCCATACTAGTTAGAGCACCTTTACATTATTTTCTCTATTTCACAATCTAGATCATGCTGCAAAGCTCAGAACATTGGCCCCTTGCCTCCCTCAGTAGCTCCTCCCACCCCAAAAACTGAACAAGGAAACCGTGAATGTCCTTCATCCTGATGGTTCTCTGCAGAGCCCGTTACGTTTTTCCCCTTCAGAGCCCACTCACACCTTGAGACTTTGAGTTTCAAGTTGAACCTGGCCTCCTGGGGTTACAATCCACCTTGTGTGGCCAAAACTCGTTTCCTGTCTTGAAGAAGAATGACTTGACAAGCTTGGTGGACATGCTTCGCAGAAACATTTTGATGAGCAAAAATGAGAAGGAATCAAAAACATATGGGTTACATTTTCCTGAACATACATGTGATTTTAACAGAAATAGATTTGTCCCCAAGCATTTTGTTCTCCAGAATTTTCTGTCTGGACTCCAAACCTTGCCATGATGATGCCTGGCAGGGGTAGAGGGCTGCTTGGGAATTCTGAGGCTGCCCACGTGGATTTTATTAGAATCTGTAACTTCTTTCCTGCTTCCTGCTTGAAGATTTTGTGAGAATTTAGCCCAGATGAGCCCACTTTTAGCTTCTCAGATACGTCTTTGCCCAAAGGCCCCATCTCCACCCCCAACCCTGCCACCCCATTTGCAGGAAACTCAGAGGAAACAAATATTTCTTGCACTCTCTTGGGAAAGGCTCATTCCCCTAACCCAGGCCTTGAAGACCAAAATTACCCCTTCTTCAACTCGTTTTAGAAAGAAGGAAAGGAAAATCATCTGAGAAACTTTCTCCTGCTCCAGAGCTCTTAGAAGAAGTGTGTGTAGCTCATGACTTCTCTTTACTTCGATCCTATTCACCTTTATCAGCTATTAAGACTGGCATTCGTGATATTTAAACCGTGATATTCCAGTCTGTTTTCCAGGCCTCTGCGTGGAAGCAAGAGACTGCTTTCCCAGAAGCCAGTGTGGCCCGTTCCCGCTGCTGTGCCCACCTGCTGCAGAGGGGGACAGGCCTCTCCACGTGGGCACGGCCTCTCGGAGCAGGAGGCGGGGGCTCACTGAGGAAGCACAGACCACTAATAAATCGCATGGTCATTACCCTTTATGCATACTTGTTCTAATAGGTGTCGCAGATTCCTGCCTCCTAATAAGGAAGGGAAGTAGAAAAACACATAAATTCTCTCAAGGGAGTCAGACAGCCCGAAGCCACGTTCGACAGCTGCGAACGTTACCATGAGCACAAAAGCAAAACAGGACTTAAAAAAGTGATACATTGCCAGGGATTCTGGCGCGATTTCCTTGGATCCAGACTGTGTTTTGCACTGTTTCAGTTGAAGAGTAGCACTCCTGCCCGCCACATGTGATGGAATTTGGAGCTTAAATAAACAGTGGCATTACATTGATCTAAGAGGGATTTTACTGGATGCATCCCCACGTTTGGCTTTATACCATAGACTTGTTTGTTTGTTTGCTTAGTTGTTTATTTTAATTTTTTTCCTTTTTCTTTTGAATCTCAACAGTTTACATTTTGGCACAAGATGGAGGCTTTTTTGGTCCAATGCCCAGTCTCATTAAATCTAATTTGTGAACATTTGGAGGGTCACTCAGGTAATGGTTCTTTCTCCTCCTCCCCTCCTTCTTTTCCACAGTGTACTCTCTCTGGGGTAATCTGGAGATCTGGTGGAGATGGGTCGCATTTCTTTACCATGACCGCAGAGAAGAAGTTCAGGTGCCAGCTTAAGAGGCCGTTAGCCCATCCCCCTGAGGGCTTATGGGTTCAGGGAGAAAATCCATGAGAATGTAGACGGTCAGAGTTCAAAGTGCACCCAAAAGTCCAGGGCAGCAGATATGAATTTCTGGGGTATTTTGATTTGGTCTCGATCTGTTTCTTAGTTTTGTTAATGCACACTGAGGCTTTCCCGTGAGCTATGATTCATTTTTCACAAGGAATGCGTTCCAAACTCCGTTTCACAACAGCTCTTCTGTTTTATCTGGTCTTGTTCACACTGACCTTGTGAAGTTACTTTTGAGAAGAATGTGTGATTTGATTTTTTAAGCAATTTGTTTCATCTAGTTTTGTACAACCCAGATGCTGAGATGCTGTGTTCCTGGAAGGGTCCCTATCGCATGAGATACAGAACCCCACAGGATTGAATGTCTTCAAGGCAACCAGAAAGGGCTTTCCTTCATTACCTCCCAGGAGTTTTTTGTAAGGTTGCATTGAAAGGAAGTACAAACAAAGGTTCCTTTTACCCCCTTCTAACGGCCTATTTCCATTTTTCAACCATCCACTTAGTCCAGGAAGACAGTTTTCTAATATACAGCTGGCCATCTTTCTTTATTTCTTCATTTTGTATTACAGATGGGGGAACCATGGTATTTTACAGGCGTTCACATTTACCTAAGGACATGTGGGCAACCATGGCAGAAAAATAATCCTCTAAGGCCAGTGGTCTTTAAAATGTTCCAGGAAACTCCAGAACTCCATAACAATGTGGCAGATGTAGACATCTTCATTTCCAAATAAATAGCTTTTGGGAAAATCTATGGCAATATCTCTTAAAATCAAAAATAAAAACTAATGTAGCACTATATGTTAACTTCACTTAAATTTAAAAAAAAATGTTCAGAAGGAAAGAAAGAAGTGTAGGAAATATTACCCAAATTCAACGAAATAAAAGCAGGAAAGTTCCTAAAAATAAATAAATCAAAATATAAAATCAAAATACAGGTCATATTAGACCTAGCTCCTAAATTTTGGAAGAATCTTTCCTTTAGAAATAAGTGCCACAAGTCTCTTGGGTGGTTCAGTCAGTTAAGAGTCTGCCTTGGGCCCAGGCCATGATCCTAGGCTTCTGGGATGGAGCCCAGGTCCAGCTATCTGCTTAGCAGGGAGTCTGCTTCTCCCTCTGCACTTCCCCCCATACCACCCCTTGTGCTCTTTCTCTCTCTCTCAAATAAATAAATAAAAATCTTAAAGAAAAAGAAATAAGTGCCACATATATTAGGATATACATCTATCTATCTATCTATCATCTGTCTATCATCTATCTAATCTATCCACACACACACACACACACACACACACACATACACACATGTGCCTATTCGAGCACTGTTAACAGAATCAAGATGTTAGAAATGATCTGAGTGGCCAGGACCCTGAAATGGTGGCATATTGTCACAGGATATTCCCTGTGAATGAATGATGAGGTGAGATTCTTATTAAATAAATGGCACAGCTGTTGAAAGACTCCAGTCATCATTTGCAACCCCAGATAAAAAGTTCATTCGTATTGTTTTTATTTATACTGATAAAATTTTGCTTTGGCGTATTCTGCAGAAATGAGTTATGTTAGATAGGAGAGTCAATGAATTAATTAGATAGGAAAAAAAAGTCATGCCAGAGTGACTCCTCAAAAAGAAAGAAATGCAGCTGGGGAGGGGCCATGGACATCTCATCTACATTTGTAATGTCTTATTTCTGATAGTTAGAAAGAGAGGAATCATATGTTATTTTTTTATACTCTTTTGAATGTCCAAAATATCTCAAAAATGTTTAAGGAGTATTGAGCTGTTTCAAAGCCCAGAGGCTGGTGGGTCATTGCATGGTATTGTAGTCATCATGGGAAACACTGGGTGAAGGAGATGCAGAACAATAGCCCCCAAAATATCGCACTTATCTCCCCCACTGGGCTTTCCTGCTGCCCTCTATACAAAAGTGCTCCATAGCATCAGGACATCCCAGAGAAGAGAAACATTTATCTAAACACATGGTAGCATGTTTGTCATTGTTGTACAAGAGTTAGCTATGGTGTGAATTGATCAAAGACAGATTTAGTTATATGATTATTGTTCAACACAGGTCATGTTTCTATTTGCCCATGTAAATATCATTTCTGCCTATGGCTGCAGAAACTAAAATGAACATCCTCTCATAGAAAGGCCTGCTGTAACTACTGGTGGGCCCATTGCAGTTCTACCATAGTGACACAGTGGACTTAACTCAGGTTTCAGAGATAGAAAGGATGTCAGAATTATCTGTATAATCCTGTCCTTTTACTAGTATAAAAGGGAGCAGATCCAGAGAGTCTGAATGCCCCCAGTCCAGCCCCAATCTTCTGTGTCTTTCCACCTTGTCACACCTCACACCATAAATTGTAAGGCCACTTCCTGCTCATGTGAATTAAGTCATCAACCTTACATGTCAACTTGCTGAATTATATTTAGTTCTCCAAACTTTCTCCTGTGGGAGAATATGAAATGCAACTAGATACTGCTTTTCTCCAATATTTGAAGAGCGGTACTAGAGAAATGCCGTGTTTCTATTAAGAGGAAGTTGCCCTGTGGTGGTGAACCAAGGGGACTTTGTACCAGAGCGAGCCATCTATCTCTTTATTAAAGAAAGTCTAGACTGTGTTGTTCTTTTCTTAAAGACTCAGAATACTTCTTAGAAAGTTACTTCAAATACAGTTTATTGTAACAGTCAAACAAATTCAGTGTTGCTAAATATAACTGCTAATAATTTAATTAAAATTAAATTATTTTAATTAACATGTGTTGTACAATGTTCTAACTTCCTATAGCAGCAGGGAAAGGAAATGATATTGCTGACATGCTTTAAAGCCATCAACAGGAGGCAGGTTGATATATGTCAAGATATATGAAATGACAGAAAGGTGTTTGTGCTATCTTTTTTTCCTACCTGAAAATCTAAGAGAACTATAAGCCTGCTCACTCCCTATGCCCCTAATTGTTTCTTCTTGAAAAAATAATGTTGATGTTTTCAGTCAAGACATAAAATTGCCTTAGGAAGCAATTATTGATTTCTTTAATATCACCTTTATTAAGATATGTATGCACTTATATATTATCTATAATAATAATGTATTTATTAATAGTAATATTAATAATTTTAATATATAAAAGATGGATGGATAGATAGATATCATATAATTCACCATTTTTAAGTGTGCAGTGTAGGTGTATTTAATATGTTTACCTAATTGTGTGACTATCACCAATATCTCATTGTGGATCATCTTATCACCTGAAAAGAAACCCTTTAGTGGTCACTCTGATTCACTAATCTACATTTTGTCTCTGTGGATTTTTGTATTCTGGATATTTCATGTAAATGTCATCATACAACATATGGCCTTTTGTATCCGGCTTATTTCACTTAGCATAACATTTTTAGGGTTCAATTATGTCATAGCACATATCAATACTTCATTTCTTTTCATTGCTGAAGAATATTCTATTGTATGGATTGCCACGTTTCATTTATTCCATTCCTTAGTTCATGAACATTTGGATTTTTTCCCACTTTTTGGCTATTGTGAACAATGCTGCTGTGACTGGTCATTTACAAGTTTTTGTGTGAACATATGTTTCAGTTCTCTTGGAAATATAACAAGGAGTGAAATTGCTGGGTAAGGTAATTCTACATTTAACATTTTGAGAAATTTCCAAACTGTTCTCTAAAGTAGCTGCACCATTTTACAATCCTACTAGCAATGAATGAGGGCTTTAATTTCTCCACATCATTGTCAACATGTGTAATTACTTATCTTTTTATTTATCTTTTTATTTTAGCCATCGTCATGAGTGTGAGGTTATATCTTGTTATAGTTTTGACTTGTACTGCCCTAATAGCTGAGGGTATTGAACGCCTTTTTATGTGCTTGTTGTGAACACTCTTTCAAGAAATGTCTTTCAAATTTTTCACTTATTTTTAAATTGTGTTGTCTTTTTATTGTTGGGTTGTATATACTTTTATATTATACATTCAAGTACCTTATCAAATACATGATTTGCAATTATTTTCTCCCATTTTACGGAGGACATGTTTTCACTTTATTTGCCGCATTAAAAGCTTTTGATTTTGACTAAATCCATTTTATCATTTTTTTCATCATTTGTCTCTCTGAATCATATATAAGAAACTATTGCCTATTGTAATGACTATGTATTCTTATTTTTCTTAAGAGTTTAAAATTGTAGTTCTTATGTGTAGGTGACAATACATTTGAGATAATTTTTTATATGGTGTGAGGTAGGGGTAAATCAACATTCTTTTGCATGTGGCTATCCAATTTTCCCAGCACTACTTATAGAAAAGACTGTTCCTTCCCCTACTGAATTGCCTTGATATCCTCGTAGACAATTAATTGACTGTAAATATGAGGGTTTATTTCTGTATTCTTAGTTTTATTCCATTGAGCTATATCTCTATTCCTATGCCAGTTCATTATCTTGATTGCTATGCTTTTGAAGTAAGTTTTGAGGTCAGGAATTTTGAGACTTCTAACTTTTTTTTTTTCAACATTGTTTGAACTATTCTGGATCCTTTTCCAGTTCTGTGTAATAAAGAATTTGGCTGGCCTTTGTCCCCAGTTTCTGGGAGGTAATCTCTGAACGCTTGGAATTTCCTGAGTGAAAGGAGTGTCTTTGTTATTCATGTTGGGTCCCTTGGACCACACCTGATAGTTTATGCTAATGAAGTGACTCATGGTGGTCCCCTACATAGTTTATGCTAAGGAGATGATTCAAGATGGGGGTTGGTCATTCCAGAGAAACCAACCATGTGATTATAGTGTCAGAGATTTTAGCCACGTATCAGCCCAACCTCTGGGAGGGGGAGGGGAGTTAGAGATTGGATTTAACCACATAGCTAATGATTCAATCAATTATGCCTGTGTAATGAAACCTTAGCAAAAACTCTGGATATTGAAGCTTGATGAGCTTCCCTGGTTGACAGTACTCTTCTTGTATGATCACATTTTGATGCTACATCCCTGAGGACAGAGAGGAGCTTTGTATTTGGAACCCTCCCACATTTTATCTGATGTGTCTCTCCCTTTGGTTGGTTCTAATTTGTAACCTGTTGCTGCAATAAATTTATGGTCCTAAGTATAACACTTTCCTGAGTTCTGTGAATCATTCTGGTAAGTTATTAAGCCTGAAAATAAATGGTCATGGGAACCCCTGAATCTGTAGACAGCTGACCAGAAGTGAGGATGGTCTTGGGGATCCCTGGACATTTGGCTGGTGCCTTAAATGAAGATGGTCTTTTGACTATGCCTTGAGCCTTAATTTGGTTAACTCTAGGTAATTTCCATATGAATTTTAGGATCAGCTTGTCAACTTCTGAAAAATAAAAAAGTAGATGGAATTTTGATAGGGATCACATCGAATCTACAGATCAATATAGGGAGCATTGCCATCCTAAAAGTATTAAGTCTTTTGATCCATGAACAGATGAAGTGTTTGCATTTATTTGGGGTTCTTTCTTTCAATAATATTTGTGATTTTCAATGTACAAATCTTTCCCCTCCTTGGCTAAATTTATTCCTAGGTATTTTATTCTTTTTGATGCTATTGTAAATGACATTGTTTTCTTAATTTCATTTTCAGATTGTTCATTGTTAGTGTACAGAATTTGACTGATTTTTATACATTAATCTTGTTTACTGCAACCTTGTCAAAGTCATTCATTAAGTTTGTTACCTTTTTAGTGGATTCCTTAGGGTTTTCTACATACGAGATTATATTATCTCACAATTAATTCTTCCATTGCAGTCTGGATGCCATTTTATTTCTATTTCTATTTCTTTTTATTGCCTAGTAACTCTGGATAGAATTTCCAGTACCATCCTGAATGGTAATAGCAAGAGTAGAAGCCCATCTTGTTCTTGATCTTAGGGAGAAAGCATTGGTCGTGGTTTAGGTTTGCCGATAGCCTTTATTAGCTTAAGAAAGTCCCTTCTCTTCCTAGTTCATTGAGTGTTTATGTTAAGAAAGGGTAACTATTGTTTTGTGGAGAGCCAAGAAGAGGAAAGGAGTAAAATATTCTATAAAGTGACACCTAATGAGACACTCTTCCATTTATTTAGCTCATTCCTTATTCTCCATTCAAGCTGTGACTTTTGAGGATAGAACTGCTGCATCAGAGACAGGAACCAGCTAGGCTGTCCTTAACCCTTGTACAAAGAATGGGAGGAGATGTTTCCCTCCAATGACTTGCATCCAAAGCTTGTGATCAAGAAAGTATTCAGTTAAAGAACTCCTGATTGCAGACTTCGTAAGCAGCAAAGGAGTCCTGAATCAGGAATAACTATTTCTAGTTCTAGTTCTAGAAAGGAATAACCTTTCTAGTTCAGATAAAGCTCCTGCTTCTAAATGGAAAACAAATTGTCTCTTACTTGGGTATTTTTTCAACTGTTCTTCTCCCAAATGGGAGATACTTAAACAAAAAAAGGCCAGGGGACTGAGAATGGAGGTTCCTTTATTCCCAGTGGTGGCTTGGTCAATTCTCCATGCTATCCATGAATTCTCATAAGCCTGGCCTTTCATAGTCCTCTTTGACCCCAAATACACATGGAGGGAATTTAAACAGGAGATTCAGAAAGGGGAACTATGCCAGACACAGCAATGATGAGCATGTTCACTAATAAGACAACTCTGACTTCCATTCCATTGTTGTTTGCATCATCCTTAGGTGTGTGATGAAATCTCCACTTGTGCATCCAGACTGGTCAGGTGGAGGGGCCATCTGGTGAGGCTCAGCGACATGGAGTGCTAAGATCAACTAATGATGTCTGGTCAGGCCAAGGGCAGGAGGAGAAGTGCTGTCCTGCCTTGGTGCTTCTACCCAGGTAATTAGCAGCAAACCTCCCCACAATAGGCTGATGTGACTATTGCAGAGGAGACATGCTTCCTGTTCCAGGGAAGAGATCGGCCAGAGAGAGGAATTCCCTTTAAAAATTGCTATAGACCTAGAGAAAATGTAAGAAGAAAAATAAGAAACAAAAAGGGCTGAGAATTGACTTTGAAGTTCAATTGGAGTTCCACAGGTGCAGATATTCTTGGATAAAATGCAGGGAACATATATTTGCTTTTTATGATCTGAAAGACTCAGAGAGATGACTGCCTCAATTCTGAAACCAGGTCGTGTTGTAAACACCACTGGTGTGTCTTTCTGAACAGAGAATGACATGGTTTTGAGGCCTCAAAAAACATGGATTTTGAGTCTCTTTTATACACATCTAGAACCATCTTTGGGACAACAGGCATAAAAAGAAAGCCAAGTTCTTATTTTTCCCCCTGACCATCCTACTTGCCCTTGCTACAAAAGATGGAAAAGACTGGGGTTCTGGCTGAGACAGAAGCCAAGTAGCATCTCCCAGCTGGTGCCAAGATGGGCCAGAACTCCGGAAGACACACAGTTGGGTGAGGAAGTGCTGTAGGAACCTTCGGGAGGCACTTCCCAGCAGGCATGCCATGAAGGGAGGACAGAATGGGTGATGGGAAAAATACAAATATCAGGTCCTGGCCATGGAACCCTGTGGAGGTCCTGTGAAGCATGTGCTCCCTAAAGACAACCAGACAGGAGTCCAAATATTAGCCTGGCACTTACAATCGAGAAGGCCAGTGACAATGTTTTCTTTCACCCTGGTATTTCCTCATCCATAAAAAGGGGATAAGAGTTGTACCTGAGTCATAGGATTAGTGGAGGACAAAATGAAATGATGGAAATAATGAATGTGCAACAGGATGTGTTTATGTGTGTGTGACGTATTGTACATATCCTGTGGCCGCCGGGATAGAAACTTCCTAGTGCCAATTAGAGTTTATTTCTTCAGTATCAGATTTTACAATCTAAATATGAATTAAATGTGAATCAGGGAAAAGACTAAACTTCAGGCTGGAGAGAAGTGGCACAGACCAAGGAGCAGTGGGAGGGTGAAGAAAAGCAAGAGAACCAGGAGAATGTGCTCTTGTCTTCCCCGGCAGCAAGAGCGTGGCTCACCCACCCTGTACCCAGTCAGGCCTGGCTGAAGACTCACCCTGTGGCATCCACTCCAATGCAAACCCTCACCCAGTGGAGGATCCCAGGCAGTTCTGATTGTCCTCACAACATTTGGGTGGACTCCTGAGTATGCAAAAGCCTGTAAATGCACATGCTTGCTTGGCATGTAACTTCTCTGACTCTTTTCAGCAATTGCGGAAGAGTCATTTGAATTGGCTGCAGTGGCAAAACTAAAAAGACAGAGGTTGGGGCCCTATGTCAGCTGTCGCCGGTCGCAGTCTGGGATACAACTCCTGTCTTTCAGCTAGAAGGAGCTCTTGATTTACAATTACACCAGGATGGATTACCTGAAAACTCCACCTTCAGGCAAACTGTGATTAACTTGACCAAAGACATCTGGGAGAGCCATCGATGGCCTGAAATTATGACCTTAGTATTCTGGCCTGAAACTAGACACCTCTGGAACTGCCTTCCTTCAAGACTCTGGCACAGGGGCCTTTGTTTGCTATCCCAACTGCCTTATTTTTTTTCTTTCTTTCCCTTGGAGCAGTTCAGTAAAAAACACCTCTGTAAGGACAGTCCACAAAGAAACAGTGATGACTTCCCAGTTTAGCAGAAGTTCTTTTTTAGAAAACAAATTCCATCTTGCTCAAATCATGGGCAAAAAGCAGTGAATGCTTCGATGATTTGCAGCTGCTGAATAAGCAGGTTTATCAGAGCCTGGACTAAATATAAAATTTGGGGCTTGAAAAAAATCATACACTCACAATTAGCTGGGCTTTCCTGCTGGATACTGTAAAAGCACAACATGCTGTCAGGATGGATTTTCCTTTGCTGTTATCAGCAGTGAATAAAGGTTGAAGTGAAATGGGAAACAGACTTACAGGTGCTAACACAAGTAATTTATCAGTGTGAGGCAGGCTCCCTTTTGTTCTCTAAAAGGCCTTGGAAACTTCGGTGCCTTCTTTTATGCTGAGGAGTTGAAGATCCAGCAACCAGACGTAGCTGCTGCTTGGAAAGAAAATTAAAAAATAAAATAAATAAAATAAAAAAGTAAAGAAAGAAAGAGACAGAGAGAGAGAGAGAGAGAGAGAAAGAAAGAAAGAATAAATAAGAGAAAGAGGAAGAAGAAAAAGAAAGAAAGAGAAAGAAAGAAAGAAAGAAAGAAAGAGAGAAAGAAAGAAAGAAAGAAAGAAAGAAAGAAAGAAAGAAAGAAAGAGAGAAAGAAAAGAAAGAAAGAAGAAAAGAAAAGAAAGACCCTCCTACCTAAAAGTTCCTTTCAAGAAACTATTTGGGCTTAAAAACTAAAGTTTTAGAGACCCATTAAAATATTTTCCTTCTGTCCTTTCCTCCCTCTCTTTCTCAGCCACTCCTGTTCTTTAATCTGGGTCTTTGGGGCCTAAGAGGATTTAAAATGATTCTGGGAGGCTGGGGGTGTCTCTGCAAAACCCCATGACAATAAGAGTAAGAGGCCTACAGGGCACATGTGGCCATGTCAGAGGACAGAGCTCACATGGTCTGAAGAAAAAGCAGCAAATTCATCTATTCCCTGTCTACTTGGGGGCCGGGGGGCCTTGAGGGCACAGAAGATAAGTAAAGTAGAAGTATTAGGGCTCTCAAATTAAAACAACATTTGTAAAAGGACAGAGATATTGAAACAAGAGAAAAGATAGTCATTGGTGCCCATGAACTTTAAAAAAACAAAACAAAACAAATGGTTGAGGAGTCTCTTCACGGTTTAAAAGCTCAAACTTATCCCTCAGAAGAAACTAAACATAAATTAGGAAAGCATATTGATCTCTGAGGTATAATGGAGAGTATCGAATGGCTTTGTAGACACTGGAAATTTTACTATAGTGTTAATGCCTTCAACGAATCGGAAATTTTGTCTTTTAATGAGAAAAGACAAATGGACATGGTTGGTTGACTTCTTGGAGGGAGTTCTCACAGAGTGAAGGATGAAGGGAGAGAGTTGGGAAGTGATGAACTATGGGCCCAAAGCCCTTTGAAATATACTCATCAATTTAGTATTTCCCTTAATTTTCCCTCTGATAATTTAGTTCTTAACATACCTTTCCCAGTATTTAAACTTCCTTCCCAAAAACCAAGTACTATTTTTAAATGTGAAAATCTGTTCTTGAAATAAAGGTTTGTTTTTCTATGGGATTATGAAGATTTTTGTGCAAATAATTCGAATGAACACATTTAGTTTGAACCCTTCGAAGGGTCAATAATTTACAAGGAATGACCCAAAGGAAAAGCACTGTTGACATACAGAAACTGACAAGGGTGAACACATTCCCAGAGAAAATTAGTGTGCTGAATATACTTTGAAAATCCCAACTCTGGAATCACTGATCGTCAGTACATTTTAGTGATTTTTTTTTTTTTTAAAGGCGTGTTTGGGCATCATTTTGTGAAGTTTATTTTGGGAGACACATGCGGCGATTTCTCTACTTCTAGTCCTTTTGTAGCAGACTACCACCGACCTACGGGGACGTGGGCGTGAGGCCCTCCCCCTCCCCAGTGTGGGGGGGGGGGCTTCGTGAGCTGTTAGGAGGATAAAAATGTTTTTAGACTTTTGAATTTTAGATGATTTCGAGGATGCCTGGGTGGCTCAGTGATTGAGCATCTGCCTTTGGCTCAGGGTGTGATCCCTGAATCCCGGGATTGACTCCCACATCAGGCTCCCTTCAGGGAGCCTGCCTCTCCCTCTGCCCGTGTCTCTGCCTCTCTCTCTGTGTCTCTCAGGAATAAATAAATAAATAAAATCTTTAGAAAATATAAATTTTAGATGATTCCCAACTAAAAAATTGTGACTCTATTTAGTATTATGGTAAAATTGAAAGTGTCATTCTAACAGAAGTTGTTATCAGAGCTATTTGCAGGGGGCAAGCAAGGGGGGCACGTGCAGGGGTCAATGCTAGAAATGAACAAAACTGTGCAGGTTGGAGCAGAACTCTAGATTCTTCTTTTCAGCAGATCTTGAGCAACTCTAGCTCTCCTGGAGGCAAATGGTGGTCCCTACACCGTGGGCCCCCTCTTCTCTAATGTGGCTAACATAGGGGGCCTCAGTGAAGTACAGTTGGTGTGTTGTTTCAGGTTTGTGATCCTTTCTTCTCAGAGGTAGTCCACAGACGACAGAGGCCTAGGCATCTTTCTGTAGTCCCTTCACCTCATTTCTGATTCTTGCCATGTAGTAGGCCTCATAGTCAGCTGGCATCTGTGTGCACCCACATAAGTGGTAATGCTTTATGCGTGGTTCATTATTGAAATACTGACATGATGGTAGACACAGGACAGTCACTTCCCTAAGCCCCACTGAGTGCTTGCCCCAACACACAAACCTAGTGGCTCCAGATCCTGCCAAGTTTTGGCAAGTCAAATGACCAGGTTATGGTTGGCATCCTTTTCAGATGATCATTAACAGTTCGTTAAAATTTTTTATTTCAACTGTGGGGCAAAGGACAGTTTGTCCTTTGACTTGTGGCCCTCACCATTTCCAGTCTTGCAGTTGGCAGTGCCTCTCCCTGTTCTTGAAATGTTTTCCTTACTCTTTATTTGATGTGCCATCCTCTGTGTGTGGCCTCTGTTACAGGCTTCATTTTAAAAAAAATTTTTTTGTATATTTTTTTATTGGAATTCAATTTGCCAATATATAGTGTAACACCCAGTGCTCATCCCATCAAGTGCCTCCCTCAGTGCCTGTTACAGACTTCTTTAGCCATTCTGTTTAGTCAGATTCCACTGATGAATCCAGCTGTGGGGGCATTTTGCACAGTAGCCACAGGGGGAGCATCCAGAGGTAGCAAGATCCTGCAAAAGCTGAAGACTTGAACCTCTCAAGATTATAAACGTTACATCACTCCAGAGAGTGTGTCTCCTTCCTAGCCTCCAATTACACCCTAAAGCTTCCATTTGATTACTTTGGCTTAAACAGGGGTATAGTTTCTAAGGAAGAGCCTTAAAGAAAAGCCTTTTTTTTGAAATACAAAACTTGCTGTGGTTCTCCTGATGCTCACATAACAAAGTTCAAATGAAAACTTTAAGATGTATTTATCTAATACAGTTGATCTCTTCCTGTGCACTGAAACAATAATTCTATTTTCATCAGACATTCTTCAAGTCACTGAAACATTCCTTCCCACTTCTCCTGGGCCTACTGTGACACCAGCCCTACTTGGATGCCGCCAGGGAGAGGGCAGGAGGGTGGATGGGAAGTGGGAAGTGACCTTGTTTGTGGCCATGTGTAGCCACACAGAAATGCCCCCTCTTCCCCTCCCTCCAACTCCTCCTCAATAGGTTGGGGGTCAAGGAAAGAGAAGGAAGACTGATGTGTTTCCCTTGTGGGTAAGATAGGTGGCTCCTGACTTATGTTTTTGCCCATGTCACCAACAGTTGGGCAATTATTTTCCATGAGTGAAGACAGAACCTATGGCTAGATTATAATGAGGATAGGGTGAAGCTGGGAGCTTCTTACCAATTATTCTTTTTTTATTGTATGATAAAATGTCTGTTAAGATATAAAAGTACTTGTATACAGATATTCCTCAACTTCAATGAGGTTACATCCCAATAAACTCACTGTAAGTTGAAAACAACATGTATTGTAAGTAAAAAATTCACTTGCTACACCTAACCCGCCATGTATCATAGCTTAGCCCAGCCTACCTTAAATGTGCTCAGAGCACTTACATTAGTCTCTTGTAGGGCAAAGGCAACCAACACAAAGCTTTTTGGTAATAAAATGTTGAATACCTCATGCTATTTGATGGATACTGTATGGAAAACCAAAAACACAATGGCTGTATAGGGACAGATCGGCTGTGAGTGTATCACTTGTTTACCTTTGTGATCACTGGCTGGCAGGGCACTGGAGCTGCCACTGCCCAGCATCATGTGAAAGGGTTGAACCACATACAGCTAACTCAGAAAAGTTCAAAATTAAAAATTTAAAGTACAGTGTTTATTTAATGCATTTCGTTTTATACCATCATAAAGTCAAAAACTCTTAAGTGGAAATATCATAAGTCAGGGACCATCTGTAGTTGGAACTACCATTAATAGATATTAAATGTTCCTAGAAAGCTAAGGAGCTATTACATTTGAACAAGATAAGGTCTAACTAATGATATTTAACCAAGCTTAATGCTAACAGAGTGCAGGAACCCCAGATGGTTTTTTTGTCAATGTGAGGCTCACAGAGATCTGTAAGGAGCAGAGCTTAATACACAGTGCTGTTAAATTAAGTGACTAGAGTTTAATATAAAACCAAGGCATTTTAAACTAGTGGGAGCCAATGGGTTGTTTTTAGTAAATTAGTCCATTCATTTGAAGAAAATAATTACTTTCATACCTCGCACTATATTAAAAGTAATTTTCAGGGCAGTACTGGTGGCTCAGCGGTTTAGTGCTGCCTTCAGCCCAGGGCCTGATCCTGGAGACCTGGGATCGAGTCCCACGTTGGGCTCCCTGCATGGAGCCTGCTTCTCCCTCTGCCTGTGTCTCTGCCTCTCTCTCTCTCTCTCTCTCTCTGTGTCTTTCATGAATAAATAAATAAAATCTTTAAAAAAAGGTAATTTTCAGACAAAAGAATGGGCTAAATGTAAAAACCAAAATTAAGAATTTATTAAAGTAGAGGAGACTCCTTACAATCTTGATGCAGTGAAGCTTTCCTAAGGAAGACACAAAACGCAGAACCAGAGGGAAAATAAAATGAGATTTTACGATATTAAAAGGAAAAATTCCTGCACAATGAAAGATATCACTGACAACATTAAAACACAAAAACAAAAGCCAAATACAGTTTAGCAGAAAATATCTGCAAAATACATCACTATTAAAGGAAAGACAAACAGACGACCAGAGAGAACATACAAGAAGTGTGCGTAGCTGATCCACAGGAGGAAGTGCAAATGGCCAGTGAACGCTTGAAAAGATGTTCAACTGAACTGGTAGTGAGGAGAATCAGATTACAAGAAGAATGTGACACTGTTTCTGCATACCTGATTTGCAAAAATTAAAAAGATTGTGATTTCTCATTTGGCTTTATTTTTAATTTTTATTTATTTATTTTTTCCTCATGCAATGCTATTCTAATACCATTGACCGAGCATATTCATGATGCTGTACCTTTTATTCCCATGACTTTTTCATTCCATAACGACCTAGAAAACTGCTAATCTCCTCTGTTGACATATGAAAGACTCCCTTGCGGCCCGCTGAAGGGAGTGTATGTGGGTAAATTTTTGTAAGTGAATAATGAAATGTAAAACATGCAAAGTATTTTCCATCAATAGATAGATACCTGAAGCATTCATAGCAGCAGAGCTGGCAAGATACAGAAGGAAGAAAGCATCTAGAACCTGGGTACTTCTGTGGCAGAGTGGTGGGGAAGGAGGTAGCAAGAGCTGTGACTTAGGGGCAGTGGGCTGTGAGGACAGGAGGGGTAGCAGAAGGAGACTTCAAATAACAAAGGGTGGGTCCTAACCAGACTGCCCTGAGGGCGCAGCTCATGTTTGGTTTGGTTCATTGTGCCTACATTTCCATAAAGCAGCAATTGCCTGGGACTCTTCCGTTGGCTGTACCAATACTACTTACTCCCTAGGGTTCACACCTGGTCTGGGTCACACATTTATGTTACTGCCCTGGCCCCTGTAAAAAGCTCCACAAATGTTTTTTCTATGTCCTTCTAGATTAAGTCTCCATCATTTGTGGTATAAGAGAACAGGAGAGTTAGACCAGGGATGTAAACTCATTGCTTCCCCATTCCCCCCACCCCTCCCTACACTGGTACACATTTGAGAAAGTGCCTGAATCCATGTGGAGCCCAGAGGGTAAAATAATGCCCTGAATAGAGAGGCAGAAACCCAATTCCTATGGCTGCCCAAAGGCCAACACTAACACCGTCCTGGAGAAAGGTGGGTGCCACGTCAGTGGGGGAAGGAGAGCTACCAGTGGCTGGAGGGCCCCAAAGTGAGGGTTGGGATGTTCCCACATGGGCCAGAAAAGGCCAAATGAGGGAAACTTTAAGCTTTATTGTATTAATTTTTATTTTGTTTTATTAATTTAATTTTTATGATTTTTTTTCTGACATCCTGTGAAGTTTACAGAACCAAGACACCAGTTTGCATCTTCTGGAAATTTCTCACTGGGTCCTAGAAACACAGGAACACAAAATCGGTGGATGGCAACTCCACCTTCACTCAGTCTGAAAATCCACCAGGTGTGCCACCTCTGTCTCATCACTTCATCTCACATCGACCTCTGATCCACCAGCAGGCCCTCCTGACCCACCTTCAGATGCACTTGGTCTGACCCCTGCCCACCACTTTCCCTGCCACTGCCCTGGTCTACGCACCTATGTCAGAACCACTGCCATCACTTCGAACCCTGTCTACTGCCCCTTCCCTTGCCTGTCTCAATCTTGTCTCAACCAGGCAGCCAGGGTGAGCCTTTGGGGACAGGTCATGCCAGTCCTTTTTGAAAATACCTCGATGACTCCCATTTCACTCTGAGTAAAAGTCAAGATCTCCCCAGTGGCCTGGGAGCCCCTAGATAATCCCCAAGATCTCTCTGATTTCATTTTCTGCACTGGCCCCACTCCCAGCTGCTTGGCTGTTCATTGACCTCCCAATCACTCCACTTCACTCTCCCTCCTCAGGACTCTGCACCATGTATATGTCTCCGTGGGTCACTCCTTTCTCTTAACTAACCCACTTTCTTAAATCTTTACCTAGGAATTACTTTCTCAATGAGACTGTCCCAGGACCCCTGTTCCCTATCTAAAATTACAGTTTGCCTTCTCCTGATCTCCCCTTATCCTGCTCTATTTGTTCTATAAGATCTAACATACTGTATATTTTACTTATTTATTATGTTTATTCTCCACCCACTAGAATTTAAGCTTCACATGAACAGATATTTTTGTTTGTTTATTCTCTGGTGTAATCCAGAGGACATAATGGATGGATGGATGGATGGATGGATGGACTGGTCAACAACAAAGATCATGTTCATTAAATGTCAAACATGAGCACAGATAAGTGCTAAAAAGAATTGAGCAATATGGAGATTCATATTTTCTTAAATATATATCACGAGGTACAAGAAGACCTAATTTGAGGAACATTTTGTCCTTTCAGATTGCATTCAGACAGTTTAAGGACTGATGTGTTCAACCAAAAGACAGCACTCTTCAAAAGTAAAGACAACATCCAACTTTCTGACCCTCTCCTGAACTTTGGCATTTGTTTATTCAAGCAATCCACTGGCTCTTTAGACTTCAGTATTTTGAATTACTCTTCAGTAATTCATAACTGCTTTTAATTACTGTGGTGATTATTTAAAGACAGAAAATAAATGGCAAAAAAATTTAAATAAGCATTAAGTACTATTTAATAGTGGATTCAAATGCTGTCAGACTCAAGTCATGCATTTTCCAGTTGTTTTTAGTGTCAGAGCAGAGCTGAATCTGTCTTGAAAACTGCAAAGATTATTAGCACCAATTGGGAATACTCAGGTCGGCTCCCAAATGACTAATCTCAGAGTTGCTGCTCCAGGAAAAACTCTTTTCCCATAATTACAGGAGATTGCAACCATAAAAAAAAAAAAAAAAAAAGAAAGGTAGGAAAAATGGAGAAGTAGAGAAGCAGATTCTCTGGAAATGTAATATTACTTCAAGAGGCAGAAACCAACTAACACAGAGAAAATAAAGCTATATTCTTTCATCCACAAATAATATTCAACCCTGCTATTTCTGCAAATATCTGAAAAAGAGATAATAATTATTCACATTTTGAATTTGAATACAATTATCATTTGTCATTTCTGGCACCTCTGATCTGTTTAGCGTTTGTGTATATGAGTGCATGCTTTTTAAAAATGACTTACTGTGTTCATGTTTGGAGTGCACATTTTAGCACTGTCTTTAAAGGAAATATAGGCTAAATTGTTTGATTTATTTAAAAAAAGCATTAAGAACCATACTATGATTATCAATTTCTAAAAGCACCAAAAAGCAGGCAATGAGTGAATAAATTGTCAGCACCATTGTTTTCTTATCAAATGGTATGGTGTCTTTATTGTGTGATCATGTACTGTACTCCTAGCAGAAAAATACTTTGAACATAAGCAAATTATACTTACAAAAATCACTGAATCAAAACTTGAATGTCCTTGGAATACGTACAGAAATTTTAAAAGGATGATATTAAAATAGGCATACATATATATATTCATATCCATTTACATGCATGTGTAAAAATATATATGGGTACATTTTTGTACATGCATATGAATATACAAGTGCCACTATGTCCTTCTACATCTTTTTTTAAAGATTTTATCTATTTATTCATGAGACACACACACAGAGGCAGAGACACAGGCAGAGGGAGAAGCAGGCTCCCTGTGTGGAGCCCGACGTGGGACTCCATCCCTCCATCCCAGGACCTTGGGATCATGACCTGAGCCGAAGGTAGATGCTCAACTGCTGAGCCACCCAGGTGCCCCTCCTTCTGCATCTTAAAGCATATTTCTACATGCCCATTTTTGAAAACTGCAACTAAAGAATATATCTTCTCTCTTGAAGTAGGTTATGACTGAATGTGGGCATTATTGGCACAAATATAAGAGAATAATTCTATGAAGAACATTAAATTATTCATGCAAACAGTAACCATGCCCGTGAATAAATAAGCAAATAAAGAATGTATACAGCTTATGTACTATAGTTTATGTCATAACTACAAGTTCTTTTTTTTTTTTTTTTTATAACTACAAGTTCTATAGAAGAAAAAAGAGGAGAAAAAAAGCTCATTGTCTTGTTTGGGGAAATCATGGTGCTTCAAGAAATATGTGAGGGAAGGAGTGGGGGGTGAGGACAAAGCATGGCTGGGATGGAGTTCCTGGCCCAAAGGAGTGTGGAGGAAGACTTGGTCATGGGTATGGAAAACTGCAACAACACATAATGCAAACACCAGATGGCCTGAGAAAGAGAAAGGGACTTCACAGCTCCCAGAAGAGACAGGACCTTTGAAGGACATTGACATCGCAACATTTTTCTAGATTATTGAGAGAAAGGAAATCAAACTTCAATCTGTGTTTGCTCTTTATAAACTTCCTTCAAGTAATATTGCTTTAGACAAATTCTTTCAGAGGGAATAAATACACATTTGCTATCCAACAAAGTTAAAAGGATTTCCATGAGTGACTTCCTTCCTTTGAGAGAAAGAATTATCTTGGGAATGAAAGAGCAGAGACATCATGGTATGTGATGCATCAATACCCTTGTCGGAAACTTGAATTTGCACAATAGCAATACATAACATCAGGAGTTTTTGAAGTATTTTGAAATAGTTGGGAACAAGTTTGGGAACCCCAAGTTATACTCTTCTACCCTAAATGAATAATATAAATCTTCATTCTCAATGCTATTTTTCCCCCATCTTTGGTTCCCCGTTGAAGATATTGCTCCCATTATCGTAAGGTGTTCTTGAAAATGATTCCTGGAGACATCACTCCTTCTCCTGGGTTCTATCCTCTCCCTCTCCCACCCGACAGAATTTACCCAAGATGGCATTGGGTTTTCCTGGCCTTCCAGAGGAAGATGGACAAAGGGCACAGTTCCACTGACACACATGAACTTTATCAAACTTGTAGGAGTTTTTCTGAAATGTTTACACTTTCGGCACCTGGGGCACATTGACTTTTCCTCTTCAGATGTTTAAGTTGTCATCTGCTCGGTGGCTGCTGCCTCTGCCCCACTTCCTGTTTCGGGCCAAAATCAGTAAATTTTCCAGTAGGAAAACCATTTGGATCTCTGAGATGTTGAACCCTATCTAGTCCAATGCATAGGTTTTCAGGAGCTCATTTTGCCCCAATCTTGACTTTTGTCTTATGCAGCTTTGTATCCACATGAGCTGTAAGAGTCCTTAGCTTCTTCCTGTGCTAACAGGTGCCTCATTGTACCTCTTCTGTATTAATCTCTTCTGTGTCACTTCATGGATAGAGGTACAAATGGTAGAAACTATCGAAGAGAGCAGACTTTTGACCCAGCAGAGAAGAGAATGGGTTATATTATACATTTGTTCATTGTACTCTATAGAACATGCCCTCTTCTATTGGACTGCTCTGCTCCATTGGGTCCCATGCAAAGAAAGCATCCTTCAAAGAAATCTTAGGATGTCGCTTTCAATCCTCAGTCCTTATACATAGGAATACTGTGAGAGCAAGATGAGTAATCAGTTTCCAACATGGCATGACCTAGGGATTTGGAGATGTCTTCTTTTTCTATAACAGTCCTTGGAAACTTAGATTTATCCCTTTGGATTAATGTTATAGTGATAACATATTACAAATCTAAAATTGGGACCTAAGTTGTGACACCTAGGAACAGAATATATATAATATTCAAAAAACAAAAATGAAATGATCAAAGGAAAAAAATGTCCCTGTTCTTAAAGTGTGAAGAAACTTCTGGAAGTGGCATCTCTCAAAACAGTTATGTCATTCTTACCTCGATGTGAATTAGTTCTTGTTGTAAAATCACTTCCTCGCTTTCAGCTAGTTGCAATATTAGAAAGGACATATTTTTTTTTTTTTAGTGAAGAGAAGATAATCATGAAATATGGAGCTTTGTCACCAGCAGGCTTGACCTGGACATCTGGGTGGACAATGGTCAGGGGATCATGAGGAAGGATTTGCCAAAAAGGATGAACTCTGCCTTCATTCCCAAAGACCATATTCTCCAGGAAGCAGGAAAATCAATCTCATGCTGCTGACGTCCCAAGGGAAGTGATCAGAATACAGTCCTGAGTTTTCAACCAGGAAAATTTATCCTCCCCTGGCAAGGCCTTGGCCAAAAGCATGGACCTCTGAGTCTCAGTGCTTTTAGAGACTTCCTGGATAGAAGTGGCTACTTGTTGTGAGCAAAGGCTAAAAACAAATAACATAAAAACAAATTAAAGATGCCCCTTAATCACTCAGCTGGACAACTAGCCAACACATCTGCAAACCAACAGTGGCTTAACAGACTTCTTAAAATCACTTTTTTTTTTTTGGCTTATTTAATAAAGTTGAAAACACAATGCAGTTTTACAAGGCATTTTTCTCTTCAATTGTGTCATTTTCTGTCTTGCTTAAGGGGAAAATGTCTTTTATACTCTTGCCAAAAAGAAAGCCAGAGGAGGACTAAGAAGGAATGCTATATTTTGGATTCTTTTCTGGGTAAGTTGAAATAAAAGAATTGGCAGAATGATATCGGAATAATGGCAGATAGTCCTGCTGGCCCCATATTGGACTCTATCTTGAAAAGGCTGTTCATTAGATTATATGGGGCTCTTAAAAATTCAAAGAACTCTGACAAAACATTTTTCCATCATATGGTTAGAATTCCTGGACCAGTTAGCTCAGATCTGTTATTTCCTCCCCATGTGTTCTGCAAACCATGGGAGGAGAGGGTCATTATTTCACAGGAATCCAGAATGAGATGCAATTACAGAGTCTGTGCACAGGATGGATGATATTGTCTCCCCAGCCAGCATAGAAAGCTGCATGTCCGCATTCAGGGGCTGCTGATTGAATTTGGCCTAGAAAATTCTATAAGAGCCTTATCAGCCAGCAATCCTCATCTGTTTATTTAGAAAGAAACCACTGTGTGATGTGGTTATTCTAACAAGGCCTGCAGAACAAGTGCTGCCTTTGACATGATGAATCTGCAGTGGGCACATGTGTGCTCGAACACACACACACACACACACACACACACACACACACACACACTCAGGTCCAGAAGCCCTCCTGCCTGGTATATGAGGCTAAGCCTCAGGTGGGAGACTGCATCTCTGAAAGTCAAGCATATAGATTTGGAGTTAGCCAGGGAATTTTCTTCCCTAGTCTTAACCCATAATATTTGGGGGGACAGTTTATATTCAGAAATCCAGTGTGTTGGAATGTTGGAATAACAGCAATTTTTGGTAATTTGCCTGAGTTTGCATTTGTGCTTTCTTTGGCCTAATCTGTTTAATCGAGACCTGAATTCTGGCCATCTGCCTGCATTCACAGAGCATGCGGGCACCAGATTGATTTACCTCTATTTCTGTTGACTGAAAAATGACATTCTTTTCATTCTGTTAGCCTTTCACCCTGGGCAAAGTCATATATTGAACCAACTTGCCTGAAAATAAATTTAAACTTGCAATAAGTAAAGATGGGGATTGAACTTAACAATTTTCACACTTACCCCTCATTCTATAAAGACTGGAATATGTTGACAAAGGGGTGTCAAGGGAGGTGAGTGGGGGATGGGCTAGATGAGTGATAAGTATTAAGGAGGGCATTTGTTGGGGCTCCTGGGTGGCTCAGGGGTTGAACGTCTGCCTTTGGCTCAGGGAGTGATGCTGGGGTCCTGAGATAGAGTCTGCAGCAGGCTCCTTCCAGGGAGCCTGCTTCTCCCTCTGCCTAAGTCTCCGTCTCTCTCTTTGTATCTCTCATGAATAAATAAATAAAATCTTCTTTTTAATCTTTTTTTTTAAAAACGGTGGACATTTGTTTTGATGAGCACTGAGTGTTATATGTAAGTAATGAATCACTAAATTCTACTCCTGAAACCAATATTACACTGTATATTAACTAACTAAAATTTAAATAAAAACTTGATAAAACAAACAAAAAAAGGAAATTCAATAGTAAGCAAAAATTGATTCTTATTGACCAGAAGAGGCTTCACATTGAATAAAACATTCAGACACATATCAGCATATCTGGGAGCAACTCCCACAGTCAGGCAGCCCTGGGAACTCCAGACAAAGATCCAAACCTCACTTAACTCTAGAAAAGGAGACATGTGCTCAGTGGGCACCCATGTGAGACAGCATGAAAGATCTGCCTTAGGGAGAGAATTTGCTTTGTGCTGGGAGACATGGAAAGAAGGTGTGTGGAGGAAACTTCCTTTAAAGTGAAAGTCTTCCCACTGAGAGAAGCTATGTACATATATACATTGACATGAATAGCACTAAATGGAACGTGATTTTCACTTCCCAGTGGATCAAAGCATATTTGTATGTATGTACAGATATGTTTGTGTCTGTTCAGGTATGTGTATATATACATATAGGGAGAAGCTGTTGGGCTTTGTAAATATTAACTTTAATATTGTTGGGAAGCTGATAAACTTATGAGACAAAACAGTTGACAATCTTTGGAGATATATGTACATATTATCTCATCTGTTTTTCTGTATAATAAGTGTATTTATGTTGTATTATATTTCTATACTGTATACATATAGGTCATACATATGTCATATGCCATTATTGATTAAGTTTCTTTTAATTGAAGGAATAGACAAGTTTTCAGTGTGATAAAAAAACTATTAGTTTCCTGTTGACTTATATATTTATTATTTCAACAGCACTACTACAAAAGTGATCAGTTTTACTTTCAAATCATATGGCTGGAAATAGCATTGTCTTTAGCTGACAACATTTATATCTATGATTTATATACGGTGGCAGCATAGTGAGCATGATGCAGCCAGACATACTAGAGCCTAACTTCCCTGGTTTAAATCCTGGCTATACATGGTATACTATGACTCATCCTGAAGTTACTTTAAGCACTAATTTCCTCCTCTATAAGATAAGTTTGATGACCTTGTGTATGTTGTGGGGTGGATACTAGTCTTCAGTGGGACAATATATACAAAACACTTAGAACATTCCTTGATACAAAGTGAGCATCAATTAACATATACACAGTGTAATAAATGCACATGGCACCAACGTAAACAATAAAAATGTTTTCCTTAAAGTTGTTTTATTGTGTTTCACTAATATGAAAGTATAATAAAATTATTAGAATATCATAGAGAAAGCAACAAGAGACCAACACTTCCTTCCTACTTCCAGTATTGATTTTATTTCCTGCTCTACCACAAATCTCGTCTTATTAAGCATTGGAGGATTTGTGAAATTGAGTGGCCATTCCTACTTGCTGTAGCTCATCAAGACAAATACAGCATCAATGGGAATAGTATTTTGAGGATTTCATTATCCATAAAGCTTATGTCTGATGAATTACAGCAGACAGAGCCCCGTAACTCATATATTAACTGGACATTTCATTCCAATAATGAAAACCAGTCATTATTGGATCTTTTTGTTTGTAAGCCTTCCCCAGCAGACCATGACCTCCTTGAAGATAGTGTAGTTATCACAGCATCTCCTGCAGCACATGGCAGCATGTTTGGCTTATGTAGGACTTTGGCCATGAACAGAATAAAATAACACAGCTCCTTATTCTTGGGTGTAGGTCACATGACATATGATGTGGTCAACTTGATTTAATGGCACAGAATTACATGGACTTTGCCTGCTTACAAACCTTCAGTGGCTCCCTGATCAAAGAATCAGTCCTAAACTCTTTAATCTGGATAGGAAAGGGATGATATTTGCAGGGTTTCTGCAAGGTTAGAATGGGTTAGATTCTGAGAATACAAATAATAACAGCACAATTTTTGTGTTAGACAATAGTGTTAGGAATGCCATGGGAGCTCCTATAGAGCTCTGTGAGAAAGAATCCAGACTTTCTTAGAAAAACAAGTAAAGATGCTCATATCAGTGAGAACAGGAACTATTTTCTTAAGAAGTATTCCTAAAGAAATTCAAATATTCAGTTAACAAACATTTCAGTCAATTCTATGGTTTGAAAGATATTGCTACTCACATGATGAAGACTTTCTTGATCACTGTTGACTTTCTTGATCACCAATTCTCAATCTTCCAAATTCCTGAAGCAAAGATAGTCTGTGTGCCTTCCCTGATACAGGACACAGTAGAGTGTAGGGTTCATATGTTTTTCATGTAAATGCACCAGCTCCCAATCTTGAATCTAAGCTGAGCCCAGCTCTGGACTCCATTTCCATGTGACTGATGGATTGCCATACACATCTTGCTACCCCACCATTCTTTGCCAAGTGAGTAGGCCCTTTGAAGATTAGAAAAGTTAACATGTGGAGTTTTCATGTTTCTCGACTTCTGCAGGGGTGGTAATACTTGATTAGCATTATGATACTGCATTTTATTGCTCTACAAGAAATTTCTCCAGGCTTATAGAAGAGCCTTCTTATGCTGAATGCCAGACAAAAGCCACCCAAGTTACTCAAGATGGGATACCACTGTCTGTTGTGTGAACATTCTGCCCAAAGGCTAATAAGGATGGGAGTCTCTCCAGTATATGCTTTTGATGAATAGAAATTGATAACATGGAAAACCAACATACAAATAACAAATGTGTGAGGAAATAACTATGCCACAAGGAAACGTGAAAAAGACAAATGGGGGTTCTTTAAAAACACTAATAAAATTGACAAATCTCTGGTGAGATTGAACAAAAAGTTTATTTAAAAAAAAAAAAAAGAACAGGGCAGCCCAGGTGGCTCAGCGGTTTAGCGCTGCCTTCGGTCCAGGGTGTGATCTTGGAGACCCGGGATCGAGTCCTATGTCAGGTTCCCTGCATGGAGCCTGCTTCTCCCTCTGCCTGTGTCTGTGCCTGTGTGTGTGTGTGTGTGTGTGTGTGTCTCATGAATAAATAAATAAAATCTTTAAAAAAATAAAAAATAAAAAAAGAACAGAGGATTGACTTCCACTCTCAACTAAAATGGAGTTGCAGAGAAGGATCTACACAACCACCTGAAACCATAAATAAATACAACAGAAAAAATATACAAAACAATGGTTTTCAACACGTTGAATTTGAGCAACAAAAGACAGAGACCCTGGTGGGGGGTGGGGGGTGGTGGTGGTGTGTCAGATAAGGTCTAGGATTTGTGCCTTGCAAGAGATTTCAGTTTGTAGCATGGGGATGGAGAACTCAGGAGAGCCCTGCAAGCTGGGGAGCCAAAGCTAAAAATCTGGAAAGATCAAGGTGGCTGGAGTTTATTGGACAGCACACCAAAGAGGGCAGCTGCACAGAGAGAGAACTCCAGAGATTGGTAGAGGTTTCCCTTCATGTATTCAACAGACTAGTGAGCAGTGAATGTAAGTGAGAGAACTACTTACAGGTGAGGAAGGACCCTTCCAAAAGACTCAGAGGGGACAGTGCCTTGGATCCATCCACAGCTGGCAGTGGTGCTTGCTGCCACTCCCAGCAGGAAACATCATAATTCATTTAGTATTTGGTAGAATGTTCAGGGGTGGGGGGGTGGTCAGCACTAGACTATACACTGCTCTTGTCCCTCCTAACAAACCTTAAACTCAAGACCTAAAAAAATAAAGTGCTTCCAAATATCTCAACATCCTAGAAAAAAATATCAAGAATATTTAAAGGAAAGCAAAATATCCAGCATCCAAGAAGGTTACATTTATTTTCTGGCATCCAATCAAAAATTACCAGGCATTCAAAGAGGCAAGAAAAATGTGAATCATAATGAGGAGAAAAATCAATCAAAAGACTATATACATTGTCAAAGAAAACATTGGTAAACTTGAAAACATAAGCAAGAGATAGTATATAAAGTAAAACATAAAGTAAAAAAATGCCTTAAAGAAAAACAAAATAAAGAAACAAAACAATAAACAAAGGATTAGTAGGGTGTGAGATGCACATAATTAAAGTATCCAAAGGAGAAGGGATAGAGAGGATTTTTGAAGAAATAAAATTTCTCCAAATAAGTAAAAAGACTATAAACCCACAGTCAAAGAATCTCATTGAACCTCAAGCAAAAGACACATAAAGAAAACCACACCAGGGTATGTCATAATAAAATCACTCATAAATCAGTGAGAAGAACAATTCATAAAAGATTTTCATTGTAAATAATGTATCCAAGAAGACAGTGGAACATCTTTTAAGTAATGAAATACAAACTTGTCAAGATAGAATTCTATACCTAACAAAAATATGTTTAAAAATAAAGAAAATACAGACTTTTTCAAATATACAAATAATTCATCAGCAGCACTTTCAGACAGAAGGAAAATGATGCCAGATGGAAATATAGATTTATATAAAGAAATAAAAAACACCAGAAATTATAACTATGTGGTAAGTATATAAGAGTTTTTCTTACTGTTCAAATATCATTAAAATATCATTGATTGTTTAAATAAAAACAATTGCAAAGTCATGTGAAGTTTATAACATATGTAAAAGTAAAATATATGACAACCACAACACAATTACTGGGAGGGGAGAAGTTAAAGTCTACTATGGTAGAGTTCTTATATGTACACCATGTGATATAACATCACTACAAGGTAGACCGTGATGATTTAGAGATGCATATTATAAATCTGAAAGCAGCTATTAAAATAGCAAAACAATAACTAATAAGCCAGCAAAAAAAGTGAAATGGATTTTAAAAATACTCAGTACAAAAAGAAGGCAAAATGAAGAAAGGGGGAATAAAGAATAGGAAAATTAGAAATTGAATTGCAAAATGGTAGATTTAAACTTAACCCACGGGATCCCTGGGTGGCGCAGCGGTTTGGCGCCTGCCTTTGGCCCAGGGCGCGATCCTGGAGACCCGGGATCGAATCCCACGTTGGGCTCCCGGTGCATGGAGCCTGCTTCTCCCTCTGCCTGTGTCTCTGCGCCTCTCTCTCTCTCTCTCTGTGACTATCATAAATAAATAAAAATTTAAAAAAAATTAAAAAAAATAAAATAAACTTAACCCACAGTAATAACCACATGGAATGTAAATGGCCTAAATACTCTAATTTAAAAAACAAAGACTGTCAGATTGAATAAAAAGGCAAGACTCAAGATACATGTTGCATTCATGTATCTTACTGATGTGAATACAAAGATCAGTTGGTTAAAGGAAATGGATAGAAAAAGATACATCATGCAAACACTGGACAAAACTGCAAGTAGAAATAGATAAATCCACAATTACAATTGGAGATGTCAATATCTCTTTTTCACTAATTGATAGAGTGAGTAGATAGAAAATCCATGATAATATGAAAGACTTGAGCAACACTCTCAACTAACTTACCTTACTTGACATTTATAGAACATTCAACTCAACAATAGTAAAAAATACATTCTCTTAAATGTTCAGGGAACAATAACCAAGAGAGACAGTATCACAAGCTGTAAACAAAGTCTCAATATAGATAAAAGGGCACAAGTCATACAAAATACTGTCTTCGTTCACAAATTAATTAAATTAAAGATAAATAAAAAGATATCTGAGAGAAGGGAAGATAGAAAGAGAAACATAACTTCACATTCTATTGAAATTTAAAAGGTAATAAGTCATGGTCTATGAAAGAAATAATTGATAAGCTAAAATTTATTAAAATTAAAAAGTTCTCTGCAAAAAACACTGTCAAGAGAATTTTAAAAATCTACAAATTAGAAAAAAAAGCATTTGCAAAAGATATATCCTATAAAGAACTACTATTCAATACACAAAGAACTCTTAAAACCCAACAATAAGTAAATAAAGAACCCAATTTAAAAATGAACCAAAGATACTAAGGGACATCTCACCAAAGAAGATACTATATGGCAAGGAAGTATATGAAAACACGTTCTACATCATTTGTTATCAGAGAAATGCAAATTAACCATGAGATAGCACTATATCACCTAGTAGGATAGCCAAAACCTAGAACACTGACACCACCAAATGCTGGTGAACATGTCAAGCAAAACAAACTCACATCCATTGCTGCTGGGTTGCAAAAATGCTACAACCATTTTGGAAGATAGTTACTTAGAAAACTAAACATGCTTTTATCATCTGATCCAGCAGTCATGCTCTTTGGTATTCATTCAAAGGAGTCAAAAATTCATATCCACACATAAAGTCTACACATGGATATTTATAGTAGGTTTTATTTGTGATTTCCAAAACTTTGAAGGAACTAAGATGTTGTAAGTGAATGGAAAAATAAACTGTGATACATCTAGACAATGGAGTATTATTGATTGCTAAAAAGATATATGCAATCAAGTCATGAAAAAACATAGAAGAATCTTATAGGCAAATTATTACTAAATGAAAGAAGCCAATATGAAAAGGCTACATACTTTATAATTCCAACTATATGGCATTCTGGAAAAAGGTAAAACTATGAAGACAGTAAAAAGGTCAGTGGTTACCAGGGACAAAGGTGAGGAAGAGAGGAACAGGCACAGCAAAGAAGATTTTTAGGGCAGTAAAATTATTCTGTATGATACTTTAATGGTTGATTCATGTCATCATGCATTTATCCAATCCACAGAATGTACAACACCAAGAATGAATCCTAATGTAAACCATGGACTTGGGGTGATACTGATGTGTCAATATAGGTTCATCAATGTACCACTCTCGATCAGGATGTCGAGAATGTGGGAGCCTATGCATGTGCTGGAGCAGGAGATAAATGGAAAATTTATGTACCCTCTTCTCCCTTTTGCTGTGAACTGCTCTAAAAGAAAAAATAAGTCTTAAAAAAGTAATGAGTTATCAGAATCAATTTTAACCTAGCAAAATTGAAATTTTAAATGAAAGGAAAAAATTTCTGGAAAAATAAACTAAACTATTTAAAGAACTGAATCAAAAATTTTTTAAAGATTTAATTATTTGATAAAGAGAGAGCACAAGTGGGGAGAGGGGGCAGAGGACCAGAGGGAGAGGGAGATGCAGACTCACCGCTGAGCAGGGACCCCCACTCGGGGCCGGATCCTAGGATGCTGAGATCCTGACCTGAGCTGGGCCAAAGGCAGACACGTAACCGACTAAGCCACCCAGGTGCCCCACAAATCAGTATTTTTAAAATCTTCCTTCAAAAAATCTCTGGGATTAAATAGTTTTATAGTAAAATTAGCAAAGTCTTTAAGGAACAAATAATTATGATAATATATAAATTATCCCCATAGAAAGAAGAAACTGTTCCCAATTCACTTTATGGGTGCTATATAATCATAACACTGACCAGGCAAGGACAGCACAAGCAAGCCTAGTACAAGCCATTTATAATAAATCTATTTTTAAAAGATATCATGACAAAGTTAACCTAGAAATGCAAGGTTGGCTTAACACTCAAACACTAATCAAAGTAAAGAGAAAACTATAGTAACAAAGCAGGTCAGTAGTTCTACTGGAACTTAATAAGGGTGGGTACTGACTGCAAAGGAAGTTTGGGGTATTGGAAAAATTATAAAGCTTATTTGTCATGTTGTTTGCACACATTTACCAAAACTTACTGAACTGTATATTTTCTTTTTATTTATTCTTTTTTTTAGAGAGGGAAGGGAAGATGGGGAGGGACAGAAGGAGAGGGAGAGAGATAGGAGAATCCTAGGCAGTTTCCACACCCAGTGCAGAACCCGACTCAGGCCTCCATCTACAAGCCTGAGATCATGACCAGAGCAGAAATCAAGAGCTGGACACTACCGACTAAGCAACCCAGGTGCTCCTGTACTGTATCCTTTAAAGTGGTAAGCTCTATTGTATATAAATCATGCCTCCATAAAACGTATTTGAAAATATCAACTAAAGGATAAATCCTTTTAAGTAATTAAAAGAAAATAAATCACACAATCATCTTGATAGAGCTGTGATAAAATCAAATTGATAATGGTTAGCATCCTTTTATAAGAATATCTCAAACTGCAAGTAATAGCAGATGTCTTAAGCTCCTAAAAGATACTTTCAAGACAATTTGAACAAATATATCCAATTATGAAATATTGAAGCAAGATAAAAAAAAAATCAAAGACCAGATTACTGCAAATATTGGAATCTTAAAGAGTAAATAAAGCAAGGCAGGAAAAAGAAGTAAAAATCTTTAAAAATTGTGAAGGAAGAAATAAAACTTTCATTATTTATATGTAATATAATGGCATAAAAAATCCAATAGAATCTACAAATAGGGATCCCTGGGTGGCGCAGCGGTTTAGTGCCTGCCTTTGGCCCAGGGCGCGATCCTGGAGACCCGGGATCGAATCCCACGTCGGGCTCCCGGTGCATGGAGCCTGCTTCTCCCTCTGCCTGTGTCTCTGCCTCTCTCTCTCTCTCACTGTGTGGCTATCATAAATAAATAAAATAAAATAAAAAATTAAAAAAAAAAGAATCTACAAATAGAAATAGTAAGATCTCTATGAAGACAATGATGAAACTTTTTTGAAAGTAGGCAAAATGAATGAAAATAATGCAAAAAATATATTATGTTCACAGATTGGAAGATCTAATACAAGAAAAGACGGCAAATCACCCAAACTGATTTATAGCTTAACAAAATTTTAGTCTTTCTTTTTTTTTTTCTTGGTACATGACAAATTAATTGCAAAATACACATCAAAGCACAAGTGAACAAAAATATCCAAAACACTCCTGAATAAACCAAATATAAAAAATAATGAAAACTAAGAGGGAGGTGAATATTTGCCTAACCAGAAATTATAGAATTTAGACTGTGGGGTATGACAGAGAAAAAAAAATGAATGTATAAAAACTTGATGTATGATGGAGACAGCATTACAGTTCAGTGAGAGAATAAATGGACTTTTCAATAAATAATGTTATACAATTCATTCAGTTAACATAGAAAAAATTAAATTGGACTCTTCCTCAAAACATACACAAAACTCAGTGCCAGGTATTTTAAAGCCAGTTTTTTTTTGTATATTTTTTATTGGAGTTTGATTTGCCAACATACAGCAGAGCACCCAGTGTTCATCCCACCAAGTGCCCTCCTCAGTGCCCGTCACTCAGTCACCCCAACACTCCACCCACCTCCCCTTCCACTACCCCTTGTTCATTTCCCAGAGTTAGGAGTCTCTCATGTTTTGTCTCTCTCTCTGATATTTCTCACTCATTTTCTCTCCTTTCCCCTTTATTCCCTTTCACTATTTTTTATATCCCCCATATAGTGAAACCATATAATGTTTGTCCTTCTCCAATTGACTTACTTCACTCTGCATAATACCCTCAGTTCTATCCACGTTGAAGCAAATGGTGGGTATTTGTCATTTCTAGTGGCTAATATTCCATTGTATATATAGACCACATCTTCTTGATCCATTCATCTTTCGGTGGACACCGACGCTCCTTCCACAGTTTGGCTATTGTGGACATTGCTGCTAGAAACATCGGGGTGCAGGTGTCCCGGCGTTTCACTGCATCTGTATCTTTGGGGGTAAATCCCCAGCAATGCAATTGTTGGGTCATAGGGCAGATCTAATTTTAGCTGTTTGAGGAACCTCCACACAGTTTTCCTGAGTGGTTAAAGCCAGTTTTGAAAGGCAAAACCCTGGTAACTTTAGAAGATGATAAGGAAAACAAATTATTTCTCTAACAAAATGCAAGTTTCACAAGCCATCCGGAAAAATTGATAGATTATTAAATAGATTATATTTTTAAATGTCTGTCAATCAAACAGTAACCATAACAAAATGGTAAAAAGAAGTCAGGAACTGAGAGAAGACATACTTTTCACAATCTGCTGACATAGATGTAATATCCGGAATATATAACTTAAATAAATATACATGAATCAATAACAGGCAAAATTAGAAAAATGGGAAAAGACATAAACATATCTTTCATAGAAGAGGAAATATGAATAGCCCATAAATAAATAGGAAGTGTCTTATCTCATTACCAAGGGAAATAAACATTAAAGTCTAATGAAATATCATTTCTCACATCCCATACTGGCAAAAATTTAAAAAGTCAGACAATGCTAGGTGTTGAATACATGAAACAACCAGAACTCTAGTATAGTGCAGGTGAGAGTATAATTTGCGTTAACCACTCTGAAAATAGTTTAAACAGAATTTTCATATAGGGTGCGTGCATATGGATATTCACATGGCCCATGGTCATAAATACACACACATAGAAGGAATATACACACACCTATGACTCGCCATTCCAGTAAGTATCTACACCAGAGAATTTCTTGTGTGTGTGTACCCAGAGTCATACCAAGAAGGTTCACAATAGCTTTACTCAAAATAGCAAAACTAGAACAACACAAATGCCCATCAACAACAGATTGGATAAATTGAGATATATTCATACAATAAATAGACAATCATACAACAATAAAAGTTAATGAACTTCAGCCACGCACATCAATATGGATGAATCTGACAAACACAAGATTAAGAGAAGGGAATACATTGCTAAATAATTCATCCCCATGGTTTTATTTATATTGTATCCAAAAAAGACAAAACTAAACAGTTTTCTTATTATAAAGACAGAATTTGGGAGTGGTTGCCTCTTGAAGGTGGAAAAGGAAGTATAATCAGGAAGAGATATCCTACTCAGGAATTGGTAAACATTACCTATAAAGGGCCAGAGAGTAAAAATTTTTGGCATTATGAGCCATATGCTTGCTCTCTGTTGCAATTACTCAAATCTACTGTTGTAGCAAGAAGACAGCATAGACAATATGTAAACAAATGGCTCTGGCCGTGTTCCAATAAAACTTTATTTACAGAAGCATGCGGTAGGCTTACTTGACCTCTAGTCCCGATCCAAGTATTAGCAATGAATTTATGGGTGTTCAATAAATATTATTTAAAAATAAACATATATACATAATACATTTTTATATGTTCACTCTACATGCCATATTACATAGTAAAAATTCTTTTAAAAATAAGCTAGATGTATGTTTTTTGTAAAAGCTTTTCTAAGAGACAATAGCCAAAGTCCACCATGTTGGTTTCTTAGGCAGACCTTCAGGGGTGAAAGACACCACTGCTAAGAACTACATAAGATGGGAATCAGAGGTGCTTGTGTAGCTCGGTCAGTTGAGTGTCCAAATCTTGGTTTCAGCTCAGGTCATGATCTCTGGGTCCTGGATCCAGCTCTGCATCAGGCTCTGCACTTAGAGGAGAATCTGCTTCTCTGCCTTTTTCTGCCCCCTGCTAAAATAAATAAATAAGTCTTAAAAAAAAAAAAAGGTACAGAAGATGAGAATCAAACCCAAACTTCACCCAGTGTTAGGCACATAGGACACTTCAATGCTTGGTATTATTTTTTTAATATATTTTTAAAATTTTTTATTTATTTATGATAGTCACACACACAGGGGCGGGGGCAGAGACACAGGCAGAGGGAGAAGCAGGCTCCATGCACCGGGAGCCCGACGTGGGATTCGATCCCAGGTCTCCAGGATCGCGCCCTGGGCCAAAGGCAGGTGCCAAACCGCTACGCCACCCAGGGATCCCAATGCTTGGTATTATTATTACATATTATTTCCCAGCCATTCTAAACCTTGGTGCCATTCTCCCATGGAATTCATTCATTCAGCTTCACACTCACTTCACCTCTGTAGATGGGAAGGATCTTCCCTCTATGAAGACCAGGTCATCACCAGCACCTTAGGACACCTTTGAATGATATCTAAAGCTGGACTATTTGGGTTCACTTCATGGCTCCACCACATAATAACCACAGCCCCTTGGAGAAATTATTTAAATTCTCTGGGTCTTAGTTTCTTCATCTATAAAATAGGAATGAAAATAGTATTTATCTCAGGGTTGTAATGGGAATTAAATAAATTAATACATATTTGCTTTTACATAAAATACTTGGACAATGTAATGCTTAATGTAAATGTAAATATAAAATGTAAAATGCTTAGAATGGTGCTTGGCACACAATAAGCTATATATAAATTTTATATATAAAACTTGATTTAAAAAAAAACTTGATTAAGTGTATTCTATTAACACCCAAATTTTTAATATTCATTCTTGTCGCTGTAGAGATTGCCTCTCTTAGAAATGGACAGTTATGTGACACAGTTCCTTCTAGTCTATTTTATAAATGGACCTTAAAAATACAATATAGCCTAGAATGATTAAGTTGAAGTTTATTTTCATGTGTTTTTCTTCTCTCTCTGCCCCCTTCCTTTCTTATTTTTCTATTATTTTTCAGTACAAGTATGATAAAAATTACCCACATCTGTTATTTATCTTTTCATCCAGGGGCAAGGCAAATGTGTATAGTTCCCTCAAGATAACAGGAACCATATGGACCTGTGGAATTATATGTATTATCAGTTTACAAATTCTAACTTTTCCGAAGATTGTCCACAAGCAGCTCAGGATTCTTTGGTGCAAGAGTTTGCACTGCAATGTTTATATTCAGCAAACATATTGGTGTAAAGCATGCCTCCAGCTGGTGCCTCTTTAGAGGGAAGGAGCTTAAAGTAGTTCCCAGTGGTTCTCAAACTTTGCTGTGTGTTAGAATTGCTTTGAGGACCTTTAAAAATCCCTATTCTCACACCACACCCCATACCAATTAAATTAGAATGTGTTGGGCAGAACCAATGGCATTAGTTTTTTCTTTCTTTCTTTTTCTTTCTTTCTTTCTTTCTTTCTTTCTTTCTTTCTTTCTTTCTTTCTTTCTTTCTTTTTCTTTCTTTCTTTCTTCTTCTTCTTTCTTTCTTCTTCTTCTTTCTTTCTTTCTTTCTTTCTTTCTTTCTTTCTTTCTTTCTTCCTTCCTTCCTTCCTTCCTTCCTTCCTTCCTTCCTTCCTTCTTCTTGCTTGCTTTTCTTTCTTTCAATTTTCAAGGCGATTCAAATGTGTGGATAGGTTTTAAGAACCAGCAAGAGCTTGGAATGGGCAGGGTGGGGACTAATTTGGCCACCATAAGGGAAATGCTAAAAGGCCAAAACATACCTTCACTTGGAGCCATTTCTGCCATTAGATGATGCACATGTTTAGATAAAAATTTCTTCCTACTCAAATTGCAATTCACAGCCCTCTCTCAAAAATCTCTTTCTCAAAAACAGCAAGCACTGATCTGACTGGGTCCAAGGGATTTAATCTTTCTCTATTAAAAAAAGAGAGAGAGAGAGAGGAGGGAAAGAGAGAGAAGAAACTCAATCCATTCGTTCAATTTTCAAGTCAATTGCTATTCATTCAACAAGTTACATCCTGAGCTTAACACAAGCTCTGTGTCTCTTACCCTTAATCACATACAGTTGGCCTTCAAACAGAGATCAGAAGGTGACATACAAGGTATGTTCAGGCACCAGCTGGCTCCAATTCAGTGTCTTGGAAAGAGCTGTGCTGAACAGTGGGTCACTTTTCAGAGGATGGCCCACTGGACGCCGCTCGGAAGACAATTTGCTTTGATCTTAAAGGGCATTTTCACTCTCATGAAAACCTCTGGATCCCATAGCCCCCTACAATGGTCTCAGTGTCTGGAGAATCCTTTCCTGAGTTGTCTTCTTGTTGAAGAGAAACAATGAGACTCTTGAATTTACTATGAAGAGCTGTGCTGCCATCAAGGATTAGATCTCATGGTGGTTTAGGTTTGTTTTTTTGTTTTGTTTTGTTTTGTTTTTAATAGAAATGGTGTTTCAAACAATAGCTTCCCTTTGATATGTAAAGTTGGCTTGCTGCACAGAACCAGCTCCTGATTGGTTCAGGTAAGTGATTTTAGTGATTGCAGATTATCTGTAAAATGACAGACTATGCTTTGAAATAATATAATCTCTGAAGCTATGTCTAATTTTGGGCAGCTAGAATTTGCTTCATGTAGCATTGCTGAAGTCAGACAAAAGTTCAAGTACCCATTTCACAACTTATCTTATTGTTTCTGGGCCTCAATTTCCACACTTTCAAAAAAGAGCTTATTATTATCTTATTGTTTCTGGGCCTCAATTTCCACACTTTCAAAAAAGAGCTTATTACTTGCTCCCTAAGTCTGGAGTCAAGTCGTTAGACGCGTGGGTTCTAGAATGAGGCAGCACTGTCTGAACCCCAAGCCCCAGCAGACTTGGCTGTGTCACTTTGAATAAGTTACATAACATCCCCATGCCTGATCTCCTTCGTTTTCTTACTTTTCCTCCACCAAGAAATCCTAGGGATCTGCCAAATGGAATAAGTAATTAATTATACATAATATAACTAAGTAGAGCCCCATCCTCTGCCCACACCGTCGCTGTCAGGGGACTTTATGTGAGAGGTCACAGGTGCCTCCAGAGTGTCACTATAGAATATTACATTTTTACCTTGCACATTATAACTAAATAATCCATATCTAGGTGGAGGAAATGTAAGAAAATAATTTTGGGATCTAAGTGAAATGTGTGGAATGTATACACTTACCTATCCCTCTCTTCAACTACCCTTAGCACTGCCAGAGGAATGCAAAAATAGAGAAAAACATGTGTGCAAGAAACAGCTGAAGAATGTCTCAGAGAATAGAAATTTAAGGGCCTGGCTATTAGATTTTATCCAATAATATTAGACTCTAATGTGAAGCCAGATTTTAGAACTGTTCTTCCAGAGCAAAATTTGGGGAGTTTTGAAGATAAAAAATTATATTCTAAGCAAATGCAGGAATAGGTGAGGTGATTAAGACTCTTACAGGCAAAATTTAAAGGAAAGCCAGAAAACTTAGTAATCAAGAGAAACATTTTTAGTGTAAAATAATAATAATAATAATAATAATAATAATAATTATATATTATATCTTATAATGATATGATATATAATAATATAATATATAATAATACAATAAATGCTCATCTACATTCACAAATGTCACAAAAGTGACGCAGGACAATGGAGGGGTCCAATATTCCACTTGTGTGACTCACCTCACCCTAATCTTGGCCACCATAGATCTTGTCTATTTAAAATTTTGATATTTTGTACAGCATAGATTTTTGCATTCATGTTGAGTTTTTTAAATAGTGCATTAAAATATTATGTCCTTGGGGCACCTGGATGGTTCAGTCATTTGTATGGCTGACTCTTGGTTTCGGCTCAGTCATGATCTTGTGGTTGTGAGATGGAGCCATGTGTCGGGCTCCATGCTGTGCATAGTCTGCTTCAGATTTTCTCTCTCTCTCTCTCCCTCCAGCTATCTCTCTCTCAAATAAATAAATAAAATCTTTTAAAAAATATTATGTTGGGGCCCCTGGATGGCTCAGTCAGTGAAGCATCTGCCTTTGGCTCAGGTCATAATGTCAAGGTCCTGGGATGGAGCCCCACAGCAGGCTCCTGGCTCAGTGAGGAGTCTACTTCTCCCTCTGACCTTCCTTCCCCCATCACTCATTGTCTCTCTCTCTCTCTCTCTCTATCTCTCTCTCACTCTCATTCTCTCCCTGACTGAAGTAAATAAAGTCTTTTCAAAAAATAAAAAATATGTTATGTTTACTGAGTTGTTTTGTTCTCTTGTGCCAGAGTAGTAGGGAAAAGTATACCCACTCCCATTTTCCTGCGTGTCCTAGTTTTGTGCCTAACCAAACAATCATATATAAGTGAGAGCAACTGAAAGTCGTCCTCAGGAATGCAAGTTCAGAAAAAATTTCATAGATATACACTTCAAAAATTGCTCAAAGAAATACTGCAACATATTCAAGTATGAATAAGAAGTAGTATTTCCTTCAAATACTAATGAAAAATGAAACTTAAAAATATACAAATTAGATAATTATAGTTGATGTAGTATGAAGCACAATGCAAATATAAACACTGAGTCTTGGAATAGATAATGTTAAAAAATTAATAATCTGTATTCAAAATGCTGAATAAAACCAGTAAAAATTAGGAATAGGAAGTTCGGGGTGCGGGGGGGAAGCATATCAAATTTATTATCTTTCAGAGAGGGAATAAAGAGATAGTATTTTGATCTTTACAATTTTTTTAAGGTGAAATCCACAGAATATAAAATTCACCATTTTAAGGTGAACAAGACAGTGACATTTAGTATCTTCACCACCCAGTTCTAAAACATTTGCATGCCCCAAAAGGAAACCCCATAGCCATTAAGTAGCTGCTCCCCATCCCCTTTATACTCAGGCCCTGGAAACCACCAACCTGCATTCTTTCAATGGATTTAACCTATTCTGGGCATTTCACTTAAGTGGAATCATACCATCCTTTTGGGTTTGGCTTCTTGCACGTAATGATTTTATCCAGATTGTAACATGGATCAGAACATCATTCTTTTCTATGACTAATAGTCCACCAAATGTATACACCCCATTTTGTTCATCCATTTGTGCATTGCTGGACATTTGGGCTGTTTCCATATTTTGGCTATTGTGAATAGTGTTGCTATGAAGATGCGTGTATATGGGATTTGTTTGAGCATCTGTTTTCAAACTCTTAGAATACATAGGGATAAATCTTCATGATCTTGGATTCAGAAATGGAATCTCAGATGTGATACCAAAAGCACAAGCAACAGAAGAAAAAAATGGATAAGCTGAACTTAATTAAAATTTTAAAATTTGTGCTACAAATGATAGCATCAAAAAATTTAAAAGAGAATTTACAGAATGGAGAAAATATTTGCAAATCCAGGTACAAGCATCTTGTGTCTAGAATATATAAAGAACTATGATTCAACAACCAAACACAACCCAATTTTAAAAACAGGCAAAGAGCTTGAACACATGTGTCTTTAAAAAAAGATATACAAAAGGCCAAGGAGCACATGAAAAGATTCTCAACATCATTAGTTATTAAAGAAATGCAAATTAAAACCACAATGATGTACTACTTCACATCCACTAGATAGCTAGAATTAAAAAAAAAAAAAGACATGGAAATAACAAGTGTTGGCAAGTTGTGGAGAAACTATAATCTTTATACATTTCTGGTAGGAATATGAAATGACTCCACTACTGTGGAAAACTGCCATATGTTTCAGTAATCCCACTGCTGGGTGTATACCCAAAAGAATAAAGAGCAAATGCTCTTTATAATTTTGATCATTAAAATATTATAGTATATCTTTTGGTAAAAGGTAATAACTAATAGAATAAACACATGGAATTTTAGAAAAGGAAATTTAGCAAAGCTCATAAAACAGGGGAAAGAAATAAGAGTGAAGTGACATGACAGGCATCTCTTTTAAAAAATGAATGTAAATAGATTAAATACCCCATTAAAAATAAATAAACAAAAATATCAGAGTGGCTCAACCAACACACTTCAACAGTATGTTTGTTTTTTCTTATAAAAGATGCATTGAAAACAAAATGATTTATAAATTAACAATAAAAGGATAGGCAAAACGTTTTTAGACAAAGATATTTTATTTTTGTTTTCTGAAGCTACCCAATGGACTCTAGATCACTTGCTGAACTCTCAACTACTGAATAGGCAATTTGGGGAACTTTAAAATGAAAACAAGCAGAAATAGCCTCTCAATGCTATGTCTATTAGATGTCCCCAAACCTGGGTCAACTAAAAAACTTCTGACAGTTACTCCGTGGAATATTGCAAACATCGCTCAAGTCAAGGTTTATGCAGATAACACAGAATCAGATATAATGAAAAGAATTATATAATCTTGGATATTTGATTGGGAAAACTGCCTTACAGGTGGTCGAGAAAAGATCTGTTTCTTACACGATTTGGCCTCATCCATTCATTCAGCCAGTGAGTGCCTTCTTGATGCAGGTCACTGTGCTAAACTCTAGGAATTCAGTGGTGAAGAGACATTGAATTCAGACAAGATCTGGCTTTCTGGTTAAAGAAAATATGTAATAAACAAAGAAAGCAGAGAATAAAGAGTTTTAGATAATAATAATTGCTACTAAGAAAATAAACTAGAATAATGGATCGGAAAGTTCCTGGGTGGGGGCCACTTAGCTCTGGTGGTAAGGAAAAGCGTCATGGAAGAGCCAGCTTTTTAGCTGAGGTCTGAATACAAGATAGAGACAGCCTTAATACGACAATATTAAGAGATATATTAGGAGGGATGCCTGAATGGCTCAGCTGGTTAAGCATCTGCCTTCAGCTCTGGTCATAATTCCAGGATCCTGGGATGGAGCCCCATATCAGGCTCCCTGCTCAGGAGAGAGCCTGCTTCTCCCTCTCTCTCTGCTGCTCCCCCTGCTTGTACTCTCTTGCTCTCTCTGTTAAAGAAATAAAGTCTTTAAGAAAGAGAGAGGAAGAGAGAGATTAAGAGAAATGAAAAAAATCATCCAAGTCAGGGGGAACAGCAGGTGCAAAGGTCCTAAGACTGAAAGAGCTGGCTGAAGTAGGGAAACAGCTAGCGTTTCTCTACCACACTCAGCCTTTCCAACCAATAAAAATCCAACTGCTCCTTTCTTCCCATACAAAGAACAAATTTACCCTTTCTCTAATGGAAATGTCCAAATGCCCCACTCATTCACTGCATGCAACTCAACATCCGTGATCTCTGGGTGATGTGTAATTCTCTCCAACAGATCCAGTCTTGGTTCCTTATTCTATAAACTAAATGCCAAAGCATTAGCTCCCCCAACTCAGCACACTGTCATAAAATGCAACGGTGGGGCAGAGGCGGGACAACCATTACACAAAGTCAGAACAGGAAAACCTCGGAAGCACACAGCCATGCTGGTCCATACCAACGATGGGATCTTGCTGGATGGACATTAGAAAAGCAGATACCGTGTTCTGACAGTGATTCTGCCCTTGGAAGGAGCTCTCTTGTCGGTTTGTCTCTCCACTCCAAGTTCTACCTTGTAAACCTCCCTCCATGGCTGCTTCTGAACTGCAGGAAGCAGAGACTAATCTCCTGGAGAACGGTAACATTTTCAGTAGCTTCCTACTGCTACAAGTTTAGAGGCCCAAGACTGTTCTTTGGCTTCACCAGGGCTCCTGAGTTTTTCGGCAATATGATTTCCAAGTTATCTGCTGTCGTGCAGATAGACACTTTCCTCGACATGATTCTTTTTATCTGCCAGCCTCCTCTCTCAATCTCCTGTAAGGCCTTCTGAAAAGACTTGGCTTACATGGACAGTAACACCCTTAACATAATTTTCATTGCAAGTCTTTCATCCTCACTGAGCTTCTGTTGTAGGAGGGCCTTTTGGTCTTATTTCCTGCTCTTTGTGGAGTCCAAAAGCGAGTGGTTTCTCTAAGCCTGCAAGACCTTTAACTGCTAATTGCAAATCCGCCAATTCTTTCCTCAGTTCACCTCTCTCTTTTCTAATCTTTGTGTGAACAGCAACTATAACAGGAGGTAACATACCATAACACGCTTTCCAAAATGTTGTTTTCCATAGGCTCAGAAGGCTGTGGTCTGCCTTCTAAGTTATCACAAGCAACAATTTTACCAAAAGTTTTGTTACTGCCTAAGCTGGGCCTCCATCTGTCCAGCCTGCTTCATTTACTTCTCCTCCAACTATTTTTTGGCCAAGTCAACATCATCTATTTCAAGTTTGTTTTCCATTCACCACACAGTTTCTGTATTAGTTATAGCAGGCTAGGTGGCCACAGGAAGAAGCTAGAAGAAGAAGGTGGTCTACCCCAGAATTTGCAGTAGACATGATATGACCTGGTCCAGGTAAAACTGAGAGGAAGAACCTGTAGGACAGGCTAATGCCTTGGATACTGAAGAACAAGGGAAATAGGTCAAGAACCTCCCGGGTTCAGGGTCTGCATGACAGGAGGAGCAGTGGTCTCATTTGCTGAAATGGAAACATCTAACATTTGACCTGAGTGAGATATGGAAGATCAAAAGGACCCACCCGAACAAATATTTATGAGAAGAATATCTGAAGAAAGATGGAAAGAAGGAAAGAAGGAGGAAGGGAAAGAAGAAGGAGGGGAGGGAAGGGAAGGATAGGACAGGAGAGGGAAGGACGGGGTGGAGGGGAAGAAAGGAAGGAAAAACTGAAGGACGGAAGGAAGGGAGAGAAACAATATGTGCACAGACCTCAGGAATAAAAGAACTTGGCTTATTCCTGGAACAGAAAGGAGGTCAGCATGGCTAGTCAAGAGTTTGTGTTTTTGTTTTTGTTTTATAGCCACTGAGAAAAAAAAATGTATTTGGCATCATTAAAACCCTAAAAACTAATTGAGGTGCATGTATGAAAAAATAGTTGTGAAATATTATCAGTTTTACAACTGGCTGAAATTACTTGATAACATAAAAACATGTGGCTGTGAGGTCAATGGCTTTAAATTATTTTCTGAGGAATTAGTTCTAAATCATTTGGGGTCTATTTTATCAGGGCCTCAAGTAAGATAAGCATATAAATTGTATATGCTTTTTAGAAGGATGAAAAAGTCTTAACTTCAAGTCCTCATCTACCAGAAACAGAATCTTCACTAGGTAATTAAATTCTTCAAGTAATTAAAAATGGATCATGTTAAAATTTTATATTGAATCTAAAAGCCAGCAAAAGCTTTATTTATTTTACCTCTTAATATTTCATGGTGTTGGCCAGAATTTAGCCGAGTCTAAGTACTAAATTGCTGAAATTATATGGCAAAATCCTATAGAACAAGTGGAATGCTAAAAACTATACCACTGGGCCTCAAGCCATTGAACAAGTCAGGGGGGCTGATGTGGTTGGCATGAATCATGGCCACCAAATCTCTGTGTCACATCTGCTCTGTTAGTACAGACACTGCCCAAGTAGGTTTTTACCCTACTGAATTGTTTTTGGCACGAACACCCACTTTGTATGCTAAATAAATATGTTTAGATTTTTCCCCTTCCCTTTGAATGTAATGTTCCTCTGGTCTAATGTAGACAATTGCCGTATTTTGTATTCATAGAAAACCTTTTTTTTTTTAAATATTTTTTTTAAGTTTTTATTTATTTATGATAGTCACAGAGAGAGAGAGAGAGGCAGAGACACAGGCGGAGGGAGAAGCGGGCTCCATGCACCGGGAGCCCAATGTGGGATTCGATCCCGGGTCTCCGGGATCGCGCCCTGGGCCAAATGCAGGCGCCAAACCTCTGCGCCACCCAGGGATCCCCATAGAAAACCTTTTATTCGTGAGATTTCAAGTACTTGGGCAGAACAAACAACTCTAATCATTTCCCCAGGTCCCTAAAGTCCCAATTGCATGGGACCTTGCAGTTTTCCCAGGGCAGCATGGGGCCAATGTAGATACCATCCAACCACCATCCTTTTTTTTTTTTTTTTACTTCTTTCATCTTGGAAAACTTGCTAAAGAACTGTGCACCACACACTTTCTTCCAAGAAGTCTTTCCCACTAAGGTGAGTGTCCATGGAGGGCCACCTCCTCTTTGAAGCCTTTCCATACCCTTCCTTCCTCCCCACTCAGCACTGCTACCCAGCACCCCCAGCAGAATTAACTACTTTCTTCCTTCCTCCTTTTTTCAGTATTAAAATAGAGAGGTGAGGACCAAGCACTCATTCAGCAATTCCAGACTGTTCCTAACACTACCTTCAAGCTCCTTCGAGCCATCCCTCCCACCATCTTCGGCACACTGGCTTCATACTTGTGACTGTCACCTCATGGGTTTGAGATGGCTGCCAATTCTGCAGACATCGTGTCCACCGCCAGCAGCCCAAGTAGGAAGCAACAGACAAGCACCTCTCTCCTCCTGAGGCTCTCAGACTTCTTTTCTGTCTCTTTGTCCAGAAGTGTTTTTTATGCTTACCCTAGAGCACTCACTGGTGAATGAGAACGGGATCTTACTGTCATCTTAAGTCAGTCATGTCCATTGGACATGGGTCTTCCTTGAGATGGAGAGATCTCTGCTAGTTACCGGAAGTCAAACTGTAGCTCCTATTTATAGAGAAGGAAGTACTAAATGGCTATTTGGTTAGAAAGCAACCACATCTCAGTTAATTACTAACAAGTTGTAGCTGGTAAGAATGAATGAATGAATGAATGAATGAATGAATGAATGAATGAATACCCAGAGAAGTTAATCAACATCTTCAGGATTACACAAGTCATGAGTGGCATGCAGGATTTCAGTCTTCAACACCACTGTAGAATTAAGGAATCCTTCAAATATCTGAAGCTTGCAAAAAAGGAGAGACAACCCTTAGGATCAGGGCATTCCTGAGAAAGCAAAGGAGGAGAAGAGTGAGGAGGAAAAGTACTTTTTTAGATGCCTGCTATACACCAGGCACCGTATCACTTACATCGTCTCATCAAGGGCTTAGAGCCACTGGTTTTACAAAGAAGATCTCAGAGAGGTTAGGTAATTAGCTCAAGGTCACACAGTACTTCCATGTCGTACAGTAATTTGAAACAGGCCTCCTAATCCCTTAGCCCATGACCTTTCCAGGTTGTGCCCTGTCTTTCTGTGTAAACACACAAAATAGGATATCTGGAATAAAAATGCACAGTACGATCTAGAAGGTCTGAAATCAGGCAAAAGTTTGCTGGGAGAAGCAGGGAAAGAATAGGTGGTTGCCTGAGAATTCCTTCCTCCCTCTCGTTGCTTGGTCTCACGTCTTCGGACTGCACTGACTGTCCTCATGCCCACTGAACTGGTGCCCCAGAAACAACCCTGACTCTCATAGTTTTCCATTAACCTAGCACCATCCAAATTTTACCTATTTAAAAAGAGCTACATGTTTTCAGCTATGTGAACCACTTGGTGGCTGTGGGCGGACTGGGGCCGGGAGGGTGACCCAAGTCACCTAAATCATATGGTAACCCTTGCCTTCTAGCATGAGAACCTGCCTCCGAGATGTTGTCTGGGTTAGAAAGTGGAGATGAATTTTGAGCTGAGGTACGTTGATCATTATTTCTGCAGAGCTCTCACTGTCATAGCAATTCTCTGAGTGGGAATGCTCTGAAACTAGGGATAATGCAAGTGATAAGAGGTTCAAGAGAACACACGGCAAAGTGTCTTTGGAAGAGTTTTATTGGGGTTAAGACTGAAGGGAAGTCTTCCACGTCCCAAGGCTTTGTAGCTGTCTTAAGGTTCAGGGGCAGGTAGCCTTGGTGCCAGCGTTGCCACTTGCTGGGTCAACATTATCAAGCTGTTCATTTCCCTGAGTTTCTTATTTGTCTAAACAAGGTTGACAAAACGGACTTCTCAAGCATCTGTGGGCACAAAGCGAGGCAAGCTCAGCACCTCACCTGGCACCCAGCAGGTGCACACTGTGGTCCCTTCCCTGGGCTCCCTTCTGAACTGGCACATCCTCCCCACCCTTAGTCCAGGGGTAAAAAGCCAACCTGCTCCGAGGCCAGGCATCTGATGCCCAGCCTCATGGTGCAGAAAAGCAAGGAAAATGGAAGGCCCCTTTAACATTTGGTAGTCATCAGAGACGAGCCCCCAGTGTCATAGGTCAGATTCTGACATTACCGCTAAGGAAAGCCAGTTGCCTAGAAGTGGAAAAACCGTCTGGCAATTAAGAAAATTTATAGATATTTCTCAAAACTTCTTGGGGCCTAGGTTGGGAGAGAGGGGAGGACAGGGGAGTAGTGTGTATTTTATCAAAAGCTCATATAAACCCAGATCCAATTAGAATCACTGCTCAGAGTTCTGAAAAGGCCAGGAGACAAAGGCTGGAGAAATGTTCTGGGAGATGTTTCCAGTTGGGACAGCAGGCCTGATGCTCTCTGGGTGTTTTGTTTTTTGTTTTTTTTTTTCCTTCCCGCCTCTGTCTGCTCAGCCTAGCCCTTGGGGTCAGAGGGAGGCTCATCCTCCCCTCCTTTGTTTTTATCTACAGGTTCCAAAGGAGAGATTTGAGGGATTTTTTTTTTTTTTTTTTTCCGGAAATGTAGGTAGTTTCTCTCTCTAATCCAGATAGCAGATGTTTTTGACTCAGCCTTGGAAGAAAATGCCCTTTCTAAAATATCTATCTATTTATATTTTTCTCTCTTCTTTCTTTCTCTTTAAAATTTTGCACAATTTAAATATATTTTGTCCAGGGAATATTTCTGTTTGGGGTTTCACTTTGGTTTCATTTTTCCTTCTTTGCATAGATTTCCAATTTAATAGAGAATGGCTGGATAACGTTTTGGCACAAATAGTTAAAAAAAAAGGAAGTTCTTTTCCAGAACCAAATTGTTTGCACTCTTTGTCTTGATGGTGCCACCTGACCCCCCTGGGAAGGGTTGGATTTCTCCACATCCATCACACCCACAGAGGCCGTGTCAGGAGCCCAGCCGGGCCTCTCCCTGCCCATCTATAGCTGATTATTCACTACATTGTGTGCCGAAGACCAGAGCCTGTGACGGAAAAGGTGCATTCCTGTCAAGCCGCTCAGGACACTAACCCTTTTGTGAGCCGACTCTTTTCTCTTGTTCCCAATCTGTGACCTTCCATCACTGTTCAGAGCCATTTCAAGTGTGAGCTTGTAAGGTATCACTTTTCCAAAAATTTTGGCCCATAACCATCAGCATTCAGATATGAGTAAAAAGATATGTTGGTAATAAAGCCAAACATAACAATTAACGCATTAGGATTCCGAAATGCATTTTGCAATACCAGATCAGGTTGCAGCTGATGTCAGAGCCTACATGTTGTTAATCTAATAGAAGTGCACGGGGATTTCTCCAAACTTTGGCCCTGCATACATGAAAATGCTAGTGGACTGTTTGACGTTTTGCTTGAAACTACCATCTTGAAAGTGCTCTAGCTTGATTTATATCCCTTTGAAAATTCTCTCCTCTGCTGAAGTCCAGTTTAGATAAGACCTTAACGGGACAAAGGTTTAGCTGATCAAAATCAGAGCTCTGTGTAGGCTTGGAAATTCCCCACAAGCACCGATGCCAGTAGTTTTTGTACTGTTCGCACTAAGAATTTGGAAAAAATGGAGGGATGAGCCAAAATGATTTCATCTCTGAGATTTTCAATTTTTCTTCTGAAATGAAGAAAGCTGTCTATGCTATCACACATGAGGAAAGTATTAAGCTGGTTAGATTCCCCTTAATGCCTTTGCCTAATTAAGCTGGTTCAGAAATGTGGGTCATATACAAGCAGGGTACAGGGGGTCACATACTCAATGCCAGAAGGACCACATAATAGGGTCACACGGAAAGAGTGTGAGACAGTAGAGTGGTGGCAGTGGAGACAACCAGAGTGAGCATGCTCGGTCTAAAAGGTCAGCCACTGGAACACCTGGGTGGCTCAGTGTTTGAGGGTCTGCCTTCTGCTCAGGTCGTGATCTTGGGGTCCTCGGATCGAGTCCTGCATTGGGCTCACTCCAGGGAGCCTGCTGCTCCCTCTGCCTGTGTCTCTGTCTCTTTCTCTGTGTCTCATTAATTAATAAAATCTTAAAAAAATAAAAAATAAATAAAAGGTCAGCTACTACTCCACCCCCCTCTCCCCAGGGATGCAAATCTGGCAACATTTTCAGATATTTTTTCCAAAAAATATCGGAAATCCTGACGCCTAAGTGGAATCTTTAAATACTTGCAATTAATTCAAATTTTCCAAAAGACTTCTATGTACATAAGAGTCTGACTGCTGAATTCAGCCCTTAGGATCTCCGTTTTTAACCTCTGCAATAGACCAGGACTTGGAAATTTGTCTCTAATGGAACAATTTGGGGCTCTAGGGGCAGGAAGTTACAGTGACCTTTTCTCTGTGACATCCCGGAGAGTCTGTCACTCGATCCTACTGCGTTTAGAAAGATCCAAGCAGAGGGCCGCTTACCCACGCAGCCAGCACACCTTGGGGATTGACTCAATCTCATAGCTCTTCTATTATGCATGGATGCTGTGACAAATTACCTCAAATGTAGCAGCTGAAAACAACACAAATGTGTTACCTCACAATTCTGTAGGTTAGAAGCCTGGCACCACTCTCGCTGAGCTAAAATCAAAATGTGGACAGCACTGTGTTCTTTTCTGGAGATTCCAAAGAGAGGGTTTCCCTGCCTTTCCCAGCTTTTGCTTGACTCCTGCCCTTTCCTCCATCTTCAAAGTCAGCGATGGTGGGGGAAGTCCTTCTCACGGGCACCACTCTGAGCATGCTTCTCTCCTCACATCTCCTCTGACTGTCTCTGCCTTCCCTCCTGCTTTTGTGGGTCCTTCTGAGCACTGTAGGCCCACTGGGATAAGTTCCCTGTTGGTAGATCAGCTGATTAGCAACCTAAATGCCAACTCACCATATAGCCTCTCGCATGTCATCGCTTCCAGGATTAGGACAGGGACATCTTCGGGAAGCCTACCTACCTTTGGATCCTGACTACCACACAGAGGACATTCCATAGATGTCCAGATGGGAGAAGCTGAGGTCGAAGCTCCAGAATAGGGTGGGGGATCCACAGGCTGTTAGTGTAAAGGAATCCACTTTCCACTGATGCTTCGGGTTTCCCTCACCACTGACACCCATGAATGATAGCAAATCCCTGGTGACTATGGATCTGCTTACTTACCTAGTCTGAGGGTTATTAGAGCCAGTGCTTCTGGTCATCATTCCTTCTCTTGAGCTTCGGGACCACTCGTTGCTTCTAGAGGACCCAAACCGGAGAGCAAGCAGCAGTGAATGGTGCAAGGATGCCACCAAAGGAGAGACATAGCACTGTGTGCTCTCCATGTCTGCTTCAAATGCCAGGTTTTCCTGAATGTGTGCAATGGCCTTAATCACCTTTCACAAGTTCTGTATCTCGTGGGGGCATTTCAGTATGAAAATTGCAAAAAGTTTTCTTCGACTGCATTTCTCTTCCCTAATCTTCTGAGGCTCACACTTGTTCTCACCAGTTAGCCACTCACTTTGTTCCTCTGCATGAAAACAAAACAAAACAGAAAACAAAAACGTGGTTAGCAAATGCCATTTCCTGTCTACCCACTTAAAATCCCTGCAACCAAGGACGCAGCTTTCTCGATTTCTCTCTTTCTCTTAGTAAACTTTTATTGAATGGCTTCACTGTAGAATTGTGGATGAAGAAAGTTTCCAGAGTGAATAAAATGTGCACTGTTCCTTATTCCTTTACCAGGTGCACAACTGAGGAAGAGTGACAAAGGAGAAAGAATGACTGGGTATGGTGAATGGAGAATGCACCATGGAGGCTACAAAGGGCACTAAGGAGCTTCAGACGTTGCTTTAAAAATCTGTTTTTCTGCCTTTAAATCCCATTTCAGTGCTGTGATTGAAATGGTGAATATTTTGAACTAGATGGCCAAAGTTAAAATCAGGCTTGGAGGTCACAGTGCCAGAGGTGAGGACAAGGGGATGATGGAGGATGGGGAGCCCTTAGACTTTATCCCATATTGCACAAAATTTAGCTAATGCCTTGCTGAAAAACAAAATCTGATGGTCATAAATATATGCCAACCTATGAAGCCGAAGAGACAAAAATACCCTATGAAAATAAAACCGCAATGTTGTTAACATTGGTTGCCCCTGTTGCATGTTGCTCACTGTATTGCAATTATTTGAAAAGAAGCCAGTCTCCCTCTCTAGGTGAAACTTTGAGGAAGAGACATATTCTAATTTACCTTCTGATTCCAAACTTGAGTCCAAACTCAAACTTGAGTCCCACTTAGCACCTCACAGGTGCTTAATGCAAACATGATTTGAATTCTGCTTTGTAGTGCTCTGAATTCCATTCTCCTTGCCAAATACATGATGTCACAAGAATGCGGAGGTAACAGAATTTTGGCTCCCATGACCTTCACCTCCTCAGGATACTTCTGTGATTATATTACACAATCAAGGTTGATAATCAGCTAATCTTAAGATAGAAAGACTGTTCTGAGTTATCCACGTAAGCCCATTGTAATCACAGGGGCTTTGAGAGTTGCAGAGGAAGGGAGCTAGGAGCAGCCGAAGAATCAGAAGAAGAGATGGACAGCATAAGGAGATTGATGCTGTTTCTGATCCAGAGATGTAGGAACCATGTTCAACGGATGCAGGGGTGACCTCCAAGAGCTAAAGGGGGCCCCAGCCAACAGCCAGGAAGGAAATGGGGACCTCAGTCCTAAAACCACAAGAAACTGAGTTCTGTCAATGACACAAATGAGCTTGGAAGTGGAATCTCTGCTCCCCCCGCTTCCCCAAAGCCTCCAGTTAGAACACAGCCTGTTGACAGCTTGATTTTATTCCAGTGAGACCAATGTCAGACTTCTGACCTACAGAATGCAGAGGTAATAAATTTGTATTGTTTTAAGCCTCTAAGTTTATTTGTAATTTGTTACAGCAGCAATAAGAAACTAATACCAACAGCATTTGTAGATCCCTGAAAATCCTTCCCTTGACCACTCCACACCTGGTCTCTCCAAAGAGAAATGTCCCCTCCCTCATCTTAGCCACAGAGCAGCTATCATCTGTTCCCTCATCTGGCACCCCTAGCTTAAGACCTAGTGATGATAGCCCCACTTTCTTGTTGGTATCTTATCTGAAGAAGCTGATTGTAAATTCTTTGAAAGTAGGGACCAGATATTAGTTATTTTTATCTCTTGTTGCATAAGACTTCAGAGAAGCCATACGTGTTGGCCAAGGAGATTTCTGAAACCCATTTGGGAAAAAGGTGGAAATAAGCCCAGTCACAGAGCTGGTTTTCAGACTGGGGTCTACAGTGGGAAATCTGACAATCCAGTGTGAGTATTAATCCAATCCACCAGGAGGGACATTGCCAAACTCAAAGGAGAACCAGAACAGGTAGAGCAGCTACGCTAGATATCTGGAGCCAGGAAATGAAGGCAGGTATAAGCTGGTCAGGAGCAGTGTGGGAGGGCCTGTAAGATTACCTAAAACATCTGCTGGAGTGAGAGATTTGCCTTCTGAGCCTACTGACTGGCCTGATTTAAAGGACCCAGGACAGCGTGGCTGATATGTGTCCAGAGAATGCCATTTCCATTGTTGGCAAGAGGCACCCGTGTTCCTATGACCAGGCTGCCATTGAAATACAGCCTCCAGCCAAAGTATTAACTGTAACACTCTAGAGTTACACCCCCCAAAAACTCTAGAGTCCAAATTTACACTAACCAAGCTTGGGTGGACTTACATTACCTCACTTCATTCCATAATTGAAGTCCAAAGATTCAAAAAAAATATGTATCCTGTCCCCTCCCAACACACATGCACTTGGCTTTAACCTGGGATGTCCACTTGCAGAGCTTACCTTCCATTTGGATCTCAGCTAACCCTGAGAGCCCTGGTGGTTCTCTATCAGAAATACAAATTATCTTCAAATCGAACTTTTCAGCTCACCAATCCCAAGTGTTGACCTCTCCAGCCAAGTCACCCCTGGAAACATATTTTAAACTCTTTTAGCAGAGAGAAATATTTGGATCTTTGCCTATTTTGCAAAAGCTGAGCATCAGATTACACACTCAGAGCTTCTATTTTTTTAATATTATGTGTCTGTACTATTTAAACATACATGGAAAATAGTATTTTCTTCCTAACAAAGTAAAGCTTACTGGCGCCAGCTTTGCCTTGGTGACTGTTACCATTGTGTGAGTCGTGTCACTGGGCCACAGTCAGAGGCCTCAGTGAGAGTCTGAATGCACAAGATGGAGCTAGATTGGGACATGGAATGTGGGCCTTCCCTCTGCTTTTCTGTAAAGTGGAGTAATTATTGAACTTATTATTAAGACTTTCCATTAATGACTCAAATGTTGCATCCCGTGTCTCACAGCCCACCATGGTAAGCCCTCAGATACTGAAATATTATTCTCTTTATATTTGTGTAGACTCTTTTTAATTAGAGGATTTTTCCTTTCTCTAATCTTTTTCTTTTAATTTAAAGCCCATGTATCCAAGTTATTTAAGAATGTGTGTTTTGGGATGCTCCAGATTTCACGGGGGAAAGAGAGAGATTCTTTGAACAAATTTTCTAAGAGTCTCAACTGATTAAGAGTCTATTTTATCTTCCATGTCTGTGAATAGTTTGCAAATGATGTGTCCAAAATATTTTACCCCTACATTCTGTCCAGCATCATTAGCATGGACTTCACTTGGGAATTGGCAATCATTTGAATAGCAGCTCCACAATTCACGCAGGAAAAGTGAGTGGAGGAAATTAACAATACAAATAAGATTTCAGAGGTTTTGTTAACTGGTTAAAAACCAGTAAAGAAAACAAGCTAATTCCAATCACTGTAGATGAATTATTAACATTCTAAATCCTAAGAATAAATTTATTATTTGGCTTTATTGAGCCAGACATTTCAATTTTCTCTGCTAGGAAGCCCTTTATTAACATAGTTTAAGTTATTTTATCTACTTGACATAAGTAAAATTACATATTTTAAATAAATGGATTTTTTTTCCTTCACATTTTCAACCAGTCTTTCACTCCATTTAATGATATTTGACTCAATCTTTAATTATAGTAAAAGGCTGTTTGGCTTGCTCCCTCCCTTCTTTCACCACGAACCCCGTTTTGACTTCTAAGGGCCTCATTTTGCTTGGCAAGTGTTGCCAATTCACTTGCATCCTCAGTCCAACCTGATAGGCAAGATGTGTTTCAAAGAATAGCTGTAGAGATCAATGGGCAATAGTAAAATGGACTAGCAAAATCTTTCTGGACCATGCAGTTCAGTCAGTTTCTTAGAAAGTAGCCCTTACTTGCTCGTCAAAACAGAGGAAGGCACTCACTTTTTTTGTTGTACTTCGTACAAGACATTCCATGCTAAGCATTTTGAATGCACTACTTTATTTCATCCTCTCAAGACGCCTATAACAAAAGTACCATTGTCCCAAGAGCTTCCTTTTCTACTTAGAAGAGCAGAAATTTTGGCTGACAACCATCTGATCCCAAAGAGCATATGAGTATATGTAAAGGAATTGGTCCCTCAAATCCAACAAAACATCCACAACATCTTTAAGAGAAAGGCAGAAACAATTTCATGAGCCAACCACTACAGTGCAACTGAATACAGTGCAACTGAATATGTTGTTGAATTTAAGAATTGTCCTACAAGCAGTACTCTAAGCAATCATAGTAAATAGTTTTGAGGAAAAGGACGATAGCGCCAAAAGCCCTTGTAAGCCAACTATTTAAGAGAGGCTCAGATGGAGATTAAGTCAGGGGGTTGTTTCCCCTTTCTTTTTTGAGAGCTCCCCAGGAGAAGTTATCAGCCCCTCAATGGAGGGGGGGGATGGTGAGTCATTGTTTTACAGTAAGTCCAGCTGGGTTTGTAGTAGCAATGGGCAGAAAGTATTGCTAAAATCATTTTCAGAACTCAGAAAGTCAGTCATATCCAGTCTCTTCCCCCCCTACCACATCTGAGTTTAGTAACAGAGATGCTGCCCCAACAAGTTCCGGACATCATTCTCTCTGCCTGGGGAAGCCACTTCTGCTTCTACATCAAACATCATAAAACACTGTTTTCCAGGAGGCCTTCCCTGCTTCCTTGAACATATCTTCCCTGGTTTCTGTCCTTCCACCCAACTCCGTGTCTGCCTCAGTGTATGGGAATCCCTGGTCTGCATGGTGACTTCCTACCAAATGTCAAACCTTCTGAAGGTGCACACTCTGCCTTTTCAGTGTGGCATCCCCTTGACTTCAGGAAGTCATTTGCATATTTTTGGAATGAATGACTCTGATTTCAGCCCTCTCTGAGGTCCATAAACCATATATATATATATATATATATATATATATATATATATATAGTTTATATATATATAAATATATATTTAAATATTTTATTTATTTGACAGAGAGAGAGAGAGAGCACAAGCAGGGGGAAGGGCAGGCAGAGGGAGAAGCAGGCTCCCCACTGAGCAGGGAGCCTGATTGGGGGCTTCATCCCAGAACCCTGGAATCTGAGCTGAAGGCAGACACTTAACTGACTGAGCCACCCAGGTGCACCTCCATAAACTATATTTATGCAATAAAAAGTAAGAGACAAACTGGCAAAAATGTTCCCTTACTGATTTGATTTCTAACTAGACTACAGAATTCTTGAGGGCTGATGGAACTCTGTGCTTTGGGGCCTCAGTTTTCTCAACTATAAAATGAGAGAGTTGGAATAATGAATTCTAAGTGATGTCAACAACAGCTAGAAAGAGCTAGAGCCAGGCGTTTATCCTCAACCGCTGGATTCAGTCTAGTTTGCTTTAGATCACAGGTCCAATGGATTCTTCCTAGCCTGGCCTTGACTTTGTAGGCAAAGTCTTAGCAATGTGAATTCCGGTAAGGCCTTCGAGGCCTAAATCTCCAATTCCAACAGTGCCTTATTGATTTTGTTTGAATAATGATCACCAGCAACATTAAAATTCAGACAATGAAGACCACAAATTCTGTGGTACTGGAAATAATTAAAGGAAAAACATTTTTCCTTCCTTCCTTCCTGCCTTCCTTCCTTCCTTCCTTCCTTCCTTCCTTCCTTCCTTTCATTTACAAACTGTGGCTATTTATGTATCAAAAAACTCTTGAGATATAAGATGCTATCTGTGAGTAATTATCTATAATATCCTGAATATAACTTTCAAAGTTTAAATTTTATTTTAACAAAGGAAACATAGTTGGTCTTAAGAAGAGTCTGTGGTTATCGACAGTTAAACTCACTCTTGTCTTTCAGGTAAAAAAAAAAAATGCATTAATTCAACCTATAAATTAATCACAAGGAACAATAAAGTGCATTGCAAAAACAGAGAGATGCAGATAGAATTTCTTTAGGCCCAATTTTGTCCTGCAAATAACAGGAAGAAAAATGTAACTTCAGAGTATATCATAACCAATTCAAAAGAAAGACTTCCTTCAATATAAAATCAAAGTGTTCAACAAAGTAGAAGATATTTTAACTATCTGGACTTCAGGCGGGTGGAGGGGAATATATACAGCACACAGCTGTCTTTACACTGCCCCTTTTGTTACTATACGGGTACAGTAAAGGAGACTTATCCCTGTAGGAATGAGATATATGCTTTTTTGTTGAAGAGAGTTACACTTTCATGATTTCCCACAAAACAGCTGCAAAAATACCTACAGTAGGGCATCTGGAATTCTTAAAAGTGACTTGAGGATTTGTGGCTAATGAAACATTGTGAAATAACACTCACCATGTTGTAAAAAAATACCCTTAACCATTTATTGGCATTCTTTAAGACAAAAATGAAAGGTGCCCTAAGAACAGTCATCTAGCTTGATTAGAAGAAAACACTGAAGTGACAGTGTAAATAGATGCCTTGACAGAAATAGATCTGGACATAGCGAGACATTTAAATCTCTTCTAAAGGTTCTGAAGAACAGTATGGTAACATCCCAAAATGATAGCCAGAGCTTAGTGTTTGATCAGACTCCAGGGCATCATCGGTAATAACTTACACGTTCTTAATATGATGTGGTTTCCTATTAGGACCAAGCCTTGTTCCCAGAAAAAAGAAAGGTGGGGGGAGGGAATTTTCTTAAAGATGTTTTTCATTCTTACCTCTCACAAAATAGGACTATCAAAATGAAAGCAGTGGCCTTTCCATGAGAACTGGAGTGAAATAAACCATGTATTGTTCCATCTTAAAATGAAACATCTGGCTGATTTAAGAAGAAAACCGGCTTAATTATTCCCGAGTATCTAATGGAGAGAGGTTAACTTCAGAATCTATATGTCTTTCCAGAGTGGACATGGAAGAAAAAAAAAACCATAAAGTTATTTTTGACTCAAGAAAGTAGATCTGGAGGTAATTTAGTGAACACAAATTACCACTGACAAGGGAAGAAATAATTTATTCTCCTGGTGATTCTTTTTATATGACTAGGCAGTGTGGAGCTGTCAGCAGGGAAAAGGCACTGGCTGGATTTAAAGATAATTGAAATCCAAGCCCAAAATCCTGTAAGATATCCAGGGTATCATATGAAGCTGAGAAGTCTTATTTCCAAACTGAAGCACAAGGGTGAAGCCATGAGATGTGCATTCAGGTGAGGGAGAGTTAGGATAGCTAACTCTGAAGTACTTCTTGACAAATCCTTCTTTTTTTTTTTTTTTTTTTTTTTTACAAATCCTTCTTTTAGCTTCACTTTTAGTTTAGTTTAGTTTTTTCCTGGGTCCTTAGTCTAAGGGTCTCTTTTCCCCACAGTGTTTGCCAGTGTCTGCCTGGAAGTCCTTCCTCAGCTCTTCCTGGATGCTCCCCAGATGGCTCCTTCCTGCTTGGTGGACCTTGGTCACTAGACATAATCCACTTGGGAGGGTGTTGTCCCTTCTCTGATGGAACTATGGGACATATGTGGTGGGATGGGACATTGATTTGATTCCCGGCCACATTTCCCCTTAATGTCCTGTGCCCTCTCCTCTACTTGGCCGTCACTCACAACTAAGGCGCCACAGAGTGACTACATCCTAGAAGCAGGAAGTTTGAGATTGTGCTCTAAGTCTATCTTCTCCCATAGTTCTAGGGAAAAGCACCCATAGTTAGAACTTTTCTCAAACCTTCACAAAGGGTTTGAGACTCATTGAAGTTATTACCCTTGACCACCCAGCCCACACTTCTCTCAACCATTTCTTCTTCTAATCTCCATAGTGGGAAACTCCACTACCTTTTGGGAAAACCCAGTCTTCCTCCTGGGCTTCCCCTGGAATCTATTGTCTTCTCCTTCCAATACTCTATTTCCCCCAGTTTCAAAGAGTTACACTCTGAAAGGAAGGGGCACTAGAAGGGCATTGTGATTGCTGGTCTTTGGCATTTTAAATCTTGAGAACAAGCCAACTACCCCTTTTGCATGGTGAAGCCACCACTGATTTGAACACACATACATGTCTCACAGAACATATTTTAAATCTCACAGAGAGTATCACCTAAACTTATGAAGAAGAATAATTATCAGGCTACCCCATTATTTGAAAAACTGCCTCTCACAATGGAGTTATATTTCCCTTTGTTATACAGAGCACCAGTAATGTCATTTCTTGGTCCTCAACAAATTTCTCCCCTTCACCTCTCTGTCTACCATCTACTAAGAATAACCACATAAGATTGCTTAAAACACTGCTTTTACTACACAAATTCTCAGTGGATATTTTCAAGTTTCTAAATAACTCAAATTCTTACCCAAGGGTCATTAAGGTCAGTATCTTTCTGGGGTAAAAAAAACCATAGTGACATTTGAAATTATTTTGTTGATGAATATAGTCCATTGGTAATCATCTAATTAGATGTGAGATGGGTGGTCATATGGATAATCCAAAATAATTTATGCTCAAAATAATCTTAATCCACTGGTGTGTGTGTGTGTGTGTGTGTGTGTGTGTGTGTGTGTGTGTGTGTTGGAAATGAGATATGTAACAAATTTGAAAATTTACTATTACTCAAATAACACTGAAGGTCTACTCTAAAAACTGAATGCAAGAGACACTGAAAATTAAAAACACATTTGCAGCAATTCTTCAGTGCAACCTCCATGTTCCTTGAAAGCGATTCACCTCATTATTGCAGAATATTCTGAAACTCAGGCACATGCTATATTCAGCTCTGTGTTTCTCAATCTTTCTTGGAGGAGGCATGTATGTAAGTAGTAGTAGTAACAGAAAGAATAATAATACTAACAATAGACATGGGGGTAGCCCACACAAAGTAGAGCTACCAAATGCTTTCCATGGCAAAATAGCTCAGAAAGGACAAGTTTTGTGTGGAATTGAAAAACAATTTCTGTACATTCAGGACCTACCTTAAACAAACTAACTTGTTAGTTGTGTTTACTATTTGGGTTTTTTTTTTTAAGATTTTAATTTATTCATGAGACACACAGAGTGAGAGGCAGAGACACAGGCAGAGGAAGAAGCAGGCTCCCTGAGGGGAGCCCGATGTGAGACTTGGATCCCAGGACCCTGGGATCATGACCTGAGCTGAAGCCAGACGCTCAACCCCTGAGCCACCCAGGCGTCCCTATTGTGTTTACTGTTTGTGTCTTATGGATCAGACGGTACAACAAATCACTTGTTCAATACATCCCACAAAAATAGGGAATCGGAAGTTCCCTTCCATTAACTCTACATTTTCTTACTGAAACTTTATTGTTTCAACTGGGTAAGAATAACTGTGGAAAGAGGATCACAAAGGGACCGAGAAACGGTGTCTGATGAAAACACTTAAGGCACAGTGGAGTAGAGTGGAGCTTGGAATGAGCAGCTTGAAGCCCCATTTCAATCACATGTAGGCAATTTCCCACACACTATGTGATCCACCATGATTATTTTATTTTTTATTTTTTAAGATTTTATTTATTTATTCATGAGAGACATAGAGAGAGGCAGAGACACAGGCAGAGAGAGAAGCAGGCTCCCTGTGGGGAGCCCAGTGCAGGACTTGATCTCAGGACCCTGGGATTGCACCCTGAGCCTGAGGCAGATGCTCAACTGCTGAGCCAGCCAGGCATCCCAATCTGCCATGTTTATACCAGTTTACTGAGAATTGAGTCTACTTTGAAAAGGCATTTGTTTGTTTGTAAGACTTATGTAAGTGCACCACTTAAGAAACATAGAATTACCTATATTTGAGAAGAAATCAATAATAAATTCATAGATCAGAGTTAATTTTCAATTATAGTGTAAAAAAAAGAATTAAATAATTAAAATGAAGACATTTGACTTTATTTCAGAAGCTGATATTAACTTAAGGGTTTAAATTCTGCTGAAAATGAATGCAAAATGACTAGGTGGTTTTAAAATTATGTTGGTTTGCAAATCTTTACAATGAGTTCTATTAATGGGTAAATTTTACTTTCGAAAATGAAAACATTAATTCCCAGTCATGACTTTGAGTTGTTTTGATAGTTCTCTGATCATTCCGAGAACCGTTAGGGAATTCTTAATTTTAAATTCCCTGAAAAAATACAGACACTCATCCTCCAATATTTGATTATCTTAATGGGAAATTAGAGGTTTAAGTGGAGTTTTGAAATTAAGACAAATAATTTAATGTTGCACCTCACTTAATAAAATTAATCCCAGGATCTACAAGTTACTAGGTTGGGAGAGAATCTTCTAGAAGAGGTTATAATTAAAGTTAAGAGGGCTTTGGGAGGCCTGGGTGGCTCAGTGGTTGAGCGTCTGCCTTCGGCTCAGGTAGTGATCCCGGGGTCCTGGGATTGAGTCCCACATCAAGTTCCCTGTTTAGTGGGGAGCCTGCTTCTCCCTCTGCCTGTGTCTCTGCCTTTCTCTGTGTCTCTCATTAATTAATAAATAAAATCTTAAAAAAAAATAAAGTAAAAGAGCTTCTCATCAAGACAAGGCCTCAAGACTTTGGCTCTGAGGCATAGGCTTATTTCCAAGGAAAGAAAATAAGCTACACACATTCTTTGAACTTATCTTCGCTGCTTTAAAAATGAGAACGAGAAAAAAAAAATGAGAACAAGAGGAAGCACTAGAGCCAGAGAGAGATTGAGAGGGAGAGAGAAAGGGAGGGAGAGAATTTTAAGGAAACTATGACGCATAAGGGATAAAAAGAAAGAACATCTGCTGGATAATTAGCAAATTCCCTCACAAAGAGAACATTTAAAACTTTAAAGTTTTCAACACCAACGAGACCACATTGTTTTCAAAAACACTGTTTACTATTATTTTCTACTCTAAATTCAGTGAATTCAGGGACTTCTTTAAAGAGCAAAGTAGGGGAGGGAGTGAAGTGCCTTCCTCTGTAATTATCATTTAAAATCTATCATGAAGTTTTGGTATTTTGTTTCCACTGAAGAGGGGAAATAGCTTTAAAAATAATTTGCCAGGTTGCCTCATATCCAATTTTGCCCTTGATTTGAACCAAATTAATTTGATATCTGAAAGTATTACTTTTTAACAAACCAAGTAAACTATATAATCTCCTTCAGTTGCTAAAGAAAGTCAAGGAGTGAATTGTATGTTTAATCATAAGCAAGCTGGGAGTGGTCGAGTCTCATATCCAGCAGGAGTAATGGAGAACTGGTGGTATATTAGCCTACAAGATTGTCTGGGTTTCTTTTTTTGTTTCTTTTCTTTTTTTTTTTTTTTCCAATGATTTTATTTATTTATTTATTCATGAGAGACACACAGAGAGAGAGAGAGAGAGAGAGGCAGAGGGAGAAGCAGGCTTCATGCAAGGAGCCCGACATGGGACTCGATCCCAGGACTCCAGGATCATGCCCTGGGCTGAAGGCAGCGCTAAACCGTTGAGCCACCAGGGCTGCCCTTGTCTGGGTTTCAAGAAGAAAAATTTGAGATAGGTTTTGTACTTGGGACTTTAAGAATAAAACTATACTTTAAGCACAAAAGGATAAGGAAATGAAGCCTACCTCCTATCTGAGCAAAGAGATGAAAACACACTGAAAGTCCTGCAACCCACCCCCACGGGGCCAACAGTAAGAAAGGCTGAGATCCCCATCCCTAGGGCAGTCAGAAAAAAAGGAAGTAGAGGGAAACAGGAAGTAGCTGAGTCTGGAAAGGCTATGGCCTTGTCCTTTACTTCTCCCTGATTGTTTGGTACCCTCTCTCTCTTCCCCTCCTTTTCTCTTTCTCTTCGTTTCTTTGTTTCATGCTTTCTTCTGATACAGCACTGGGTCTACAACATCCTCCACTGAACCCGGTTCTGCAATTCAACAACGTCTTCTGCTCAGGGACTAGCACACGAGGGAGGTGTGAGCAGAAAGCAAGGTCTGGGCAGGGAATCAAGGAAGAGGAGTGTCCCATGCTTCTTATTCTAGCCTCTGACTTCAGTCTCCATGAAGAATTAGATGACTTTAGTCTTTGATAATGCACTATTTTATGGCAGCCTTCAAAAAAAAAAGTCACGATTTATATTAGAAAAAAGAATTTGCATGCATGTCCCTCAGTAAATCAAAATATATACAATTATTTGGTCAGCATGATTCATTTGATTATCCTAACCAGTGGCTTATTCACTCATGCAAATGTCATGAAAAGTTACAAAATGTCGCTTTTATTCCTCCTTCCTTCCATATTTCCTCATCCTTATTAGTGAATTTGTTATTCCATGTGAGGACCTTGCAGACCACTGACCTGAAAAAAAAGATCTATTTCACAGCTTCAACGTTTTTAGGTCCTGGCTGTGTAAGAATCAGCAAATTTTTACCTCTAAACCTGCTTTGTGCATAATAGGTGCCCACTGAATACATGTAGAATTGAAAGACCCTCCACCCCAGATCTCACCAAAATCTTATGTCAAAGGCAGTTCATACACGTATCAAATAATTCCTAAGTGATGCAAAAAATACCATACTTCTATCTGTCAACATCCAACCAGGGAAATAGAAAGCACTCTGGGTATGCAGAATAGAAGTAATTTAATACCTTATGTAGATGATAGAAGCTGAGAAGCAGAACCCAACATGGTGTTGCAACCCAGAGACTGGCAGGAACAGGAAGTTGCTACCTCTCCGAGACTGGAGGAATAGAGAGAAACATGTTGTCTGAGTCCAAGGCCAAAGTAACAGGAGGCAGTGCAAACCACAGCAACCCAGAGGGTTCTGGAGGCATGGGAGAGACACAATTCTTGTAGGGGATATTGCCAAAGGCAAAGAGGAAAGGGAGGAATGCCCTGGTTTCCACCTTTCCTCATCCACTAGCTTACACCAGTGCCTCCCATTAGCCAAACACAGCTGGGAGGCAATTGATGGAGAAGGCTGGGAAACACAGGGCATAAGACAGAGTGGTAGAGAACAGAAAATGGACCTGAGAGCAAAAGGCCCAGGTCTAGCGCAGCATCAAGTGCTAGCTTTGTTAATATTACCCCTGGGTATGAAATAAATATGGAAAAAAGCACTGTTGTTCCTGACATATTATACCATGAGTGCTCAATACACTTTTATATATCACCCCTATATTTATATCACATATCAGGATGACTCACAGAAGTCACTGACAAGCTCATATGCAAAATCAAGAAGAGGAGTATTTGAAATGGCATCAAATAACTTTAGAGTTATTTCTCTCTAGTGTTGCCTAAACAATCAAAAAAGATTACTCTACACACATATGATGTTGTTGGAATCATTACCCTGAATCAAAGGGAGTGACCTACTTAATCTACATTCTCTTTAGAAGAGCAAAGGTTGGCAGGTCTGGGAAACCAACAGCCTACAGAATGCATGTTTCCCACCAAGCCATTTTGCCCAGCCTTTTTACCAGTTCTGCAAGCTTATGGTGTCTGGCTTGTGGCTAGACCACAATTCTGACAGCAATTGTCAAGTGGGGGCTGTGCCAGGCTGACTTCACTGTGATGATATCACAGTTGGGTTGCCAGTCTCAACAGGCTGATGTCAAAGCCAGCCCATACCTCCAACCTGCTCAGTCTGTTGGCTAAAATAATTGGCCAACATTAAGCTAGGGACTAAAGACCAAAGGATTATTTTAGGTACTAGTCGACTAGTTTCACAGGACCAGCTGCTCTAAATAAGCCACCTTGGACTACGGCGTGTACAGTGAGGCAAGATTTTGGAGTCAGACAGATCTAGCTCCAAATCCCAGTTCTTTTGCTTACTAGTCACATGGCACCAGGCATTTCAAATCTCTCCTCTGAAAAAAGGAGAAAGGAGGTTAAGATTAAAGACTTGATGCACATAAAAGCCCAGGACTCCGTGTAACAGAGTGTACGTTCAACCAATGACATCCACTGTGAATATGAATGCTAAATAAAAAAGAATCATTGATAATAATGATAATCCAGGAAGGAGATAATTTTACAGGATGAAATTTTGGCTCAATCACTAAAATAAAATGACAGAGTAAATGTCCAAATCATTTGTCTATATATACTCAACTGATGTATGCTTTCCTTCTTGGAGACAAAAATGTTCCCTAGGCTGCTTTTCGGGCAACTGACATTTAAGACTAGGTTTCCTGCACTTGCAGGTGGTCCTGGTCAATGAGGTCAGCTGTCCCTGCAAAGGAACATTCAAAATTGGGTCACTAAATAGGAAATCATTAAGAATCCCATTACCCCTGATTTCATTATTACTGAGAAAAAACGATCCTATTAAATTTTTTATTTTTATTTATTTATTTATTTATTTATTTATTTATTTATTTATTTATTTTTTACTTTGGAGATGTAGATCGTACTGTAGTGGCTGAAAATGACATGAATGTGCTCATATTGGTGGTAGTACAAATGTGGAGATTGTGAGATTATTTGCTAATGCTACATTCTCTAGCTTCAAAACCTAAATATTTCCCTCCCCATCTTTGTCCAGAGCCTCTCGGCTCTTCTGCCTGGTATTCCTTCCACCACCTGGGTACTCTTACACACACATCGATTGCTCACCATGAAATGAGACATGTTGGATTATTTGTAGCATGGCACGCAACAGGCCATACCCCAAAATGTGATACACATCCAAGTAATTAAAGGATTTTGTTATTGCAAAATTTGAGAAATCTGCACACAAGGAGAGTCCAAAAATCTAGGCAACTACTTTTCTTTCGGGGGCATGTTGACATATTCAGCAAATAATTTCCAAAACACTATGTGATGTTTGAAGTTGTTTTCTATCTAGACAATGTGTGTGGTTTGAAAATCACATTTGTGCAGCATGTTTTCTTAGACTGGCTGGTTAGGTGACCAGAAATAAAAAGCATGTCCTTAAAATTCTCTCTTCCAATGACTATTTCCCACAATCAAGGAGGTTCAGTGGATTCCAACTTTACATTTTTTTTTTTTTTTGCTCTAACGCCCTGTGTGGCCTTGCTCAGCTTAAATTTGAACCCAGTTCAAAAAAGCACAAGTCCAGGAAAGCATTGTGCAAGAGCCATGTTTATGCTGCGTTGTACATTCTTAGCAATACTAGCCATTTCATCCATAAACATCAATCTAAATTTTATGAGATTACCAATCAACATATCAACAAATATGACAAATTGAAAGGCAAAAATCAAGAAAATACTAAATAAAGAAATGCTTCCCAAAAAGTTTATGTAAGACAATGAGCATAATGCATTGATCAACTGAGTGAAGCAGACATTTGTGGAGTGTCTACTTTGTGCATTTCACTGTTTCTAGGTACTCAGAGGAAGAGAAAAGTGAGCAAGACTCTCAGTCCTTACTCAGAAAAATCATTTTGTCCTACTGAGGGCTTTGTTCTTCCCAAGACTTTATCACATTCAACTTCAAATGATCAATAAGAAAATCACTGCATGGTCTCTATCCAAGGATATAAAGAAATTTACCTTGGAGAGCATAGTACAACTTATGAACTGATTAATTCTGTTCCAAATGGATCCTTTTTTAAAAAAAAAATATTTTATTTATTTATTGGAGAGAGAGAGGGAGAGAGAGAGAGAGTGAGAGTGTACAAGCTGGGGGAGGGCCAGAGGGAGAGTGAGAAGCAGGCTCCCCGCTGAGCAGGGAGTCCCTATATGGTCCCTTGAGCCCAGGACCCTGAGATCATGACTTGAGTTGAAGGCAGGCATCTAACTGACTGAGCCACCCAGGTGCCCCTGTTCCAAATGATCTTATTAAGTTTTAAAGATGGGTAAAAGAAGTATAGTTCTGTTAAGCGATTCCTCAAATTTCCTTATTTCCTTATATTTATCAGTGAGACTTTTATCACTGATAAAAGTGAATGCTTATTGAATAGTTACTATGTGTCTGGCACTGACCAAACTCTAAGCATTTTACATGTGATAACTTTTTTTAGTTCCCAGAATAGCCTTTGAGATCAGGTTCCAGTTATCTATTGCTATGTAGCTAACCAACTTAAACTCAGTGGCATGAAAGAACGACTATTTCTCTGTGCTTACAGATTCTGTGGATCAGGAAATCAGACACGGATGACTTGTTTCTACTCCACAGTGCCTGAGACCTCACTCATCTGGGAAGATTAAACAGCTGGAGGTGTCCTGAGTAACTAGCTAAGGGCTGGAATCACCTGGATGCTTCTTCCCATATCACGCAGGTCTGCCACCTGGTGGGATGATTTGAAGGTTGGATCCAGGCACAACTGTGGATTGGGGCACCTATACTTGTGTGATGTCTCCACGTAGCTTGGGGATCCTCACAACATGGCAAAGTTCTTGAACTTCTTCCAAGGCAGCTCTGGATTCTAAGAGCAAATGTTCTGCTGAGCAAGGCAGAAATTGGATCACTTTATATGACCTAGGCATAGGACCATTGCTTCCCCCTAGTCTATGGCTGGCAGCACCTGTAGCCTGTTAGATCCTCCTGGGTACCCAGCAATGTAATCCACAGTCCTTGTTTCTTTCCATTCTCTTCTCAAATTCTCCTTCAATTCACTCTGATCAAGTTTCATCTGCAATTCTTCTCATTAAGGTCACTAAATGACCAAAATCTTGCTCTACCTAATGGTCACTTCTCAGCCCTCATCTCATCTAATCTTACAGCACCATGAGACATGATTAATTGTTCCTTCTTTTTTTTTTTCCGTTTGGCTTCACACTTTCTTGTTCCCCATCATACTTCTTCTTTGTTCCTTCTCTCTCTAAACTCATTCCTTTAGGGGAGCTCATCTAGTGCCTGTTTCAAATTCCATCTCCTGATTTGACATGTTCAGTGCCAGTCTTTTCTATGTGTGTATATTCACTTGATTGTTCAATGAGCATCACAGATTTCACTCGTCCCAGGAGCACTTCTGACACTTCCTATCCCCCAAACCTCGTCAGGTTCAGTCAGAAAAATCAGCATAGAGTACGGAGCACTCCAAAAGAGATGGGAGGAGGAAGAAATGTTGGCCTCCTCAACACTGTGCTTTAGCATTGGTGAGACCTGGTAAAGCCATAAGGCATAAATGGAACCATGAGTGTTGTTTATGTAGAACAGCTCCATGACTCACTTCCACAAAGTACCAGTCCTCATTGAGCTTGTTACTGTCTTTCCAGGACACTTCCTTACACACAATGTAAAATGGATATTTTATTCAAAAGCATCTTCTTGAAATTGATTCCATGTCCATAGAAAAGGGAGATGGAGGGGGTCATGAAAGACACAGAGGGATAAAAGGGGACCAGCTAAGTGACCCCAGACCATGATTTTACCCTATAATCCAGACTTAGATGTAATAAAAGAATATAGTGTCCATCTCATGGTCTTAGCAACTGAAATAGAGACTGGCCCCACTGGAAACAGAACTGGACCAAACAATGGGCAGTGAGTTCCCTCTACACATCTTTCAGGGAGGTGTATGCTTATCCTCTGAGGACCACAGGGTCTCCTTCAGCTGTTTCTCTCCGCTCCCCTTTCTAGCTAAGCTTGTCCTGTTTACACATGGCCCACTATGTCAGTCAACCTTTAATCAGCCCCCAAAGAGAAAAAGCTGATTGGTTGCTAGACACCCATGGGTGGGCTGACCTTGAGTCTAATGCATCCATCTTCTAGCAGTGAGAGTGGGACCACCTGGGCTGGCAGGATCTGTGAACTGCTGGGGCATTTCCCAGCAAAAGGGACTATTTTCTAGTAAATTATAACCCATTGCAGATTGTGTAATTGCAAATAGCAAAGAAGAAAGTTCATGTTTTTCTGATAAACACTCCCTGAGAGTAACCTTACACATGATGATTAGTGGAAATTAAAGAAATAGGAATCAAATACACTGGAATGAAAACAGTGAGGTAAGGGAGGAGGTGGAGGGAAGGCAGGATTGAAATGAAAAGAGGAGAAAAGAAAACGTGGGGCTCAGGAGAAAAAGAACAGAGTTCACCACCAACTGTCTCATAGGTATGCACATGGAGACCAGTAAACCAGTAGGGAAAGAATGAATCAGGTTTTTAGAGAAACAAAAATGCAAAGTGGGGGCGGGGGGGAAATTAGTTGGATTGCAGCCAGTTTCCAGCTCCAGACATCTGGAGCCAAGACAAGGAAAGGTGAGGGCGAGCTGTCCTTCGCTGCCACTCTTGCCTCCAGAGGAGCCAGTGACTGGGGATATTTACATTAAATTAACGCGGCTGGCTATGGCTGTGCTCAGCACTTGGATACGCGGTTAAATAATCACTGTGGTTTGGCTGCTGGTTTCTTTACTGTGGTTAAATAATTGGTGTTGTCTTGGTTGCTAGCTACTTGAAAAATGTATATGTGCACTTGTTTCTCTTTTTTTCTTTCTCTTGAGCAATTTTGACAAGCCCTTGGCAGAAAAGTAGCTGACCTGCTTTTAAAGGGATGCTTTTTCCCTTTGTCATTTTCACTTCCCCTAAATGCTGTTCAAAGACTGGAGGATCCTAAGGACTTTTCTTTCTGGAATCTAGGCAAAGTACTCTGTGTTAGGAAGGAATTCAGTTCACTTCTTTTGTTTGTGGACTAGAGATAAGACTGAGCCTAAGGGCATCTGTGGTTTTCCAGAAAGGCGCCCCCCTTCTTCCAACGAACATAGAGGTTCTAGAGGTTCTCGGATCCACCAAAAGAGGTTCTAGAGGCTCTCGGATCCACCAAAAGAACAGGGAAAGATCATTATGGTGAGCACTGGATAAAACAACCCTGTGTCCAGGCATTTGCCCATATACTTTTCATTGGTAGACCTTTAAAATCTAGAAAGGTTCTTGACACGTAGTAGGTGCTCCCCATCTGATCCACGATAGTAACAATGAATATTAATAATTTAGGATTGCATGACTTCTATTCCAAAAGGTTGCTTCATTAGTCATTTTGTTGGTGTATTTAATAATTGTCCAACTACCAAAAACTGCTCTGACCTGAGACCACAGAAGACCCTCTCTTCTCCAGATGGCTCTGTTCTTCCATGTCTTCAAACCTACCTCCGACTCCAGGCAAACAATGATCAGGGCAATTAATCTTCTTTCAGCAACAAACTGACTGAGATAGCTAGCTGGGTCAGAGCACAAGTCCAGGGACAGGCCTCCACCTGACATGCCCAACAAATACCAATTATGTATGTATATAAATAATGGATAAAGGCAACCTTTAACAGCTCCTCAAAAACCCACAAGGTTCTCAGGGCTCTGTACGAGGAGGAGCCCAATGCTTTCAGTTTGAACTCAGATACAGAGAGGAAACTGGTGTCTTGGAGTGAGGAGGTGGTGAGGTAAGAGCAAAGTTGATTTTCTCAAAAATATCTTAGCAATATCATGACAATTCATCTCTAACAGAAGTCCAAAACATACATCTTATATCAATTACTCAGTGGGCACTCAGATACAAAATTTTGAGTTTTGTTTTTTTTCCCTGCTCTGTCTTGAGGTGGGATGAGGGGAGAGGGAAAGAGAAGTTTCAGAGATTTTAAAAGGATTTGGGGAGGATGCTTCAGAATTTGTTGCTTTTGCCATTTTAGGAAGAAGTCTTTCCCTTTACAAAAGATACTCTTTAGAACTTTTTTTTTTTTGACAGCTATTGATCAAGTGGAGGAAAGCTTTCACAAAAGGCAAACCTTTAAGCCATCATGTTGGTACTGGGCTGGGCGTTATGGAAGCAAGATGAGCTGATAGCCAAGGGTGACCACCTTGGCAGATGGCTTTCTGGGTGTTCTCACTTATTAGGCGGGTGATGTTGGATCACTTAGCCTTTTTGAACTTAAATGTCTTCAATCTTTACCTTGTTAATTTTCTGAAAACTTAATAATGTATGTCTTACACACAATAAGAGAAATTAAAATGAAAGCTGCAATGAGATATAATTTTCATCTATCAGATTGGCAAAGATCCAGAAGTTCAATAACATGTGTCAGTGAAAATGTGAGAAGACAAACACTCCCGTATGCTGGCACAGTGTTGAGGAAGAATAATTGATCCATCACAATTCAGAATGAACCTCCTCTTGGACTCAGTAATTCCACTTCTAAAAATGTATCCTCTACTTGTATTAAAATACTAATAAAATGACAAATGTGTAAGGTGGTTCACTGCCACATTAAAATAACAGACTGGAATTTAAATGTTCTTAAATAAGGAACTGGTTAAATAATGTATGGAGCATCTCAAAACGGAATACTCTACACTCACCAAAAAGATAAGCAATATGTCAGCACTTTATGAAGTGATATGGAACAGTGTCTAAAACATACTTTTAAGTGAAAAAACAAGGCAAAAGATCATTGTTTAAAACATATATTTACACATATATGCAATATTTCTGAGAATGCATACACAAAATTGATCAGGGTGGTTGAGGGAAGCAGGTACTCAGATGCAAAGATGAGTGAGGGCTTTCCATATGCCATGTGCTTTTTAAAACCTTGTATGTTTTGGAGGCACCTGGGTGGCTCAGTCAGTTGAGTGTCTGTGTTTGGTTCAAGCTGTGATCCCGGGGCCCTAGGATTGAGCCCCACATCTTGCCAGCAGCGGGCTTCCTGCCCAGTGGGGAGTCTGCTTCTCCTTCTCCCTCTCCCTCTCTTTCTGCTTGCCATTCCCCCTGCTTGTGCTTTCACTCTCTCTCTTTCAAAAATAAAATAAAATAAATAAAATAAAATAAAATAAAATAAAATAAAAATTAATAAAATAAACCATAATAAAACCTTGTATGTTTTATACTATATGCATATATTGTCTACGCAGAAAAATACATTTAAAAAATTTTAATAGGGGCACCTGGGTGGCTCAGTCAGTTAAGCATCTGCCTTCAGCTCAGGTCATGATCTCAGGGTCCTCGGATCGAGCCTCACCTCAGACTCCCTGCTCAGCGGAGAGCCTGCTTCTCCCTCTCCTTCTGCTGTTCCTCCTGCTTGTGCTCTCTTGCTCTCTCTGTCAAATAAATAAATAAAATCTTTTTAAAAAATTCTTTCAAGTAAAATTAATTAGAAAGCAAACAAACAAACAAAAAAGTGAAAGGGGCATTGGTAATTAAATGCATGCCCATGTATGAAGCAAAGGTATGGAGTATAATGCCACCTATCACAAAGATCTCTAATCAGAAGAACATTGGCACAAAGTGCTGATCCAGACAAGAACTCAATAAAATTTCTGGGATGGATAACTGGACTAAATGAATGTTTATGTCAGTATAAATCATTAATCATTTGGGGAGATGTTTACAACTTTTGGATTCAAATCACACGGATGGCCTCACTTTATTTTTTCCATGGATAGAAAAGAAATTCTTAATGTGGACACTTTAAGTGATGAAGCTATAAATGAAAGGATTTGCCTTGAGATGCCTCCTAGGTTAAAACAGAGTGCTTCCAGGAGGGTTTCAGGAGAGTGAAACTCTGTGTGACACCACCATGGTAATACATGGTAAATAGATTACCTGGCAAAAATAAATAAATAAATAAATAAATAAATAAATAAATAAATAAATAAATAAATAAATAAATAATAAATACATGCATGCATTTATCAATCCCCCGGAATGTACAACACAAAGAGGGAATCCCAAAGTAAACTAAGGGCTTTAGTTAGTAGTATATATAGTAACATTGGTTCATCGATCATAACAAATGTACTACGGTAATAAAAGATGTAAATAACACCTCAAACTGAGCCTAAGGAAGGGGAGAAGGGATACGGGGAGATTCTGTACTTTCCAATCAATTTTTCTGTAAATCTAAAAGTTTTCTTAAAAATAAACTATATTAGTAACAGAAAAGAAAGGAGAAAGAGAAAGCAAGCAAGCAAGAGAAAAATAAATAAAATAATGAAAAATAAAGCAAGAGAGAAAGGAAGAAAAGGAAAAAAGGAAGGAAGGAAGAAAAGAACAAAGTTGGAAGACTTTTTAAAAGGCTTCAGCTTTCTGGCACATACAGCAGGCACTAGTAAATATCTATTGGCTTCAACTGAATGAAATTCAGTGAGAAATGAGCAGGTGAATGTGAAAGCAGATTTAAAATGCAAGAAGAGTGTGAACTCATTAGTGATGTGTTTGGTAAAGTCCTGGGATACTTGTTTCATTAAAAAGAATTAGATGGCTGTAAGCTTGATCATAGATTTCAAGACACTTTATGACAAATTATATATTTTCAACAATAAAGATGTAAACAATTCTAATGCGTGTCCCCCCAAATTGCTTGAGAAACATTAACCACAGACTCACAAATCATACTAGTTCATTGATAGAGATATTTTTCTCATTGTGACTGGTTTTTTTTTTTTTTGAAGCTTATGATCTTTATATAGATCCTTACAAGGTTTTTAAAAAGCTGATTAAGATAACTCATAAATTCTCTTACAAATTATTAATTTTTTTAGAGAACAGTTCATATATAGATTTATAAAATAATTATGAAAAAAGCTTCTTCCTGATTTCAATAGTGAAAAAAAACAGATTTTGAAACAAGGCCTGGCTTTGAAACATTTTGTAACACCCCTTGTAGAACTGGCCCCAATTATTTTTGAACTTAAGGTGTAATGTGCAAATGCATACAAAATGCTATCTGCAAAAATGCAGCTTTTTTGTAGAAAGTTGTACTTCCAGCTACAAGCCATGGAGGTGGAGAGTGTGCCTCAAGTGGTCTGTATAGAACTTGCTATTTGAGCTTTTGATCTCTGTTTCATTAATATCTCTTTTTCAGAGAGTGTGAAAGTCAAGTTTCCTGAGAATCGGAGCTCCCACTGATTTTGTGGGATTTCCTCTTGTTATTAGATGTTGAAATGCAGCCAGGAGCTTGATCTCTGGAGTCCCAAAGCCATGGTGCGGTGCACGTTGTTTGGCCTCTTGGAGAACAGCTGCTCTGTCTCCTCTGAGCTTGTCAGGAGGGGCTGGGCTGTGCTCTCAGTTTCTATCCTGGATCACTAACCACGTTCTTGGAAGAATGGGTGCATTTATATTCCTTTTCCGACAGTGGTGAACCCTTAAATTCCTGACCTAACAACTTATTTAACTTTAAAGCCAGAAAAAATGACTAGTATGGATGTATAGTGCAGAACCTTATCAATTATCTGTGGTGAAAGACCAGCTTATTGTTTGCCTTGCAGATAGATATTTTTGCAAAGCAGAATAAAAGTAAGTTACTAGAAAAAGAAAGGATACCTGCAAAACAGAAGCCCCCAATTTTTATTAGATTCAACAGACATCAAATGGACCTTCTAAGATGCTATAAAAGTATCCGAATGCTCACTCCACTTTCCCAGGGGGTACTGAGGAACAGTCCTAGGACCAGCACTCACCTGCAGAACAGGCTGGTGGAGCCCTGGTACATAGGATGCATGACAGTCTGGGTCTCCCTTCCCTCCCTACCTCCTTCCCCCTGCTCCGGACCCAGACTCAGTGGGGTTCCAGGGCTTTGCCTAGACCTTCTTGGGGAAAAAAAAGTAATTATTTCTACTGCAACCACTAGAAAATACATAACAGTCACATTTTTAGCTACAGTAGTGGGTGCTCAAGTGGTATCTCATTGTTTTCTCATTTTCCTCCATCTGACTGCTAGTTAATTTAAATATCTTTTCACTTGCCTGTTGCCATTTGGATTTACAGCCCTGTGAATTATCTATTTACATCTTCCCTCATATTCCCTTAGATGATCTTTTTCATAGTTTTTAAGAGCTCTTTGCTTATTACAAAATTAGTCTTTTGTCTTTTACCATAGAGATATTCTTGCCCTATCTGTGTGTCTCTTAACTGTGTCTCTAGTATCTTCTCCTTTGGTCTTACTTTTTTATGTAGTCTAATATGTACGTCTTTCTTCCACATCTTCTGATTTTCCAGTCTTGATTATAAAAGTCTTCCTAAATTTCATAGTGTATATGCCATAGCTATAATTTTCTTATTTATTTGCTTTATAGGTAAATTTTTATCTGTAATTTATTTTTACATTTCTTTCTAAACAGGTGACCAGATTTGCCAGTATCATTTATTGAAGAGACTTTACCTTTCCTAGTGATCAAGCCATAACCTTTGTGAGGTTAATATATGACAAAGGTGATGATTAATTAGCCTTAATAATTCAATCAATGTGGGAATATCATTTTACACTTAAAAAATTCAGAACTATATCATATTCTTTACCCTTTCAGGGCCTCTGTTCCCTTTTCTTTTCTTTTTCTTTTTTTTTTTTTTCTTTATTTTCCCCATTCCCTTTTCTACAGTATAACTGATGTGGACTAGTTCTGACATAACCAATTTAGAAAACAAAAAGTTCTGATTTTTCATTCATTCGACCCATCAGATATTTTATGGACTGTGATAGGAGATATGTGTCACTTGGGTGGGGATATAAAGAGAAAGGAAGAGTCCAGGTGGATCTCCAGCCCAAACAGTTGGATATGATGGAAATGGTGTGATTATCTATTGTAACATAATAAATCATCTCAAAACTTAGTGGTCTAAAACAACTTTCTTGGTTATTTCTCATGGTTCTTTGAGCTGACTGGGCTTAGCTGTACTATTATCATATGGAGCAAGAGCAGCACCGGTCAGGTGAGGAAAGTGTCTAGGATATGGAATTTAGAAGGTACTCATTCTTGAGGTCCCTGCAGCCCCACATCATCCAGAGTGAGTGTTCCTTAAATGTTATGCCTCGATGCCTCATTCACTTCACCCCACGTGACCCTGATCTTAGGTTGGGGTTTTCTTCATGTGCTTTTGTCAGATGGAGGTTGAGCTGGAGTCATCAAGGTTCCACTGGGCTGGATAGACATCCAAGATGGCTTCTCCATTCGTGTTTCTGGTGCCTTCTTTATTTACATGGCTGAATAAGCTGGAAGCTGACCAGCATCTCTTTCTCTCCTCACATATCCTCTTCACATGGCCAGCTTGGCTTTCCACACACCCTGGCAGTCTCAGATTTCTTATAACGTAGTTCAGATTTCTTAAATGGTGTTTTGCTTCTCCAAAGTGAACATTCCAAGAGGCCCAGGTGGAAGTTGCACTGCTTCTTGTGACCTAACCTGCAAGCCCCAGAATGTAAGTCACTATCCTTGTATTCATTGTATTCTGTTGGTCAAAGTCACTAAGGTCTACCCAAGATTTACAGGGAAGGACATGAGATTGCCTCTTGATCTGAGGAACATGGAAATAAAGGGAGGAAGAAAATTGATATGGAGATCAATTTTGAAGAATGTCTACCACAGAAAGGGAAAAAACAGGTCTGGATGTGGAAAGTCAGAAGTGCTCCTACAGCAAGTTAACTTTACAATGCTCATTGAACAACCAAATGAATTTTAGGTCCAGAAATCAGAAAAAGAGTGGGATTGAATATTTCAAATCAGGAGATACAGTTTAGAATCTAGGCACTGGATGAGATCACCTAAGGAGTGAGTTTAGAGAGAGAAGAAGCCACCAAGGAGTTACAATGGGGAAAACAGGAGTACGAAGCCAATGAAGATGCACTCTGTAAAGAAGAGGTGATCAGCAGTGCCACATGAGGCTATGAGGTCAGCTAAGATGAGAACAGGAGACGTTACCATTGGGTAGAGCAAGATTTTGGTTACTAGTGACCTTGATGAGAAAAATGGTGGGATAAAACTTAATGATAGTGAATTGAAGAAAGAGTGGAAAAGCCAAGTGAAAGTAAGTTTTTCAAGGAATTTTCATAGAAATAGAATCACGAGTGAGTGGGCACTTGCATTCTAGGAAGAGTTTTGTTTTGTTTTGCTGTTTTAAGATCAGAGAAAGTATAACCAATTTTAGGTGGCTGGGAATGAACTTTATGGTAGGAAGGGAGCTAAGGCTGCAGGGGGAGAAGCAATTGCAAAGCAAAGTCTTGAGTAGGTGAGAGGTGACGGGACTGAAACAAGTCAATAGGGAAGACAGGAGGTATTGGTCAGTGAAATAATGGTGGAATTAGAAATTCTGAGTTAGAGATTTTTCGGGTGACACCGTTGTGTTAATGCCTAGGTCTAGGGTAAGATGACGAGTAGGTAGCTGGAGATGAGGAAGCCAAGGACTAAATAGGAGGCTAAGACTGCCATGAATGATAGAGTAGTCTGGAGAGAAGCATGTGAGCCAGACACTGAAACTGTGAGGAAGGAGCCGTCTGAGAGAAGTAAGCCTGAATGCCCAAAGGCATGTGGTGGCCCGGACTACGTCGTCGACAGAGCTGAGGTAGAACTACATTTCCCAGAATTCCCCCAAAACATAGTTCCATGTTAGTGTTGGTCACAAGGCAAATTTTGCACCAGATTTGGAAGGAGGAAGTGAGGCAATAGCCACGTTATTTTTATCCTGTGCACCAAGCACTGTGGCAGCTTTCACCGTCATTGCAGATTTGAAGCTCCCTTTGGTGGGCGTTTGCCCTCACCTTGATTTGAACTTCCTCATGTCTCTCCAGCCCTCCTGCTTCGCTCCTCCACACCCCAGACAAAGTGCATGTCAGCTCCACAGTGAAGGGCACCCACTTCCGCTGTGGGTCACCCCATGTGTCATCAAGGTTGGAAGTGATGAGGGAGACACCAGTTCCAGTTCATCCCCACTGGCTCCAGTTTTCCTCATGAGCTCCAGTTTGCCCCAGCGTTCCTTCTCAGCTCCACAGCAGATGGAAAAGGAACAGACTGCACCACCTTGCCCTCCCAGCTCCTGCAGTTGTGGTTGGCTACCGCTCCATAAGAAATCCTTCATGTGTCTCACTCAGAGACTCTTCTGGTCAAGCTCTGGCCAAGACAGCATCCACTGTAAGCGACAGACGTACTTCTCTCCTCTGCACCCGGAGGGGTACTGGTTGTTTACCATCCTTGAGAGGATTGAGAAAACTGCCACTCAACTCATTTTCTGTCTTCGCTGGTTCCCGTGAGCAATCTTGGTTGAGAAGGGTGATAAAGAGTCAGTAGGTGGCTCTTGGAAGAGCTAACAGAATGCTGCTAGTCAAGGAAGTTAGAGATGTTCCCAGGGAGGAGGGAAGAGATGTTTGGAGGTGGGAACAAGGGAAGAGCCATAGGTCTATGTACTTCACTTCAGCGTCTGGTGGGCCGTGGGCTGTGGAAGAAAACTCATTCAGGCCTTGAATCTGTAGAGTGGAAGCGGTGCCAGGAGGTTAAGCCACCCAGCTCCCCCTTCCCCTGCCATACACACCCCAGCTTTATGACATGTAATTGACAAATAACGTTGTATACATTTAAAGTGTACAAAGTGACCAATTCGATAAACATCTATTGCGCAATGTGTACAATAAGGGTAGTTAACACAACCCTCACCTCATATAATTACCATTTGGTTGCTATTATTAGGGCTAGAAGATAAAAGCTTTACTTTTATAGCAACTTTCAAGTATTTAACACAGTATTATTAACTACAGTCACCATGCTGCCCCTTAGATCCCCAGAACTTACTCATCCTGTAACTGAAAGTTTGCCGCCTCTGACCAACGACTCCCCTTTACCCACCCCTCAGGTCCTGGAAACCACCATCCATACTGTTGCTATGAATCTGCTTTTTTAAGACTCCACATATAAGTGACATACAGGATTTGTCTTTCTCTGTCTGATTTACTTCACTTGGCATAATCCCTTCAAGGCATTATTTGCATTCGTGTTGATGCAAACAGCAAGATTTCCTTCTTTTTTTGCAGCTGAGTAATATTCATATATATTTATATTTATTCTCTTTATTCATTCTTTGTCCATCAATGGATACTTAGGCTCTTTCCATACCTTGGCCATTGTAAATAATCCTGCAATGAACATGGGGTGCAGGTCTCTCTTTGAGATACTGATTTTATTTCTTTTGGTTATATGCCCAGAAATAAGATTGCTGCATCATAAGGTAGTTCTACTTTTAATTTTTTGAGGAACCTCCTTTCTGTTTTCCACAGTGGCTAAGCCAATTTATATTTCCACCATCTGTGCATGATGTTTCCCTTTTGTCCACACCCTCACCAGCATTTGTTACTTTTTTTTTTTTTTAATGATAGCCATCCTAACAGGTGTGAGGCGTGAGTTCATCTTGGTTTTAATTTACTTTTCCCTGATCAGTGATGTTGAGCACCTTTTCACATATTTGTTGACCACTTGTATGTCTTCTTTGGAAAATGACTATTCTCATCATCTGTCATTTGTATGTGTATTTTTGCATATACATGTAGTTTGCAAATATTTTCTCCTATTCCATAACCTTCAGCCAGGTCTTAGAGCAAGAAGGTGAAGATCCAGCCCAACCCCCCAACAACAACAACAAAAAACCCAGCCCAGAAAGTAGGTTGAGGATATGAGAGATTTGGTGAGAAAAGACTGAGAGCTCCAGTGGAACTGGTGTATTTTCAGGTGAAGGGTTGCTCATGATGACAATTAAGTCAGTTTAAGAGATGTGCAGAGTAATATGGGGATTAGTGGCTGGGTGATGAGGGATGCCTTGGAAGTCTGGTGGTTATTAATGAAAACCTGGATGTGAGACACAGTGGTATCCATGGTGGGGGCAAGGAACTTCTGGAAGAGGGGGTTCGTTCTCCTAGCTCATCTGAACCTCCTTCTCAGGCTTGGTCTATGAAGCAGCTGGTTGCTCCACCGCTCTGGAGTGCCATGAGACTGGGGTGGAGGTGTCCCCAGAGCATGCAATATTCTTGGGACTCCCTTAAATCTCACTGAGAGCTGAATTAAGATCAGGTTGGGCAAGTTCATATGGACCTCTAGAGTAGTGGTTCTCAGAGTTTGGTCCCCAGACAAGTGGCAGCAGCAGCAGCAGCAACAGCCCCTAAGAACTTGTTAGCAATGCAGATTCTCAGGCCCCAGGAGCCCTACTGAATGAAGCAGGAATTCCAGAAGCAGGCTCAGTTGTCTGGGTTTTAACAAGGCTAACCCACAAGTCTCACCGCTCACTAAGATTTGGGACTCACCCTTCTAAAGGAATTCAACACACATTAGTTTAAAAATGCAGCTGAATGTTGAGTTTGTCCTTAGAAGCCTAAAATCACAGAGCACTAAAGATGAAAAGGCTTGATTTCAAGAGTCTAATCTGGCTTTGCACCCTACATGTGAAAGATCCGAGTCTTGGAGGAAGAGTGTGACTCGTCCAAGCCCTCCTGGCAGGACTGAGAAAACTCCAAATAATAACACACCCAGAGCCTGGGAAATAACTTGTTGCCATGGGCCACACAGTTGCAGCTTTTCTATTTAAAAAGACAAAACGAAACAAACATACACGCACACATAAAACAAAACAAACAAAAACAAAAGCAAAAAAACAAAAACAAAACCAAAAAACCCCACAGAGACAGATAGCTCTTGGGCTTGATCTTGTGCTTTCAACTCAAGTCAAGGCAATGTGGTCTATCTTACCTCAGCCTGTTTCTCTTAAAGTCGTATTTATTTTTTATCTTGGGGGCTTGCAGAGGTGCAGCCTCCTAAGGCAGACAGCCCCGAGCAATGCAGCAATCTCCCCAGAAAAGGGAGGCCTTTTTTTTTTTTTTTTCTTTTCATCCTGATAAATCTTCCTACGCTGAGGCTCTGCTCTGACTTTTGCCATTTCGAATTCGCTGGGCCTCCGGGGAGAGATGGACAGCCGAACGCCGCGCTCACTGGAGCCCCGGCCGCCTCTGCTTAGCCTTGATTTTTGTGACAGATGGAGTTGATAGTCTCTCCACGGAAAGGGGAGGAAAAAAGCGCCAGTTTTTGACAGGCCGCAGAAGCCCGGTGCCTCTGGCGGTCGAAGGCTGCGTTGCGCCACAATTAAGGTAGTTTGCAAACTCCCGCGCCTGGATGGCCCGGGCTGCTCCACCGGGCGGCTTCCCTTAACCGAGGGAGGGACTGAAACACACACTTTCATAAAAACCTCGGTGCGTGCCAATTTACCCCCTTCCTTTATGTTCTGACTGCGGCCATATGGTGCTGCTCAACATTCCTCATGATTTTTAATGCTGTAATTATTTTTTCATCGCCGTCCGAGTTAGAAACTTATATTCCTAAAAAATTAATCTGGTCGATTTGGGTTTATGGCTTGCAATTGACAATGATGCCTGGCTCAGGAGCCGTACCTGCCGGAGCGGCGCGGTGGGACCGTGTGCTGGGGCGGGGGCGTTGGAAAGATTTCATCGGCATCCCCCTAACGGAAGCGTGTGCCTATTTCTTGTGTGCGTTTGGGTTTTGTTTTTTACGTTTCTCAAGTTTCAAAGTCCAACATTAAATTCTCTGATCCCCCCCCGCCAAACTCCCTAGCCGCACCGCCCCCCCCCCCCCGCCCCAGCTGGTCCCAAAGATAGGGAACTAGAAAAACAAACTGAATTCTGAACGCAGTCGAAGGTACAGACGGGAGCCAGGGAGAATTAATAAAACTATCCAAAAAAAAAAAAAAAAAAAAAGGAAAAGGGAAAAAAAGACCCCAACAAAAAGGCCTGTGGCCGAGCCGGATGCAAACAGCTGCCCCTGAGCCCTGCCCGCTGATTCCGAGCGCGAGCCGGGGCTCCAGATCCGAGCCTCCTTAAGAGTAGGAGGAGCTCCCAGGCCTCTGTCAGGCTCCTTAAGCCTCTCCTTTCAAGCTCTGAATGCCTGAATGTGAGCTGCCCACCACCCTCCCCGCCCTCCCCCACTCCGCAACCCCACTCCACTCCAGCGGCTCGTAAAAAAAAAAAAAAAAAAAAAAAAGTTTCAACAACAACAGCCAGGACCAATAGCATCTCGAAAAGCCGGGAAAGGGGGCCGAGCAAAGGGCGAAAGAGAGTGGAGAAAGGAGAAAGCGGGCAGGCTCGGAGCGCGCGGGGCCGGGGCCCGGCGAGCTGGAGGAGCGTTGCTAATGTTTTTGTTTGTTTGCTTTTCCATGCATGCATAATGAGGGGGCACCGCGGCACCACGCGGGGGCTCCCGGCCCACTTTTGTATTTAAAGCCTCGCAGCCAGAGAGTCCGCCGCCGGGCTCAGCGGATCCGCTCCCCGGGCCCCGTGTCACCCGAGAAGCCGCCGCCGAGGGAAGCCCGGGAGCCGCTCCCCGGCCGCGCCGAGTTTCTTGTTCTCCCAGCGCCGCCCGGAAAGGGCTCCCGGGAGCTTGGCGAGGCCGGGGTCGCCGCGGGCGGAGGGGGAGGGGACGCGGGCGTCCGGGCCGCGGGAAGGCGGGCAGCGCCCCGACGCGAGCCAGGAAGCGGCGCGATGCTAGAGCCCGCGGCGGCGGCGGCGGCGGCGGCGGCGGCGGTGGCGGCGGCGGCGCAGCGCTGAGCCCGGGAGGAAGGAGCCGCCGCGGCCGCACAACGGATCTGCAGGCGCGGAGCAAAATGCACCCGCGGCGCCGCGCGGTCCCGCAGCCCCGCCGCGGCCCCGCGGCCCGCAGCCCGCCGGCGCGGCACTGAGCGCCTCCCGCCACCGCCGGGGGACGACCGGAGGGGCTCTCCGCGGCCGTGCGTTTCTGGGAGAGCCACCGCAGCCCGAGCGGGCGGACGGGCGGGCGGCCAGACCTTCTGCGAGCGGCGCGGCACCAGCGAGCGGCGCGCATGGATTTATGAAAACACTCATGCAAGAAGTTGGCAGGACTGGGGCAAACTTTTCCGCCGGCTCCGCGTCCGCCGCTGCCCGCGCCTCGTCTCCTTTCCCCTCGTCGCCCGGCGGCCGCCGCGGCCCGCGATGGTGGCAGGGCTGCTGGGCGGCGGCGGCGGGGCCCGCGCGGGGACCGTGCCGGGCGCCTGGCTGTGCCTGATGGCGCTGCTGCAGCTGCTGGGCTCGGCGCCGCGGGGCTCGGGGCTGGCGCACGGCCGCCGCCTCATCTGCTGGCAGGCGCTGCTGCAGTGCCAGGGGGAGCCGGAGTGCAGCTACGCCTACAACCAGTACGCCGAGGCGTGCGCGCCGGTGCTGGCGCAGCGCGGCGGGGGCGACGCGCCGGGGGCCGGGGCCGCCGCCGCCGCCGCCGCCGCCGCCGCCTTCCCGGCTTCGGCCGCCTCGTTCTCGTCGCGCTGGCGCTGCCCGAGCCACTGCATCTCGGCGCTCATTCAGCTCAACCACACGCGCCGCGGGCCTGCCCTGGAGGACTGTGACTGCGCGCAGGACGAGAACTGCAAGTCCACCAAGCGCGCCATTGAGCCGTGCCTGCCCCGGACGAGCGGCGGCGGCGCGGGCGGCGCGGGCGCGGGCGGGGTCATGGGCTGCACCGAGGCCCGGCGGCGCTGCGACCGCGACAGCCGCTGCAACCTGGCCCTCGGCCGCTACCTGACCTACTGCGGCAAGCTCTTCAACGGGCTGCGCTGCACCGACGAGTGCCGCACGGTCATCGAGGACATGCTGGCCGTGCCCAAGGCGGCGCTGCTCAACGACTGCGTGTGCGACGGGCTGGAGCGGCCCATCTGCGAGTCGGTCAAGGAGAACATGGCCCGCCTGTGCTTCGGCGCCGAGCTGGGCAACGGCCCGGGCAGCAGCGGCTCGGACGGCGGCCTCGACGACTACTACGACGAGGACTACGAAGACGAGCCGCGCGCGGGGGGCGCGGGCGGCGAGCAGCTGCTGGACGACGACGACGGCGCCCCGCACCCGGCGCGCCCGGGCGGCGGCGCTGCAGCGGCGGGCGGCCGCGGGGACCTGCCCTACGGGCCGGGGCGCAGGAGCAGCGGCGGCGCCCGCACGGCGCTCGCCTCCATCTTGCTGCTGCTGCTCCCGCTGCTCTTCTAGCCGCCGCGGCGGGCTGCGGGAGGGCGGGCGCCGGGGGCCCCGAGGCCGGGCATCCGGGCGGCGGCTGCGATCGCTCCCCGCGGCGCCCCGAGTAGACTCTGCCGGGCGGGTCCCCCCTCGCGGCCCCCGGCGCCTCCCGCGCGTCCTCCCGCGCTCGGGACTCCTCGGACAGCCTCCCCCGCCCCCACTCCGGGCCCCGGGAACTCCCGGCGCGACCGCCCCGCGGAGGGCGGCCGGCGGGAGCTCGGGGCGCCGGGGTGCAGCGGGGGCGGGCGCGGGGGTGCAGCCGGCGGTCGTCCCGGGCTCCGAAGAAAGGAAGCCGACCTGTGGGGCCCTAACAGTGTCACGGGAGCGGGCTTGGGCAGGGGTTTGAAGGAGGATTTACATTTGCAAAAGGGGCCGCGTGTGTGTGTGTGTGTGTGTGTGTGTGTGTGTGTGAGTGAGCGTTTTGGCTGCGCAAGGGGAGGGGGGTGGGGGGACTGTCGGTGTCGACTTTTATTGTGGCCAGTGAGGACCTTGCAATCGTGAGTAAACGTAACCGATTCACTTGTTTACTCTTGGTCAGCGCTCAGAATTGTCTGCTTGGGCGGGGCAGGAGGACTGCGAAGGGGTTAATATGCATGAATTAGTTTTTGGATAACTGCGCCCTTGACCTTAATTTCATTGCCACCGCTCTGATCTCTTAGCACATTTCTTAGGATTAAAGGTCAAAAGATGCTGATCTAAAGGGTTGCTGGTGGTGTTGAACAATGCAACTTTTTACGTAAAAGAGCTCTGCACTGCCATCTATGAAAGCCTCTTTAGGATGTTTGTCTTGTCATTTTTGTTCTTTACATCAAGAAATTGTATGTACAAATATGCGGAGAAAATATATTGCCTCTGCTTTTATCAGGGTGCTAAACCCTGGTACTTCTATATAAAGTGTATTAAAACTGGGATTTGTTACCAGTTGCTGTACGTTGTATATAGAATTTTTATAAATTGTATGCTTCAGAAATAATTTATTTTTAAAAAGAAATTAAAATTTTAAATCTGCAACCACGTTTTGCCTTTCCTCTCTGAAATGTATAGATTCCGTTTGTCACCAGGGATCCAAACCCACAATCCATTGTGAAGTGTTCTCTCTCTAGAACAGTCCTTAAATGTACAGTGTATTTTATAGATTTGAAGTTAACATTGTTATTTTCAAGAGAATTTATGGACATTGTAGAAATATATAAGTGCATTTCCAAACTGCCTTAAACATTGTATTTTTATAGACATCCTTTAAAAAAAAAAGTCCTATGTTTTAAGTAACTATGGCTTTGTGTATTTTTTATTTGTTTTATTAAAATGTGTACATCAGTAAAGAGTTTTTAAATAATGAAAATGGTGTAGTTGCTTTCCAGAGCTACATTGTGGTTTACCCAATAATGGGTAAGGAGGGGGCTGGAGGGGCCACTGGGAATCTATCAACCATCAACTGAAATTAAAATACAGCACAAGACAAGAAATGAGGGCTATTATTTCTGCCTCTAATTTAATGAACAATTAGACATGTGTAAATGAAGCAGCTAAAGATACAACCCGCCGGTCGGCATTGGTTTTTGCGTTTGCGGAGAGAACTCACAAAATTGTGTCTTCCCTACAGATTTTGGGGATAGCCCAGAGGTCTGTCTCCCCTCCCCCCTTTCCAGGGGGAGCCCCCAAGCCCCTCCTCCAAGAGTGTCCTATCTGGCTCTAGACATTCTCCTACAATCAAACAGGCCAATAACATCTGTTACCAATAGGTCTTAGGAAACCTGGCACACCGCTTCAAAGTCATTTTCACACTTCGGGTGAAAAAGTACAAAATTTTGTTACAAAACATTCAGGCGGGCAAAAGTAAACACACTGGGGAGAGGAACAATCACCAGAACTTGTAATATTGTTGTGAAGAGTTGTTTAGCAGTGGGCTGAAGGCTGGGTTCCTGCCAGAGCTACTGATCTACACTCAAACGCCCTTAGATAAATAATTACACTCTTAAGCTGTGTCGAGTGCTGATACACTTGACCTTGTAAATAGAAATGTTTGCAGTAGGAATAAACTCCGGCATTGGAAAATCTTTTAAACATTAACACAAAAGAGAGCGCTCTGTCCTCTGGGGATTTGAGTCTGAACCTCGCCAAGCTAGGCACTTGCAAGAGGGAAAAAAAGTTTATTTATCTTCTATTCCTGGTGTTTATTTAAAGCTTTTCATTTTAAACGCGGTGATTGGAAGGCGAGTCAGGAGTTTAAAAGTCACCACAAATAAACTTTGTCTGAGGGGTCGACAGATTAGCAAGATCTCGTGTCTCTTTATATGATATTAACATGTACTGAGAAAACATAACCAGATTTCTCTGCTGCCTGAAGTAATTAACAAAGCTATGCCCCCTGCCAACCCCACCCCCCCAAATCCCAACCCTCCTTTCCAGGTTGCTTTTTGCCTCTTCACTCGCTCTTTTCTCAGCTTTTATGGAGGGCTTCGAGGCACTTCTTGTCGGATCTAAAACCAAGACTGGTCCACGGGTAGGATCAGAAAGGCTGAGAGAGCTGTGTCAGGGGAGCCGAGGAGAGTGGTTGGTGTGTGGCTGCAAGCCCCAGTCACCTGAATGGTTGAGTAAACATATTGTTAAAACAAAGCTGAAAGCGTTGTTTCTTTGGGAAGTGAACAAAGAGTATTCCGAGAGACTTGTAAATGAAATCAGCCTTCTTTACAAACCTCCAGTTCGCAGTGCTCCTGTGTTCGTCCTGAAATATATTTAAATCATCTCCATCTCCTGTTATTTTAACACATTCTTGACTAAAAGTTAAGTCTTTGTCCCAGTAAAAGACCCAGTTTTCCCCAGTAAGAAGTAAAAGGCATTAGCACTAGAAAAGGCCTGATAATTAACTGGTACAATAAACTCACGACTTGATTTTACAGGGTCCTGTCAAAAGCATCTGCCTGGAATAAATCAACACAGCTCGCTGTTGGGGAGAGGGGACGCGAGGCTTTATGCTTTCTTCCTTGAAGAAAGTGAACATTGATCGGTGGCTCATTTTAATTTAAACAGTTCTATGCTAGAGCCCAGGAGCCCCCTGGTCCCTCCACAGGCCTAGTGGATTCCAGAACAGGTTGCTGAGATGCTAGAACCTTCGGTGGTGGGACTGTACGTTGCCATCTGCTCCTAGGCAGAAAGAATTTTTACAGATGTTGACATCTGTAATATCTCACGCTCTCTGGGGAACCTTTTGGAATTTGGGACATTTGAGACGGCCAGACGTCTCTTGGAGAATGCCTGGAAGTACCATTACCGAAAGAAAGAGTATCTCTGGCTTTTCCTGAAGATTCTCGAAAAGTGCCATGCTTCTCAGAAGCCTTCCAGAGTGCAAGGAGCTCCCGCTGGATTTCACGCAACATCATGTGTCCTCGAAGCTGGTCCCATTTCCCCTGTTAGCAGGTTTGCATTCTCAGTGACAGTTTATTTGTCTTTGGAGGCACTTCAGTGACAAATGTTTAAGGGAGTGTGGGACAATGGTGGAGAACAAGGAGGCAGTTCATTGAACTGACAGTGACCATACAGTAAATAGAAGAAGGTTCAGGCTTCATTGCTCACCCAAGCACACAGAAACGCTTTTGTTTATGACCACAATGGACATAACATAAGGTCTCTGTTTATTTTTAACAATATATAGCAATGTACGCCAGCAATACACATATGCGAGGGGAGGGGGATGGCCGGAGGGAAGGAAATTCTCCTCCAAAGTCGCAGGACATCCCTGTGCCCAGGCAGGGCCCTGACAAATGTTTCTACATAAGGGCGCAGCTCCTGGTGTCAACTGGCACAAACCTAAGAGGCCACCATGCTCTGACACACCTGGGGTGCCTCGCAGCTCTCCCAACCGGGCCCACGTGAGTGAAGACACAGCCCAGAACCAGTAGCACCTCTCTCGAAGAGTCAAGAGAAACTGCCTGGAGTGGGGTGCCCCTCCTCAGCACTTCTGCACGCAAACCCCCACGCCATCATCCCAGCAGGACCACGTCATAGAGAAAAAAAAAAAGAGAGAAATACCATGAGAACTCTCAGAGACATCAAGCTATGTGCTAAAAATCTTCCTACAGTCAGTTTTGGCTTTGAATAAACAGCTCACCGGGTCCAACTGGGATAGAACCTCATGCATCTTCTTTCGAACCCGTCAAAAGAAAAGTGTCCGTTATCTGTTTTCTGACCTCTCACACGAAGGAACGTGAGAAACTGTGTCAGTTGACCCCATTCCTCCCAGCTCCTCAAACTAAACTTGTTGGGAGGCAGCCTGTTCCAAACCCCTTGAAGCCCCAAGAGTAGTTCTGGGAGGGCTGGGTTTCCAGTGGGCCGGGCAGCCTTGTGGGTTAAGTAAAGTTGGATGTTACTGTATTCTATTTGAGGGATTGTCTCTGCTGGACAGTTGAAAAGGTTCACCCTTGACTATCTGAATGACATAAGTAATGTGCTATTAGCATAAATACCTTCTAAGGCATCCATTTAATCAATTTCTTAAATAACAGAATGATCTACTACAAAATAGTGGACTGTATACACTATATTTTGGCACAAAGATGGACATTCTCCCACTAGTAACCAGGGGCTCTAAATAAATGATTTCAACAATGTTTTATTAAAGGCCGACAAGAGCCCTCGAGCTGCATTAATCGGGGAGAAGTCGAGTGGCACTTTTGTTATGGAAATGTTAAGCACATAATAGCACTGCCAGACAATGTGCAGCCACTTCATTCTTTCAGCCATGCTGACACCTCTTAAAGAGGAACTGCAGGGAAGGATGTGGGAAAGATTTGCTTTCTGAGGAAGCTTTCAGCTAATATTTCGGAGGGCTACCTCCAAACCCTGTGGAATATGCATGCAATGGAAGCCGGAGGGGCAGCTGAGATCCTCAAACGGCCTCCTTCCCTTATTTCGGGGGCTTGGGTTCCATTGAAAAATCAAATGTCTATCCTTTTTGACATGGCATTTGTCAAAACTATCCATTGGTGATTTTGTAGGGCTACGAGATCCACTTTTACAAAAAGGATCAAAGACTCTCAGTGGCATTGATGTACGTGATCGGTGGTTTGGGTTGAGTCCTCCTTACACAGTTTTGTGGTCAAGTCTGCAAACAGGTGAATATACACAATGCCATCAAGGACATCTTCAATTTGAAACCAAAAATTAGAATAATGCTGTTTCCAGACTTTATAGACACCCCTATGTTCTCTGGGTATCTATATATATCTTACAAGTTCATATTTAGGTTTTTATAAGTTCTGTAAGATGCCAATGGGTTCTTGGATACCAGAATGGAATAATATCTCACAACCAAATCATACTATATATTTTATCACTGATCAAATGTCATTCAGCACCAAGATAAAATCTTCTGGTAAGATTTGAGGACTTTCTCATAGATGTCTCTTTTATGAAATGCCAGTCATCCAACCTTCAGTTTTAACCCGTGAGACCGCTTACCTGTCAGGTAATGGCACCTGTTAGGGGCACCCTTCTGTAGCAAACATTGCAAGAAGCTTTTATGATGACTAAAACTAACATCTGTCATCCTGAACAGCTGAGAGGAGGGAGCGAGGAACAAAAAGAGTTCACTGTGGCTCCACGGGCATGTGTTGAGGGTCTAGTGTAAATATGGCACAGTCTTGTCCCTGGCCCAGGGGCAGGCAGGATGGGGAGACAAACACACACATGCTTTCAGCTGTGGTGAGCACAGAGGACAATTACAGAAAGACTTAGCCCAACATTCGATTTAGGTAAATCTTCTTGGGGAAGGGGACACTGAAGCTAGGTCTGGAGACAGGATTGGGAGTTAACAAGGAAAAAGGTGGGAAAATGTTTTCACCAGAGGGAACTGCATGGTGGGATGAAAGAACATTCTGCGTGTGCGCCCACGTGCTGACTATTTGTGACTACCAAAGCATAAAGTAGGAAGTAGCAAGAATGAGGCTTGAAAGAAGAGCTAATACTAGGTCACAGAAGCCTTGATTGTCACGTTAGGCATTGACTTTACCATGCACTGTGGTCATGATGAGAATTCCCAGCTGACATCTCCGGAAGTTCACCTTCCTGGGCAGGGTACACAATGGTTTTAAGAAGCGAGGACCAGAAACTGGGAGAACAGTGTGGGAGTCAATGTCGGGTCCAGGGAACAGAGACAGTGAGGGGAGGGAGATGACAGATTCCAGACACTGTCATTGGTCAAATGCGGAGTATTGGAGGGTTGGAGCCAAATTGATGGCTGGGTTTCTGGCTCAGGGTTTAGAAAATTGGTGTATAATGTCATCTTCTGTCCTAGAGGAAGAAAGTTTGGAGGGTAAGTCATATTTGAGGATATGTGGAAGATCTAGTCTACAGTGCGCTATAGGAAGTGAACTGCAGGTCTGAAGTCAGTCTTGTGGAATGATCATGGTTAAAGCTCCAAGAGTGATACACCCAAGGACAATGCGCAGACAAAGAAGTGCAGTGAGGGGAGAAGGTGGTGCCCAGAAAAGGAATCCCAGAGAAGGTCAGAGATGCCTGAGCATGAGCAGGAGTAAGGAATACTAACAGTCCTGGTCATGGACCCCTGAATATTAAAGTGCTTAAGAGACCAATTCTATGAGTAAATCTTAAAAAGCAGGATGAATTCACAGGATTTCTAATATAAAAATATAAATATTCTTCATATGTCAATAGTAGCAATCAAAATCATAATCAAAAACATCTCTAGGAAAATAAAAATTGCCAAAATTCTGCCATCACATTAAAATGATAGTAATAACAGTATTGATTATTATGTACCATGCACAACATTGTGCACATAATATGCACTAAATCATTTCATCATTACAACATCCCTGTGTTACTTAGATTATTTCCATATTACAGAGGAAGGAACTGATGTTTTAGTCACCTAACCCTGGCTATTCAATGAATAGGTTGATGCATGTTTGAATCTACATATTTGTGTCAAGAGATTGAGATCAGAGCTTTTAGGCCATAATGATTTTCAAAATATAAAAATCCTGAGTAGTCCACGGACTTTTAAAACACTGGACCAAATTCAGATGATTTTACTTAACCATCTATCGAATGTGCCAAAATGTTAGCAGTGGTGATATTGCAGATAATTAGGATCTTCTTCCTTGTATATTTATGTTTCCCAAATTTTATCAATGAATAGGTATTCTCCTCCTTTCATATTAAAATGTTTTTAAAGTAGTAATACTAAGAACCATAAAAAAGAAATAAGAAAGTATACGTTCAGCATTTGTGATCACTGCTTTATATCTTTTTCCTCATTTGCTCAGTATACCTCAAATTCTTCTGAAGAAAAAGTGATGTTTTTGGAAGCCTAAAATAATTCAAAGTACAAAATCATTCTCTTTGTAAAATCACTTGGTAGATGAAAATAAATGATAAAAATACACAAAAATATTAGCAAGAAGAGTCTCAAGAGATCTTCCATTCATCCATGCATTCAACGTTTCATGTTTGTTAATCACTTACTATGAGCCAGGGGACATGTGCGGCACTATAACTACAGCAGGGACTCCAAAAATTAAGCTTTCTGCCTGCAGAAAGCAGAACCGCTTTATGAATTTCACTACCTTGTACATTATAACATGACCATCTTTCCTCTATTAAAGAATGAGCACACCTTCTTGCCCTATATCCATTTACAAAGTGTTTTGTGTGTCTTACCTTTCTCAAAACATGCTCCTGCCTCACAGATATGTATCAGGAAAATATATATGTTCCCTATATATGATGGATCATTCCAGTTTTTTATATGTTTTACAAGTGGAGCAATTAAATCCTTTAATTTTGCAGTTTATTGGATAGTTGTCTTCTAGTGAAGTTCAGAATGAAGAACTAAGTCGAAAATCGTTATAGTACTTACAAGAGCCAGAAAATAAATACTGATTTTTGACATGTGCCAAAATGAAAGGTTCAATTATATTCTGGAAGAACCAAATTATCTATAATGAATAAATGAATCACACAATTGCATATTGCATATTATTTTTAAAATAACCATCAGTAAGCTCTAGAAATAAATAACACACTCCTATTTCATTTAAATTGCCTAATGTACTCCTTGCTCATTGTCACCTGATTTTTCACTCTTTTTGCAAAATTCAATCTATTGAAACCAAAACTATGAAAAAAAAAAGACTGCCAATACTTAGGATACTGGCAGAAAATTAGTTATTTTATTATTTGGCTTCTGCTCATGGTAGGTAACCCAAAACTTGGTGACTTGGAGTTTTTATCATTTATTTGCTAAATGTTGTGATGGGCAATTTGAGCTGGGCTCAAGCTGGGGACTTCTGCTCACCTTTTTTCGACTCACTCGGCTATAATTGGCTGATGGGTCAGGTAGGAGAAGTTTGGTTTTAGGTAGCCTCATTCACCTGACCAGCAAATGCCTGGTGCGGTAGGGATCACTGGGACATGGGTTTCTAATGTCTAGCAGACTAGCTCAGGATTCTTTTCACAGCAGGACCCCTAAAGAGGCAAGAGAAGAAGCCCCTATATGCAAGCACTTTTCCAGATGCTGCCTGCATCACATCTGCCAATGTTCCAGCAAGACAAAGCAAGTCACATGATCAAGCCCAACTTCAAGGCATGGAGAAATAGACTACCTCTCAATGGGAAGAGAGTCAAAGTCCACCTGTATTTGAAGATGGAAAGAATAATGGAAGTCAATTTCTAAATACTCTTCCATAATGATGTATCCTTTTCTTGGGTTCTGTTCTCATACCTACTGCTGTCCTGATAGGGAAAGAGAAGTGAGAGAGTAATTATAGCTTTATTTTCAGAATTTATAGAATGTTAGAACCAAAAAGCCACAGAAGATCTGAAATACTATTCTACTATTTTATTTACCAAAGACTGGCAATGTGATTTGTTATTTAGAATCAGTTGTGGCATTTCTTTAAAAAAGCTTTCATTGAGCTTTTATTTATATTGGACATAATTCATATATGAATATGGTGACAATTGATACCTTTATAGCACTGAAACTTTCTCTAGTTAGAAAAAAATGCTACATTGATACATCAACAGGTCTTAGTGAAAGTTTTATTTCTATTTTTTTCTTTCAGACAGGTTTCTTTTCAGACTTATTCCTGGGTACTTTGCAGTTTATGTTGGATTATTATTATTATTATTATTATTATCATCATCATCATCATCATCATATTGCCTAATTCTTTATTGCTGGTGTATAGGAAACTTGATTTTTGTACATTGATCTTGTCTCTAAATACTTTGTTGAACTCTTAAGAGTTCTAATTATGGGCAGAGTCATATATTTGGCTAGAAAATAAGAAATCTCTTTGGTTTTCCAGATGTACAGAAAACATATTAGGGGCACCTGGGTGGTCAGTTAAGCATCTGACTCTTGATCTCTACTCAGGTCATGATCTCAGGGTCATGAGATCAAGCCCCGTGTGGAGCCTGCTTTAGATTCTCTCTCTCCCTCTCCCTCTACTTCCCCCTCCACTCACGCTCTCTCTCTCTCTTTCTCTCTCTCTCTTTCAAAAGAAAGAAGAAAGAAGAAAGAGAGAAAGAAAGAAAGAGAAAGAAAGAAAGCAAGAAAGAAAGAGAAAGAAAAAGAAGAAAGAAAGAAAGAAAGAAAGAAAGAAAGAAAGAAAGAAAGAAGAAAGAAAGAAGAAAGAAAGAAAGAAAGAAGAAAGAAAGAAAGAAAGAAAGAAAGAAAGAAAGAAAGAAAGAAAGAAAGAAAGAGAAAGAAGAAAAGATTTGAAAAAATTTTAAATTTTTGTTTTTGGGAAACTTTATAATTCTCAAGAATTACCAAACTTTTGTTTTTGTGAGTGGGAAGAGTTAGGGGACACAGTTTCTAAGACTGGTTGAATTTCTGACACTAATTGCAAATATGAGGGGGTTCACAAAACCCTCAGGTTCACTGAAAGGTATTATACTCACAGTTACAGTTTGTCACAGAGAAAGGATACAGATTAAAATCACAGGGGAAACCTTTGTAGAGCGGAATCCAGCGAAGTATCAAATGTATTCTCCTGGTGTGAAAATACACAGATTATTGCCAACCAGGGAAGCTTGCCCAAACCTACTGTTTGGAGTTTTTATTGGGGCTCCATTATATAGGCATGATTGGTTGATTGCTCTTGTAGTTGATCTTAGCCTGCAAGTCAACTGATAGCAAGAGACCCATTAATCACATTGTTGGCCTTTCTGACTAGGTCAGCCCCTAAGGTGTGGCTAGCCCTCAATTTAAATCATATCATTACAATCTGGTTAATCCAAGGCCTCCAGGCAAACAAAAATTAACTCCTAGAAGCTGAGGGTAAAGGCCAGACATCTTTTTGGGCAAAATTAAATTCTTTGGTATACAGTGGGTTATGTATATCCATATTTACATTAGAATTGAAACAGATAAGTTGTTAAAATACTTAACAGTTCATTTAAAAATAATAATAAACTGGGACACCTGGGTGGCTCAGCGGTTGAGCTCCTGCCTTCGGCCCAGAGTGTAGTCCTGGAGTCCCGGGATCGAGTCCCACATCCGGCTCCCTGCATGGAGCCTGCTTCTCTCTCTGCCTGTGTCTCTGCCTCTCTCTCTCTCTCATGAATAAATAACTAAAATCTTTTTAAAAATTAAAACAATAAAAAATAATAAACTAATTACATGTTAACATATATTTTTGTGAAAAAGAAGTCTATTTTCCAAAAACAATGACAAAAATAACAAAATTATGTATCTGGCCTTAGATATGTAGTTGGAAAAGGCAGGAAAAAATTAATAGTCTTTTCAGATAATAGTGGACATTCTTCTTTGACATATAGCATTCATTAGATAAGTGGTATATTTTTTAAAGATTAATTGTAAGGCAGAATATGAAACCATATCAATAAACATTTAATACTATGTGACATAAAAATCTATTTGTCTATCTTGGTACATGATTTTGTAATACCATCAACTGATCTTTTAAAAAAATATTTGTCACTAAGATATGACACTAAAAGATTGACACATTTTATTTTCTGATATTAAATAAACAATGTTTGTTAATATCACCAATGATACCACTATAAAATTCTCTAAATTGGAAATATATTACATTCACAGTGCAAGATATAAGATTTCCAAAATTCTTATTTTTGTGTGGAAGAGCAAATGTTATTACTGGCAACAAATCCTGTTATTTTCCTTGAATTGTGTTTATTTCTGACAAAATGTTTGCCAAATATCCAAGGCTGAATAAACATAGCTTGCTTTTTAGTTGTTCTTTCATGGTGTTCCACGGAAAATGGCTAGTTCAGCTTACATCTCAAATAATCACACATCTAATTTTAGGCAGCAGAAATGTCTTATAGGTACTTCCCATTACATCACATAGACCATTGAAAAGATGTGTATTCATGGGTGGAAATTAAATAAAAATTTTATTGTTTCATTAAGGTCATTCTTAAGTGAAACTGTCAAGTTTTTATAGTGTAAGGTGGTTGGCAGTCATGAATCTGACAACTGGTTCAATTTGTGCTAAATCATCATCAGTTTTATTCACCATTGCTTCTGCTCCAACAGTGCAAACAGATGTCAACACAGTGCAAAAGGAAAATAATGCCTTGGGATTATCATGAAAATAGTTCTGACCTCATGGTACCCACAAAAGAGTCTTGAGGATCCTCCAGGAATCTGTATACAATATTTTTAAAAATACTGATACATTGTTCCCTTTATAATATTTATATGTCATAATTGCTTTTCACGTCATATTGCTCTGACTAGGATTGCCAGTACAATCACTTAAATAGGAGAATGTGAATAGGTGGCCAGTCTTCTCGTATGCTGACTCCAGGAGATGATATTTCTAATGTTTCTACTATACTGTTTGATATAGGTTTCTAGGACATCTTTTATCAAGTTAAGGAAATTTCATCTTCATTTAGTTTATTAGTATATTGAGGAATTCTACTTTGTGAGCTATCATTAGTGATTTATACACTTATAAAATGAAAATGATTTCATTTAGATTTTAAAAATATTAATATTACATTGTATAAAGTATTCTTTCATATTTTTAATCTCTAAATTCTCTTTATCTTCATTTTTCTTAACTTTTTACTTACCTTCTTTCTTTTGAAATTTTTATATTACTGGTATTTTCAAGAAACAAATTTTGAATTTCATGCTAAGATTAATTTTTTTTCTGTTGTTAATTTCTGCTATGCCATTATTTCATTCTTCTACTTTATATTTTAGTTTTGTTCTTTTCCTGGGTTTCTGCACTAAATGCCTAGCTCATTTATTTTCATTTTCCTGTTTTCTAATAAGTTGATTTCTGGAAACTACTCTTTCTCTGTGCAACTTTTAGGTCACATCTTACAGGCTTTGATGTGTATTCTCCTATTATAATTCATTCCAAAGAGTACGTGCTTCTCATTTTGATTGGCTTTTTAACCTCATAATTTTCACGATGATGTTTTTAAGTTTTAGTGTTTTCTCATTTTATAATTTTAATCAAAATGATCAACAAACATAGGCTAGTAATTTCTGCTTTTTAGCAACTTAATGCTATTTCACTTATGGCTATTAATATGATCAAATTTTGTGTGTATTTTAAGTCTGTAAGAAAAGAAGGTGCAGGGGTGCCTGGGTGGCTCAGTCAGTTAAGTGCTGACTCTTGATTTCAACTCAGGTCATGATCTTAAGGTTGTGAGATGGAGTCCCCCAACAGGGCCCACCCCCAGCATGGAGATTAAGATTTGCTCTCTCTCTCTGCCCCTCTTCCCCCTAAAAAAAAAAAAAAAAAGAAAAAAGAAAAGAAAAGAAAGAAAAAGAAAAAGAAAGGACAGTGCAGTCTCCGATTTTGTTAGTGGTCTTTTTTGCAATTGCTGATTTATTTTTATTTTTCAGTGTTCATTTATTTCATTTTATGTTCGTTTGTTTATTATTATTTTTAAATGCCAGTGTAGTTAACATGCAGTGTTATTTGAATTTCAGGTGTAAAACATAGTGATTCAACAAGTCCATTTATTACTCAGTTCTCATCTCATCAAGATAATTATATTCTTGAGGTGCCTGGCTGGCTCAATTGGTGAAACATCTGACTCCTCGTCTTGAGTCATGAGTTTGAACCCCAACTTGGGGGTACAGATTAATTTTAAAAAATTAATAAAAAATATAAATGTACTCTTAATCCTCTTTACCTGTTTCATTCCTCCCCCCACCTACTTTGCCTCTGGTAATGGTATATTGATTTAATTATTTTAATTCTCTGTATCTTTTTTTCTGTTGATTTCTTAAAAAGATGTTAAAGTCTTTTACTGTGGATTCTGTGGAATCATCAAAACTGATTCATTAATTTCTCCTTTTGTTTCCATCACATTTTGCACAGATATTTTGAAGTACAGTGTTAAATGCACTTAGTTACGTGACCATTTTATCTTCATGACACAAAATATCTGCTAACAATATGAAACATAACCTTTTGCCCTTTTAATGACTTCTGTTGTTCCCTCTTTTCTTTTCTTATACTAATGCTGCTGCATCTGCTTTTATTCTGTTAATTTATGCTATTTATTTTTTGGTAACATAAACCTCACTTTGCTTTTTCTTTTTTTACACATTACAATGTGTAATGCATACACATTGAAAATGAAAAAGGGGATGCCTGGGTGTCTCAGCGGTTGAGCATCTGTCTGCCGTTGGCTCAGGGCATGATCCTGGAGTCCCAGAATCAAGTCCCATATCAGGCTTCCTGCATGGAGCCTGCTTCTCTCTCTGCCTCTGTCTCTGCCTCTCTCTTTCTGTGTGTCTCTCATGAATAAATAAATAAATAATCTTTAAAAAAAAAGAAAAAAAATGTAGAAGATGAAGTTAATCAAGAAGAAAAAAATTAAAAAGCCCTAAAATAATAGAGATAATCTATGCCATTTACACAGAACATTTCAATATTTTCTATATATTTAAATAAAATCAAAATACACACCTTATTTTGTAATTTGTTTCCTTCTACTCATATGCCCTTTAGCACTATTCAGGGTATGATATAGCTTCTTATATCTCTTCATTTTCAATCCTATGTTCTTTTGTTTTAGTTCTTATAAAGAACACATGGTTGGTTATGGTGAGGTTTTTTTTTTAAAAAAAAAAAAAAGATTTTATTTATTTATTCATGAGAGACAGAGAGGCAGAGACACAGGCAGAGGGAGAAGCAGGCTCCATGCAGGGAGCCGGATGTGGGACTCCATCCCAGGACTCCAGGACCATGCCCTTGGCGGAAGGCAGGCGCTCAAACCCTGAGCCACCCAGGGATCCCAACCGTGAGGTTTTTTTTGATTGGTTGGTTCATCTATACTATTTTTTTTCAATCCAATGGAGCTTGTATCTTTTCACTGGCAATTTAAATCTATTTACATTTACTAGTTACTGGTTTGTTTCAATTCATTCTTATCTTCCTACTTTGTGTTTTAAGTTTGCCATGCTTTTTTCTTTTTCTTTTTTTTTTTTTTTTTTTTTTTTTGCTACTCTCACTTTGGTTGCCTTCTTTGGATTGATCATGTCTCTCTCTCTTTTTTTTTCTGTCATCCCCCTATTGTTTGGAAGTTATAAACTGCATTTCTATTTTTTTTTCCAGGGTTCATCCTTAAATTTAGCCTGTATGTTTAACCACTATTTTCTCTCAATGTCTGAAGTTAATCAGTGTCTGTTTTGTCCTCTTAAAGAAAGTAATAACTTTTCCTAAGCTTTTCCTCCTTCTTCTATCCCCATGCTTCCATGTTACACGTCATATAAATTGTCTTTTCTTCTTCGTTACTAATATTTTTTCTTTGCATTCCATCCTTACTTGGAATTAACAATACATACGGCTGGTTCTTTTGCAGACAAGCAATGTAGAGGTAACCAATTATCTACCTTAGAACATTGTTATGAGATCAAAGGGAAGTAAGAAAGCTGACTTTCTCAGCTGAAACCAAAGTTCTCTGAGGGAAAAATTTGCCTATTTAGGAAGGACCTTGGTAAGTTGAAGTGAGAGCATGGAGGGCAGTTTCTGAAAGAAAAGGTTGACTGCAGAACACAAAAAGATTAATTCAAATTTTTATGAAAAACAAACCATAATTTGTGATGGGAAAATCAGAAATAAGAGACAAGCATGAGACAGAGGATGGCAAGATCCGATACAAGAAGAAACAGGAATAGGGGATGGATTCCTGGAGTCCTCACTGTGGATTAGTGCTGGAGTAGATAAACACATCTGCAAAATGCAGAGTGGGGAATGAGAGCACAGGAAAAGCAGAAAATTAGATACAGAAGAGAAAAGGGGAAAAAATGATGCCTTGGGAACTTAATGGATTCTTGTAAAAAAAAAAAAAAAAAAAAAAAAAAGCCCAGGACTCCCTAGAGAACCAGGAATGGAGGTTCCATATCTTAATGTGCAGGAACATGGGGAGATGGTCAATGAACAGCATCTGTTACTGTCCCTGGAATATGGAGATGATCATATCAACCCTTCTAGCTCTGGAAGAGGGGGGAAATGCAGGCCAAATGAGTTCTTCTTATGAAGTTAATCCTGTGCCACATAGACACCAAGTCAAATGTGAAGTGCTATTATAATTATTGAACCCATAAACCATGCTACTCCAGTCACAGGGACAGGGTTATTTCACATGTATCAGGCCCTCAAAAGTTTTCTCTAGCTTCTGATATAAACATTTCCCCATTGGGAAAGAGTGGCAAAGGTCACTTTGATCAAGGATAAAATTTAAGGATCTAAAAAAAAAAGAAAATTTAAGGATCCTTTATTTGTGACTCCAGCATCTCACTTCTCTTGCTGACTCTCATCATAAACATTCCCTTCTCATTATGAGTTCTATAAAACATCTCAGAGCCAAGCCAAATCTTTTGTAATAAATTTTTTTTGTCAGCTAAGCACACTCCAGGCATACCATCTGACTTTAATTAGTTTGTGATGTCACCAGTGAGAATGTTTCTCTCACAAAACAAATATGCTTGGTCTTAAGGGAGACCTAGCCCTTTTGAGTTAACCGCTCAACCAGTATTTATTAAGTATCTCATATGTACCAGGAACTATGCTACATGGTACGGAGACATGTCATAATTATCATTGTCATTATCGTCATCATTGGCTAGCAAGGAATAGTGGAGATGGTGTGGAGGGAAGAGTGCTATTGCTACCCCCACAGTCTTATCAACTCCCCCTACCCCCGCTAGCCAACCAAGCAAATATTGACATGGGCTGTGTGGGAGTGATGAGATTCTTGCTAAGTCAGCATGATTTCAAAGTATGTTTCCCAATCTCCCTCATCCGTGGTGCCCCTAAAGTTCGGCATATGGAGACTTTGAGATGTCATCAGTGGCAGTAATTTCTCTGTCCTCCTCCTTACTTCCTGTGCTTCAGCCTTTGCTATTCTGGTCTCCCCAGCTCCTCTTCCAGTGGCTTCACTCCCCAGTGATGCCCCTCACCCACCAGTTCAAGCTGAGACTCTATTGGACAGTCTGTTCCAGTCTTGCTGTGGCTGCTGTCACAGGGACACTTCTGTGCACTCAGCCCACAGAAGTGACAAGCCTGCCCTGGGCCTGGCATGGGCCCCACCAAGCTCAAGTGTCCCTGGTGCCTACTTGTCTTAGACAGGGGATGTTTTTCTTAAATTGTGTCTCTCTCTTCCAAATTTGGATGTTGAAGTCCAACATTACCAACATTACACACAGTAATTCAGGATGTGAACTTATTTGGAAATAGGGTCATTGCAGATGCAATTAGTAAAGTTAAAAAGAAGTCACAGTGGAGTGGATCAACATGACTGGTGGCCTTATAAGAAGGGGAAATTTGGACACAGTCACACACACATAGGGAGAACACATGTGAAGAGAAAGAAAGAGATGGGGTGATATTTGCAAACCATGGCACACTAAAGACTGCCAGCAAACCCCCAGAAGCCAGGGGAGAAGCATGCAACAGATGCTCCACAGTCCCCAGAAGGACCTGACCCTGCCAACACCCTGATCTTAGACTTCAGCCTTCAGAACTAGGAGATAATTTCTGTTGTTTAACCTGCTCAGTGTGTGGTACTGTGTTACGGGAGCCCCAGCAAACTACTACAGGGGCTTTGAAAAGAAGGTGAGTATAGAGGGGTGACAGAGTGGCAGTCAAATTTTTCTTTCACTGTTTTGATTCATTTCCTGGTACTGCTGGAATATTCTTTAGTTAGGCTTCACTTTAGAGAAAGCTCTTTTCTCCCTAAAGTAAATATCAAAGCATAGGATAGTATCACATTATGTATGACAGCAGCAACTTCTCAGGCCACATTCAGTCAACGGGGGGAATCTTTAACTGTGTTTCCCATACTGCCGTGGACATGAGTGATTTGGAGAGCCTGTTCAAAGTGCAAACTCCTGGGCTTATATCTACTGAATCAGAATCCCTGCAGGCTGGGGTATGAGAATCTGTTTTCGAGCAACATCTCCACAGATTCTATTGATCACACTGGAAGGAACACTGATGTAAGCTGGAGTCTACTAGACGGAGCTTCCATGCAGTCTACTAGAAGGAGCAGAGGCATCTTTTGGTGTAGTTTTATGGAGAGTCCTTAAATCCCACTAAGGAGGCAGTAACCTTTCAGGCTAACATCTAAGAGAATATCCCCAAAGCACTTATTACACATCTTAAATTAAAATGATCTTATTATAGAACCACTCACCACAAAAACCAAACCATCATAGTTTAATGAAGTAGAAAATTACTTCTAATCATGTTTGTTTCCCCAAGTAAAGCAAGAATCAAGGAGAGCCAGAAAATCCAGTCATTTATTCAGTGAAAGTTCAGTACTATTCTAGGCAAAGGAGACAAGCAGTGATTGAACCATCCCTACCCTCAATGAGCTTACACTCTAGAAGAAAGCAAGTCAAACAAGAAACAAGGGCACATGAGAATTCTAGCCCCTACTGCCACTTATCCATTATACTGTGGTCTATTTTCCCTATGTAGAAAATGGGTATATAGTAACACTAAAAAATACATCTTAAATATAGTATGTATGTAAAAATTCTTAAGAATTCTTAGAAAACAAAAACATTTTTTCATTATTGTTTTTTTTAAAGATTATGTTTATTTATTTGAGAGAGAGAGAGCACAAGCAAGGGGAATGGCAGAGGGAGAAGGAGAAGCAGGCTCCCTGCTGAGCAGAGAGCCCAATGCAGGCCTCAATCCCAGGACCCCGAGATCATGAGCCAAAGGCAGACACTTAATCAACTGAGCCAATCAGGCACCCTGGGAAAACAAAAAGTTGATATAATGATTGGATGACTTGAATGCCATATTAGAAATTTAAAGCTAGAGTGTTGCTCTTAAAAATAATACTGCTAATGCTCTGTGACAGCCCATTCCCTTCATACATATTTTGCCTATGAATCCTAGCAGAGGATGATAAGATTGGAAGGTTGGATGGTGTTGATTGCTCTCTTAGGACAGAGATGTGTTTCTAATCTGTTCAGGTATCCTAACATTTGCACAAGAACCCCAGAGAGATTAAGTTTCAAGAAAAGATGTGATCATAGGTTTTCAAACAAGATGGGAAGGTGGTAATAAAAGAATTAACATTCCAAGCCACATTAACAATAGAGGAGATAAGAGTTCTTATTCATAACAACTACTAAATATTAAGTTTTTCACATTATTCAGTACAGTTTAGGACATAGCCAAATAGCAAGTAGAGGGTAAAACACGCTATATTTCAAGTGAAGGCTAATTCAATTCTGATGGATGGTGTCAAAATGCAAGTTCCTCCCAGGGAGCACTGTCTTAAAACATCACACTATGATAATTGTATAAATTGTTTTGCTGATGTTTACAGACATTTTCTTTTAGTATCTGTAAGTGTGTATTTCCTAAAACCCAATGCTAGATTTGAAAATAGAACTTTGGGGAAAAACAGCAATCATCTACTACCATGCATCCACTACAAAACAGGAAGAGCCAAACTATATAATTTAGCAGCAAAGCTTATTTTTCTTCTAAGTTCCCAGTCTCTTAGTTCAAGGTTTTGTGTGGAGTTTGAGAAAGAATATCAAAGACACGGTTCATAAACTCACGGGCACTTTAAGAGGATACAACATGCCTATTAATAATTGTATTACTACTCTATTATTTCTAAGAATAATGATGGGCTCCAAGCATTGGCTTGAGAGCTGAATTTATCCTGAAATGTTTTCAATTAACTCTTGGCACTGGCAGGAAAGCATCAAACCTTTCCCAGGCTGAAATATGGAAAATCTGCGGGGAACTTCTCAGCAGGAGAGGAATTTCATTAAAACAAGCACATCATAATCCAACGACTTCTGCTCTCTCTCTAAGCCTTCCTATTGATAAGGAGTCCGAGGCGATTTTTATGGATTTGCAAAGAGAAATGATTTCATAAGGTCTTTTCAGAGAGGTGGCTTTGGCCCAGGCCTTTGAATTATTATCTGCTCGCTGATGAAAAAATGGTCAGACATTTGGCTTAACTGTGACTGGTCTCCAAGGGGCTGGACAGAAGGGAAGTGGTGTGAAGCCTCAGGACGCTTTCTGCAGTGGCTGTAGCATCTGACCTGGGACAGTTTTCCTGGGTCTCTATGTCTCTGCGACATCCTGTTACAACCTGCATTTTGAATGACCTGCTTAGAGAAGGGAGAAGCAGGCTTCTCAAAGAATGAGATTAGCAAGCACACAATCTCACAACTTACAAAGGTGTAAACCCTTTTTAGAAAAGGTTCAGTTGGAGGTATCTGGAAGTCACAGCCTGCTTCAGTGCAGGACAGTAAACTTGTTTATAAGGCTTAAAATATAAATTTCCGTCCTCAAACTCCTACCCTAGCTCCACTTTTGCATTCTCTAGTTATGCGTTGTGGGAAAGAAAAGAAAAGCCTGGATTTCCCTACCTGTGAAATCATAAAAATAGTAATCCTCCAAAGACAAAAAGTACAGTACATATCAAAAGAGATACCATAAATGAAATGCTCAGCAAGTGTTAGTTGTTATAGTACAACTATAGGCTAATTAAAACTCATAGTTTTAATTATTATTAATAGTTATTAATAATAATAAAATTAAAACATTGAAATACTTGGCCAGTACCCCTCAAAAGTGTCAGGGTCATCGAAAACAGGGAAACTTCAAGAAATTATCACAACCCAGGGGAGCCTAAGGACACATAACGAGTAAATATAACATATCCTGGATGAGATCCTGGAACATAACAAAAAGGGGGCAAAAAGGAAAGGAAATCTGAAAAACTATGAGTTTTGGTTAATAATAACTGATTCATATTGTTTCATTGATTGTAACAAATACACCATACACATGTAAGGTGATCCTGGTAGGGAAACTGGGTGAGGGGATATATAAGAATTCTATCTACTGTTTTCTCAATTTTTCTGTAAATCTAAAACTGTTCCAAAAAAATAAAATCCTTTCAAAACAGACAAAAAAGTAAGCATTCGTTGAAATTATAAAGTGATCTTTTCTGGATAGCATTCCATCTTAATACAAGTGAGATGGTGATGCATTTTGGAACAGGGAATAAAGAACATCTGACTGTCACTGGAGACTCTCACATGCCGCACACCCGCACACATACCCATGCGTGCACACGCACACACATATGAATATACCACACACAGCACACACACATCCTCACACACACAGTCACATAGAACCTGCAGTGCCACAGACCCAGAATGCTGGGTATCTCAGCGTGGCTTACGTGTCCTAAGGATTCAGTCACTTTGTCACTCGACTACATGTGTACCTTATGCGCTCAAGCTATTTCAGCTGTCACCTCCGGATGGACACTTCCAGGCCTGCCCTGCATCTGACCCGCAAGTCCAGGTCCTCCAGATGCCCCTTCCCAACTGGATCCCCTAAATTTTGACACTAGATGGAAAACTCAGAGGGCATCCTCACCAAATGCGCCCCTCCCCAAGTTCCTACAACTGATACTTAGGACTGATAATAACACCCAGGGATGCTCAAGGCAGGCTCTTGAGGGCTGGTGAGAGACTTCTTTCCTGTTTTGCCACATTTCCTTTCAACCAGAGCCCTGTGGCTCAATACCTGCTTTTCACCTTTTCAAAACCTACTTGGGACATAGCCCTTCTAGGCTCTCTCCCCAATCATCTGCCCCCACGCCTGGGAGGCCAGAGTACACCCTTCCCCCCAAAGCACACACCAACCAACCAACCAACCAACCAACCAGGCAGACAACAAGCTGACCTTGAACCACAATTGGTCAAATGCAGGCAAACAGAATTACGGCCATTGGAAGTGTACAAGTCAGTGGCTTTTAGTTTATACACAGGACTGGTTGACCCCCACCACTGTTCATTTCAGAATTTTTCATCTCCCTAAAAATCAGCACACTGATTCTTTCTTCACTCAACAGCCCTTCCTTTCCAGTCCTAGGGAATCATGAATCCACTTCCTGTCTCTGCAGACGTGCCCACACTGGACATGTGGCATGCATGGAGTCATATACTATGTGGTCTTTTGTGTCTGGCTTCTTTCACTTAGCATCACACTCTCAAGGTTCACCCATGTTACAGCATGTGTCAGTACTTTGCAACGTTTCATGGCCAGATAAAATTCCATTGCAGACACATACCTCATTTTGTTTGTTCATCAGTTGGTGGACATTTGGGTTGTTTCTACTTTTTGACTGTTATTGAACAATGCAGCTATAAACGTTCACGTATAAGGTTTCATGTGAACACATATTTTCATTTCTCTGAGGTGATCCCAGGAGTGGAAATGCTGAGTCAAAGGATAACCAAGCCTAACTTCTTTTAGGAACTGTCAAATTGTTTTCCAAAGAAGCTACACAGCTTAACATTCCTACCAGCAACCTAGAAGCTTCTGTTTACTGCACATCCTCAGTGTTCTTGTAATGACTTTTATTGTAGCCATCCTCATGGTATAAAGTAGTATCTCACTGTTATTAAAAATTTATTTTCTCTAATGACTAAAGATATTAAGCACTTTTCTTGTTGTATACTAACCATTAGTATATTTTATTTGGTGAAATATTTATTCAGATCCTCTATTTTAAAATGGGTTTATTGAGTTTTTTAATATATTCTGGGCACAAATCCCTTGTACTCAGATTTGCAGATACTTTCTCCAATCTGTGAGTTGTCTTTACACATTCTTGATGCTAACATTTATGGTACAAAAGTTTTTTTTTTTTTTAATTAAGCCCAATTTATCTATGTTTTATTTTGTCATTTGTGTTTTTGGCATCATAACTAAGAAACCATTTCCTAACCTAAGTTTATTAGGTTTGTTTTGATGTGTTCTTCTAAGAGTTTTATAGTTTTAGCTATTACATTTAGGTATTTGCATACAGTCCATTTGATTTAATTTTTGTTATGGTGTGAGACAGGGATCCAACTCCAATCTTTCACTTAAAATATTCAGTTGTCTCCAAACTATCTGTTGAGAGATTATTTCCTCTGCTGAATTGCCTTGGAACCCTCATAGGCAATCAGTTGATCATAAATGTGAGAGTTCATTTAATTCCGTTAATCTATATGTCTATTGTTTTTATAGTTTGTAGTAAGTTCTGCAACTGGGAAAGAAGAGTTTCTCAAGTTGGCAATTTTTCAGGATTGTTTTAGTTCTTTGGGTCCCGTGCATTTCCATAAGATTTTGAAATCATTCTGTAAATACCCATAAACAGAAAAAAAGTCAGTTGGTATTTCAATAGGGATTGCATTGCATGGGTAGATAATTTGGGGAGAATTTCCATCTTGACAATATCATGGATATTAATATCCATAATAATGTTAATATCCATAAACATGAAATTTTTTCATGTATTTATGTCTCTTAATTTCTTTCAACAAAATCTATAGATTTGGGGATGAAATTTCCTTTGTTAAATTTGTTCCTGTTTTATGTTTATTTTTTTTTTTTCTGTTTTATGTTTAATATATAAAATTGGAATTGTTTCCTTAATTTAATTATTTTTGGAATGTTCATTGTTAGTGAAGCAAAATAGATTTCTTTTTTACATCGATCTTTTCTCTTGCAATCTCACTTGTTACTTCTAGTACTCTTTTTGTGGATTCTTTAGCAATTTTTATATTAAAGATTATGTCATCTGCCAATAGAAATAACACTGTCTCCAGCATAATATAATATAATGCCTTAATAACATAGCATAACGCTTCTTCCTTTCTGATCTGAATGGCTTTTATATATTTTCCCTAACTTCCCTGACTGGAACCTCAATACGATGTTAACTAGATGTGGCAAGAACAGACAATCTTGTCTTGTTCCTGATCTTAGATAGGGGAAAACATTCAGATCATAAACAGGAAGCACATTAGCTCTGCAGTTTTCACAGATGGCCTTTATTGGTTGAAGTTGCCTTCTGGGGGTGGCTCAGTGGGTTAAGCATCTGCCTTCTGCTCAGGTCATGACCCCAGGGTCCTGGGATCAAGCCCTGAATCAGGCTCCTTGCTCAGTGGCGAGCCTGATTCTCCTCTTCCCTCTGCCTGCCACTCCTTCTGCTTGTGTTCTCTATCCCTCTCTCTGTCGAATAAATAAAATCTTAAAAAGAAAAAAAGTTCCCTTATGGTCCTAGTTTTTCTTTTAAGATTTTATTTACTTATTCATGAGAGACACAGAGAGAGAGGCAGAGACATAGGCAGAGGGAGAAGCAAGCTCCCTGCGGGGAGTCTGATGTGGGACTCCATCTCAAGACCCCAGGATCACACCCTGAGCCAAAGGCAGATGCTCAACCACTGAGCTACCCAGGCGTCCCTGGTCCTAGTTTTTTTAGTGTTTTTATCATGGAAATCTGCTGAATTTTGTCAAGCACTGTCTTCCATCTTTTAGATGATTATATGGCATTTGTCCTTTATTCTATTAACGTAATTGATTTTTCATATGTTAAACAAACCTTGCATTCCTGAAATAAATCTTACTTATCCATGATGTATATGTTGGTAGATTTTTTTTTTTTTATATGTTGGTAGATTCAGTTTGCTAGTTTTTGTTGAGGATTTTAGCATTTATATTCATAAGGAATATTGTGTTTGTGTTTTTTTGTTTTTGTTTTTTGTTTTTTTCTTCTTGTGATGTCTTTGTCGTTTTTAGCATCAGGTTAATATTGGCCTAACAGAAAGAGTTACTTGTGTCTTTCTCTGTTTTTCACTTTTGGCAGTTTGATTATGTGTTTAGGTGTGAATGAATCTCTTTGTGTTTATCTTATTAGGAGTTTTTGAGTGTCTTGAAAATTAATCTCTTTCATCAAATTTGAAATGTTTTTGGCCATCAACTTCAGATATTCTTTCTGTTCTTTTCTTTCTCTTCTTTCTCTTTTTGGGTCTCCCTTTGTGCATGTATTGCCATGTTCAATGATTTCTTATGGCTCTATTAATTTTAATTTTAATTATTTGCTTGCTATTTATCAGATGAGATCATCTCAAGTGACTTGTCCTAAATTCTCTAATCTTCCTTCTTCCAGGTCATATTTGCTTTTCAGTTTATCTAGTACATTTTTCATTTTTGTTATTATATTTCAAAGCAAAAATTTCTACTTGGTTCTTTTCTGTGGTAATTTCTATCTCTATTGATACTTTCTATTTTGTGAGACATTGCTATCATATATTCCTTTAATCCTTTAGACATGGTTTCTTTTAGGTTTTTGTCTAGTAAACTCAATATTTGGAACTCCTCAGAGGCATAGTTTATGGACTGTTTCTTCCCCTCCTTTGCCCTGTATGCAACATACTTTCTGACATAATTGTATGTCAAATATGTTTCATTGAAACATATTTTATTGTTTTATTGAAAACTGAACATTTTAGGTGATATATTGTGGCAACTGTGGAAATCAGATTATCTGCACTCCAACCCACAGTCTTATTGTTGCTTTGTTGTTGCTGCTGAGTACTTATTTAGTGACTTTCCTGAAATCCTTAAATTTTTTTATCTCTTCTAGTGTACAATCACTGAAATCTTTCCTTAGTGATCAGGTAATGACTGGTTAGAGATTTTATTACATACATTAAACTAGGAAGTCTTCCATCCTTTGTTGATGGGTTTTGAGTATGAGTTGAGATAAACCCTTGATGCTCCAACATCTTACAACTCTACCTTAGTCTTCACTTCCACCTTGTGCAGTGTCTCAAGGTCAGACAGAGGTTATAGTTTGGGACCCTCTTAGGTCTTTCCCGATCAAGAGCACAACACTACACATGCACACAGCCTTGTAGATCCTCAGAAATGTCTGAGGTTTTCAAAGCCCCTTAGTGTCATGTCACTTCCTAGATCTTCCTTTTAGGTTTTGGCAAGTCTCTTGTTTAACAGGTATGGTACCCTCAGGCAGCTTCAATGGTAAACAGCTGCCTCTGATTGTTTTTGACAAATGCCCTCGGGATTGAATTTTTCCTGTGGAGTGAGCTCTAGGTCCGGCCAAATGAAAATATTCCTGCAGATTGTGTTTTTCCATAGAGGGGCAAGACAGGCCAAAGAGTGACAATGCTCTAGGTGTGGGATTTAACCTGGGCTTCCCTCCCTAGTAGCTGCTACTATAAGTGTGAGGCTGTTTTTCAAGGTTACTGTGGAGCTGGGGAGAAGGGAATGGGAGTAGGTCAAATTTAAAATACCATGAACCCTGCTGTTCTTAATAAAGTTCAGCAGTTTTTCTTTAATAAACAGTCTTCATATTGTTTTAGGCTGATGGTTAATTTTCAGAGTCATGAAAATGTTGACCTTGACAAGTTTTGCCAATATTTTTATTGCCTTTATGGTAGATCAGATTCATAGAAGTCCCCACTCCACCATTCTGTGAATCTACCATTTACTTAACTTCTGATAGCTGATTTTTCACATCTGAAATGGGATTAGATGAGCCAGGGCCAAATATCTATAAAAACCAACTGGCATCCTGGCAGTAGCATTCTCCTTATCCTGATAATCTCCATAAACAGAATTACCTAGTAGAGTTAGATTGTTCATTTTGTTGTCATATACCACAATCAGAAATAATCATAGGGGATATCACCTTTAGTTCACTTATTGCTGTGAACTAAAATGAAAAAATATCTATGCTCAAAGTTTGAAAGCATAGTATTATATTATTTTGAAGCCACTCAGGTACTTATTAAACAATCTAGAAAGCTAATACATGTCTAGCTTTCTTCAGTTAAAGCTAAGTTAGGTAGTAGGACTGATTACATTTAGGTAAGAGGGTAAAGAAAAATTTAGCATACTAAAACCTGACTGATAAAGTAGTGTTTTTTTTTTTTTTTTTTTTTTTTGGGTGGGGGTGTTTTATTTTATGTATCTGTCATAGGCAGAATTATGCCCCCTCCAAATATTCACGTCCTAATCTCCAGAACCTGTGACTCTGTTACTTGACATGGCAAAAGGGACTTTGCAAATGTCATTAGGGTAAGGATTTTGAGATGGGGAGATTATCCTGAATTATCTAGGTGGATCCAATGTAAGGGCAAGGGTCCTTATGAGTGAAAGAGGAGGCAGGATAAAGAGAGTTCTAGAAGGATGTAAGAATGATGCAATTGCTGGCTTTGAAGATGGAAGGGGGTCATGAGTCAAGGAATTTCTGCAGTCTCTAGCAGCTAAAGAAGACAAGGAAATGGAAGCTCCCATAGAACTCCAAGAAACAACCTTGTTTTTGGTCTGGAGAGATTAATTTCAAGTCTCTGACCTACAGAATTGTAAGATAATAAATTTGTATTGTTTTAAGCATTAAATTTATGGTAGTTTGTTTCAGTGTCAAAAGAGTGGCTAGTAAGTGCAGCCAGGATGAAAGTGTGTTGTGGAATTTAAATTGCATTTTTTTTTTTTTTGGTAGCCAACTTAATGCTTCTAATAAATTTCTTATGTTCAACATATAGAATTGAGTGTGAATTTAAAGCCTAAGACAATTTATAATGTGTCCAGAGATGCTTAACTTCCATCTTGGGGGTTTCTTATGCATATAAAACAATGCTCAGTGATTTTTACACGGAGTTTGCCAGCTCTGAGCAGCATGGCCAATTTAGGTCACTACTTTCTGTTTCCTCAAGTGTCATATCTATCACTACCATGCTTCTAGCTCTAGCAAATTCTCTCAGAATTTGTGCGGATTATTCAACCAGATTTTTTTCTGACAGCTTTACTATTGCAAATGTTGTGTAGGTCATATCTATTGGCAAAGACAGAAATTGCCAGAGTTTCTGTCAACCACAGTATGCGGGTGTGGTCTGGTGGTGGGAAACATGCCAAATTACTCCTAGATCACCCCAGAGACAACAGAGCTGCAAATTCTCAGTGAGATAAATGATGGCTGCAGCTCAGCTGAAAGAAGGTGAGTTCCTCTAACAAAACACTGTTTGAAACATTTAAGAATTTAGGGGCCATATATATAGCCTTCCTTTCATTCCATAATTTATCTACCATCTAGCAATGGCCCATACTCTTGTTTTTGTTTTCTATCCTGTGCCTATGTGGGGTATTTGTTACTAGTGATAGCGCATAAGTAAGGGGAAGGTAGCTTGAAGTGCAAGTGGTCTGGGAGCATATGTTGGGGTAGGATAAGGAGGAGGAAGGGAAGACACGATATAGAATGGTGTTTGCAGAAAGAGATTGTCCTCTTCCACTTTCCAATTGAAGACTTAATAAAACCTCTTTCTGTTTCACAAGTAACTTGATACTTATCCTCATTCTCAACTTTTTTTTCTCCCATCCTTCTCCTCTCTGCAAACAGACCTCCAGTGAAACACACATATAAATACATGGTTACCCCACATTTATACCTCTGCCAATTCTTCCCTTACATGTAAACTTTAGGAAGTTCCACTCTAAATAGTTTTCAAATCCAAGCTGCCACTTTGATTTCATCAAATCAAGTCCTTGTTGAGATCAAACCTTTGAAATGAGAAAAGATTTTTAATCCATTTACACCAGATGGGGTCCAACTCTCACAGTCTTGAGAGCCACAGGATTAGAATTTCTCAAACCCCTTCCGTACTCTTACCTCCCACATACCCAGCATATTTTACTGCTACTTTCATCAAATTGTATCAGTACGTGCATTTGAACAAAATCAGGGGAAAAACGTTCTTTATAAACCAGCCTTGCTGTAATCACTGGTATACTTTAGTGACAAAATTCTGCCTCTCTCTGCAAGGATCAGCAAATAGAAATGAAAAAAGGGACTACTGGAAAACAAGCTTGAAGCTAAGCCTTTTCAGTAAGGGGTAGCAAAATGAAGGAAATGATTGAGATTGTGCCAGGGAGGCATTTTTGTAATAAATTTGTAACATTTATGTGGAGAATGAGCGAATTGAAATGGCAAGTTTCACCAACTAAAGATATTGAAATTTCCAATTAAAAAAATCATTGTCTAAAGTTATCTTGTGTTTGTTTTCATCATAATGAAATTATGACATATCTGTTTTGTAATACATCTACCTTTCATTTTATTTCCTTATAAATGGCACTTTGAAGAATGATTACCTTTCTTGTACCTGTCATTTCCTCCGCAAAGTTATTTCCTTTTTCTTCTGCTGGCACTGGCCAGACAACAAGGAGATCATTTCACATTCCCAGATTCAGATGACAGCATAAGGTAATTTGTGAAGTTATCAGGTATAGAGAAGGGAAACTTTTCTGAGCCAAACTTCACTTTCATCTGTTACTGGGTAGGTGCCAGGGGCAAAGCAAGCTGGTCACTGAGCCTCATCTCTGAGGTGTAGAGAGTGCCTCGTCTTGGGAGCCATGGGAAGGACACATTGACACCGAGGCTCGGTGCCAAGCAGGCATACAACAGATGATGTTCCTTCTTGAGCTCACCTCACACATCTTCACTTTTGCTCTGAACTCCGCCTGGTCTGTGGGGCTTTCATGACAAATGCCAGGCTCAGAAGAGCAGAGGGATTCACATGAGCAGGACCGCCTTTGATCAGTGGGAAGGATGGAGCCCATAGATCAATGTCCATGTCTTCAAATGCACTGGGGATACTTCTCAGGACATGTAGGTGGAATTGAACAGCATGACCCACAGCAGCTACCTTGACAATTCTCTCTTTTATGTAAGGCCCTTCTTCCTTTCTTGTGCCACTTCCTGCCCCCTCCTGGGATCACACCGCAAATTAACTGCATGCTCCCTCCCCTGTCCTTCTCTAAGGTCTGCTTTTGGGGGGAATCCATGCTACAACACATGGGTTAGAAGGTATCTTTTTTTTTTTTATTAAGGTAACATCCTACGCGAGATAGTGTTATGCCATAAACAAGCATCAATAAAATCCTTTGAGAATAGATTGCTTCAAACGAAAGGATACTGTGATGGGCATCCCAGGAAGCTGAGAAGCCTGTGGTCTGTTGGTGCTCCTGGGTAGCTTCCCCTACCCTCTCATTTTCTCTTTGGAAAGTCTTCAGACCCAGTTTAGGATCTGCATGAGGACCTCAGAGGCTAGCTAGCTCTTTAAGGAAAGAATAGGGCCTATGCAGGGCAGTCTGTGTACAGTCCCTGCCTTCCTGGGACTTGGAAAAGGGGAAGGGTCCCTTATGCACACTTCTCATTTCTCCACCACATGGCCAAGCTCCAGAGCACTTCCCAATGCATCCCAGGACATCCACTGCCCCCAAAGAAATAAGGAGTCACTGTGTAATATCCCTTCATTCATTATTGACATAAGAATTGTTTTACTTTTGAGTCATAGACTAAGGACATCAAAACTTTGCTCTAGCTTTAGGTGTTCCCTCAAAAACACCCAATCAAGTATATATATTTAATTAAATATATAACAGCTTTAAATGTTAGCATTACAGATGAGTATGTAAATAACCATGATGTTTTCCATGGCACAGTGATCACATCTTCCCCTTTGACAACTGCTCTCAACTTCAGGAGGCAATTTTATTTAATTTACGGATCTTTAACAGGAAAGAGTTGCCTCTGATGTGAAGATATGACCTAGGTGGTAAATGGTGAGAGAGCAGAGTGGTGTGTGGGCAGAAGGGTCCCTCTAAAGAAGGGGATCTCCTAACCAGTACAAAATGCTATCCAGACTCTCAGAGAAACAACTTCATCTCTCCCTGTCACCTCCTTGGAGAAACAGGATAGAAGGGTTTAATTTGTCACATTGTAAACATTTCTCTCATCTCCTGGGAGATGCAGAGTAAATGCAAGTAGAAGAATGTGGGTTTCTTTATTTAGACAGCCTTTTAAATTTTTTTAAGTAGAGAGGCCTGTATTTGAATGAAGTGAAGGTTGAGTTTTGTGTTTTTGTCTCTCCGGATGTGAATACTCACTACGTGTTGAGGAGCCAGGAGGGTATGGAGAGGTCCTGTATGATGTTGCCTGGGATGGGGCAGGGATATTCTCCGTTGGCTCAGACTCCCCTTATGGCCCTGTTCCCCGAAAAAGAGCAGTAGCCACAGACACACCAGAGCTTCACGTTGGAAGGACTCTCAGGCCACTCTCCTGGCCTGGGTCAGCCCGGCACACACTGGGCGTCCAGAGCAAGGGGTGAGGTAGGAGTGGGAGGTGGGAGAGAAGGGGCAAGTGCACACTCGGAGGGGGGCATGCTGCTCCTGTTCTGGGCGGCTGCCTCAAGTTGAGGGTTCAGCCCAGGTCCTAGGCTGGAAGGAGAGAAGGAGGAGGAGGAGGAAGAGGAAGAGGAAGCCAAGGATGTGGGTGGGGGTGGGGTGAGGGACAAAAGGCACTATTTTGATAGCTCTTCTCTGAAAGGCCCATCACCTCCATTTACTGTGTCTCAATAGCTGGGGCGCAAAGCACAGCCCCGTGGGGGCCAACCTGGGATGCGCACTTCCCAGGAGGGGAGTGTGGGAGCAAAGGGGAAATCGTGGGAGAGGCGGGAGGAGGGAGGAGGAGGAGGGGGAGAGAGGGAGCGAGGTGGGGAGAGGGAGAAGGCCCGGGAGGACCCGTGGGGGGGGTGGGGACCAGGAGAGGGAGACACAGGAGGGGGAGGGGGAGGGGGTGGGAAGGAATCGAGAGAAAAGAGAAAGCGGTGGGGGAGGGGAGGGAAGAGAAAGGGGAAAACCCCCTTGCTGACACGGGGCATAACTTAATTTTCACGGTGCTGGGACAGCTGTATCGTGTAATCTGCCATGGCATGCCGTTAAAGCCTCAATGACTTTACTGACCCAGAAGGGAAACTCAGACCGTGGAGAGGCTTTTGAAAAGAAGTGGTGATCTTTCACGATTTATGAGCTTGTCTTAAAGAAACAGACTCCACTCACTTTAAATTAATCACCCTTTCCAGGGTGCATAGAAATCCGGGGCTCCGCGCTGCACCTCACCCCGGCCGGGAGGGCCGGGAGCCGGGGTCCGGGGTCCGGGGAGCCGGGGGGCTGGGGGGCCGGGGCGGGGGCGGCCGAGGCGGAGGTGACCGCGGTGCAGGGGAGGGTGTCCCGTGGGGTCGCCGTCCGGAGCCCAGCGGCCCCCCCTTCCCCACCCCCACCCCGAGGCCGGGCGGCGGGAGCGGACCTCGCGCAGGAGGGGCGCGGAGTCCCGGGAGGCCGGGAGGTCAGCGCCGGGCTGGCTGGCGGGGGCGGGAGGAGGGCGAGTGTGCGGTGGGGACGGGCGCATTCACGCTCTTGGACTTGCATTCATTGTGCGAGAAGAAAAAAGAAACCAGGAGAAATATAAGGCATTTCACACCCTGATGAAATGCGAGACCTCCCGTGTGATTAAACCGCTCAAAGGGAAAGTGGGCTCTTACCAGGCCCACTGCGTCCTCCTTCGTTTTCCGTATTTCTGGGAACAAAAACCTCACCCTAAGGTGCATATGCTCACTGTTTAAATGTTGGCAGAGATATCTTTCCCCAAAAGGGACGATTTGGAGACCTGACCATCCCAAAATCATGAGACATAACGTCCAAGCAAAGAATCCAGACCCCGGAAGTATTCCTTAACCTAATAAAACCCACAGAGGGATGCATTTACCTTGGAAACACCTTTGCAAGCCTCGGAGCTTTTCCCCCCAGGCAATTTAATAACCTCTGCCGAATTCAAATGAGTCTGTAGTGAGGAGTTCTGTGCCCAGGACTTGCCCTTCAGTCCTTTTGGGGACCCTTTGTACCTATTCTGTAGGCCAGGAGATGCTGTGTCTAAACCTGTTTTGGATCCTTTTGCATTTCCATGGTGTTACCCAGTGGCTAATCTTTGAACAGCTTCAGATGCACGGAAGGCTACTCAGCTCTGAAAAGATCTGCTCATAAAACCATGGCCAGTGGTGGAAACGGGATGCAGATAAAAGAAATGTCAAGAAGAGCAAAGTAAGTCTTGTCTTTCCTATTTCTGGTAAAACATCACCTCTCGTGTCCAGGTGGTGATTAGAAAAAACTGCCTTCTTAAAAGATGACCTGTATTTTGAAGCTTGGTAGCAGCCAACAGACTTGTAAGGATTCTTGCAGAAGAGTAAAGAGAACAAAGCAGCATCAGTAGCCATGCTCTTGGCCTGGTGGGAAGCTGAATGTGATCCCTCCACATCACCCCACGCTGTGATGCACCCTAACCCTTCCAGGCACACCAGTGAGGTGACTGGGCTCCTACCTACCGCATGTCATGGGAGATGCACCTCTTGTGCCCACCATGACAGAGCAGATGATTTGAATTTCTCAGGACCAACACACTGCTTTATACAGTTCAAGTGTTTAATACAAATTTTATAGAATTATTCCACTCTCTTTGCACTTCAGGCAGGCAAGGTGGGGGATATCTTTGATGCCAAGTTTTCAATCCTGACTGAGCATCAGCATTAGCTGGGGAGCTTTATAAAATACAGAGCCTTGCCCAGCCCCAGATACATTAGGTCAGGACTTGTAGAGTGGGGCCAGGCATGCATCATTTAAAAACATTTCTTTAAATATATTGTGGTGCAATTCAAATCACACCAAATTAACCATTTTATAGTAAACCATTCAGCAGCATTTAGTATATTCACAGTGTTGTGCACCTTCCGTCTCCTTGTAGTTTCAAAACATTTTCATCACTCCCAAATAAAATGAAACCCCGACCTTATTAAAATCAATAGTTTCTCTTTATTTCCACCTACCTCTAGTCCCTGAAAATCATCAATCGATGTTCTGTCTCTGTGCACTTACCTATTTTGAATAGTTCATATAAGTGGAATCACACAATATGTAATCTTTTGTGTCCAACTCAAGCATTTTAAGAGATGTGTTGTAGCTGGGGGAGTCACAGTCCCTTAGGTCCTTCTGAGGGCAGATTTGGTTCTCTCTCTCTCTCTCTTTTTTTTTTTTTTGAAAAGCTGTCAACTTTGATTATCAACAACACCAACCACAAAAAAGCCAATCATTCCTTTTACTTTACAATCTATCTTAAAGCAACAATTTAAATTGTTTGTGGTCTCTCAATTTTTATTCCCTTATATACATTTAATTTTATTGTAATGATAAAATAAATATGTTTCTGTACTCCCAGATATTATTGTCTTCTCTATACTTCTATGTGTGCTCATATTTATATTTATTTACCTATTTAGGCTGCAAAATCTATCATTGTGATAATATACTTTAATTTCCCAAACACGTTATTTTTTTCCCTGGTTTTCTGTATTGCCATTCCAAACATCTCCATTTGTGAAATTGCTTGGATATTTATATTACTGGCGTGTCCTTATGATAGATTCCCAGAAATAGCAACACTGAGTCAAAAGCACTGGTGGAAAAAACATTTTTTCCTCATTAATGAAGTAATTAATGTATGTTCCAATCACAGCACTTAATCAAAGAATACTTGACACTGTGGAATAAAGACCTCAGTCTTCTGTGTCAGCTTCATCATGTCACATATTCAGAACAGAACAGTTTCTCATATCAAAGTGCATAACACACAGGGACAGAGACTGCTGGGCCCTGCATGGTCTACAATGGGCTCTGGTCCTCTGTGCTTGCAAAGATTTTACAATGACCCCCACCCAATCCCCTACCCTCCCATCCCCCCTCCATCAGATTCAGGAAAGGAGAGAGGAGATTTTTCTGAGAGGATGATGTGCCTCAGCAGAGCTTGTGGTTCAATACCCATTACAAAGGTGCCTAGAAGTATTCACACTCATATGCCACCTGGCAGCCAGGTCGCAGGACCCTCTCCTTAGTAGCTGGGAATAAAGATGCTCCCACAGTCAGAGCGTGCGAGGTCACTTTATAACATCGTTAAACCCACTGAACATCATCAAAGAACACAAAGTTGATATTGAATGGAGTTTTATCTGACAGTTCAACAGTAATAATGTTACATTTTTTTTTAAAAGATACTTTGTCATTATCCACAGAAGAAATTTACTTACAAAGGAGAAGATTAAGACCATCAGGAATGCAGACCATCTCAGGTGTACCATTAAACAACCAGATGTGAAATGCAAACAACCAGTAAACAACCTCGATGTTTTCTGAGACACTTACTCTTACAAGGATGGAAATTTTAAAGTCACCTTTAACCTGAATCCATTTATTGCACCAGAGCTTTTGTAAGTATAGAATTCAATTTGCTTAGGGACAAACGGGAGAGGTGAATTAGTTCCAATTGCAAATCGGTCAGGGCTAAATTTGGGTAAAGGAGAATTTTGTGTAGACTTAAAATATCCCTTAAGGCATTTATTCAAAGCCATTTGGTTGGTGATTGTCCTCAGTCCTGTTCTCTCTGGGGGTGTTGGTTGTACTTCAACACGGCTTGTCAGTTATGAAGAGATACTTATCAAAAGTATTCAAAGTTGATCCTCTTTTGTTTAGAATTTCTAGAATTTTCTACCACTTCATGAAGATTCTGAACTTTGAGGTATGGAGTGTATTTCACAGATTTTCTGGATCAAGAGGCTGAATATCAACTAATTTTTAGGAGTTCTTGAGTCTGTTATGTTGTCCTCACCCTCTGAGCCTTTTGTTTTGTTTTGTTTTGTTTTGTTTTGTTTTTGTTTTTGTTTTTGTCTCTGCATGAGGACTTCTTGAGACCTCTTGATTTCTCTTCTCCACCACCTTGGCTTGCTGATAGCACTGGTTTCCATATGGCTACATGTCACTCTGTTCTAATCAGGTCTGGCTATGAGACAGAGTCACATGGCATAAACATGGCCACTGAAGCCCACCTCTTTAGCACTTCCAAAAAAGCAGCATGGATGCCCTGGGCAGTCATCCCACTTCAGCATTCAAGTATATATTGATTTACGTTGCCTTCAACTCATTCACTTGTTCACTCAATCATTCATTCACTCATCCAAAATCTAACAAGTGTCTACTTTCTACCAGTGCAGGCTGAGCTCACCACTACCATTAACAAAATAAACAAGATTCAGTCCCTGACATCCAGGAGCTCCCAGTCTAGCAAACACAAAGGCGCACGTGCTCAACTAATTTTGGAGAGGAGGGGTAGGCAAAGAGGTGATTTTAGCACAGGACTCCCATGAATCTTGGTAGAGAGATGACATTTCACACCTACCCAAGGGCTAGAGGATATCAAACATCAAGGTATGGGTTGGGGATTTTAAGCAGCCAATTTGGAGAGCAAATATATGGGCAGACAGGTGAGATTACCAAGGTCCAAAGCAGGAGGGTCTCATATGCCTTGTTAAGTAGCAGAAACTGTAGCCTACCGGTTAGCCTTTCTGATTGGAGGATTCTAGACCCCTCTGGGGGATCAGGAAAGTGTTCTAAGAGATCAAGTCATTGAAGGTATTATGGGATCTATTTAAAGTTTGATAAAAACAACCAACAAATGAGGCATTGCTTTAATTCCCCTAGAAAAAAATGGCAGTAAAAATGCACGGCAGGTGGTGGAGGTCAATGACCATGCTTAATGTTATCAATTGGCTTTTAAATTATTTGGGTTTTTAGTCATAAAAAATATATAAATTATTGGTTTGAAGGAGAATCATAAGGAACGAAGGTGTCAAACACAGCAGATCAGTGAGGAGCATAAAAGTGAAAAAAAATCCTACAAAATTACCGTCAGATGATCACCACCATGTCAGTAAACAGCACTACTCTGATAAAAATCCTTCTGCAGCACATTAAGAGCTTCAAAACACAACGTGGAAAGATAAACTCCCCTTTTCACATCCAAGTAGCTTTACACCGAATAATAAAGACCCCTGACACGATACTTCATTTGTGTAATGGTCTGAAACCTTTTCTTCTCTCATCTCTCGAAAGCAAAAAGGAAAAATTATTTTTTAATATAATAAACATTGTAATTTTTAAGGCAAAATGTTAGTGCTCCAAACATCAGGTCACTGAAAGATTTTAATGTTGATAGCGAAACTGTGACAAGTAGTTCAATTTCAAGCTGCAATATATTTTTTCAGCCAAACCAAACAAAATATAATACATCATTTAGTAACATACTCATCCACAAATAATGTGTTTCCTTACATAATTAATTTATAGCCCCCTGAGGGCATGAGTCATATTCACCAGCAAAAGAGCAAAACTTGCCTTTTAATACTGCTGATATTGCATTTTTACATTAGAAAAAAATTTGCAATCTTTGCAAATATACTTATATAGAAAATAGAATATTTTCCTTGAGATACTTGAGATAATTTTCATCACATTCTATAAAAAGTTGACAAACGGTTAAAAGTATTCTTAAGGGGCTCCATTTGATTTTATATTATAATGAAAAGTGTCCACAAATGGCAAAAGTTGATGAGGTTGATGGGAAGCCAAAGGACATTTCAAACAAGAGAAGGACTTGCCCCAGGAAGCAACAGGGTCCCCGTCTGATGCTCATGCCCTCAGCTCTGTTACAACATCTACTGGAGGAGGTTTCATATTAGAAAATAGCCCTGACCTCCTGCTTTGAAATGGATTGAAGTAACACAATTATATACACAAAGTATCCAACTGACTTTTGTCCTACTCTCTGGGTCAAAGAAGTGACCAGTGAAGAAAGCTTCTGGAATTCATGTTGTTCACATACACCACAGGGGTTAATGTCCCACAAAGGATGTCGCTTATTGGGGGGAAATTGCAATGGTATCAGCAGAAGGAAATCACTGCATTATCTGGATGAAGAGAATGCAACAATTGTGGAAGTTGGTGTTTCAAAATGTGGGTTCAGGGCTGCCTGGGTGACTCAGTCGGTTAAGCGGCTGCCTTCAGCTCAGGTCAGGATCCTAGGGTCCTGAGATGGAGCCCTCATAGTGCTCCCTGTTCAGTGGGGAGCCTGCTTCTCCCTCTGCCCCTCCCCCTGCTCTCTCTTACTCTCCCGCTCTCTCAAATTAATAAATAAAATCTTTAAAAATAAATAAATGAAATAAAATGGGTTCAGGCATGGTGAGGCCAACAGATCAGGATTTGAATGAAAAAATAGTTACAGCTCCCAAGACGGGACAATACTCTATCACCCAAGGCCACGCGGGAAGCATCAGGGTCAGCCAGGAGGCAGAGGGAGCCAGAAGCAGCTGGGGGCAGGGCCTCTGTTGTGGTTTCTGCAGGAAGGACTGGGCAAGGCAAAATAGGCAGGCTTAGGACTGGCTTGCTGGGATAATGTCAGCAGACTCTGGGCTGTAGGGCATGCCTAGTTGTCTGGAACCTGGCCCTGGTGTGATTGGGGCAGCAGGATGGTGGCCTGGACCCAGAGCCCAATGGAGGTGGGGGGTGAGGGCGGGGCGGGTCATGGGCTCTGGATGGGCTGGTCTGCATATGAAAGACACACTCACTGCACAGTCCTTTGCTGACTCTCTGAATTGGCTGACCTGGAAGGGGCAGTCCCTCCAGGATCAGCAAGGACATCAAAGCGTCAGAAATGCAGAACACAAAAAAGGCACAACTAATACAAGTGGTCACGTTAAAGCCACTGAGCAAACAGCAAATCTGGTGGCTTGGAATTGACCATGGAGACACACAAAGTGGACAGGTAGAGGCAGGTCCCTGAATGTGGCACATCTCCAGTCCTTAGCCCGAACCACCAATTGCTCTATCTTTTTCACAAGTGCATATTAGTGTGCATGACTATGTCAGAAAACTCTATTTTTTTTTTTTTTTATAGTATGGAACCCAGAATTCCTTTGTCAAATATGGGAAGAGATTGTGCTGGTCAGCAAAGAGCCTGGGCCAATCCTGGTTCTCCCTCTTGCAATCACATTCCCGTTGGTGTTTTTGACAGAAACTTCTGGTATTGCCCTGTTACCTTCAGTGGCTCTTCTATCCTGAGTTCCTGCATGCTTCCCCTTATAGTTGGCTGCACCGCTGTGGTGTTCAAAAAGACTTCTTGAGACAAGGACAGAGCAAAAGACAAAACAAAACAAAACAAACCCCGGCAATATCTTAGCTTATAAAATGAAGATCATTCACTTTTGCCTATGATGCACCTAAGGGATCCTCTTCTGTCTAAAACCCACGTCATGGTCAATGACAATAATCATCACTGACTAATACTACTCAGGAGTGAACTCTTAGATGTTCAAGCTTCTTGAAATAAAAACCGAGAAAGGAGCCTATGTTGCCTCTTCCATCTATCTCAATCCTGGTCTCCCAATTCCTGTTTCTTGTTGAGGGAATCCAGGCTTTATTTGGGTCAATGACCTCACTCTTAAGATTCTTCACCCACAGAGATTTTGCCTCACCCCTACGAGTCTCAGTAGAACAAATGTGTCTCAGCAACGCCAAAACTCGGAATTCTAAGATGACGCTCCAAACTTCTGGCCTCCTGATGTCCATAATCTTGGGACTTGTGACGATGATGAGATGGGCACCCCATGATCAGGTGACATTATATGGCACAGTTGTCCATAGAGTGGGACACTACCCTCATTGGGCCTGATATGATCAGGTGAGCCCACAGGAGGAACTGGGCTCCTCCCAGTGAAATAGTTTTGAAGCATGAGAGGGATTTGACATAAGATCCCCTCTTCTCCACTGCTGGCTTGGGAGAAGAGGGGATCACATGGCAAAGATTGTGAGCAGCCTGTAGGAGTTGAGAGCAGATCATATCTGACAGCAATGAAACTGGGAAGTCAGCTCTATTGTTGCAAGGAACTGGATGTGAACGTGGGAGAGGGCACCAAACTCCAGAGGAGAATACAGCCTGGTTGACACCATGATTTTAGCCTTGTGAGACCCCAAGCAGAACACCCATTAACTGTGCCTGGATTTTTGACCTAAGAAATGTGAAATAATAAATGGGTGCTGTTTTAAGTCATTAAGTTTGTGGTAACCGATATGCAGCAGTAGGAAACTAATAGAAACTCCAACCTTCTTGTGAGATGCACATCTAATCAGGATATGATGTCCACATGCTGTTGCAGAAGAATTGATGGTTGGGTTCTGTTGCAAAATCACTCAATACGCTCTGGGGTCTTTCATGAAGATCACAGCTAGCAATTGTTATTTACAATGTAAAACTTACTGCCTCTTAATCCAGATTTGCTTAGGTGGGTTTAAGAATAGGTAATTCGCCTGAATGGGCATCCGAAAACACCATTATTTCTCAAAAAGGGGGCCCCAAAAGATGCTAAAACATCCTGTAGTGAATCGTTGATGGAAACTATCCTCCAAACTGGACAGATTTCGTATTATTCTCTAGATGTTGATCAGAAATGGTTTGCCTTGTGAAATTACTCATGAGTTGATGCCTTAAGTCTACTTCTTTCGAGATAATGATGAAGCTAACAAAGTATTCTGGGTGCTGCTGTCTGCTTTTAATCCTTGCCCAAAGTTATAAGAAGACCTGCCTGGGAACTTAAGAGTTGAGTTACTGACACCATAATTGAGGTCAAAGGCTCTGTGTCATATAAAAGCCACAGAATGAATGGAACCATGAGGCATCACTACACTGACCAGTGCCAAAGAGAGTGCTCCTAGGTGGATTTGAGAATAGAGAAATGGTTCCCAGTCTTTCTGGGCCAACATATATTGACCTGGTGATGTCTGCATGTATAACTTAGACATACCCAGTTGTTTTATGCCCTGTGACAAGGATGGGATATTTTGTGGGTTATTGAAGTTCCCAGTGTTAGCTAAAATTTCAGCTCATTGAAACCACTATTTTAGAGAGCCATATGGCATTGGTTTTTAACCAGACCTCCTGAGGATAAACAAAATGAAGGAAGCACATTTTTTTTTCTGATTATGGAAACTGCTGACAAGAGATCATCTGATGTCCTCACATTTATAGTTGTAAAGAAGAATTCTCAGGGCTGGTGAAGAGATTTTAAGTTAAAAGGACAAGGGTACCATGTGTGGTATGTGTTTGAGTTCATATGTGCTACATGATTTACATCAGCAGTAACTTATCTCTGGTATAAAATCACAGAGAGGGATCCCTGGGTGGTGCAGCGGTTTGGCGCCTGCCTTTGGCCCGGGGCACGATCCTGGAGACCCGGGATCGAATCCCACGTCGGGATCCCGGTGCATGGAGCCTGCTTCTCCCTCTGCCTGTGTCTCTGCCTCTCTCTCTCTCTCTCTCTCTGTGTGACTATCATAAATAAATACAAATTAAAAAAAAATAAAATAAAATCACAGAGAAAATGTGATCTTCTTAAGTTTCCTGACCTCTATGAGCCCTTTTTTTCTAGTCTAGAGAACAGAGATAATTCCTGTCTTATAAGACTGTTGTGAGGACTTAATGAAATAATGTCAGTAAAGTACCTTGCAGGATTCCTGGCATATATTAAAGAACAAATTAGAACTATAATTCATCATCACCACCACCACCATCTCATCATTATCACCATCATTATCACCACCATCATCATCATCACCATCACCATCAACATCACCACCACCATCATCATCACTATCATCATCATGACCATCGCCATGACCATCGCCATCACCATCAGCACTACTACCATCATCATCGCTATCATCTCCATTATTATGGACATTGTCATTCAGAAAACAACATTTTTTTGAAGGCTTGCTACCCTTTAGTCTGTCTTATTTCATCTAGCTTCAACATCACCCTAGATACATCTTTATTTGTATATGTAAATATATTAAACCACCAAGAAATAAGACATAGTCAATATAATAAAGTCCTCATAGCTATGGTTATCTCTTGTCTATTTTTCATTCCAAGGTTATTGATATGGTCTGAATGATTGTGCCCACCCCTGTCAAAATTCATGTGTTGAAATCCTAACCCCAGTTGTAGTTATATTAGGACCTTCTGGGAAGCTCCACTTTCATGAATGAGATTAGTGCTCTTAGAGTAAAATTGGTCTAAGAGAGCTCCCTAGCCTCTTCTGCCATGTGAGGTTACAGTAAAAAGGCAGTGTCTATAAACCAGGAAGTAGGCCTTCACCAGATTTTTACCTGATTTGCCTGCAGTCTTGGACATGCCACCTTCTAAAACTGTGAGAAACAAATTTCTGTTGTATTGTACCTGTGTTATAGCAACCTGAATGGTTGGACTAAGACAGTCATCAAATACACTGCCTCTCTATTAAAAGTAAAGAAATCTCTCCCAAGACAAGCATGTCCCCAGCATCCTTATATGAGGTCACCAGTTTTAGAGAAATCATATTTATATGGCAGTTTCTTCTCCACTGTTCCTGAGAATAGCTATTCAGTGAGGACAATTTTGGTATCCTGCATCCAGCCTCGCCTCTACTGCTACCTCTGTGTAAGCATTCAATGCAAAATCACAGGGGGAAAAAGCTGTATCAGTGGAGACAAGACAATAATCCTTCCCTCACTATTGAATCTTTTCCTAAAATCTAGTGTATGTGGATTGCCTTCATACAGCTTTTTCTTAACTTTGAAGATTTGTTCTTTTGGGGTTTTGTTGCATTTTGAGGGGTTTGAGAGGAGTATTTTTATTTATCATTTTTATACTGCATGTTTTGAATTAATCCCATTCAACACAATGAAATAAAGAAATCTGACAAATGGGAGTAAAGAAGATAGGAGAAGGAGAAGGTAAAATAGGAAGAGAAGGTTAACAACATATGACATTTCGGTGTGTCTTACCATTATGATTCCCCATGTGTAAAATGGCACTGATGTCATCCTTATTTAGTACACTCTTACAGCTTAATTTTTTTCTCTACATGGTATGTAAATCCAAAAGGTGGGAAAGATAGCACAGTGCAAATCAAGACTCATTCTCCCATGGCTAGAAGCAGCTGCTGGCCACAGTTACTATATCTTCCCATCTCCTGGCATGTAGTAAATACTCAAAATCATAACCACACTATTCTGTACTATGCTTTTTTTCACTTTTTTTGACAACTTATGTAGAAAATATCCTTATTCTTCTTAATCGCTGCATAGTATTCTAGTACCTAGATGGATCATAATTGATTTCATGAATCCTCTTTATTTTCTTAAAGATTTTATTTATTTATTTGAGAGAGAATAGAGCAAGTGAGAGAGAGAGAGAGCACGAGTGGGGGTTGAAGGTCAGAGGAAGAGAGAAAAGCAGGCTCCTTACTGAGTGGGGATCCTGATGTGGGGCTCGATCCCAGGACCTTGGGATCATGACCTGAGCTGAAGGCAGACAGTTAACCAACTGAGCTACCCAGGCCCCTCCATGTATCCTCTTCTGATGAATAATTATATTGTTTCCAATGTTTTCCTATTACAAATGATGCTACTATAAATATCATTTAGACACATCATTTCAGCAAGCTATTTTAATTTTTAGGAAGTGTGTAAAATAGGAGTATTGCATTGGATCCCTGGTAAATTCAGTCCTTCCAAAATTATGTTTTGTTATTAAGTTCTTCAAACCAGGAATTCTTATTTAAAGATGACTTTTCATACTCAGAAACCATCATCAGCAGAAAGTTAAGAATATTATTTGCCTTCATAACTAACATTGAATATAGGCAATTGGGATTTTCTTCATACTCTCTAAATGGAATATAAAAAATTATGATCATCAAAATCATTCATGAATTATCTGCTTGATTAGGACCTAACAACACATGTACATGCAAACACACATGAAGACATGTAAGTGAGCATTTGCCCACTGGACTGTGGTCTGGAAGATAATTAGAATAAATGATATCAAGTCATAGACTATTATCACTCGTGCAAGTATTCATAGCACACTTCCATGTGTTCACTACTATTTCACATACCTTGTTTACTCTTGGCAACTTTGGGGACATATAAAGTTATGTGAGTCTAATTTAACTTCTGGCAATGTTCCACAGAGCAGAAAATTCTGATATTTGTACCCAAATTCCAACTCATTTTCTCATAGTCTCAGCGTATTGGTCATTAGTTGGACTAGTCTGGATTAGCATAACTTGTATGGGAGTTGTAGGGTGGTGGGGCCTAAGGAGGCTTCAAAATGATCCTGTTCATATTTTCCTCTCATTGATGAGAAAACTGAACCATGGAACAAATTATTTTCCCAGGATGTGGAAAAATGCTAAGATGAGATCAACTTTCTGATGCCTAGTTCAATATCTTTTCTTTTTAAAAAGCTAATTAACCATCTTGTTGCTTTGGCTACTTTTATTCTCCTAGAGTTAGTTAGTCTCTATATTATTTCCACTAATGTGTGGGCAGTATGTGTGTTTGCATGGCTTTTGAGAAATATTTAATCCCTGAATGATACTTTCATGTCACCTGGCCACAATGGGTTTTTTTATTCCTATAATTATCAATAGTATTCTCACTTTCTTGTTCCCTCAGTGACCTCCCTAACAAAATGTGAATATGACTGGTCAATTACTGAGCTATATTAGTGTGTACGTGTGTTCCTATCTCAATATCCTTTCAATCTCCTTTTCAAGAAGGTCTTCTGACTCTTTTGCCCACGGGAGAAGATGGAGAAGAGGAGTCAAGAAGATGGGAGAGAGAGGTTCCCCAAGAGGGAAAGAGATGGAGGTGATGGAGCTCCTTGGTCCATCGACCCTGTGGGGAGGTGGCACAGACAGTGGAAGGATGCCTGTGGTCCTTTGAGGGTAGACAGATACCCTGCTCATTTGCTACCTAAGGAGGAACCAAGGATGCTCGACTTCAAGATCTCTTATTGGCTTGGCCAATGGTACTACTGTTGTAACCAGAAGCCCAAATACCAGAACTCCTTCCTCCAAGGGTTAAGCTCTGCTTGAGATGCCTGAGATGTTTGCGTAACTCTGCAGGGTATCTGGGGAAGGGCCTTGTATTAATTATCTATTGCTGTGTGATAAACCACTCCATGACTTACTGGCTTGAAATAAAAAAAAAAAAAAAGTCTTTTATTTTGTTCATGAATCTGCAATTTAGGTTGGTTTCCCTTCTGTTCCTTCCAAGTTCACCTGAAGCAGCTTGCTTAGGCCTGGAGAATCTATTTCAAGATGGTTCACTTCCATGACTGATGAGTTGGTTCTGCGGTTGACTGGGAACTCATGCAGCTGTAGACTAAGATCTCCGATCTTTAGATCCTCTCCACAAAGGCCTGTTCAAAGGCTGTTTGGACTTCCTCTCATGTATGGTGGCTAGTATCCAAGAACAGGATCCCAAGAAACCCAGGGAGACTTAGCCTCAGAAGTACATGGTGTCGCTTCTACCTCCTCAGGCTCAGAGGAGGGACATCAATCAATCTTGTCACTTGATGAGAGATTGTCAAAGTTACCCTGTAAGTATAGCATGTAGGATGAGAGGTAGTCTTTGACTGTTTTCAGAAAACACAGTCTGCCACACCCTCATGTGACTCAAACTGAATTTTGCACAAGCCCACATGGGGGAGGGGTGTTGAACTAGAAATGGTCAAGATAATCTCATCTTATACTTTCCAGTGTGCACAGAAAGATGCATATCATCTCAATGTGGGCCAACATCATGTTTTTACACTAATCGATTGTCAACAGAATTATACTTATGTGTAATGCTGTATAGAAAATATTTCTAAGGCACTTTCCCTTCATTATATATTTCTTTCCCATTGACTGTGTCCCACAGATTCTCATCCAAGTGGCTATTTATCTTTGATCAGATACTTTGATGCTTATATTATTCAACTATGAATTGTACGGTATAGTCTTTTTCTAGTTTAACTTATAGTCTGTATTTTTTTTCTCTGTAAAATAGTTTATTGAAAGTAATATGGAAAGAATTACTTAAAGATATTTTTGGGGACACCTGGCTGGCTCAGTGGTTGAGCATCTGCCTTTGGTGCAGGGCGTGATCCTGGGGTTCCAGGATTGAGTCCCACATTGGGCTCCCTGTGAGGAGCCTGCTTATCCCTCTGCCTGTGTCTCTGCCTCTCTCTGTCTCATGAATAAATAAGTAAAATCTTTTAAAAAAAGATATTTTTGAAAAATAAACAAGATTTTAGGGATATATATATATATATATCACATTTCACATATAATATATATCTTAAATACATAAATGTATTATATCCTAAACATGGAAAGATAATGTTTTTTTTTTCTGTGCTTTGCTTATAAATGTCACCTATTGCAATTCTTCAAGTCTTGTAAATTAGGTCAAATAGGGTCTTTAGTGAGATAGTCAGATAATAGTGACTGAAAGTTATCAACAAAACAGTTGAATTCCAGTGTGAAAGCACTGCTTGATCTTTCACAGGTAATATGTGTCTTCCTTCCTTCCTTCCTTCCTTCCTTCCTTCCTTCCTTCCTTCCTTCCTCCCTCCCTCCCTCCCTCCCTCCCTCCCTCTCTCCCTCCTTCCCTTCCTACTTTCCTTCCTCCCTTTTTCTTTCTTAAATTGAAGTATAGTCAACATATAGTGCTATATTTGTTTCAGGTGTACAGTGTAGCGAATCAACAATTTTGTACTCTTGATCCCCTTCACCTTTTTCCCCCATCCCCTCACCCACCTTCCCTCTGGCAACCAGTTTATTCTCCGTAGTTAGGAGTCTGTTTTCTTGTTTATCTCTTTTGTCCTTTATTCATTTGTTTCTTAAATTCCACAAACAAGTGAAATCATACAGTATTGGTCTTTCTCTGACTGACTTTTGAGCATCTTAACTCTTTGGGCATCTTGAGGGCTAATTTTGAACTCCTTTTGCTTAGTTTTGTTTTATTTCAGCTTATATCTTAACATTTCTTTTTTTTTTCACTTTTTTTTTTCACTTAGCGTAATACCCTGTCTTGGTACATCCATGTTATTGCAAATGACAAGATCTCATTCTCTTTTCCAGCTACATTATATTCCACTGTATATCTAGACCTCATCTTTATCCATTCACCTATCAAAGGACACTTAGGTTTCTTCCATATCTTGGCTATTGTAAATGATGCTACAATAAACATAGAGGTGCATATATCTTTTTGATTTAGTGTTTTTGTTTTCTTTGGGTAAATGCACAATAATGAATTACTGGATCTTATGGTATTCCTGTTTTTAATTTTTTAAGGAACGTCCATACTGTTTCTCATGCTCCAGTTTGCATAACTTGTCATCTGCATCTTAATATGTTTTTTCTAAAGCTAGGTCCATGTGTAGGAGTCGCCTGCAGAGTTAGCTGAGTATAAATCTGCTAGCCAGCAACTGCTGGCATACTTATGAAGACAAAAATTCCTAAATTCACTTACAGTAAACCATCTCAGGTAAATCTCACAAAACCTGATGTGAGGTTCTTTACTTTGTTTAATGAATTTGGAACCAATTTTTGTTTGGAGGATGACCTTGTGAGAAAAATGATTTGAAATGGGGAAAGATTCCTCTTCCTTTGCCCTCTGCAAGTCAAAACCAACCAAGAAACAAGCCCTGACTGCAATGACTCCAGGGGACTCTCCCACCTTTCCTTCAGGTTTTCATTCCAAGAAAGAAGGCTTGGAGAGGGCTGGAGAGATCTTTCCAAAGAGATCCCTAACACCTCACCAAGTGCTGCTGGGTAAGGAAAGTCAGACCAGGTTCCAGGGAGGGCTGGTGGGAGTTGGGTGCAGTGAGACTGGAAGATGCTGGAGGAGTTCCTGTACTCAGCTATCTCCCTGGGAGCGCATCCACGATATGCACAGTGCATCATTTAGCCATGGTGTCCTGGCTACAAAAAGATGCTTTTGTTTATAGCTCACATACCTGTTAGCTGAAATGTGAAGAGCGTGGGCTTTTCTCTTATTGCACCATGGTAGAAAAAGAAATGTTAAGATATAAGCTGAAATAACACAAAACTAAGCAAAAGGAGTTCAAAATTAGCCCTCAAGATGCCCAACGAGTTAATCTTTAGAAAATAAAAATTGTACCCATTTATTGGTCCTCCTGCAAAGGAACCATCAAGTTCCAAGGTTGAACCCTTTGTCCATGCTGGAAATTCCCCAAGATCATGGGATTTCAACAGTTGACTGTCGTTGGGACCAGCAGGCCAAATGAGAAAGTCAGGAATGTTTCTTCTTCCAACACAGCAAGTATCTTTGCAATAGTTCAGTAGTTTCTACCTCAAAGGAAGTGTGTCTTATCATCCATATTTTCCCTTGATATATGTATTTGGTGCTTTGACATCTGGGCCACTGGAAGGACTGCCCTTCCCAGGGCGAGCCAATTCCTAGACACAGCAAATGATTTGCCTGTGGGTGTGTCTTTTAGATGCAAACCAACCAACCCAGAGGCTGCAGCTGAATCATCCGCTTTATGGGGCTCACACACTCTGGACCATGCTCTACCTCCCCATATCCCAGAGCCAGGCACCAGACAACTAGGGACATCACCTATGCCCCAGAGCCTGCTGCAAGTATTCAAACAAGCCAACCTAAACCTGTTCACCATGCCGGATCCATCCTGCGGAAACCACAATAGGGGCTTTGCCCACATGGTACCCTCACTGCCTCTGACTCCTGGCCAACCCAGGTACTTTCCTGTGTGGCGTGTCATGCCTCCTGTTTTTAGGGATCACTGAGTATAAAAACTTCTTCTTCCATGTCAGTCATTTCTGTGTCTGAGTGTCTTACCAGACCTGATTCAAACAAATCTCAGGTCCATTTCAAAACACCCCAGTAAAGAACTTTTTCTTTTCTTTTTTTTTTTTTTAAAGATTTTATTCATTCATTCATGAGAGACAGAGAGAGAGAGAGAGAGAGAGAGAGGCAGAGACACAGGCAGAGGGAGAAGCAGGCTCCATGCAGGGAGCCTGACGTGGGACTCGATCCTGGGTCTCCAGGATCAGGTCCTGGGCTGAAGGCAGTGCCAAACCGCGGAGCCACCCGGGCTGCCCAAGAACTTTCAAATAAACAGACGTCTTGGGAAAGGAAAGGGACCTTGGTGGATATAACAGTCCTCCTTCCTGAAGAAGAGTGATCAGCACAGAGCAGTCCAGAGAACACTGCTTGGCAGGTTGTGTGTATATAAGTTAGGGAAGGGCAGGAAGTCAGTGTCTTGGTTAATTTTTAAGATTCTTCTAGCATGTGTTATTCTACATGACCAGGCACAGCTCATCTAAGTCCTGGATGGTCCTACTTATTCTGTGCCTTGTGTGCTCGTATTTAGTTACGTAGGGTGCGCTCTGTGTGATGCCCAGTATACTGCTTGGAAGAATCAGTACTTGTAAGAATCAGCCCCAACAAGACCTGAACATCACGCTTTCCTGTCATGAGAAGCACGTAGTGCATCACTTTGTGAATGCTCCTGATGTCCTTTGTCTGGTGGCTTGCCTCCAACTATTGGTGGGGCAGATGAGGTGGAGGTCTCCGCAGGGAAGGGAGGTCAGCATTAACTGAGCAGGTTAACATAACTAGTGTTAAGTTAACTGGCATCCGGGGTTGGATTCCTCTCCCAGATATCTGGAACTGTTGTGAAGAGCTTCTTAGTGTTGGCTACATAAGTCACCTTCAAGCTGCAGTATGGGGGCTCTGAGTCAAAGCCAGTTGGAAAAGCCAAAGTACAAACAAGAGAAAAATGTGAGTGGAGTATGGGAGCCAGGAGTAGGATTTGGTGGGGGTTTCAGAGCTAAGCAGAACAAAGAGGAGCTCAGAACACAAATAGGTTAGAAGCCAGACAATTATATTCCTGCGCGGTTTATGAAATGACCTTGGGGCTTCCTGGGCTGATGGATAGGTCTGTGGTTGGCTCAAAGGGTCAACGAAGGCAAAGTGAACGAAGGGGCAAGGGAAGCAGGATAGGGCAGAAGGAGAAGTCGAACTGTCATGGATGTGGTTGCAAGCAAATATGAAGCCACTCCCTCAGGTAGTTACAGAACTGGGGAGGTTGTTCTGAGTCATCCTGAATGAAGGCAAAGAAATTGAGCTTTGGTACCTTCTCAATGGATTTGGGCTACTTTGGCAGGCATCCTCACTCTTGCCACAGGCAGTTCCTGGGGGTGCGGCTATGGACACCGGTAGCCAACCCTCAGGACTCCTGGGGCCGCTCAATCCTGGAGGGGGATCCCATGAAAGAGATGATCCACACATGCTGTTTTTGGAATTGCCAATTTTCACCCAAAGCCTTTCCTATTGTCTCAAAGTGATGTCACAAACATTAAGCTCTGCTGGCTCAGGAAATGAGATAGTCCAAACCCATCAGTGATGAGTTCTCACAGCTCGCATGACCATCTGGAAAATCTACATGTGGTGGGGACCGGAAGATGTGATTCTAACAGGTGACTGCCGGCCCAGCTAAGCCAGCAGCATGACCACAGGGTACTTTGCTGGTGTCTGACTGGGAAGCAGCCTCAGCCATGAAAAGGGAAAGACCCCAGGTGGTCACTTGAAATGTGCTCCTGTGATACAGTTCATCTTTCCTGGGAATCCTGGGCACTAGTTCCCAAATCCCTCTGACTCCAAAGCGTGATGATTTAAACCAAGTCACATGGAAGCCATGCAGAAGAATCACCAGGAGTTTCCCTGGTTGCTTCCCGCCCCGTGGTCCCCAGCGCCTGTGCAGACAGACACACACAAGTACAGTACTGTTCCACCATCGCCTTGATTTTACAGATCTCCTGCTGAAGTTTCTGACTAATGGTAAGTTATTTGTTCAGAAAGATTTTATGGCTCTCATAAAATGTCAATTACAGTTTTAAAATAACTTGTAGTTTTTCTGTAACATGATGCTGCCATCTTGGTTCCCAGAGGGTGTATTAAATTCAAGTAGCAATAACAAATCATTTAAGCAATAAATAAATAACCTGAGAGAAGCGTTGTTAAGAGTTAATAGTCTCCCATACACTCAATAGAGGGTGAGGCTCCACTCAATTAAAGTGACCCTGGGAGGAGGGGGGGCAGGGGCCAAACTGCACCCAGTCGTTTTGTTGAAGGTATTCAACCCGCACACATTCATTTCCTTCTTTATGTTGTGTCTTTTCAGCAGGGAGGCTCTCTGCAGTCCCTGGGTCCAGAGAACAATTACGGTACAGTCTAGGAGAACAGAAAGAAAACTGGGGTCATAAATATGTTAAATGGGTGCGTGGGTTTAAGTGGCTTTGTAAACGAAACACGGAAGAAACCTCAGACTAATTAATGAATATGAAGCAGTGGGAAAGCTGGAGGGTTTTGGGGGGACAGTCTTGTGAGGTGAGGATGCGACATCTGTAGAATTATTTTCCCGCAGGAAGATAACGCTTACTTATTTCAGAAATCCTTTTCTTTCTCCCCAAGATCTCCAAGTATGTTGGTGAGCGTTGCAGATGTGAATGAAAAAAAAATATTTTTTAAAGATAAATCCTGTTTGGATTGTGTTTTCTCCAATCAGGTTGTAATCTGAGCCTGAAAGAATGAGTTTGCAGAATTTTTAAGAAGTGCTGTCTTTGTATTTTGAGAGAGAAACATCAAAAAAAGAGGATGAATCGCATGTTCTCATACCAAATAGCGTATTCAAATATATAGACTCTTTCCTCGAGAATGGCCTTTGCTAAATAAATTCCATGGAGTCAAAGCAAAGATTAGGATTTTATAATGTGGCATTTCCATGTGTTCTTAAACATTTCAGTCTTTCTGAATGGAAAATTTATTTTTTTTCTTTGCCTTTCTCCCCTACTTTATTGGCACAAATATCTCTATGGGAAGTTATAGGCTGTCTGAATGTCTCAGATGAACCATTCTTGAGCCCACAAATGACTTCTGGAGCTTGTGACATGAGGCAAGCAAGGGCTGGCAGTCTGAAAATGTCCTTGAACTTGGAGGACGCTCACACTGTAACGGCGAGAGACCAAGGACCAAACAGAGGACACAACAGAGATGCCAATGGACAGAAAAGGGCAGGGGAAAGAAGAGAGGGAAGAGCGATAGAGACAGAGAGAGTGTGTGCAAACAAGAGAGAGGGAGGTAAGGAGGGAGGGAGAGGGAGCGAGAGATGGAGAGACTTGTGGAGATGGGAGAAGTAGACAGGCACAAATAAAGCCACAGAGGGACACCAGCGTAGGAAGAGGAAAAAAGTGAAGCAAAACAAAAGAAAAAAACAAAGTACCCGGAAGCAATAGAAAAGTGACTGGCCCAGACTTCCTTGTTTCATTGATTAAATGGGACCTGTGAGCAATGGATAAGTTGACCAGTTGATCTCCTTCAGTTGTTAAGATAGTATAAGGAGCAGATGCACCTCTCTTAGGGGCTCTTTCAGTGGTCTTACCCCTGGTTAAATCATGTGTATATTGACTCCACCAACTCATTTTATTTCTACTGCATTTAAAACTACAGGGTCACTGAATTATAATCCTTAAATATACTTCAATAATGACATTCACTCTTCAGCAAGTTTTATTAAACATCTACTATAAGAATTCCCAAAGCTTTGGGCAAAGAACACAAAGATGGTGAAGAAACTATAATTGTCCCTAAACCCTGAGGAAATAGATAGTTGGGATGACATGATAAACACATGTCAAACGGAATTTGATAAAGACAAGAACTGAATAGCACAAGAAAAAATACAGGAAACATCCCAGGCAAAAGACTCGAAAACTTGCCTAATGCGGGATACAGAGTATGTGCTTTGAGGCTATGGAGAGAACTCTTGGCAGTTAGTGTAATCTCTCATAGGTCTATGATGATGGATGACTTGCTTTGGGTCTTCAAGGATCCCACTGGGTGGACAGGAGAAGAAAAGGCCGCTTGGAGATTCGATTTGTATATTACCCATTTTTATTGCTTGATCTATAGTGACCAATGGGAAGCAGAAATGTAGTTGTATCATGTAATTTGTACTTTTTCCTAAAATTGCAAGTTATTGTATCACAAATTTAAAGAAAAGTTACCCAGCCAATCTGAAGGGAATCTTCAGCAAAAAGTGATAGTAGCCCCAGAGTACCTTTCTCCTTTGTCACCTTTATACAAACTGTCCAAATCCTGTCTCCTTCCTGACATAGTCCTTCTTGTATCACACCGGAATGGGGTCCTCTCTTCTGAATACCTTATGGCACTCCGAGCATGCTTTGAGAATTCCGCTGTGCGATGGATGGAGAAGGGAAGCAGAGCAGTGGTGGCCTGGGGCTGAGAGTGGGGCCAGGGAATGCCTGCAAATGGGCACAAGGGAACTTGTGCAGTGATGGAGGGGCTCTAAAATTTAGATTGTGCTATGGTTGCACATCTCAAAAAGTTTAATAAAATCACTGAATTGTATACTTGTTATGGGTGAAATTCCTAATATATACATTATACCTCTGGAAAGCTATTAAAAATAATAATAATAAAAAAACCAATAACCCAGTAGTGTCGACCAGGCCAAGCTTATAGTAGGAAGCAGGTGCAGGCTTTAGTATTTGGTTGCAAACCCGCTCTTTTTGGCTAGTAAGTATTTAAGAGCATCCTTCAATCCCACGAAGAAATAGCAGTCTCCCATATTTTGTGAAACTCAAGATTTTCTTGTTCTCGTTTTTATTTCCTAATTTTGATACAGAGAAATGTTTAACAAAGAGGGAAACAACACTGTGATCACATAACAAGTGAAAATCAATGATTTCCTACCATGGGGCCTCCATCAGGGCGCAAGGACCAGCAGTGACCAAGAGAGACATGCCTCACCTCAAGGGGCCCCCCACCCTGCAGCTCTCTTGGTTGATACCATGGGGAGTGCCTGCCCAATGTTGTCAGATTTTCTATTTGTCCAAGAGAACTTTATAATAATAAAATCTGAGTTTTTTAAATGACTGTTCAGACTTTCAAAACAAAACACTGTGTGGTCCAGACCAAATGAGATCAATTCAATAGGTGGACTGAGAGTTTGAAACCTCTGCTTTATGGTCAGAACCTTAGGATTCAGCGCTTAATTGTGGATTTCCCAGTTTTGTTCACTGTTATTTTATGGGGGCTAATTTTGACTTTCCAGCTTTTTTATAGTTTCTGGCACTAGGAGTTGGGATAAGAAGTTGGGGCCTGATAAATATATATATATGTAAAATAACTGAATATATATATATATATATATATATATATATATATATATATATATATAATGTGTATGTGTGTGTGTGTGTGTGTGTGTGTGTGTACTGGCCATCACACAATGCCTAGCTCTGTGCCCAGTATATGTCACCAATGCATAGTCACTATTGTGGATTTCATTAATATAATCGTATGGTTATCCAAATAAATGTTTCCTTGAAGGTAGCTCAAATATGCATAGTACTTCACCCATCTAGTAATATAGAGAGTGGACTTAAGCTCGAGTCTAACTCAACATTTCTTATAGGGATAAACAATGACTCCTCAGATTTTCCTTGGTGAGACCTACTCTATAGGGAAGTAAGAATAAGATTGTTGCCCTGTATTGGGCCATCACATAATTCCAGAAATGTGGTAGAGACTAGATAGATTCTTGCCACATATTCTTCCTTTTTTCAAAGCAGCCATAAAGGCTGTACTTCCCAGTTTCTTTTACAGCTAGTTTAAAGCCATTAGACTGCATTCCTGGCGATAGAATGTAAGCAAATGGTATGTACACTATTTCTAGGACTGGCATTGAAAGCCCCTGCATGAACTTCCAACTTTCCTCTATATCCACCCTACAGCATTTGTGGAAGTTTTATGTTGAAGTTGGAGTCATCGTAACAAAGAAGGAGCCCGAGTCCCTGACTCATAGCTTGGAGGAGAGTCACACAGAAGGACCATCTGACCTGCAAAAGACGTGAACACACATAAGAAATAAACATTTGTGTAAACCCACTGAGATTTGATGGTTGTTTGTTGCAGCAACCAGCATTATGGATCCTAACTAATACACACAACTTTTCAGAGATGGTCAAGAGGACAATCGATTGCACTTGTCGGCGTTCAGATCCTTCTGATGTAATGAGTAACAGCAGATTATTAAATAATCATGTGCTTTTTGAAGTTAGCAAAACTCCTTCACACTGTTTTCTTTAATGCTCTCAATGCAACCACTAAGGATACAGAATGGGGCTTATTATCATTGGCAGATTAAGAAACAGAAGTGCAGACAGATAGATCAAAAGAGCTGAGATTTAAACAAGACCATCTTGAATCCTCATTTTATCCTCTGCCCATCTACCACTGTTTTGTGTTTAGCAGACAATTCTCAAAGAGGTAGAAATGGTGCTTAACTTTGTTATCTGATTCTTTTCATATTTCAACTTAATATTTACACCCAATCTTCATGCCAAAGCTTTCAGCATAGTCTAGATTCTTGGACTAATGTTAATTATTGTTCCTTTAGTTAGATTTCTTTAAAAACAGAAAGGAGTTGTACAACCTTGTTGACTCCATACTACGATTAATGACATGGAGAAACCTGGAACTTCCCAGTGCAATGCTACCTCCCAGGAAAATACAGAATTGCTCAAAATTTTTTATCCATAAGTAAAATACATAGAGTATAATTATAAGTACATTTAGCCAAGTTTTGTTATAACCTCTTTCTCAATTGGTGTTGTACTGACAGGAACTTTTATTAAGGCATAAATTAAAAATATTCCAAGAGTATGATATGCTAGAAAGAAAGAAAGAAAGAAAGAAAGAAAGAAAGAAAGAAAGAGACAAACAGACAAACAAACAAAGTTAAAACACTCTCAAAACAGTGTTTCTCCAGCGGCAACAAATGAGCTATCAGAAATGAATGACCTCAGGCAACTTCCAAACTTATCTTCAAAGGTCGCACTTAAAGCAAAGCATTCCTTGCTCCTCTCATTCTGAAATAACACATTTAAAATCCATATGATTATGTTTTACTCACCATGGTCTTAAGCATACCCTACTGTGTACCACACCCCCGTGGTTCTCAACTGGGGGTTATTTTGCTCCCTAGGAAACTGTTGGCAACAGTCTAATGACCAGGATCTGCTTAATAAATGTGTGACCTATGCATTTGCATGGCGCTGCATCTTCAGAAGAGCCCCGATCCTGGGTTTAATGGTCTGCAACTGCCCTTGCCAATTGCTAAGAATTTTATTTTTGAGCTTCTATTTAATGCATGAAGTCTGATGGGATAATGGAGCATGCACATGAGCAGAGGGGTTACATGCAATATATGTGGATGCCTTTCCCTGGCGCCTCGTTTGCGTATTGCATTCGAGATGCCCCCCTGAATGCAGGTTTCCGGTGAACCTACTTTGAGTACCGAGTTCAGCCAGACTCAAAGGTGGTACAAGTTCTGCGTGCATCCCATATGACTGAGTGAGCAAGGGCACGCATAACTCCAGAAAGCCACACTTTCTGTTTGAACCAGAACTTACTTTGAGTCTTGCAGAAAGAAGGCAATGGCATTCTAAGAAACACAAATGACGAAGAAACCCCATCATAGCCTTTCTTTCTTTCTTTTTCTTTCTTCTTTCTTTCTTTCTTTCTTTCTTTCTTTCTTTCTTTCTTTCTTTCTTTCTTTCTTTCTTTCTCTTTCTTTCTTTCTTTCTTTGTTTCTTTCTTCTTCTTTCTTTCTTTCTTCTTTCTTTTTTTTTAAAGATTTTATTTATTTATTTGAGAGGGAGAGAGTGAGCATGAGCAGGAGGAAGGGCGAAGGGAGACACAAACTCCCCACTTAGCAGAGAACCCAATGCAGGGCTAGATCCCGGGATCATGGGATCATGACCCCATATCTTTTCTTGTTCGTGCTGTTTCCATGTTAGCCCACCACGAACACTGCGAATGATGATGTAGAAGGAAGGGAAAAGCTAGAACGGCCCCTTGCTCCTTTCCTTTCTGACCTTGCTTCCTCAGCAAGGAGCTGAGGGTAGAAAGTATGTATATTTTGTGCAACTTATTCACTATTCTAGGCAGAGTGAAATAAGAGTTGTTTAATTTCAATGATACTGCATCATATGATATAAATGTTCCTATATTTGCATTAAAACTGATATTCTGCAATATAAACAGTAAAATTCATGCTAATAATTTAAAGTTTTAATTTTTCTTGTTAGAATGGCTTTAAATAGCAATGTTTTAAAAGCATCATGGCAGGAACACGTGGGTGGCTCAGTCGGTCACGCATCTGCCTTTGGCTCAGTTATGTTCTCGGGGTCCTGGGATCAAGCCCCGCATCAGGCCCCCTGCTCACTGAGGAGTCTACTTCTTCCTCTGCTCCTACCCCCATTCTCTCAAATAAATAAATAAATAAATAAATAAAAATAAATAAATAAAATCTTTTTAAAAAAAGAGTGTCATGGAAAATCCGGAGGAGACAGACTGGAAGAAAAGAAAAAGCAGCTTATTTTATGTAGTACCTTTGATGCTACATTTTCCCTGCTCTTTGAATAAGGGACCCACATTTGAACTTTCAAATTCCTTAACAGGGCTTAACAGAGACATTTTTGATGATCACAACTGAACTGGAGAGGTGCTACTGGCATCTAGTGGGTCGAAGACAGGGCTACTGTTGAGCTCCCTGCAAGGCTCAGGAGAGCCCTCTCTGAGAATTATCTGGCCCAAAATGCCAATAGTGCCGAGGCCGAGAAACCCTGCGGCATTTGGATCCTTTTATGACTCCTCCAACTAGATGTCAAACCTCTTTAGGGCCAAAACCATCTCTTCTCTTTCTAATTCACTTAGTACACTTTCTGGCACAAGTGGTGAAATTTAATAAAAAGTGAGTGATGAATACTTGCTCTGTTAAAAAGGAAAAAAAAAGAGTGATGTTTCTATCTGTTCTGTTGCTCTCAGGATCCTCAGGATGCAGACCTCTTAAACAGCCCAGACAGCTTGCAAACAGCTGGCAGGGATCGAGTGAGGAGAGGAACTGGAGATAGTGAAGACAGACCTTTACTGCACTGCGGGCTCATGACTCCCCCCAGAACCAGTGTGGACAGAGAGCCATGACCTAGAATCAGAAGATCCCGCCACTACACTTAGGAGGCAGGAATGAGGGAAAGGAAATCCTAACTTTGTTTCTGACTTACAGGCACTGATACTGGCACTCTATATTTAAACGTTTGTTATAAATGGTTATCATTCATCCCATTTCTCAGGTAAGCTCCCTGAGGCTCAGTGAGGTGAGCTAACTTCTCCAGGTTAATGTATCTAAAGAATTCTGACCGAGCCAAAAATCAAAGGCAGGTCCACAGGACTGAAATTCAGGAACTGGTTCTCCCTGTGCCACAGTTGGCCACGAAGGGCGAGAATGTGAACTCCAAGTGGAACTCCGTCCCCACCGTGCAAGGATGATGCACCCCTTTGACATATGGGCCACGTGGCCCATGTAACCCTGCACACCTTGGAGATGGAAGAGAGGCTGCTAATCAATGTGCAGGCCCACTGGTGTTCACCAGCGCAGCTCCTAAAGTGTGGGGACCTCAGTGGTCGGTCAGCTCCTGGAGGAACCACATGGAGGGGGGGGCCCGTGGCAGCAGAAGGCAGGTGGCCTGGTCAGCACCTGCTTCCCCAGGGCGACGGCTGACTACTTTGACTTGCCAGAAGGAAGTGAAAACAGAAAGTGAAGCGTGGAAGGTTAAAAGCACATGAGGCATTTTATAATCCACCATAAAATAAGTACAGGTACCATATTTTTCACTTCAAAAGCATTAGTCAAAACAAAAACAAAAACAAAAACAAAAAAACCTCAGGAGCAGCCCTCGTATCCTAGAACATCCACCTTCTCAGTGGACTTCAAATGCAACCATTTCTTGCTGGCAGGAGAGTCTTCGTACAGCCCTGTGCCCGGTTCCCCTCACCTCCCATGTCTCTGGCTTTGTATGCGTGCCCACAATTGAAGTGAGTGTGTAAGAAAAGATTCTGATTCAAACGGCCTCTGAAAGACGTGAAGCTGATATTCTGGATTTGTGCCACAGTTGTGGTATGATGACGAACTTCATCCACAGAATCTTAGCTCTTTCTTTAAAAAAAACCATCCTCCCTCCTCCTCCTCCGGACAAAATACATGCAAATTGGACATGCATTACTGGAAGGAACTGGGGGTAAAGGGAGCCGAGCCACATGGCTCTAGGGGGATCGAAGGTTCAAATCCAGGGCAGGAATCCAGGCCCTCACCGTCGGTTCATCTGAGTACCCCCGGCTGCTGCTGACACTCCACTCACCCCTGCTCTCCAAAGTTCTGCTGGGCACCAGCCAGAATCCAGAAGTATGAATCGAAATTTGACAGTAGAGACACAGATTTGTTCCCATTCATAAAGATTCATGACTGCAAAGACTAGGAAGTTAGGATCTAGAGCACAGCCCCCATCATGTGTCCTATTTTCATACACTGGGTCAGTGACCCTCCGATGGCTGGATTTGCGATTTCATGCATGAGAGGCTGCTGGTTCGCGCTTGTGTCTCCTTCCCGGGCTGAGGGAGGCGGTGGGTCAGAGACCTACCCTTTTGTCTCAGCTCGCACAGACTCCTGGCAGCAGACCCTGGAGTTCAAGCTTGCTCACTTCTGGAGTCCTGCCAAGCCTCACACTAAGGAAATGACGGCATTTAATTAGGGGGGAGCACCTCGCCGTACATGAAAGAGAGGGGTGAAATGGGAAAAATTAATTCATTGCTATGTAATAGGTGTAAAACACTTTAAATGTGCAGAGGTTGCCATTTCGTTAAAAAGAAAAAAAAAAGAAAAGAGCTGCTTCTCATTAGAAGGTAGTGGAGTTATCTGGACAGCTTGTGCACCCTGGTAGCAGCCGAAGGCAATGTGGAAGTGGGAAAGGCATCGCAATAAACCTCTGAGCTTTGCCCTATTAAAAATGTCAGACTAATAAATCACATTTTTAATGACCGGGGAGGGGAGTGATCCATAAGTCTGGGGAAGGCATCTTTAGAAGCATCATATGGTGTTATTTAAGGCAAGCTCACCAAGGTGGCATATATGTCACAGCCATCCGAGTTTCAATGGTAAGATCCAAATGAGAGCATTAAGGTTGTATTCACTTTCAGGCCAGAAATCTTGGCTCAGATTCTCCTAATTTTAGGTGCTATTTGGTCCTTCAGATTGTGTATGTGTTTAAAAATAAATGGTCTCCTTTCCGATTGTTTTTTATCTTTAGAACCTTCAAAATGTTAAAAAACAAAACAAAACAAAACAAAGGACCATTCCAGTAATCATAAAAAGCATTCTTAAATTCGGCAATTATTTAGTATACTGAAGCAACAACGGGAAGTCAAATTAAACAAAAGGGTGGAATTTACTGTGGAGACAATGAATATAAGAGTGTACCCAACAGATGGACAGGCTTCACTGCTAGCAGAGACCCAACTGTCACACCCAAAGAAAACTAGATCCCGGAAAAGAAATAATCCCGGTCTTTGAATTATTCTTAGTGGTTTTTTTCCTCTCTTCCTCCCACCTCCCTAGCCCTGACTTACATATGTATTCATAGACATTCTCTTTGGGGAGGAGGGGGATGGGGGAGTTCAACTCCACATCTTTTATATATTATTCAGTTTGGTAAAAGTTTCAAAATTGCCTTATTTAATGAGTTTCTCTTCACAAGGACAAAAGATATAAATAAGGTGCAGTGATGGGCAGGCAGTAAAGGAAGCTCTTTTGAGGTCTTGGGGAAACTGGTTAGCTGGGATTGAAGACCACTTCTGATGCTCATTCTAAAAGAAATATTTTAAGCAAACCATAAAAGTGGGCTTGACCCTTCCATGGGCCCATCATAAATCAATTGTTAAAGCAAGGGTGAAGACTGGGGAGGAGGTCAGAGGTGGGAGAGAGGTCACAGAGAAAGGACAGTGTGAGAACCAGAGGGGAAACGGGGAAATCTTTGGGCTGAGTAGCGTCATTAGTTCAGAATTACATCCCTTGTAACTGTACACTAATGAAATTATAGCCATATGAAAAATGCCCATAGAAGAACTCAAAACCTAGGGTTGTTTTAGTTAGAAAGTCTGTTCAGCAAAAGGTAGACTGAAACTTAGTTACAAGTAAGCAATCAATCCACTCTGTCTCCAAGTCCTTAGGAAAATTTCTCCAAATAGGAACTGTTTTCTTTTCATCAGCAGAGGAGAGAAGATCTTAAAATACGCAAAGCATAATCAAATATAAATAGCTCATTCACAGTATCTCTAGTATGTCATTTTTGCCACCTTCTGAGAAAGACTTTTAACTTTTTGCCAAACTGATCTTAACATTCACAAAGAAAACTTTGCGATAATCCTTTCACCAAGAGAGAATATTGAATGATGAGTTAGTTTATTGACTAATCTACACAGTTTTTAAAAACTTGCTTTTGTAGAAAATTTTGTACCAAAGGTAGAGTTTGAATGATCTATATCTCTCATCATTTGTTTCCATGGGGTGGAATCAAGTTTGAAGCCCAGACAATTAAAGTGATTCACATTTAAATGAAAGGTGGCTTGATTGATTTGTAACGACACAATTTATTTGGTAATAATGACATTCCTTGAGTTTGGCCAGGAAAACAAAGGTTGATTTATTTCCTAATAACAAAGACAAATGGCCCTTCTGCTCTGGCCTCTTCCTCGTGCTCAGGGGCTCAGGCCACGTTGCAAGTGGACGCTGGTCTGCTCTCCCTCCTACTAAAGAAGATTTCTAGACAAAATCTGTCAGAAACATGCATCCCCGAGGTCCCAATAATGGAAACGAGATAGTTGTACACCTGAAAGTTTTAAAGAGCCACATGCAAATTTTTTCTACTTGCAGCTTTATAACATTGTACTGAAAACAAAGGATGATGCCAGAACAATTCTACATCTTATGCAAAGCACCTTAACATTGGCATCTGTAAAGATACAGCTCTAGTCAGTGTATGGTTTGTTTGTTTTTTTAAGATTTTATTTATTAATTTGAGAGACAGAGAGTGTGAGGGATAGGAAGAACAGGAGGGGGATGAGGGGCAGAGGGAGAAGCAGACTCCTCACTGAGCAGGGAGCCTGATGCAGGGCTCGATCCCGGGACTCCAGGATCATGACCTGAGCCAAAGGACCCATAAAGCCATCAAGGCTCCCCTGTTTTGAGACAAATCTTAGAGGACTCAATAAATGGGGTATTATGACAGCATTATTATAATGACACTACTCATATTTTTAAGGATGTTATTCTTAAAAACAGTCCAATGTTTTATACAGACGGTTTGTTTTACGTATGACTTTAAAAATGCAAATATAAGTGGAAAAACTGAGGAATGTCTACCTAAGGTAATAAGGAATAACAAAAATGATATAAGGGCAAACAGATTAATAAAACTAATTTTGACCAAATATATAGTTTCTATTTTAATGTGATAAAAGCCATAGTATTAGGCTTTTAAAAATGTTTCCTATTTCATTTTATTTCTTAAATTGAGACACAATTGACGTATGATATTATATCCGTTTCAAATGTACAAGATAATCATTGGATCTTTGCCTATGTTGTGAAATGATCACCACAATGTCCAGTTAATATCTATCACTACAAAGAGTTACATTTTTTTTTCTCATTGAGAGAAATTTTAAGATCTACTCTCTTAACTTTCAAATATGCAATTACAGTAGTATTAGCTATCATTAGCCTGCTGTACGTAATACCCCCAGGACTTATACATTTTATAACTGAAAGTTTGTACCTTTTTACCCCCTTTACTTGTTTCATCCACTCCATCTGCTATTTTATTTTAATACGCTTTTTAATACGTTTTTAAATATTCCAAGAAAAGCAGGGTTACCGGAGAGTTTTAAGAAATAGACTCCTCGAGTGACTTCCAGATTCTGGGACCTGCAGGGCAGAGCAAGCCTCCCTCGTGTGAGGGAGACCCTGGCTAAGGAAAAGAGCCCAATGAAAGTAAGTTGGAGGCATGTCCTAGCATAATTTTCCAAGACCTTTTTCCTGAGTAGGAAAATTGCAGTAATACGAAAGTTAAAGAAGAGTGTATAACCTCATCTTTGTTCCTTTCTGAAAACAGAAACTTTTTCATTTTGACCTTGCAAGGAAGCCTAGAAGTGCTGCAAGTGGCTGTATCCAAGGGTCAATAGAAGGGCTAAGGAAGCACGTAGCTCTTTGCCTGGCATCCCAGGGTTCATCCATTCACCAGACAGGTCCTTCCTGGGAGCCTGGCACTGCTCTCCGGATTAACAGAGTGCATGGAGGAAGGCAGGCTAGGACCTCACCTTCCTACACCTCTGCTCTAATGAAAAGGCTGAGGGACAGGTAATTAGAAGGTAAGCCAAAGGGATGTTTCCTGACAGTGATAGGTGCTAAGTAGGCGGTAAACAGGGCAGTGGGATAGGGCGGGGAGAAGAAAAGGTCAGAGGTGTACAGGCAGGTGACCTGCACATGATATGCAAGGGGATACCGTATAGGGCAGCCTGCTACTTAGCAACAAGCCCATGCAGCTTTTTTTTTTTTTTTTTCAGTTTTAAAAAGTCAGAGAGGTTCAGGCTACAATAAATAAACACCTGCATACCTCGAATTCACAGTTAACATATGCTAGCCTATTGTCGTTTGGGCTTTTATTTCTTTTTAATGAAAGACACGAGACTGAAGTCTCTCTCTTTTTCTATCTGCCTCTCTATTCTAATTCTCTTCCCTTCATCCCTTCCTGCCTCCTGGGGCGGTCCCTATCAGGACTTCCTGTGCTGTTCCTCCAGCCACCCTTGTTACATTTTTACTCTGCATCTATGGGTCCAGGAGTTTCTTCAATGTATACAAACTGCATCATTCTGTATCTTCTGTATGATATTCTGTTATTTGCTTTTATTCAGCATTGTTTTTTGGGGGGCAATATTTATAAATTGAATTCATACATTTTGGTGGCCATACAGTAAGTAGCACATTATATATCCTAATTTATTCACCCACGACTGTATCGACAGACATTTGGACTTTTGAGAGATTTTATTATCACATGCCATGTTTCACTAAATATTTTTATACCATGTCTCCTTGATGCAAAAGTTTTTTTTAAAGAAATATAACTAGAAGTAAGATTCTAGGTAGGGATGAGAAGGAGGTATCTATGCACTGAGTATTCCAGATATTGTCAAATTGCTTTCCAAAGTGGTTGCACACCCTTACAGTCACATAAGGAGTGTGACAATATATATGTGAAAAATCTATGTGTGACTTTCCCCATTCTTGCCAGTATCTGGTATAGTCGACCATATTGTTACCAAATGATATCTCATTTTTCACATTGGCATATAAAATATTATTTCTTTGATCACTAGTGAAGCAAAATAATTTTTCATATGTTTATTGGCTCTTTTGTTTTCCTATTTTGTAAACTCATTACTTTTATCCTTTGTTGGATTTTCTACTGAGTCTTACATTTCTCCTTATTGATTTCTGGAAACTATATGTTGTAGATTCTGATATATGTGCACATAAATATATACATCTGTATATATATATATAAGCACATAACTGATATATATACTAATATATATTCAGTAAGACGAGCAACCACAAAATTAATATACCTTAATTTTAGAAATTAATTAGTTGGAAAATATACTGATAGCCTAATTTACAAGGTTACATAAGCATGCAAAATACTTAGCAATATCTTTATTGAAAGATATAAAGAAATGTTAAAATGCTATTATGTACCGAAATTAATGAAAACACTTTTCAAGTCCCTGGAGAATAAACTAACATCATAAAGACGTAAATCCTTCCTAAATTAACCTAATAAATTAACATAATTCTACTAAAAATCCTAGCAACATTTTTTATGGAACTTGACACAAAATCCACATATCGGATCAAAAATATTCAAGAACAATTAGGGCAATGAATGTGTCCTACAAGGTGACAAAAATTATTTAAAAATTGCATGAATGGTAACCATGTGCACTGGCACAGAAATACACAACTAGTCATCGTTCCTCACTGTCTTTTTTTTTAAAAATTGAGGTATAATTGACACATACAATATCGATGCTTCAGGTATACAACACAATGATTGGATATTTGCATATACTGTGAAAGATCACCACAATAAGCCTAGTTAACTTCTGTCACCATACATAGTTATGAAAAGTTTTTTATTGTAGCTAGACAAATTTCTGTCATAAAAAATATTTCTCTATTGTTATTGCCTTCGTCAGATAATTTTTAACCTTTCAATTTTTAATTTTAAATAACAAATTCTATTTTAAGAGGGAAAACAAGCATAATGATGCTGATGCTTTAAAGCCTGATGCTTTAAAGCCTCTAAGACAAGAAGATCCCCTGATGTCTTCATCCAAAGAGAAACCATTTCCTGCTGGCTGACTCAAGAAACGCAGGAGAAACCAACTAGCTTCTCTTTGCCACCTTCTCTCCTTCCGTACAACAGCAAGTTGTACATGAAGACATTACGCTCACTCAAGCGTTTAATGTTAGAATTTGAGGAAACCAAAGTGAAACTGACCCGCCAAACCCCACGGTGACGAAATTACCAGCGCTTGTCAGTGTGGTCCTCTTGTGATGGATAATACCAGCAGCCAGAAGGAATCTTTAAGAAGCCCCCAGGATGAAATCACAGCAGGCAAACGCTGCTGGAGACAGGTGGAGACCGGGAGACAAAATTCATGAGAATTGCAGGGTGCCTGGCTCCCCTACCTGAGCCAGCTGTATCTGCCTGTGGCCTCCTTTCCCCAGCCAACTCCACCCTCGCGGGGCAGGAGCTGTTCTCTTCAAACTGGGATTCTCCTTGGAACCGTCTTGGAGCATTTTTGTTCACTTTCCCCATTTACTACATTGCGCTTTCTAAAATCAGTTAACACAAATGACAAGTGCTTGAATCAGAAGCCATCGTTTGGGCCTTCATTTGCTTGCGATTATAATTTAATCAGATTCTGTTCACTTACTGAGATGTCAGAGTTACCAGGGGTTTTTTAAATACCCTGAGGGGATCCCTAGGTGGCACAGCGGTTTGGTGCCTGCCTTTGGCCAAGGGCGCGATCCTGGAGACCCGGGATCGAATCCCACGTCGGGCTCCCGGTGCATGGAGCCTGCTTCTCCCTCTGCCTGTGTCTCTGCCTCTCTCTCTCTCTCTCACTGTGTTCCTATCATAAATAAATAAAAATTAAAAAAAATAAAATACCCTGGAGATTTTTTTTAATGACCTCATGGCATCTATACAAGGAACTAGGTGTTACAATCTCCATTAGCTGCCATTAAGCAGACGCTCGCTCGGGAAGGCAAGTCACTTTCCCGGGGACACAGGGAGAGAGGGTAGAGGCGGGACTCCCGTCCATGTCTAGCAGACTCTAGCCCTCTGCTTGCCATCTTGTGTGGTGCCAGCTGTCCACTCAATTTACATTGACGCTCCGCTTTCTTGGAGAGTCGCAGTATATTGCTGGCCTGGAGTTCTGTAAGACTGGGATTCCTAAGAAATATTCGAGGCAATTACTTAGAATTCAGAGCAGGTGGCTCTCTGGCCATGTGCCATAGGGTTGCCAAGCCTCCTGAACTGTTCCATTTCACTTGGTCTTTGGAAGATGTTAGCAGCTTTCATTTGGCTTCTCTGTAACTTCAGGAAATTTATGTGCTTATATCGAGCACCAGTTACATGTTCCTGGTGATTAAATGGGTTCAGCAGCACATGCAAGAATAAAAAAAAATGATGTGATGGTAGTAAGGATCAGTAGCTTGAAAGATAAGGGGGAGAGACAGCGACCTGGTTATCTTCCATTTCATTCTTTTCATCTGCTTGGCCCCTGGAATCTAACACCTCACCCAGCTCACTCTTGCCCCAATAGGCGTTTACTCTACCCTCTGCCTTGAAGTCTGAACCTACCAGTTTTTGCATGCCTGCCTCTTCCCCTTTCCATCTTGAATCAAACATTGGCATCTCAGAAAAGCCTGCTGTTATCACCTACCACCAAGGCTCTGCATTTATATTCTATCAAATCCTCTGGCTTGTTTCCTTCAGCTGTCTCAATTTGGAGTGATCCTATTGACTTATTTTCTTGGTTTAGAGATTCTTCCTGTTTGTTATTGAATCTCCAGGACCCAGAAAATGGTGGTAGTTCAGTAAAAAGTTATCAAATGACTCCTTGAGTGAATGAGTGATCCTGTAACCGAAACAGAGAAAATCATCAGAAAACACTTTTCAGCTACATTTCCCAGGAGGAGATTGAGCAATGAAAATGGGAGCACCAGTCATACTTTTATTTGGTTCCAAAGCCCTGGTCAGTAAACACTGACTTCGGAGGCAAAACAAAGCTGAGGCTGGCCTGCCTCTGGGTTTTGCATTCCCAGCTCAGCAACTCCCATCACGTAAGCACAAGTGGGGCTCTTTGGACCCTCCCTCTACTCCTTTGGCGTGTGTTCCGGGGCTGCAAAGTTTGCTATTTATAATGGGTTTTGTCGAGCCAACACAAAGTAAATATTTTCAGTTCCCGAATGCTGGTGAGGGCAGAGGAGAGATCAAATGGCAGTGCCTGGGGATCCCCTCGGCCTCGGCCTCGTGCAGCAGCGGGCTGGGAGCCCTCGATGGGGAACACATGCGGAGGGCGGGGTTCCTCCGGCAGCTCGGCCACAGCGCGGGAAGAGTTTGTGCAGCTTAAGGAGAAAGCCACAGCAACAACAAATCAAGTGTCCCCAGCTGCCGGGTCCACGCCTTCTCCGGGGCATGTAAATACCCCAGACACACAGCGAAGCCCGGGATCCCAGAAGTGGGGAGCCGGGGGATGCGCGGGAAAGACACCCCTCCAACCAGGAAGAAGGGCACAGGCTTCCGCGGGATGATCATTAAAGGCAAGGAAACCTCAGCTGTCCTGAGCCCAAGTGCTCAAAAACTACCCTTACCTGTACATAAAAATCCTTGGAAATCTTGCGCGTTGCCCTCTCCTGCAAGGGAACAAGACTCTGGCACCTGGTTGGCCACTTGGAGAGCGACGCGAAATGCAGCCGCTCGAGGCTCGCAGAGTCCCATCGCTGCCCTGGCGCAGGGTGGGTGGCAGCTGAGCCCTCCCAGATGATCTTTTCCTCTTGGCCAACCGGAGACAGTATTAGGGCTTGCCCAAACAGGCCCCAACAAGGCACTTTTATTTAGTTTCTAGCATGATTAATCTAATTTGTTTTAGGTTCTGGGAAACTGGCTATACTACAAGGTAGCTTCCTGGAAGCTTACGAAAACTTACATCCAAAAATTCTTGAGCAAATTAGACATTAAGGGGCCAATTGTATATTTTCAAATCAACAAGCTGCTACATAGGCGGAATTAATCCATCTAGAAAAGGTTTATAGTTTAGGAAAAATTAGGTTTTGAGAAAACAGCATATGTTCTTTCCAAGCTTGTTTCTCAGGCCTACTTTTAAAGGCTCATTGGAATCCCCCAGTAAGAAAGGTACTAAATCTATCATCAGAAAGGTATCCGATAACACTCCCATTTGCTCCTGTTTTAACATTTTGAAAGCATTCACTGAGAGTGGAGAAGCTTCTCTCTTCGATGCTGGCAGAATGTTCTCTGTGTCAAGTGCAGGCAGCAGGGGTACCCCAGAGGCAGGGCACAGTCCTACGGGGGTGGCCCTATCTTGCCACTAGAAGGGAACAGGGCTCAGGCTCTCACTTTTCCAAATGAGAAATCAGATCCTAGATAAGTTAAATAATTTTCCGAAGGAAACCAAGCCTGTGAACTAATGAGAAAGCCAGCTCGAGAAGCTCCATCTCCTGCTCTCAGGCCCACAACCATGTCAATTCTGTTGTGAGGCAGACTCTGTCAACATCTTCCCGAGGGGTACAGTTGTAGACGCCAACTCTGGAGGCCCCTTTGCATACTGACACTGGTCCAGCAGGGTAGTTTTAGGACACACACGGGCTTCTCAGTCCAAGGTTTCGTGTTGCATCCCTGTGCTCCCGAATCCAGCAACTGGTCTTAAGAAATATTCATTCCTATCTTCTAAGAGTGGATTTTAAATCCAAACCAAACCTCCAAAAGAAGCCACAGGCCAAGTCCTCTTTATTTGCACTAGACCTCTAGTAACATTAGCTATATGTGGAAATCATTTAGACTTTTCAGAAGCTTAAACCCTATTGCGTTCTTGGGAGGAGGTAGCCTAGAAGACATTTTGGCAGGTGCACATTCGGTTCGATTTCATGGCTCTCCTCCCAAAATGATTTTCTTTTGAAGGAGTCAAATTTTAAATCATAGTCTTTCTAAGAATATAGGAGTTGTAGCTCTTCTTTTCTCAAAATAGCTTATTCTGTTTCATAAAGGATAAATACTTAACTATTTTTTTTTCTGAGAAAAACAAAATAGAACTCTCTTGGCAAAGGAGCTTTGTTTTAAAGTAAGAAAACGCTTATCACCTACTCATGCTACCAATGGAAGAGATTCTTAAAAAATATTTGACAAAAAAAATTGACAATGTTGAATGTGGAATATGATGTTTATTCAAATTATACCTTATCTTTCTTCATATGCATATTACAAAAGACAGCACTTGTCATAAACAAAGCATTGTAGTGGTTTTTATTCAGAGGACCTGGTACTAAATACAGTTACTTATCCTCAAGATCCATTAGTTTATTCATATTAACAAATGCTTTCCACATGCTCCAGTTTCTGGTCGATCTTTTGAAAAACTACCAAGAAAAATGGAAAAATAATGAGTGGTAAATTAGATATTACGGGTCAACTTGTGAAATCTGGGTTAAAGATATGGAAGCCTTAAGGAAAAATTCACTTTTGTAAGTTTGTGCTCAGCACAACCATGAGATTCAAGTGAATGAAAAGTGAAGAGCACTTCTTCATTGGGGTTATTATGTCCATTAAGAACCATGAGTCTTCAAAACTATCCAATTCTGTGGCCCTCAGGTGGCATATGCTCAATCTAGTCATAGATTAGCTAGAACCTGTTTCCTAAAAGCAGTCCATCTCAACTGACTTCAAGACTAAGTGAAATGATCACATCAGGCCTAAATGCCCTGTAAAATCTCTGTTCCAGAATTCTAAAATGCATTTGAGTAGCTAAGTTTGTCACCTTGTTAACATTAGCTCATTTAGCAAAGCAAACGGTGAGTTTTAATCTATAAGAAGCTCTACTGTAATAAACTCCACATTGGGATCATATGCATAATAACTTGAGAGAGGTTTTAATAGGTCAGTTCTTAATACCTGCTTGCTAGTTTTATCCTCATACTATGCATATTATAATATCCTGGGAAATAAATGCCTATTTAGAGTATTAGTCAAGATATCATAATTTAGAATTTGGGGGGAAACTCATCTGTGAACTCATCTGAAGAAGTTGTTTGAAATGAGGAAGTTGTAACAATACTATTCTTTTAGAGTTTATTTACGAGAAAATATTTATGCGTGTGTGTTGATAGAGGTTTAATTTATTCTCCCTCCCTAAGATATATGCTGCGCAAGGGCAAGAATCTTTGTCTTGCTCCCACTGCCCTACCCGCCCACCCCTTACCCCCGCCACTGCTCTAGATCAATGCCTGACACGCAGTGAGTACTCAATAAATACCTGGTGAATGAATGAATGAATGAATGCTCCAGTATGGAGTTTCTATTTCATGTGGTTAACCAAGGAATTCCATTCTAACCCTTGGAACATCGTGCTGGGGAATTCAGCCAGGCTGGGAGATTTTCTTCTTAAAATTGTACTGGGTAGAGTATGATGGATGGTGTGCATTTCTTTGGCTGCCATTTTAATTTTTGAGATGTGCTTTAGAAGCGTTGCTGATTCCTTTCCCTACTCATAAGCGGAAGGAATAAACCAGTTTTTTGGCACTTGCTTTCAAGGAAAAGGAGAATATGTCATGTGTCCTTGAATTTCCCAGACCTGTTAGACAAAGTAGCCAGGCAACCAATACATCTTGGTTCATCTGACTTAGAAAAATATTCCCAGCAAATATTCTCTGTGGCTATAGAGTCTAAACATTTCTTTTTCCTCTGCTCAATCTCCACATGGAAAGAAGACAGTAAAATGTTACATGATTGGTTTTACTGGGTCTGTCATGATTTGGCCAAGATAGATGGACCTTGCAGTCTTCATCTTCCAGGCTCCAAGAGGAGTACTGTGTGAATGGGCTTCCCTGGTCAACACTAGCCTCTACCCGTATAGAGACAGAGGAAATCAGGAGGTGGTTGGGCAGATGCTCACTTCAATCCAACCAAGATGTCAGCTTGGACAGAAAGTGATCCCACCATATATTTACCTGAGAGTGCCTTGGCTCACAACTCCTATAAATGAAGGTGCACCTTCCTCATCTCTTTTTTATAGATATGAGCACACTTAGATAGAGAGCCAAAATTGACCTACTATATTTTTCTACTAAATTACTGAGGGAGATGGGAACAGACCAAGGACTATTTGACTTTGGGTCCCATTGTCTTCGAGAGTCTGGCGTATTAACAATGCTGTCCAATGTTTCTGAATGCTGGAGTGACCAACTAGTCCTAGTTTGCCCCAAATGTCCCTGATTTTAGCAGTGAAATTCCAGTGTCTCGGAAAAAAAACCCCTGTCCAGAGCAAACTGGGATGATTGGTCCCTCTGTGCAAGAAGTTGACATGAACTTGCTCACCAACCTGCAGAAGTCTGAATGAAGGTCAGTTTACATCTTGCAGGTCAGTCCCCTCAACCTTAGGGACACAGGGTTTGCAAAAAGCAGATTTTTCTATTAAAAATATCAATATATTCTTCTGACCACTTGAAAAATTCTGTTTCTTTTTTTCAAATACCTGTCAGAATAATTAGTTAGCATGAAAAACTAAAGGCCTCAAGTAGAAAAGAACAAAATCGAGTAAGAAGCATAACAAACGATTTCTGTCACGGGGTTTGTATATGGCTTTCCTTCCTCCAAGTCATTTGCCAATGACTTACTACAGATTTGCTGGTCAGCACGGACGGATCAGGACTATAGTTTGGATATTTTCATATGAAAAGATAATTTAAAAAGAAATAAAGGCCTGGAAAAAAAGGATCAGCAATAACTTTCTCATACTTCCTTTCAAAAGCAAGAATAAGTAGATCTGTCAAAAGAAATACCCCGCCTTAGTACCTTTGTTCTAAATACATTTTGCATTTTCAGAATGTCTCCAAATGAAATGCCACAGAGAAGAATGTACATTTTGCTACCGTGAGCATATTTAATATACTGTTTTTACAACAGCTGTTGATTCACAGAACTTTAACCTGCTGTGTAAATGCATCACCAGGAAAATCCGCAGGTTGTCATGGAGACAACCTTAGCGCCTGGCCCTTGGCTCCGTTGAACTGGTGTCAGCTTTCAGCCTCCCTGCATTCCAGTCTGGCATCCACCGACTACAACTCAGACTTCATTAAAGGTCCCTGATGAAGGACAGCACAGGAATCCAAGGCAATTACTAGCACTGTATGACCGCTCTCCATCAACACACCTGATGGCAGAAACTGAAAATTAATTCCAGAGGGGACGGTGGTATTAATCAAGATTTTCTGGTATCTTCTTTGAAGAATCTCCGATAAACCCAGCTGTCTTTTTCTAGCTAATTTTAGGCCCATCCATTGTCTTAGCAGGGAGAGATAACATTACAGCTGACATTTGGAAGATTAAAGTATCATGTGACAAGTGCCACAAATGTAAGGCCGAATTTTCAGTATCACTAAAAGAGTCGGTGAAATCTCTGTCACTCCTTGCAGAAAATATAGAACCACAGTTGCTTTGAATCCCACATGCTGAAAATTCACTACGGCATTTTCTAAAAATTTTTGAATATTTGACTTTAAGCAAAATTGAACTCAAATGGGTGGCACAAAAAATATTGAATAAAAAAAGCAAAACTAAGCAGTCCAGTTTCTTCTTGTAAAGCACTGCAAAATGGAAAAAACAAATGAGGTTCTAGCCTGGCCCACCACGTCAGAGAGCAAATTAAAAAATTTTTTTCTCTAGAACAGCTAGGCTTTCTAATCTTGTAAACGTGCATGTGCCTGGGTGCACACACACATACACTCACAACACATGCACACATACATGCACATTGCATTTCTGTTATTCCCAAAAAGTTCTTGGATTTCATAACAAGAAAATTCCAAGTGGTTTATTTCATATAACTTTTACATATATGTGATTTAGTCAAATAAACACCTCTTTGGCCATGAAGGAAACTTATAAAAATTGTTCTCAGTGAACCGACCCAAAATTAAAGACACAAAATATATTCAGTAGTTTCATCAGACCATCATCCAATGGACTTGTCTGGTGGTGATTCTAATGGAGTAAGGGACAGAGTCATCCTTAGAAATTTGATGGAATGGGGTTTATATTTAGGCCCCGAACACATGTACATAAATCACCAGACATGTATGACAGTTGCCATGTTTAATAAACTGATTAAAATGTGAGGAAAAGATGGAGTTGACTTTGTTTTCTCATCCTTGCCTTGAAAGATTATCTGGAATCCATGCTTTCATAGGAAATCTTCACTCAAGAGTCCAGCTGGAATTGTTCTGTCCTCTGCTCACTCTCTGAAGTCCTTATCTATTTACTCACTCAACAATAGTTTACTGAGCATGTACTATGTACTGGTCACAGTGCACAGAAGATGATGGTGAGCTAGTAGGTGTGATCCTGCCTCAAAGAGCTGATACTTCTCTGAGCTGTTCATTTGGTGCCAAATGCAAGCAATGATGCTTGCTCTTATTGTGATATGTTTGCTTCTATATTTCCATATTTACAATGCTCAAGGGCAGGAGGTAGGCAACTAAAATTAGCTGTTCTTTAATAAAGTTCAGTGTTTTTTTTTTAAATGAAATTTGTCATCAAAAAGAATCTGCAAAGCATTCGGGAAATATGACTTATCGCATTTTGATCCATTGTTTGATGAGTAGATGTATGTCCCATTATAGTCACTCCCTTTTTTCCCATCAGGATTGGCCTAAGAAGGTCAGGGTTTGGACTTACTATCAAAAATCAATTTCAAAAAAAAAAAAAAATCAATGTCAAAGAAGAAAGGTGTATCACAACTAAGGTTACTTTAAATAACACACCATAGGTATTATTCCAAACAAGAGTTTTCAAAACTCCATGGCAGTGTAACAATTGTAGAGTATTAAGCAATATGGTATTTGTCCTCTGTTCCAATAGCTTAGTTATGAGTCTGTGCTCATTACCTTGAGGGAGAGATGTGACAGGGCTAAAGCAGAGAAAAGTCACTTGCCTGGTGTCTGCTTCCAAAAGCCAGATCCCTTAGGGAAATATAGAGGGCTCCAGCAGAGAGTGCTTGGGGAAAACAGGAGCAGAGCTCTCTACCTCACCTGAGGCTTCTAATATTTCCCAGGTTTAAGAAGGAGGAAGGCACATGGAATGAGATGAAGGGAAGGTGATGAGACTAGAGGGGTACTTGGGGCTGAGAGAGAACATGTTGGAACTTGTGAGGGCTGAGTGGAAAGGAATGAGGACCATCTCAACAAAAGGCTACTGTGAAAGGCTTGGTTCAAGGGTCCAAGAACTGGGTGTGACTCAGAGACCTAGTGACCTGATTGACTATTACCCAGGGACCAATTTGTAGGGATCATGCTCATTTGAGCCTCCAAATGTCCTTTTCCCTGCCCAGCATACTAGTTGGAATAGGCTTGGTTATGCTGCAATAACAAGTAGTCCCTCACTTCCCTGGAGCTTTAGGTCTTGTTCACAGTGCTTGTCTGTTATGTACTGACTGGGAACCCTGGCCCATCATCATGTTTGTATTCTCCAAGAGAACCTGGGGCAATCATACCAGTTCCTGCCTGAGCCTAGACCAAAGGGAAAAGAGATTGTGACAAAGCCCAAGATGACTCATAAAACTTCCATCCAGATGTGACAGATGTTACTTTTGTTCAATTTTTATTGGCCAACACAAGTCACGTGCTAGGCCTGGTTTCAATGGTGTCCACAAGGAAGGGAATTGGGTGTCAATGACCACTCACACCATCTATCACATGCACTCTGTACATCAAGCAAACCCTCTGCAGTGGATGGAGAAAGAGAGCATGAGCCCTGGACACCTGGCAGGTCCACCTGTGTGGGTGAGTTTGTACGAGGGGGGTGAGACGGTGGTGGGTGTCTCTGTTTGGGCAGGGGACCAGAACCAGCCCAAGATCTGCACAAGCCGGGTAAAGTCTTCACTTGTTCCTGACACCAATATATGGTAGCTGCCTCATTGAGAACAAGAAGATATGCTTCCTATGGTGAAAATGAATTGTGTTTTTGTTTTTGTATTCCTATTCACTCAACTGAATTGGTTAAAATAAACCAGAAGAAACTAAGATTAGTGTTCTTATCTGAGAAGTGACAGAAGTCAAATTTCCTTGAAAAATTATCAAAATGGACACATTGCCTAGAACTAATGATTAGTTCTCACAACACCTTGCTATTTATTAATAAATAAATTTGCTAGAAAACTAAACTTCAAGAAATATCTAAATAAGCTTATTACTCTTAGTATAAAGAATTTTCTTCCTATGCTCATATTTAATTTTTGTTTTTTGATTAATCTTGGCAAGATTGAGAAATTTAAACTTAATCAATGTGACTTTAGGGATAATGAATGACTCATGTTGCAAACTTTCATTGATTATGCTGCTGTTACCATTTTTAGGAGGGATAATAAAAGCCAGAGGATAATTAACCGCCACTTGGTTAAACTTTGGGTTTTATCAGTTGGATCTAGGAAGTCACCTTCAGAAACTCACCTATCCTTACTTTGTTTCTATTACCCTGTCTTGTCGATTATTCTGTGAAACATCCATCATCTGGGCTTTTATATTTTTTCTTATTGATTTTTAGGAGCTCTTATATTAAAAAAAATATTGATATCATTCCTAAGGCATGTTATAAGAGTAGCATGATGAATTTCTGTTGCACACAGTGACTGTGAAAAACAAATATAACGTTATGTTTAAACCTTAAGGTGGTTGTCCTAAGACAGTTGACTGCTCCAGATTGTCCTGCTTTGAATCATCCTAGTTGGCTGCTAGAAATGCATTCTAGCCTCACTTGAAACCTTGTACTGCACACTGCTCATTCTCTGTGAAGCTGTCTCCCTTCCTCTGGGAAGCCTTTCTCCTCATCCTCTCCAGGCTGCCCACCACCCTCTTTTTCTGTAACACTGCCAGGCTGAACCCTCTATTGTGGCATCAACCACAGACCTCCCTAGCATGATTGTTCTGGTGCCCTCTGTTCATATCTCCACTCCAGGGACCATCCAGGGACTAGGTCTCGTGCTTCCTGCCTGCCCTCACAAAGCCTGAGACACTCATGTGACTCAAGACCATGTATTCCCAAAAAGAGAGTATATTCCTTGAGGCCAAATAATGGATTTCCTTTCCTCCATATTCACTGGGCCCAACAACAGTGCTTGGTACTTGTCAACAGATTGAGCGGAAGTTGTGAGAAATGGCAAAGAACAGACCAGTGCATGGTGCCTCAACTTGTCACTAAAGGAAAGGAATGAGAACACTCTATATCATGCTTCTGTCCTGCACAATAGTCTAGTATCCAGAGGCTTTCTTAGGGTCTTTCAGTAAAGTTGAACACTGCAGTGGTAATAGCAGAGAGCAAGAGCAATCCTTACTGGGTGTCTGTTACTTGCAACAAAGCATCTTATTTAACACTGTGATGATTTTTATAAGGGCAGAATAGAGGTGCCACATAATTTAAAGTCAGAACTGACCATGCTGTACCTATTCTTGTTAACTTTCTTTCTCTCTTAATAAAATCTGTTGAGGGGATCCCTGGGTGGCGCAGCGGTTTAGCGCCTGCCTTTGGCCCAGGTCGTGATCCTGGAGACCCGGGATCAAATCCCACGTCAGGCTCCTGGTGCATGGAGCCTGCTTCTCCCTCTGCCTGTGTCTCTGCCTCTTTCTCTCTCTCTTTCTCTCTCTCTCTCTCTGTGTGACTATCATAAATAAATAAAAATTTAAAAAGTAAAAAATAAAAAGTTCTTTAAAAAAAAATAAATAAAAATAAAATCTGTTGAAAAGATTCTCATGCCATTAAGTATTTTTTCTATGAGAGTTTATTAGTTGTACCATTAATACAACTGGTTATGATTATTGAACATTCAAGTGGTTTCCAAGTTTCTTAATATTTTAAGCAATGTGAGAATGAACAATCTTATTTATATACCTTTGAGCCAATATTCCTAATCATTTGGTGGGTATGAGTCATTGAAAGTGGAATTGGGACCAAAAGGCATTTTCATTGTCATACACTGATAAATTGTCTTCTAGAGAGACATATTGGTCGACGAACCCCACTCATCCAACAACAGTGCTAAGGGGCTCAATTTCCACACTCAAATGAGCACTATTTTCTTATCAGGGTCTCTGGAACCAGACTGCAACATTTCAGTCCTGAGTCCTCTATCTGCCAGGAACCAGACCAGCCATGTGACTTCAGGCACATCCGTCAACCTCACTATCCCCCCTGTCTCCTCATCTGTGAAATGGAAATGGAGTGCTCACATCACCTTCTCCTCTCCACTGTGTGCCCTGCCTTCATGTGCTTTCCATATCCTACATACTTTGCCTATCAGAAAAGAATGTGGAGTGCATGTGGCAACTTAAAATTCGAAGGCTGGAAATGATGAAGAGCACTGTCCGTTGTTAAAACACACTGTGCGATATTCTAAGGCCTAAAAAGAGCTCCAGAAGCAGAATTTTCATAGGAGAAGAGGGATATTTTAAAGCAGAACTGATTCAAAGTTTTGTCATCAAATAGGTGTAGGAGATTAAGAGTATATTTATCATAATGAGGGTTAAGTAAGGTTGTATAGAATTGTTGAATCACTATATTGTATACCTGAAACAATAGAACACTGCATGTTAACTATGCTGGAATTAAAATTTAAAATTCAATAAAAAATATTGAGGATGGGATAGATGGTTGGGAAACATGAATTCTGTTATGATAATTGGGGTAGATTAAATTCAAGTCAATATATATTTTTTGAAAATTTCAGGTATCCTAGTTATCCTGAATTAGACACAGAGAGTGGTCCAAAAGGTGAGCATCTTCTACTGTTTTGAGTCTTAAATCAGGCAGACTGTGAACATTTGGATGGAGGGACACTCTGAGAAAAAGTGCTTCTTAGCAGACATTTTATTTGCCACAAAATAAGATAAAATTTTTTAAGTTTATTTAAAGCCAATGGGGATGGAGATTTTGAAAATATTCTTTCTTCATTGTTTTATTTTAATGAGCATAAATGTTAATTCATAAAGTCAATACTCATAACTATTTCCCCATGGCCTCTTAAGATTTTAAATACAAAATACCCCTACTCTAGGTCTTTCAAAAAACATAATTTTTCTAGTTGGCAAGGAAATGCTAAGATAAACGTTAGCATACATATAAACACATTCTTCTTCTAAGAATTATTCGTGTTAAATACTGTGATCTTAAATAAGTGGCTGAATCTCTCTGTGCCTAAGTTTTCCCATCTGTAAAAATTGGCTAGTAATCAAAGTTAAACTATCTCAGAGTGTTCCTATGAAAATAAAATGAGTTTGTACTATCTCCCACTTCATTGACTCAAAGACACACCATCTTCCACATATTTATATATCTGAAATTCAGATACATCTCATAACATAATGCAATTTATGTTCACTGTTGATAAGACATTCAGTTATTTACATACCTTGAAAAACATCAAAATTTCCTCAATTATACCAAAAAAAAGTTCCAGCAACAAAATTTGCAGAATAGACATCCTCACTTAGAAGAAGAGCCTGAAGACCATAGTGGAGCACTCTTAATTCCCAGGAACCAGATGACTGTAGGGAAGAGTTGGTGATTGGGTGGAGTCAGGGGTGTTTTGCAAAGTTCCAGAAGCAGGACCCAAAAATAGACAAGTTCTGGATAATTTACAAAGTCAGCTTCAGAGCCCAGGATCAGGGACTTGTGGTCCTTTTATGGACTCCCTCAGAAAAGACTGAACCACCAACATTCTTATTGGCGCAGAAGATATTGTAAAGAAACAATGACTTAGTCATTAATGACTTAATCAAGCAGTTGAGACTGGATGTGAAGTTTGGTAAAAAACTTAATCATTTTATTTTGTTCACATTTTCCCTTCTAGGAATGAAGATAATTCATGGTATACTCCATGCTTAACTAAATTTAAAAGGGAATCTTCTTTACTAAGTATAAAAGAGAAATCCTAAGTGATTAGGAAGTATTGTGGCAGAGTTAAATTGGCAGCATTTTTTCTTTTCGTGGTGTCCCATAAACAAGAATTGCCTCCTGCAATTACTGATGATTTCATTTTGATGAAACACAGTGGAGGTTCAAATGATGTCCGGTGCATGGCAATTGCAAATAAGGTCTTTCTATTATTTTTCCTGGGTGAGAGGATTGTGAATATTTAATTATTATTTTTTCCTGGATCTTTTCTTGTTTTCTAAATTGTCTACCTTGAATACATCTTTTAAAGATTTTATTTATTTATGTACTCATGAGAGACACAAAGAGAGGCAGAGACACAGGCAGAGGAAGAAGCAGGCTCCCTGCAGAACCTGATGTGGGACTCGATCTCAGGACCCCAGGATCACGCCCTGCACCAAAGGCAGATGCTCAACCGCTGAGCCACCCAGGCATCCCAAATACGTTTTTTGAAATTAAAAAGTTTTAAGAAATGCAGATGCTCCTGATAGGTAGACCCATGTAGTCATTGCCTCCACAAAGTAGATGAGTGAGGCAAGAAGAGCCCCAGAAGAAGCATGGAGAAGCTGTGGCCTGGCCCTTCCAACCCGGACTTCAGGCAGACCAGTGTGAGCAGTGTGAGTGGCCCACCTGACTGGTCTCTTCACAGGCAAAAGGAGGTCAACTGAGATGGGCTATATCATCACTCCTAGCGCTAACATCCAGCCTGTGGTCCTCCACAGCTCCTAGAGCCACTTCTCCACACCCTGCCCTATCTCTCTGAGGCAGCACCTCCCAAGAGGGACTGAGTGAGGGCCACATATGTGGTTACAAATATTCTATTAACTACATTCCAAAAATACAAATATTTATTCATATCTTAATAACATTTCAATCATGACTAAAAAGATACAACACAGAGAATACGGTCCATTGTATTGTGATAGTATTGTATGGTGACAGATGACAGCTACACCTGTGGTGAGCAAAGCATAAGACGTGCTTGCTGAATCACCATGTTGTACGCCTGAAACTCATGTCCCTCTGTGGGTCAACTCTACCTCAATTTAAAAAGTAATATATCTTATTAACTGAATATGTCCAAAATATTATTTCAACATGGAATAACAACTATTTGTTGCTTGTCTTGACTGCCCTGAGCTAGGTCCTGGAGACGGGAAGATAGCCACAAGTCCTGTCCCCACTGGGATCAGCTTGTCAGAATGTGTAGTTAATGCACGTTTTTTTTCCTCAGCATCCTAGAGAGTGGGGTTTCTAATGTGAATAATTTGCCAATCTCCTTTTTAATTATCAAATCCATCCAAATGCCAGGAAGTTCACTCATTACTATAAGATAAGAATTATTTAATTAGAGGCCATTCCCACAAATGGAATGGATTGCTATATTCTGAAGATAAAAGCCAGCATTTCCAGCCCCTGTTCTACATGCAGCATCAGCAGAATGTGTCAGATCTGTCTTCTAGGTGAAGACTTTTCAGATACTTGAAATCTTATAATGACCCTCCTGTTTACCAACCCTTAGCCCCTTGCGTTATTCAAGTCCCCTTTCCCCAGACCAAACATATACAAAAGAAGTAAGAAATTTAGTCCATAACTTCACATGCAGAAGTGTGACTTTTTTCTAAAATTCAAATTAATTCGGATCTCCAGCCTTTTTTTCCACCAGTGTCATGGAAACTATCTTAATCAATCTAGGGTTACCGCAGAAATTTCTCAGAGATTCTGCTACATCCCAATGGTCCACATAAAGCCGAGGCATTTAGAAGGATGGTGGCCTCCGGTTTTCAAAGTCATGTATTGTGGTGGACACATTCTGGACGTTTGTACCTTCACTTGTCTGTCCATGTGGCCACTTTTTGATAGCCTGCCCAAGACCAAAAACTTTAAACCACTTCTGAGCTCCTTTTTTGCCATCAAGATTTCCCTGTTTTAAAAGACATGCTTCTCTGACACTGAGCTCTATCAAGTCATGGATAGAAATCTGTTACCTGTTATTTGTGGTGAAGTAATGAATATAAACTTGCTAAACTTGCTTTTGTTCTGGTTCCTAGAGGAGTTTCGAAATAAACATGGAGACTTAAAAAGAAGCTCTTGGAGCTGATTAGTTCCCTACATGTTCCATTTCCCCTGCTTCTTACCCACTGTCTTCACTACCCTACATCACTACTGGTTCCTTCCAAAGGGATAGAAAGCCAAGTATCTGAACATCCCCAATGAACTGGGTGATCCAGCCTGGCACATGGTCAACATCTATCATCACTGGGTCAGCCAATCAGGGCAGAAGCTATAGTAGAGCAAGGCTGCATCCAGATACGTTATTTTGTACCCCTGCATATTTCCTCTTTCATTCTATCCACCCCACACACTGCCACCAGCCAACAAGAGCCCTCACCACTAGTACCCTATATATGTCACGGTTGTCTACATGATAGTCTGTGCTGCCTCACTAGGCATCTTTGTTCTGTTCCCGATCCCTTACTCCTCTGGCTAGGCACCGTGAAATCTTCCTATTTATATCTAGGGAGGCTCCTCTCACCAGCTCCTTCTCTAGGGTTTCTGCAGCTTTTCATCAGTGTTAGATATATGCTAATGGAAGTTTGGATAATTTGCATCTCCGGGATGGAAGCTGGGCACTAACATGAGTTGAGCACCTACTCTGTGCCTGTTGCGGACATTATTAGACTTTTTTGGCCACTCAGTACCTGAATCCCTTTTCTGAGCTTGGAGACTTTCCTACCTTGTGTGTCAGAGGCACATCCCAGTATACAATTTGGAAAGACTGCAAGAATTTATCTTACACCAATTGAATGCAAATCAAATACTTTAATAAAGCTCAGCCATCAGATAACAGTTCTCCCAGGTTCCCTTACTAGAAGTGTAAGCTTTAGCATCCAGGGCATGCTGATAATGACAGCTGGGTCCCCATCAAGCCCACTCTCCTGTGTCATGGATGTGTCTGAGCTTTGTTCTCCAGCCCTCATAGAGAATCTGATTTCTGTTTATTTTAACATTTTATTATAAAGAATTTCAAGTGTACACACATACATCCACAGACACACTCACACACACACAACAGTAAAATGAATCCCTCATGTGTTCAGAGCAATAATCAACATTTTGTCATTCCTGCTTCTTCTACATTCTCTGCTTCCCCAAAGTTTTTGTATTAAGTTTCTAAATTTTAATTCCAGTATAGATAACATACAGTGTTGTACTAATTTTGGGTGTACAACATAATGATAGAACAATTCTATACATTAGTCAGTGCTCATCATTTCCTGAAGTTTTTTTTAATGCAAACCTCACACTTTGTGTTATTTCACCTGTAAATGCCTTAGTGTATTGGCTTCTGTTAAGGCCTCTCTGTAAGAATCACAATATCATGATAATATTACACCAAACAAAATTCACAGTAATTCCTTAATGTTGTTCATTACCCAGACCTATTATAATTTTCCAATTGTCTTTTTCCAGCAGATTTCCTTCAATCAGGATTCAAATGAAGCCCACCAATTGCCTTTGGTCTTTATGTCACTCTGATTTCTCTTTCATTCAGTATTTTTTTCCTTTACCATTGATTTGTTGGCAAAATAGTTCATTTTTCCTGTAGAAGTCAATATCCTTATAATAAATTCCTTTCCTGCTTCAATCAGCTAGAGTGGACTTCAGCTGATTGCAGCTAAGAATCGTGACTGAAACACAAGCCTCACAGGAGTCCCAGTTTTACAGAGGAGGATAGTGAGGTTCATCAGGGTTAAGTAACTTGCTAAGTTTTGAAAGCTGTGAGTGTTGCAGTTGGAATTGGAATTCAAGCTCTCCGACTCGACGCGCTATGTCATCACCATGCTTTCCCCAGTTCTGTCCATCTGCTAACATTTTGTCTAATATTTTATGCCACTTATGTCCCAAGCTCATTCCAGCCACCAGCACAGCCTAGGAATCCAGAATATCTGGGTTCTCAATGCCCAGAGCAACTGTCTCTGCTCAGCTCAGTAAGTGATGGCTTTATTACAGCCCATTACACTTCCTGACAGAAAACAGGTGCGGATATATGTGTATTTTATATATGTATCTTTATCCTAATTGCACTAAGACAGTGGTTCTCAAAGTGAAGTCCCTGGGCCACCAGCAGCAGTATCACCTGGGAATTTGCTAGAAACACCACACTAGACCTACTGAATCCAAAACTCCGGTGTCGGGCCCAGCCACCTTTGTGTTGACAAGCCTTCTAGGTGATTCTGACACATGTACGAGTTTGAGAACCACTGCACTGACTCTTATCACCTGTGTATCCCCATAACATCATGCTAACATTAAAAAATTGCTCTTCTTGTCCCACTCGTGTAGTATGTGTAATGCTGTGTGTAGAACGCCTCCTCTCTTTGGGGGCTGAGTAACCTTTCTGTACCATTGACTTTGACTTTTTGGTATTTAGGGAAATGTTATTTTTTAAATATCATCATTTAACCTCTTATTCTTTATGTCAAAAACACAATAGTGAATGAAATCCTACATTTTAGACACTAACCCTTGTTCTTCCCGTGTGAGAGGAGTGCGTGTTAGAGCTGTCACCACAGTTTGCTTCCAGGCAAATGACTCAAGACTACCTTCAACTCAGCAGAAACTCCCGGAGACTGAGAGGCATCTGAAGACACTGGCTGGGAGCAACTGCCTGCCCCAGGAGGACCTCTGGTCCTCCAGCAGCATGATGAGGGAAGGGGACAGGAAAAGGTTCAGAAAGCTTGATGAAGCTCAAAGAGTCATGCCGAGAAGGTTTAAAACTCGGTAAAATCTTTAAAAACCATTCATGAAAATTTCCATGTTCTGTTGTTGGCGTCTGTGATAAGCCCCCTTGCCCTGTCTTATCCTACCTCCTCTTATTTCCTTACACTTAACCATTCAGCTAAAATTCCCATCCCTGGATTCTTGCCATCTCACTCAAGATCGTAAGAGCAGAAACCTGGCTCACCATCCCCATGGGCCTCTGATGAGCGTTCCCCGTGGAGCAGCACCTGATGCCCAACCTCTAGGGATCTGACACACCGAGGTCATGGGACATCACTGATGTGGCCCCGGTGCTGGGCTTGCTCCCTGCTCAGCCTGAGCGTTCACGCTTTAAGCCCCATAAGGAGACAAAGAAGAACGGCAAGGCTGCTCTTAGCAAAGCACCATCTGTTTTTCCTCCCCTGGAACCAGCCCTGGTTCTCTCCTAATCTTCCTTCCTTTCTAGGGCAGAGTGAGACTTAAAGAATTCTTTAACACATTTCCTTTTTAACTTATTCATAGATACCCTCCTCACCCTCTGCACCTTTCTGGGCCATACTGAGTTTCCCATCGGTGAGAAACAGGCTGATCTTACTAGAGTATGTCAAGTCACGGCTGTGCTGCGTGCACACACACACACACGCACGCACGCACACACACACACACACACAGAATGGCTTTACATCTGCTTCTCCCTTCCAGTGTTTTCTCTTCAGAAAGTGAGTGAAATAACCCCATGGCAACTAAAACCACCAACCCCAATTTCACATGGTAACAAATTGGAAATTTCTGGAAAGAGTTTGCCCTACAATGTTTGGACTTAATATTTATAGTTTGTGTCGGGTCATGTCTTATCCAAGACATCACTCCCCTTCATGAAGTGAAAAGTAAATATGTCTCTAGTGTTACAAAAACAAGCTGCTATTTACTCAGAGCCAGTTATCTGAACCCAAACCCTCTTTCTTGAGCCTGGAGTCTCAAGCTGGCGTGAGACTGCAGTCTTCACACAGTGAATAGGCAGAGATTCATGTGTCAAGGTGCCTGGCCTCGGAGAACAATCAAAGAAAACTCTTTTATTCCCCACCTTTATTGGGTTTCTCCATTTCTTTTAGGGCTGCCATGGGTTCTTAACATGATATAAGAAGGCACCCAAGGATCATTTACTTCACACGGTGTGAGAACATTTCAGAGGTTTATGCTCTCCCATCAATCTCTCTCCCCTTGGCTCTCTCTCACCAGGCTCCTGGATGAAAAACGAGAATATTCCAATCTCACATATTAAACCATAACTAATTATCATTAGATCAGTTTTCACTCTTCCCCCCGATCCAACCATCAAAGGCAAAGGCCTTAATTTCCTAGTTCCAGGAGGCCTGAAGCTGGGGCATAAAGGAAGATGAGAGGGTCCAGGGATGGACTGACTTCAGGTGGCACAAAAGCTATATAAGTAGGAAAGCTTTCTGGCTCCTGAAAGTAATGAACTCCAGCCTTCTCACCGGAACTGCCCACAAATGCTGTGAGTGTTGTCGATGTTCTCTGAACCAAGGAAAAATGCCCACGGGGAAGCAGAGTCACTCTGAATTCAGATGTGAGACCACATAAAAGCCAGGCACTGAGAGTGTAGAGCCGCCAAATTTCACATCTGGAAGCGAATCCTGTAGGGACCACACCCTCTTCAAATCATGGATGAAGAAACCAGGTTTGCAATGGCGCAAGGCCACATGCCTCTCAGGCTTGGCCTTTCTCCCCTTGGCCATTTGGTGATCCTGCCCACCATTTTGTCATCACAGGGCAGTCAGAGGGACCCATGGAAAATACAAGAATGAGGTTCAGAGGTCCTGAGATCTGCTGTGCTCAGGAAAAATTCAAGATGATCCAAATCAAGTATATTAAGCTCTTCCAAGAGGCCTGGGAAGTCTCAGAGTCAGAGCAGATGTTCTGGAGGTCTTAGACCTGGGGTCCGAGATGGGACAGGCTAGGTCTGAGTCTCCATTCTACCACTCACCAATGTTAATCTTGGGCTGCCATATTACCTCTAAAGGTAATACCTCATTGGTAAAATGGAGATCATTGCACCTCATTCATTGAAGTTCTATGACAATGTAAATTTTTAATGTAATTATTAGCACATATAAGCCCTCATGTGTACTAATACCCTATTATGACATTGTAGTTAATAATAATAGTTTAATAATAATAATATTAGGGAAATCATTCAGGGTGTATTGGATTCAAAATTTATATTTCTAAAATACTGTTAGTTACTTAGAAACATGAAACTAAACAGAAACAATTCTATGTCATCATAGGACCCTTACTTTTGAGGCTCATCTAAAGGAAATATCAAAGCTATATTCACTGTTGCAAGTGACTCTGTTTTCTCTTTTGCTTCACTAAAGTTCTTTGAAAAATATGTCCTGAGTCCTGCTTGCCATGCCTTTTAGCCTGGTTTCCCTTGTGGCATCAGAGTCCTGACACAGACCACCAAGAGGGCTCCCTCACACTGTGTGAGAGGCAATGGGAACCTACCTAATGTACTATCACTGTGCTTGCCTGTCATCCTGTAAAATGGGATTCCTGAATTGCCACTCTTCTTTGTTTGCTTGTCATAGCCAGCATTTCTGGGATTGCCTAGATCACAGCTCTAGAACAGGAATGTACTACAGAACGAGTTTGGGGACCTCTTTGCAGGGATAAAGGGTGAGGAATGAATGCAGAGGAGGAAAGGGGAATGGATGGAGGTAAAGAAGATAGAAAAAGGAAGTAAATTTCCCCTCTATGTTGGATCAGAAAGGGATTTGCTTGTGATCCTGTGAGTTTTGAAGGGTTTTGTTTGTTAATGTGGGCAGGATGCAGACAGGACTACTTGTGTTACATTTGGGAAAAGGCAGCTATTAGTGTGGAAACTATAGATTCTAGAAAGGCAAAGACAGAGGCCCTTTGAGGTGGAGCATTAGAAAGGAGTATGAGGGTGAGAAACGCCAAGAGTAAAAGTCCCCTTGATATTCAAAGATCCCATGTGAATCAACAGCTCTCACAAGACAAGAGACATGAGGTATGAAGAGGAGGAACGGGATCTATTAGCTTCAAGGAGAAGCCACTAAGTTAATGTTATATTTTGCTTTTTTGTTGATAAATTTTGTTCCACTGGTGCTTGTAAGATCTAAGCATGGGCTAAGAACTGAGCTCTGCTTCAAGAAGCCTCTATTTTCCAGAGACAACAGACTTTAAAGAAGTCAGGAGAGCAGACACAAACACTGCACATCTACTCATACCAAATGTATATAGGTATGTTCTATAAGTGCATACATGCACATTTTTTAATCCTTGAAAGATAACCAAATGGTGGTTTAAAGAATGGAATCTTTTTATTTATATAACTTCACTTTCCTCATTCTTATCACAAAAGTGTGAGTGTTTCTTGAATGGATAGCAAGTCCCACCTCCCTCAAGTTTGGTGGGATTCGTGTAGGAAAGAAGAGAGCTAAAAAAAGGAAAAGAGAGAGTCAAGATCTCTGAAACTGGTATCCAAGGTCCTGACTGCTAGCTTGCACAGTCATGACTTACTTCAAATGATCAGTGTTGGTACCTGTGGCACACACAAGTGCTATGCTCCAGCAAAAAACGTAAACTCTTAATCAACAAAAGTGTATTTCTTGCTCACATAGGTCCATTGCAGGTGTAACAGACAATCCTGGCAGCTGTTTTCCAGTGAGGTTTGATATTGCTCCTCCATGTCCTCAAGTCAAGGAAAGAGATACAATGAAGTGCTCTACTTAGAAGTGACATGGCCACTTCTGCTCACACTTCATTGGCTTAAGCAAGCCGTGTGACCATGCCTAACTTCAAGGGAGCGAGGAATTACAATTTCCAGAACGAGAGAAGGACAGAAGTAATCCTATCACAATGTCATTCGGTCATTACGAAAATGAAAAAGCAAACAATATCACTGTCCTATCTAAATGGTCTCATAAACTGGCGACATCAGCCATTCTTCGTGGTTAGTCCATCTTAGCTTCTATAACTACCTGTCTTGTTCCCTTACACATCCTGCATTAGTTATCTAATGTTGACATAAGGATGGCTCTTCTGTAGATAGTCAACTAATATACCTCAATTAAACTCAATCTTTACCCACTTCAGCTAAATTTTTGACATAGCTTATTAGAAACTTAGAATTCCTTAAACATAGAAATTAGCCAAATGGTCCCAGAATTCTGATACCATATCCACACATGCACCTGCACTGGCATCAAGTACATAAGGGTAGCCATTGGTCTGTTGATTTAGGTTTGTAAGAGTAATACTTCTGAGATTATTCATTTTTGTAGAAGAATTTTACCTACAATTCTCTTAAGCTGCACCCATTGAACAATGCTGTCTGAGTTATGACTCCAAAGAATGTACCTTTTTCCAGTTAATTATAATTATTTTTCCATAAGAATATAATTATTTAGGGTAGACACAAATAACTATTAACTAGTACAATATTAGCTTACTGATTCAGATATCATTTTCTTTGCAAGCTCAACTATTTGAGAAACTTCAAGGAATTTGAAATAAGAGGATAAGCAGTTTAACTAAATGTCACAGGACATATTTATGGTTATTTTTCCTATAACTGTAATAAACATCATATGGTTACTTAGGTATTAAGCTGGGGATTGTATTCATTCCCTGCCTCTCAGCATAATAACAGTAAAGAAGACAAAGACCATAAGAAGTGAACCCAAGGATTTGAAAAACAGAACTGTCTAGAAGTCTGACCCCACCCACTTCCATGTCTTTGAAGAACAATGGTAAGAATATAGGTTATAGTGAAGCTCTCAAACCGTTTGTTCCATAACTTTTAAAAATGTCACCACATATGATGTATGCCAGGTGCCTAGGAGAGAATTTAACAAAAGATGTGCAAGACTTAGGAGGAAAATTATAAAACTATGCTGAAAGGTATATCAAAGAACATCTAAATAAATTCAATATTTTTAAAAGCAAAAACCCAGAAATAACTCAAATATCCAATTAAAAATAAGATGTCATTATCTGATAAATATCAAGATAACACATAATGCATAAGGCTGATGACACAGTACTTTTGCCTTCAGGTGCTACATCTCTACCTGAGGAAACGTGTCAAAGAATTTCACAGATTTATTGTTTTTAATAACAGAAATATAAAAATGGTTGCAGGGAAATGAATGAATGGATAGATAATAGATAGATAGATAGATAGATAGATAGATAGATAGATAGATAGATAGACAGATAGATAATCTAGCTACCTATAAGAACAGATACGATTCCATTTATTTGAAATTCTAGAAGAGAATGATATTTTTTTTTTAGGGGTAGAGTCACATATAATAAAACCTATGAAGAAAGGTAAGAGAATGATTCATTCACACCAAATTCAGAAGAATGATCTACTCCTAAGGGAGGATTGCAGATCTCAACCTGGGAAGGACAGACAGAGGGTTTCAGAGAAACTGGTATAATTCTATTTCTTAAGCTTAGTGGTAAATATATAGCTTTTCACTTTGTTATTTCATATCTCTTCATATCTCTTAGGTAGTATATATATTTTTTTCTTCATGCATGTACAAAATATTTCATAGTACCACTGCCATTTTCCAGGGTTTGTTTTGTATGAAGATCATAGTAAATCAGTTGAATAATATTAACTTTTAAAGCATGTAAATAGGGACACCTGGGTGGCTCAGTGGTTGAGCATCTGTTTTGGCTCAGGGCATGATCATGGGGTCCTGGGATTGAGTCCTGCATCAGGCTTCCCTTAGGGAGCCTGCTTCTCTGTCTGTGTCTCTGCCTCTCTGTCTGTGTCTCTCATGAATAAATAAAATATTTAAAAAAATAAAGCATGTGGATAAGACATACAATAAGATTTATTTTTACCATCAGGGAACCTCCAGAATAAATAGATTATTTACAAAGACAAACGGCTTGAGAGCATTACTTCTGAGATTACAAAAATATTCCTCATCTCTTATTTAAAAATGTGTATTTGTTCTATTAATAAAAAATTGCATATTCCGTAGAATGGCACTTAGAAGTCACTCAATAAATATTTGTTGGACAAGTAAGCAAATGGATGGAAATAAGCAAATCCTTCCATGTCTCCTAGTTATTTCTGTACCTGATGTCAGTTACCAGCCACCGTGGCTGACCCATAGATCTGCTGTAAAATCCTATTACTCGGGTGCTGAATCTTGCTCTGGTCCTGAGTCATTGGAAGCCCAGTTAGTCAGGTAGAGTGGAGAACTCCCTCTCTACTGATGACTCAGAGTCTAGCCACTGTCTACTGTCTTGACCTGGTGTTCAGTGTGCCTGGGATGAACCCAGCCTCAGGACACAGCACCACACATGCTCAGTATTTCCTCCTGTGGAGCACATTCTCTTTGTGGAGACCAGGAACTGTGCAGACGCATGGAAGGGGTAGCCTTATGGACCAGAAGGTACCATTTCTTACAGGGATCCTGAGGCTGGGGTGGCAGGCCCTGATACAACTGAGCACAGAGAGTGAGTCTACTGTTTGTGGGGTGCTGGCCTAGCAGAGGATGGGGGTAGTTGGGCTTTCATTTGAAGGTAGCCATGAGTGTCCATGTGTGTAATAGGATAAAACAGGTCTCCATAGAAACAAGAGCAAACAAACAGAAAGAAAGAGCTGGAAAAATATGGAGAGTAAAGTTTTATAATTACCTCTTGGCTCTTGTGAAGCTAGGTGAATCAAGAAGCCCTGAATTATTAATAACATAAGAACAGCAAATAATAACAACAGGAAATCCATGCTAGGGGCAATATTTACATGGTGATTGCTGTAAGACAGCACTTTAGACATAATTCATTGAATTCTTGCCTCTGAGTTGGATATTCCTATTTTATAGCTGAGAAGACTAAGGCATAGGTAGTTTAGATAATTTACCTGGGCCAGGTGTGGAATGATAACCTGATTCCAGGCAGAATGGCTCCGGAAGCTGTGCTCTGGATCTTGACATTTTCCTATCTCTCGAAGGGTCTTCAGGTGTGTTTGATTACTTACAGACATTCTGTAACTAATTCAATACAACAAAAAAATCTTTTCGAGAAAACTATATGGTTGCACCATTTTGTAAGTTCTATCTACCATGAGCAGCTGGGCAGGCTGTCGGCCTGAGATCTGGGTCCTGGACCCCTTCTAGTTGTCTGAGGACTTGGACTTACATGACCAGCAAATAGCCCAGACCCGAGAGACTGGTCCCCTTTGCCTAGTCCCAGTTCCCCTCCATCTTCACTACTTCTGTGTTCAAGCTTCTAAGGAAATGACTTCAGTACTCAAAGCTCAGAAATGTTCCCAAATTCTTGTTCTTTAGAATACTAGTTGTAAAAGATCGTAAGTGTTCTGTAACAAAAATGAACAAACAAAAAGCTTTTTAAAAACTGAGCAAAATGTCATGCTGAGAGGCATGTCTACCTATGTTCAGAACCTAGACCAGCGGTTGGCAAACTACAGCCCTTGGCCCAGATGTAGCCTGCCACCTGTTTTTGTAAATAAATTTTATTGGTCCACAGCCCTGCCGACTTTTTATATATGGCAGCTTTTGTGCTACCACAACAGAGTCAAATAGTTGGAACAGAGTGTGTGTGACCTGTAAAGTCTAAAATGTTTACTCTATATTCCTTTTTTTTTTAAGATTTTATTTATTTATTCATGAGAGACACGGAGAGAGGCAGAGACAGGCAGAGGGAGAAGCAGGCTCCCTGGGAATGACCTGAGCCAAAAGCAGACGCTCAACCACTGAGCCACCCAGGTGTCCTCTCTGTTTCTTTAAAGGGAAAGTTTACTGACTCATGACCAATATGCATGGAAAAACAGTCATTCTCACAGTGTGATTCAAAAAGAATGCTTTAAAACCTTAGCAACTCCAAAATCTCCCATGTTTCTGGTACAAGGAGAGCATTTTCCCCATCGGGTACTCACACATGTGGTTTTTCTCCTACCCATGGCAGGTTAATATGCAAATTTGTCCCCAGCTTGGTTGTTCATGAGTTTACCCCACCCTGGATGCATTGCTTCCTTTTTTTTTTTTTTCATTGCTTCCTTTATGAAAACCAATGCAATACACAAAAAATGTGTGCTGCATTCCACCCTAGGTGGATATACGTAAACTTATTTAATTAGTGGAATGATATTTTTTTCTTCAAGTTATTCAGATTCCCACTGGTTGCTAGAATTAATTTCATTTAATAGAAACTAAGAGGACAGGCCAAAACCAGAAAGGAAATAATAATATTTCAAGAGGCAGATATTATTATTTCTATTTTTCAGAGGAGAAAACGGAGGCTCTGAGAAGTTCAATAAAATGCTGAGAAGACACAGAGGTGAGAAAAGCAGCAAATGCCTGAGAAGCAAGCTCTCTGAGAAGACCTAAAGTAAAGAAATGAGTGAGCTTTTTGTTACCCATTGCTACCCAAACAGATTTTTTTTTTTTTTTTTTTTTTTAGGTTCTACTTAAGGCCCCAGGATTTGGTGCTCTGAGGAGAGGCTTCTCTATAGTGGGGACGTCATGAGTGTCATGGGTCAGAGAGTAAAAACACACTCATGGCTAAATACGCACTTGACTTTGTGGAGCTCTTGAAGTTTGGTGGGAAAAGCCTGGATGTTGGCATTCCAGAGACCAGGCACCGGCTCACCACCAGGAAAGCATTTTAAACAACGTGGTTTTCAGTTCCTCCTCTCTAAACCCTACTGGATTATGGAGAGAGTTCCATGAGATCATCTGTTTCAGCCTGTACTGAATGACCTATGATAGGCATTCAGAAAAGGGGGGCTAATATTATATTTTGTGGGTGGGGTAGAAAAAGCAAGGAGTCAAAATGAATCAGAAGCTCCCCTGAAAGAAGAGCAAGGCTTCTGTGCCTGGTTTCTCCATCCCACCTGCCCTTCCCCACTCAGCCTAAACCCCTCGCTCCACCCCCAGCAGACAGGATGCCAGAGGTGGAAACGGGGTTCAGGAATAGGAGGACATTGTGTCAAATAACTGCATTAAAGACGAAACAAATGTGGAATGCGACATTGTCCCATTCCTCCTGGCCACCTCAACCTCTAAGCTGGGATGGTTCGCCATTCCTAACTGTGGAGACAACCCGGCAGTTGGATTATCTTTTTCCTGGAGTGGAGGAGGTGGTGGAGGGCAAGGGGAATATAGCACCCTTTTATTTTGGCCAAGGTCTTGTGAGAGCACAGTAGCTTTGTCCCCTAAAGGAGGGGGAGCTGCCTGCCAGGCTGGAAGTGGGGACTCCACTCTCCAATTCACCAATCAGAAGGATGGAGACTCTCGAGATTGAAAGGACTACCCTTTTATCAAAGGCCAATTTTTAAGCCTCTTCTACTGGGCTTACAAACCAGATCCCTGTGGGCTTTGCCTTTGTCCAGGGGTCTGCTGGGATTCTGGAGAGACAGCTCTTGTGTGATGGAATAAGCCCTTGATCTAGGACAGGGGTCGGCAAACTTTTTCTGTAAAGGGCCAAGGAGTAAATAGTGCAGGCTTTGCAGGCCATATGGTCTTTGTCCCAACTACTCAGCTCTGCCCTTGTAGTGAAAAAGCAGCCATAGATAATATGTAAACATGGTGGATTTCCAAGAAAACCTCATTGCTGGATGCTGAAATATGAATTGTATGTAATCTTCCTGTTTCACTAAATCTTCCTTTTCTGCCCAATCATTTAAAACTCTAAAACTCAGGTGGTTCAGTCAGTTAAGCATCTGCCTTCAGCTCAGGTCATGATCCTAGAGTCCTGGGATCCAACCTTGCATTGGGCTTCCTGCTCAGTGGGGAGTCTGTTTCTCCTTCCCTCCCTCCCCACCCTCTCAAATAAATAAATAAAATCTTTTAAAAAATAAATTATAAAATTCATTTTTTTGCTCATGTGCCACCAAAAAAAATACACAGTGAGTAGGATTTGGTCCATGGCTGCCATTTGCTGAGCCCTGGTCTGGGAAATCCTGGAATGTTCTGGATGAGAGACTTTGGACACGCCTTTCACCTTCTGAGAACATAAGTCAGAGAGCACACCAACCACCAGTGAGATAAAATGAGATAATATCCGTGAAATTATTCTGCTACCTATAAGGTATTTTTATAAATTAACATTGATATCACCAAAGTAAGTCTTCGAGCAAAAATGTCTATTCCAACATAGAAAGACCTGTAAATTGTCCAGGGATCGTTTAAAGGAGGGTGATTTCAACCTCTGTGGGGAAAATACAGTTGAAATGGTCTTTTCCAAGTACTTTGTATTTTGTAGGGAATGAGAAACCACAACCAAAATATGACTTGTGGTTCTGGATGTTGGAGGTTTTTGCCACCACTTATATTGTTTTAAAAGTCATAAAAATCAACCACAAAGTATCTCATTTCTAAAATTATTATTTATTACCATTCAATTAGTTACACTGTTGGTTGAAGATTTTCTTCCACAATTTCCCCCTCTTCTGTGGTTTTTCCCCTTCCTTTAACAACACCTGACACAGGGCAATACCCCCACCCCGTCCCCTCTGTCAAGGAAAGCAGAAGTGAAGGCAGAGCCTTCAGGACAGGAATTATCTTCCAGTCTCAGGCTGAAGATATCATGGGCTCTGGGTGATGGGAGGAGAGGATAATAGAAAAGGGGGCCTCAAGCTGGAACCTTCTAGGCCTTTCTGCCAGAGGGTGGGGAGAGTCACACTACCCTGGCTGCAGTGGGGGAAGGCCTGGGTGTGACCCGAAGAGCAGGGCTTTACCAGTGTCAATTGAGGACAGGCCTCTGGCCCAGATGTAGGCCTCTCCTTTCCACAGAAAGGTTTCCGACGAGCACTCAGGGGCCGTGGCTTCGCAGAGACTTGAACAGCTTGGGTGGAATGGAAGCAAAAATGGGTGTCAGCTGTGGTGGGCACAGAGACATGAGGAGGCCAGGAAGAAGGGAAGGAAAGCTATGGAAATGTGGACATGCTTCATCTTATTGTATATTTTATTTAAGTTTTAAGATTTTTCATTTGCCATTTAATGTTGTTTTCATTATAATCCTTTTTGGTTTTGCTTTTACTTTTAATTTAAGTTTATTATTTATTATTTTATTTTATTCTCTTAAAAATGAAAAATGTAGAAACCAATATTAAGAGAAGATCTAACCTAGAGGTATTACCCGAGGTTGCAGCATTAAGTTCACAATTCAGAATCAATATTTGGTGCAAGGGAAAGTGTGGAGGGGTGAGGGAAAGAAGAAAAGAGAGGAAGGGAGGCGGGGAGAGGAAGGAAGTGGAGAAGGAGGAAGGGAAAGACAGAAAATAATGGAAGGAATGCAGACCCTCCTGCCCCTGACCATGTCCCCCATTGAGCCAGCCCTGGGGGGGGGCATTGGGGTGAGCCATGTGTCTTCTGCACCCTTGGTGAGGCTTGCTCCTTCCTAGGTGTGGGCATCCCCCACCCAGCGTTCATGGATGTCCATTTTCCATTTCACAGATGCAACTCAACTCCTTAATTTAGTTCCATGTTTCATGAAGGACCCACCTATATGGGACAGAACATCCTCTTTTCCCATATTCCCTCTATACTTGTCCCCCTTTTTTCCCTTTCTTCTTTTTCTTCTGCATCCCCTCCCCATGAAGCTTGGCTCCCTAACACATCTCAAGGTTTATACAGTGCTTGCGGGTTGCTGCAATTGCACCAATGACCCCAAGCAAAAGGCATAGAAACAGGAACAAACTCATCACCATCTCCAAGGTTACTGAAAGATGAAAATTGCCACTTGAGCCACAATGTGCAAGAACCACAGACAATAAAAACTCTGAAGGCACTGGGGCTGCTCAGATGGTGGTGGGCTGCAGGTACCCTCTGGTTCCCATCAGTGGAAGAGTCTTTAGCCTCTATTTGGGTTCCTTGAATCATTTTCTTTGGGAAGTGCTCAATACAAGGCCCAATCTGCTCCAAAAGATTGGACAAAACCTGGGTACTTGGTCAATGCCATATGGCCCTCCTGAGGATTTAAACTTTTTTCTCTTTCCTACACGGATTTTCACCCCAGTGGCTGTTGTGAGGGCAACTCCCCTGCACAGGAGCTGGACTGATCTCATTGAGAACCCGCCACGTCCTTCCTTTTACCCCTTCCAAACTCCACACTGTGGTCATAAATGTTAACAGACTCAAAGTTCTTAACAGATACTGTATTAGGGATCTAGGGGCAGTAGGCTTTGGACTAGAGATGGGGCCAATAGTTGGGGATTCCACACCTAGCCTTGTCTCTACCAGGGCTCCTCTAATTTTGCTTGTTGGATGCATAGGTTCATGTAAACAAATTTTAAGAAGTAAAACTTGGACAAACCACCTTAGAGACTACAAAGAATGCCAAGAAGAGTGGAAGCAAGTCACAGATCACTCAGCAGCCAAGGGATGGGGCCACAGAAGAAGGGAGGACATGGCTCTGTCTACTTCCATATTGTCTCTTCCATTCCCTCATTTATAGTGGCCACTCCCAGCATTACTTCCCAGCCTCCTTGGCTGGCATTGCCTGAACTAGCCATAAAATCCACATGCTGTTTGTGTGAGTACATTTTGTGGTCAACAGCCTAAGTGGAAAGAAAGAACTTTGAGGCAGGTGCACCTGGGCCAAGATCCCTGGCTCTTCCATTTATGACGCCTACAACTTTGAGATATTTTATCCAATCCGTATAATCCTCAGCTTCTTTTGTGAAAAAGTGGGGCTATAATTGCTTACCTTGTGAAGTCAGTAATGTTTTTTTCTTTCCCTTTTTCTATTTAACAATGTCACTTGGCTTCCATCAAATAAAATGTGTTTGCTTAGCTTTTGCAGAGAAGATAAACTAATAAAAAACAAAGAGAGGCAGGTAACCTAGGAGCAGCAAAGAGCTGTGAGTCTCCATTGCCAAAGTTGGTTTCATAAAAGAAAAATGCATCCAGGAGAGGAAAACTCAGTGTCAGGTGTTATTGGGTGTTACTGACCATGCTCATCAATGATCATTTCAGGCAAAGCTGCCTTTTTTACTTTGTAACCTTTACTTTTTTTTTCTTTTTCGTAGACTGTTTTTTAAAACAGTTTTAGAGGGCAGCCCGGGTGGCTCAGTGGTTTGGCGCCGCCTTCAGCCCAGGGTATGATCCTGGAGACCTGGGATAAAATGTCATGTCGGGCTCCCTGCATGGAGCCTGCTTCTCCCTCTGCCTATGTCTCTGCCAATCTCTCTCTCTCTCTCTCTGTGTGTCTCTCATGAATAAATAAATAAAATCTTTTAAAAAATAAATAAAACAGTTTTAGAATTACAGAGAAATGAAAACAATAGTGTAGAGAATTCCCATATACCTCACACCCAGTTTATCTTACTATTAGCATCTTGTAACAGATACAACTGTGATAATTAATGAATTAGTATCAAAACATTATTATTAACTAAAGACCATGCTTTATTCACATTTCCTCAGTTCTCCCTTAATGTCCTTTTCCTGTCCAGAATCCTCCCAGGACACCACATTCTGTTTAGTTGTCAAGTCTACTTGGGTTCTTCTTGACTATATCAGTTTCTCAGACTTTCCTTGGTCTTGATGACCTTGACAGTATTGAGAAGTACTGGTCAACTATTTTTTTTAGCATTGCCCAATATGGGATTTATCTGATTATTTTCTCCCAATAAATCTGGGATTATGGGCTGTTAAGAGGAAGACCACAGAGTAAAGTGCACATTCTTGTCACGTCATATGAAGGATATACTATGAACGTAACTTATCACTGTCACTATTGGCTTTGATCACCTGGCTGAGGGAATGTTTGTTAGGTTTCTCCACCATAAGACTCCTCCTACTTTCTGTACTGCATACTTTGGAAAGAAGCCAGAGAGACCCACCAGATGTGGTTCCACGTAGGTTCCCTGGGCATCTTCTCCCCAGTTTGTCCAGCTGGCTTCCCTTTAGTGCTTAAACTGCATAAACATTGGGCTTCTGCTATTTCCTTTGTGATTTCAATGAATTTCTGAATATTCGCAAAATGTCTTTACTTTCACCCAAGTTTATCATGAAGTTTTCTGTTTTCAGCAAACCATGACCTTTACCTCTGACCCCACAAAGTGAAATGTAGAATGATTGTATACCTGCAACCACACTCTTGGTGGGACCGACCCTCTGGCTGCTACATTACTTAATGCCAAATCTTACATGAGTCAGCAGAAAAATGGACTGAAAATTCTCTGACCAATATTCCTTTCAGGCAGTGATGCCACTAGGTAGAATGGGCAAGACTCGGTGGCTATGCAACTAGAAGAGAAGATTGTGTTAGTCATTCTAGGCTAGGCATATGCCACCATAAGAAACAATCCCAAATCTCAGTGACTTAATAGCTAATGTTTATTTTGCACTCATGTAAAGTATGTGGGCTGACTCATAAAGATAACTTACCTTGATTAGAGACAGAGTGATCCAGTCCTTTTTAATTCCATGTCTCCTGACTCATCATCTCCTGGTTCTGTGATCCCCTCAGAAAGGGAAGAGACAGTGGGAAAGTCACAAGAGATCTTCATCACCTCACCTTGGCACTTGTACTTACAATCCATTGGCTGAAACAAGCCACATGGCCCCACCTATCTGCAAGTGGGCAGGGTCCTGAGAATTCTTGGACTGTAGATCCACTCTTTCATATATACAACAAATTCTTCCTTTAGATTTCAGTCTGCACCTGGCACCAAGTGCTCTGAGACTCCTTCCCAGATTTATCCCAGAAGTTAGCCAAATGTTGCTACATTTCAGTGACCTTTCATTTCCCTTTACATTGCTTTTACTCTCTCATGATAATATAATCCATTGTTATAATCAGCAGAAGTGCTGTAAGCTTAAACTTACTTGATCAAATGCCCACTGTGTTCTTGGCTTACTTTACTTTTTAGTTGCAAAAATGTACAACATTCCACAGTCTTTTTTTTCTTGTTTTGTTTGTCTTTCCACAAGGGCACGTTGAGGTACAAATTTGCAGATTTAATTCACTCTATCTACTTAGCAAACTGGATGGTGTTTTTCTCCTCCTCCTATTAATGTCTTCCCCAGCCCTTCCTGAAATTCCCCTCTGCTAACCCAGCACAGAATCACCTGGGTCACCATCACCTCACCAGTCTGGGCCTCAGTGTATGTATCTGTAGAAAGGAAGGTTAGGATGAGCTGTGTTCTTCTAGTCCTTAGGGTCTCGCACCGTGCATAGTATATTCTCTGTTGATGTCTCTTTTGGCAGCCTAGTATTCAAGATCATCCTTCTCAGCCAGATCTCACCCTCTCCAATCAGGGGTTATGCTAATAAAGCAACTAAAACTGCATATGGAGCCTGCTTCTCCCTCTGCCTGTGTCTCTGCCTCTCTCTCTCTCTCTCTCTATCATGAATAATTAAATAAATCTTTAATAAAAATAAAACTGCATATATTTCAAAACAGAAAAAAAGACACCCTTTGAGATTTTGAAATTTCTCCTTTAATTTAGCAATTTCATTTTTGTTTAATTTTCTCAAACAGCCTTTCACGAATTGAATCACTTGGAATCACCCTTTAAAATTCATAATTCAATATATAGTTTACTCTTAATTTTAAGCAGCATTATGAATCATAAATAGTGGATATATAAAATTCTTTGTAAAATATGGAGTTGGTTCCTGTGTATTTTCCTTTCATGGCATTCCCAAAGACTTAGTTACTTGAAACCAGAACTAAATAGAATTATCAAGCTAGTTTTGAAGTGGTTACTTGCATTGATAAGATGCTTGCATACTCATATGCTTATAAACCTAATTATTCACTCGTAAATAGTTGTTTCTTTGTTTTAATTGCATAAAAATAACAATAATATAAAGTAATTTTTTTCATAAATTAGGATCAATCTTAACACTATCGTTTTAACAGAATGTTTTGTGTTAGTCATTTCTTTTCAAGATTAAACTTGAAGGCAAAATGGATTCTGCTTCAGTTGCTATGGTTATGTATTAAGCAACATCAACTTTTCAAACCAGTTAGGCAAATGTGATGTTTAGGCCAATGGCAAAGAATGCAATGACTTTCCTCCCAAAGCTAAGGAAGCATCCATGGACACTGGTTAGCAATGGATGTTGGTCCAACTGTCTCCTTTACCCAGGAACACACAAGAATTCTTTGTGAATTCAACTAAATTTCATTTAGTTATAATGAAGACCATTAACAGTGAATTCTGCACTGGTCTGGACTTTTGAAAGAGAACAGGATGGCAGGTAGACATGAAATGTATGGATACATGGAAAACCATGTACCCAACACCTTCCCTCTCTTACCTTTTTTTGTTTTGGGTTCTGTTGTTAGGGCTGAAATGTAGTGAAAGTAGCTCAGCTGCTGGAGAGAATTTTCTGTCAACCCGTGTACTCCATTCCATATTACCTGCATCACTGAACTCCAATTAGTGCACAATTTCCACTTTGGTGCTGACTAAAGATATTTGGGTATTGTTAGCCAGAATTCCAGACTTTCAGCTGCAAGAGTTTACTTTAACCCTGTGTTCACTGTAGAATTCCTTTCTGGCTCTAGGAGACAGGTCCTCTGGGGACAAGAGCCCTGGACTTGGAGTCTTAGCCCAGGAAACAGTTCTGATTACCATTTATTTCCCAGTTGTGTGACCTGGGATGAATCATTTGTCATCACCATTTTATGAGGAAATGAAAGGGCTGGGCACTACTGTTACTTAGAGATATTTATAAATAATAAAATATTATGATTTATGGAACAGTATAATAATCCAGACTGCCAAGTGTTGGCATAAAGACAAATAGATCAGTGGAACAAAGAAGAGAATCCAAAGATAGGGCCACACAAAGGTGCCTAGGCAATGCAACATTGAGAAGATCATGATCTATGTTTTTAACAAATGGCAGTAGAACCACTGTACATTCATGTGCAAAATAAGGAATCTCAATCAAAACTTCCAATATATATAATATATATAAATTAACTCAAAATGGATCATAGACTTAAATACAAAAGTTATAAAATGTCGAGAAGTAACCATAGGGAAATAGCTTGGCAACCTTAGACTGGGGAAGGGAAAATAGTCATAAATGGAGAAACATGATAAAGAAAAATTCATCAAAATTTAAAATCTCTGTTTTCTAAGTGAAAATTAAAATTTGGCAAGCCACAGGGTGAAAAAAAAAATATTCACAGTACACATATACCTGACAAAGGGCTTGAATTCAGCATATACAAACTTCTCTTGCTACTCAAAACTAAGGAGACAACCCCATTTTCAAAAGGTGATTGTGACATGTCACGAAAGAACATATATAAAACGATTGATAAGCACATGAGAATGCATGCAACATCACTAGTTGTTAGGGAAATGAGAATTTTTAAACCATAATGAATTATTTCTATACACCAATAAAAAGAGCAAAAACTAAAATCTTAAGTGTTGGGCAGCCTGGGTGGCTCAGCATTTAGCGCCTACCTTCAGCCCAGGGTGTGATCCTGGAGATCCGGGATCGAGTCCCACATAGGGCTCCCTGCGTGGAGCCTGCTTCTCTCTCTGCCTGTGTCTCTGCCTCTCCCTCTCTCTCTCTCTCTCTCTGTCTTTCATAAATAAATAAATAAAAAATTTAAAAATATTTAGCAAAATACTAAGTGTTGGCAAAGATACGGAGAAACTAGAATTCCCAATGCTAGTGGCATTGGATATGAGATAACCACCTTGGAAAGTCGTCTGTCAAACATGAATGCACCCTACCATTCAGCGACCTCACTCTTAGGTATTTATCATAGAGAAATGAAAACCTGCATCCACCTTTAGGCTTGTACCAAAAGTTCATTGCAACTTTATTCAGAAAAGCTAGAAACTGAAACCAACCCAAATGTCAATCAACAGGTGAACGTATCAATAAATGATGGTGCATCCACACATTGGAGTACTATTCAGAAAAAAAAAAAAAAAAGGAATGAACCACTTACATTCAATAGCATGGATGAATTTCACAAATGTTATGCTTAGCAAAAGAAGCCAGATGCAGAAAAAAAGATTTGCTGCATGATTACATGTATGTGAAATTCTAGAAAATACTGAACCCATCTATGGAAACAGAAAAGAGTGGTTGCCTGGGGCTGACTGCAAAGTTGTGTAGAGGAAATTTCTAGAGTGATGGAGATGTTCTCTCTCTCGGTTTAGGGTAGTGGTTACACAGATATATATTTGTAAAAACTCATCAAATATGAAATAACATTGATTTTGGGCAGTCCGGGTGGCTCAGCGGTTTAGCACTGCCTTCAGCCCAGGGTGTGATCCTGGAGACCTGGGATCGAGTCGCACGTTGGGCTCCTGGCATGGAGCCTGCTTCTCCCTCTGCCTGTGTCTCTGCCTCTCTCTCTCTCTGTGTCTCTCATGAATAAATAAATAAAATCTTTAAAAAAAAATAACATTGATTTTACAAATACCTTAAAATTCTGTAAAACTGTCAGGGGAGAATCTGTAAAACAAATACTTACAATGCAAAAGTTTGAATTTATATGTTGTATTATTAAGAATGTAGGTGCTGGAGACTCTGATTCCACCTCTCATTATTCCTAGCCATTGGGCCTTGGGCAAGTTATTCAATCTTTCAGATCCTCAGTTTTCAAATCTGTCAAATGGGGACCCTCCTGATACCTATCTCCCAGAGTGTTGGGAACTAACAGATGTCAAGTGTTTAGAACAGTGTCCTGGAATTTGGTAAGTGCTTATAAATATTAAGTATTATCATTATTAATGGGGTTTAATCTTTGTTTTGCTTCTTCTCTCAACCAGACTTTACCCAGTCTCCTGTGAGTAGGAACATAAGGGAAGAGCCTCAGAAACTAAGAATCCATCTAATCCACCAAGTTTGCTCCTTCTCCAGGAGCTTTAAGAACCAAGAGTAGAGTTAAGGCAGATCCTTTTTTTATCCAGCATTCAAACCAAATCAGGACTCTTTCAGCAGTTTCCAAGTGCAAATGGAAGCTTTTCGTTTCTCCATGACAATCTGCATTAAAAATGTGTTATTAATAATTCTGTCATATGAATTGGTCAGATTTCTTAAACTACTGAATAAAAACCAGACATTTTGTCCCACTCAGCACTCTGTCTTCTCAGACCTGGTGACACTTCTTTTGATCAAGGGACAGTAAGAGTAAAGGGCAAGTCTAAAAGTTTTTTTGCTTCTTCCAAGTAATTTTCAACCACATTCAGTGGAGAAGTTCCCACTGTCCCATGCCATATAAGAAATCAAGAACATAAGGAGGTGTCTCCACCAGCAGCCCTTCTTCCCTGTCCTCCTGAATTGGCCTTGAACTCCTATAAGGCCCGTTCAGCTGGGCTCAGCCCTGACTGCTCTTGGCCAGCGTTTGATGGGATATGGAATTGAGCCTAGCGTCAGATGCTGTGACCCTGGACTGCAATCTTTCTTCTGCACCTTAATTTTTTGGGTATTTTACTTGGCTTCTAGTGCCCTGCTGGGGTAGAGTCCGTGTTAAGCACCACCTGATTGGCTGTCACCCTGGTGCCTTGCAATGTCCTCTCCTTGAAGGTTGGTTTCTATTTTCCATGTCCATGTTCATTGACAACAGGCATTGGGCACCTTGGCTCCATGGAATTCTGATCATGCTGCTTTTTAGCAGTGTGGCTTTGGTGGGGTTTTCTAGCACCTCTGAGCTTCAGTTTCCACTTCTGAGATTGTTATGAGAAGTGAATCCTATTACTTCTACAAGTTTAAGGTTATGCCTGACCCACAATAGGCATTCAATTCATGGTAGACATTAATACCATATTTTGTCAATTTGAAATGCACATTTCCTTTCACATTTTTAACATTGCTGAAGACAGGATGTGTGTTATAGCTGATGACAGCTCACAGTCACCGCAGGCCAGGAGACTGGTGTGATGTGGCTGCTATTGCCAGCACATGCATTATCGTTCCTGGAAACATGATGGTGGTTCCTGGTGGGTGCTGCTGGACCATGAGGACCATTTGAGGCAGAAACACAAGAGTCCTGGTTGTAGTCTGAAAGCCTTTCCATTCATACCCTCAGGAGACATGAGGAAAGTCCTTGAAAGAGAGACCTAATGACAACCATGGAGCCCTCTTTATGAAGTACTACGTCACCAATGCTCTCATCTTGATGGCCCAGGGGACAATTCTGTGTGTGGGAAACCTTGGACATTGACAGTGTTGAGTAACAAAATTATTTCGATGAGCACATTCTCTATGTGAATAAAGTTTAAGGAGTCAACTAATTGTTTCTATTCTTTTTCTTCTTATGTAAGCCTAAGAGTCATATAAGATGAGCATCTCTAAATAAGTCTTAAAAAGCTCTTTCAATCAGTATTCAATAAACCTAAGTGATCTGGAAATATTGTGTTATATTTGAATAGGGACTGTAGTTTTTTCTTTCTTCGTGATATACAAAATATGGTACATCTTACCATTGATCAGATAAAATAGGCACAAACAGTATTATCCAGAACAAGTCCTCCTTTTGGACTTGGTAAATTCCCTGTGCATGGGAATCTTTTCGTGATTGAGTCCCCAGGGGTAGCAACAAGCTTTCTCCCCATTGCTCTGATGTGCTGGCCCCAGGGAACTCCTATAGGAGCTGCAACTTCCTCAGCAGCTCTACCCCCTCTTGGCATCTTCTTCTCTCCTCCAGGCATCCTCCTGATGTCCCAACATGGGCAAATATGCACATGTATGTTTCCCATCTAGGACCAAGCCTGTCCAGGTTACGATGTCTTCAATATAAAGATAGGGATCAGTCATTTTCTTTACCTGATGAGAAAGATAGAACTTACTCAACTTACTCTTTTCTTAAAATCCAGAAGAAAAGATAACCAGTAGTGTTATCCAATAGATTTCCAATATTACTAATGTCCAATGCTGGTATGACCAAGAGCGAGTATGTGTCCTCTGTAAACAGTGGTTCTTAACTCTGACTCCATGTTAGAAGCACTAACAGAGCTTTCAGAAATACTAATGTCTGGTCTGTCTCCCAGATCAATTAAATAAGATTCCCTAGGGATGGGGCCTCGGGCATTTGTGGGTTCTGCCGGTTCCCCCTGCGAATTCACATTGAGTGAGTGTTACAAAGCACAGATCTGAACTTCAGGCAATGTGGTTTTAAGGTGGATGAGAGCCATGTCTTCCCCTGTCTCCTAAACTCAGGGACAATTTCTGGACACTGGGAGAAGCATAGTGGAAAGTTTGTGTCTGGCCTATAACAAAATGCAGGACACTAAATTATTTCCATTCTCGTTTAATTGTTTAATGGAGAAACTGGAAGAATATAAGGATAGTTACTCTCTACTAGGTTAATGCCACTGAACTTGAACAGTTACCCATAACTTCAAATCTTATAATTAAGCTGTGACACCTCCTTTTGCGTTGAAACTAAATTGAGTCTCCTGGTTTTTTGGTTCTCTCTATATTATACTTGCAATATAAAAATTATTATTGAAGCCATTTTTAAGTGTATGGTGGCATCAAGTCCATTCATAGTGTTGTGAGACCATCACTAACCATCCACCTCCAGAACCTTTACATCTTCCCAAGCTGAAACTCCATCCCCATTAAACATGGACCCCCTCCCCCCATTTCCTTCTCCCTCCAGCCCCTGGCAACCACTATTCTGCTCTGGGTCTCTATGATTTTGACTACTCTAAGAGAGAGGGGTATCAAGGGGGAAAAATGAACCAGAGAGGAAGTCTAAATAACTTTGTTGAATTTCCTTCATTGATGATTAAAAGTTGGTTTGAGGTGATGGATCCACTCTTACACTTCCCCGGCCAGCTCTGAGCAGAAATATACCTTAAGAATCTCTAACTGTAGCCGGTTAAAGTAGGGAGAAGGAAGAACCAGGACAAGCAGGGAGAAGTGGTAGAAAGCAGGATTTTAAAGAAAATGAGTTCAGGATGTTGGATGTGACATAAAATGAGAGTACTGGATTAAATTATTTCCTGTGATATAGCATTGAGAGTGTGGGGGCTTTTTTGTTTGTTTGTTTGTTTGTTTTAAGATTTTATTTATTTATTCATGAGACACAGAAAGAGGAAGAGACACGGCAAAGGGAGAAGCAGGCTCCCTGCGGGGAGCCCGATGGGGGACTCGATCCCAGGACCCCGGGGATCACGCCCCGAGCAGAAGGCAGACGCTCAATGGCTGAGCCACCCAGGCATCCTGAGAGTGTGGTTTTATGAGAGATAGCTGAGGGAAAAAAAAAAAACAAAACAAAACAACAGAAAGAAGCAAAGGGAGCTCCAACGTAATGTGACTTTAAAGCACAGGAAATAGGGGCAGCCCAGATGGCTCAGCGGTTTAGCGCTGCCTTCAGCCCAGGGCCTAATCCTGTAGACCTGGGATTGAGTCCCACGTGGGGCTCCCCGCAGGGAGCCTGGTTCTCCCTCTGTCTGTGTCTCTGCTTCTCTCTCTCTCTCTCTCTCTGTCTCTCATGAATAAATAAATAAAATCTATAAAAATAATAAAATAAAGCATAGGAAACATATTTGATCTAAAAATTTCTTTGAAATGAAGAGGTGCTTTGAGAAAATCACACACTTTGGGTGTTGTGTGGAAAGATATGCAAAGTAACTCCTCAAGTGTTTCTACTGTATGCAGCTTCCCAGATTCCCAGTGGCATAGGGTGCTGGTGCTGCTGCCCTATCTTTCCTCTTGCATGTCACTTTACCGGAGCCCGTCGCAAGTGTCCTCCATCAGACATTGGATTCCCACACAGAGAGAGAATGCTGTGTGATTGGACATGGTGCTGATTCACCTGGAAGCTATAGATATTTGTGTCTGTGGGGGCAGGAAACAGAGACTGGTGGATATACTTTCCTGCTCTTGTCTAGGTTATTAACCTGGCTTTCTATTTTGTGCCTGAAACATTGTATGTTTGGGATAACAGTTGAATAAATAACATTTATGGGACATGAGTTTGAATTTTGCAGTGAAAAACAAGCTGCCAGTATAAGTGAATTAGATGGCCCTTTAAAAAACTGAGGTAGGGATCCCTGGGTGGCGCAGCGGTTTAGCGCCTGCCTTTGGCCCAGGGCGCGATCCTGGAGACCCGGGATCGAGTCCCACATCGGGCTCCCGGTGCATGGAGCCTGCTTCTCCCTCTGCCTGTGTCTCTGCCTCTCTCTCTCTCACTGTGTGCCTATCATAAATAAATAAAAAAATTAAAAAAAAAAAATAAAAAAATAAAAAAAAATAAAAAACTGAGGTAATAAGTTTTAGTAGCAGATAAGTAAGAAGTGTGTGTGTGTGTGTGTGTGTGTGTGTGTGTGTGTGTAGAGGAGAACCAATATTGAAATTGTGTAAGACTTCCTACTGATGGCAACCAACCCCCAAGAAGGCCCCCAATGGTCTTGATATGGATATGGCCCTATAGAGGCCCTTCCATACCAGGGCTGGTCTGTGCAATCATTAGAATGAAGCAAAAGGGATAGTATGTCACTTCTGAGATTTGATCATAAAAAGTTATGGCTTCCATCTTAGGCTCTCTGTCTTAGAATACTCACTGCAGGCAGCCTATGGAGAGGCCCATGTGGTAAGAACCCGACATCTCCAGCCAACTAGCTTGTGAGGATCTGAGACTCACTCTAACCCCCTGAGTGAGCTTGGAAGCAACTCAAATCCTAGTTGAGTTACCTACAACTTCTTCAGAGACTCTGAGCCAGATCTGTCCAGCTAAACTGCCCTCAGAAACTGAGATTATACATATTTGCTGTTTTAAATTACTAAGTTTAGCATGATTTGTCACATAGCAATAGATAAAGAACACTATTTCACATAATTATCTCTCACCTAATTCTAGAAATTAGGTGTTGGCCTTGCTGGAGAGAGATGTACATAATGCAAAAAATAAGTGATTGGAAAAGCAAGGTAAAGCAAATGTGCATATGATCTGGTCATCCTATCCTGCCACCCTCCCTGGACACCTCTGCGTGTATCCTCAAACCAAAAGGAGGTGTCCTCAGACCAAAAAGGGCCATTTTTCAGAAGAGGTTATGAATGTCTTCCGTTTCCAGCAGGAGTCTATCTGGGGAAAAACAAAGAAATGAAATAAAGAAACTCTATCCAGAATTTTCAAAAAGGACAAAGTGGTAATATATTAAGCCAGAATGAAATCCATAAATATTCAGCAAGTATATTTGCCTGATGGTAATCCCTGAGGATGATAGAACTGTAAAGAAATTTAGATGAGACTCTAGGTGATGCTTGACCTCAGAGGGCTGTTTTCCTGTAGCCACTTAAAAAAATTTTAAAACAAGCTGCATTTTTAATTGCGTTTCTGAGGTTTTCCCAACAACTAGGGAAACAATGGTAACAGCTGCCTTCAGAATCTGGCAGTGTGCCAAAGGCTGGCCATGTGTCATGTGGGTTCATAGACCACTGCCCCTGCTCAGAAGTCAGTCCTCAGTTGGCCCAGCCCAGGCTTAGCCTCACCCACTGTGTGTGTGTGTGTGTGGGGGGGGGGGGGGGGTTTGCTCATCTCACCAGTTCACCTAGCATCCGAGGGCCCTTGGAGGTGAACCAGGGCCCAGATACCCCAGCCTGGCAGGAATGCAGCAGAGCAAATCTGCAGGCCCAACTGGGCATCTTTGCCCATTGGAGAGTCAGTTCAGGCCAGTGGCAGACAGTTGCCAACAGTGGGAAATAGAATCATCACTTGGCAAATATCCCTAGAGGAGGAGATGAATGGAAGTGTGGTCTGGTGGTGAGAAGTTTGTCATGCCCCTTCTCGTGATCCCTGCCTCGATGCCCTCACCTGGCACTGTCCCTACCCCATAGACAATTCCCCAGGATGCCACCCTACGTGTCAGAACCCCTTGGTTGTTCTCCCCACTGTCCCACCCCAGCCTCCATCCCTCAACGACCCCACCCCCGCACCATCTTGATCCCCACTCCCAATGCTGTGTTCCGTACTCTCACTCGATCTTAGAACGTAAGACCAAATCCCAAGTCTATTGCCACAGAAAAACTCATTCAACTTTTCTCAAGAGAAGGGCAGAGGCAATGACCCACTTCTGCAGTAACAAAACAAGGAACGCAGCAGCTCCACCCCATACCTGACACTGTGTTTACACCAGGTAAACACTTACAGCCTTCTACTCACGCATGATGTCATCTAACCTTTCAAAACAGCTCTACGAGGCAGATATTATTCCTCTCATTTTTTTTTTTCAGATGGTAAAACTGAGGTCATGAGAGAAGGCAAGAGACTTGTAGAAGGTGGCAGCCAGTTGGCGGGTGGCTGGGATAGACAGCCAAAGCTGTCTGTCTTCAAAGGCTGTGCATGTTCGTGACTCCTGGTCTATCCTGCCTCCATCTGATTCTCATTCAAGTTTCCTACATGAAAAAGTAGTTTCAAATGCTGTTAGAGAGAAATATTCCAGGTACCAAGGTTTAGCATCATTCATTTGCTGATCATTTTTTCCTGGCACCTTCCCTGAGGCAAGCAGCCTTCTTTCATTGGATGGCAGAGTGCTATTATTTCAAAGAGAAGGGAGGCTGGGGCACAGCTGGGGAACAGTTGTCTGCAGCGTGTCCTTGCACGGCCTCATTATGACAACAGTCGCTTTTGCTCCTTCTGGTGCTAAGCGTAGGGCAGAAACAGAGATTCAAGGTTTCCTTTGCTTTCATGCTACCTTCTGAGCAGTACTAGATTTCCTTAAGACATTCCCGGCTCTCCCTCCTGTTTTGAATTCTGGGGCAGTGTCCAGTTTCAGTTAGGTATGAAAGTCATGTGTGTTTGAGACCTTTGCAACTCAAATCTCTTGTGTTCTGTATCAAAAGAAGGTGGGGATCCCTGGGTGGCGCAGCAGTTTGGAGTCTGCCTTTGGTCCAGGGCGTGATCCTGGAGACCCGGGATCGAATCCCATGTCGGGCTCCCGGTGCATGGAGCCTGCTTCTCCCTCAGCCAGTGTCTCTGCCTCTCTCTCTCTCTGTGTGTGTGACTATCAAAACAAAACAAAACAAAACAAAACAAAACAAGGTGCTATGAGGAAGGAAAAAATGGTTTTCACAGAAATATCTTGGACAGGACTCAGAAAATGTTGATCACAAGTAAGAAGATGCCAATGAGAGGCAATGAGAGTAGCTAACACTCACTCAGTATTTGCTATATGGCCAGTGCTATGCTTAGCACTTTGTATGTATTCACTCATCTGCTCCCCAAATAATATAATGAGTTACTAATTATTATGATCCCATTTTTCAGATCAGGAAACCAAGAAGCAAGAAGGTCAAGGTCACAACACTCTCAAGAGACATCCAAGATTTCAGATCGGCTGGATCCACTAAGCACTTATATGCTATCATATTCAGAAATAAGAGCTTGAACCTATAACCCTGAGGAAAATTATAGCTATTACTGGAGGAAATATCCAAGCATAACTAACATGTTGGTTATTAAAATGATGATGCATAGCCAGGGAAGGAAGAGCAATTGCTTATAATAAGGCAGATATTCACAGAGAAGAAATGTCACCTGCCCCTCATAGCTGATGAGCATCATGGAGAGAGGTGGAGATACTGCCCCAGGCAGCTAACCTCAGACACTTCTGCTTGGGCAGAGCTCACTCTGAACAGCAAGTTCAACGGGTCTCTGGGTACACATTCAGCAAAACTCATGTGAGGCACAGGTGCTCTCCAATAAACTTAAAATCTGGTGAAAACTCTATGTGTGTCTGATTTAACTTGAGTTCCCATAAACCTCATCCCAGACTGAAATTCCTGCAAGGTCCTTGCAGAAAGCAGTGTCTCGCTCCCCTCTGTGCCAGCCCAGAATGCCTAACAGAAGTCTGGGAAAACACCAATAACAGTCCTTTGGGGAGAGTGGAAAAAAAAAAAAAACTGAATTAGCAATTCAGGCAGGCAAAGGGACTGGTATGCCAGTTTGCAAAATCATTCGGGTGCACGATTCTCTCCCCCTCCCCCTCCCCACCTCTGCCCTGAGTGTCTAGTTTCAGAAATATCCTGCTAATGCTTGTAAATCTTCCAATCTTTTCGAATGTCAAGTTTAAATATATTTCGAAGTATCCCTGTCCTGTGACTCTCGGGCACTGAATGCTCTAGTGGAGATAATGCAAGCAACTCGGGCCTACTGCTCGGTAGAGCTGAGCTGCAGCTCCATAAACTTGCCATGTGAATTCATGATGTCATCTGTTCCCTCAGAGTTTGGGCTCCAGAGCCCCAGACCACCCACGCAGGCAGCCTATTCTCTCCCCACGTTGTCAGGAGGGACCTGCCTTTATAAATGATTCAAGGTCTAAACGGAGGACGTAGCTTGAATTGTTATACAAAAGTGCTGCTGACCACAGTGATAAGCATTTGGACATGTTGATGTGGTGATTTTTTTTCTTATTTAAACGCTGAAATTCTCTTTACCAGGCAGTGGAAGAGCTGAGAGAGACGGAGGGAAGCAAGGGGAGGTTGCAGAAATGGGCCAGAAAATCTGGACTAGAACAGTAAGTAAGAGGAAAAATATATTTAAAAAGTAGAGATCCTGGAAATACTGGGGCAGTAAGTAATTAGATCGTCAGTGGTGTTAGATTCAAGCATAAATAAGTTTTTCCCTCTCTTGGTTCTAGAAGGAAGCTGTAGGGAGGGGGCACTGTCCACATTGCAGAGAAGTAAAGAAATGCATTTTTTGAAATGATTTGAAGGAAACCAAGGCACTTGGGGCTTTTGTGTATTTTTTTTTTTTTTTTTTTTTACTAATCCTTGGTTGGGAAGGAGAAAGCACTTACTTGCGGCTATAGAATATAATGCTTTGGTGAAGGTTCCCGTCTGCCAACCTCATCTGCCTTGATAATAAGGAGCCCCTCTCCACTGGGACTCTGATAATGTGGCAAATGACAGACCAGGAGGACCCTTGTCTGCTCTTTTCCATTCCGATAGTAAGAGAGTGAAGTGTAGGGGTAGGGAAGGAGGATAATCAGATCCTAAAGGAGTAACACCGGAGATGTGAATATTGCTCAATGGAAAGAAAAATTAATGCCGCGACTAAAGCACCAGTTCTGTGATGTCTCCAGACAAACAAGTCATCCAATGACTGGGCTCTTTTTTGAGCCACAAATGACTTTGGCGGTCTGCTGAAGCTTACAGAGAAATTCTCAGAATAATATTTTTCAATGAATTAAGCAAAAATGCATAGAATCACAAAGGCAATCAATATTAAAATGCATGTATCAAAATATTTCTAAAACAATCATTAACATAGTCATCTGTGTGCTTCTTTGTTAGCTCTTGAAATAACAAGATCTAGTGGTGGATTCAACAACCACTATGATTCCAAAGTGCTGGTGAGCATTAATAGTAGTTCTGGATATTTGCAGCAATGGTAGATACTGAGTGGGTATCTGAGATTTCCAGTGATGACAAAGTCACAGTTAGTATAGTTATAATTGTGATCAGCTCCTTACCTGCATAATTGATGGAAATGCTGAATTTCAGCTAAATGTCAAAAATAGATGTGATTTTTTTTCCCCACTCTAGTGCATGGATAGCTCTGTTAAGAGGCCCCTCAGAAAGAAGACATTTCCAGGCATCCAAGCAAGGCTCAGTGACAGAGACTCAAGCATTAGAGAAGAAAGTCGATGTTGACTAGTCACATTCTGACTATTTGTTCCCCAAATCTTTTCATAAAGAAAAAATTGAAGGAATGAATTCCCTAAGAGTTCCTTGAGATACTGTACACAAGGAACTCTGGTTTGAGACCTCTCTGAAGACTATGAAATAAACACATGCTCTCCTTCTCTTTGGAGTAGACACCCTGATGGGGATGGCCATTGTGTCAGATGGAAGACAATGGGCTGGTGATCTCTGATCTAAATGTTAGCAGGGCTTGGCCAAATAAGACAGTATCTCGTGGAGCTAGAATAGATAGAGGAAAAGAAGGAAATGGAAAAAAATAAAAAACTGAAGTATCTTCATTGGGCTGATTGGACTGACTTTCAGATGTGTTCTTCTGGGCAGGCTGGGAAATCCACAGGGTAAAGGAGGCTTCACTGGGTTCGGCCCTGTAATGGGTACCATGGAGCACTGTGAATGGGCTCTGTTGGTCACCCACCTGGCAACCATCTCTATCCTTCATTTCCTAATGGTACCTAGAACCTCATATTGCAACCACACCACCTCTGCCCAGCCCATGTGATCTCCATCTGGAGAAAAGCTTCAGGAAGAGGGCATGACCAATTGAGGCTGATCATTACATTCTCTTGTGGCCACAGTCATTGGTTTGGGGGTGGGCATGCCACCTAAACAGGTGCCATCCAGGAGATTTTCAGGACTCTTGCTGAGAAGGCTGGGGCAGCACTTTTTCTTTCCCCCTGAAGTGGCAGGGTAAGATACAAAGATGAACCAGCAATGGTAATTTTGCTACCAAAAAGATGGCCAACCTGGTGATGAAGCCAACACAGAGAGCAGGGCACAGCCAAGGGAATCTCAGAGAAGTAAGCCAGGGCCTCTGGATGAAGCAAACCCTAAAGCTGAGCTTACAGTTTTTCCAGTTAAAAGAGTCAATGAATTCCCCTCTCTTTTAAACCAGTATGAGTTAGGCTTGCAACCCAGAGCATCCTAGGTAAAGCACACATCCTGGCATTATTATGCATTATTATGCAACACCGTGTTCTCGAAGGAATCCCTAGAATTTCCCAAATTCTTGACCCAAACATCTACTTCTCTTTCTACTCTTCCATGTTGCATCGTCATGGGGCTGACAAAGGTGTGTCTGAGAGCCCAAATTCCCAAAGGGAATTCTCAGCTCTGTCACTGACTTACTTCCCTGACCTCTAATGTCATCTGTAAAATTAGGCCACAGATATGAATGGCTGGGCTAACGGTCCTCAAAGCCTTTTCTACCTCACATGGAGCTAAGTATGGTTCTTGTAGTCACCCCAGTTTAACAGATAGCTTGGAAAAGTGGTTGCCTCCCTAAGATACATTCATTGCCGTGTTACTATTATGGAACTGTGGATTTTATGTGACCATAAATGTTTAGTAGCCCAGAGAAGATAAGACGTTTCATTTAAAGATTTTCAGCCATTCAGCAAGTTCTGTATACCAGGAATTACAGCAGGCAGCAAGGGAATAGAAACAAAAGATAGACACAGTCTTTGTTTTGAAGGGGCTCCCAATTCAGCAAGGAAGACAGCTGGATTATTGTGTACAGTTAGGCATGTTGTTTTTTTTTTGGGGGGGGGGATTAAAATACTTTTGTTTGCAAAAATACAAATAAAATAAAACTAATCTGAAGCAGGCTCTTTCTTCTTTCTTCTTGTCTCTTTTGAGTGAGTCCCAGGCTCTGTTCTTTCTTTGCCATGCACAGTTTTTTGTGTCAACCACTCTTTTTCTAGCTGTTTCAGCATGTCTGCAGTGAGGAGGCCTTGCTGCACCAAACTGGAAGCAAGGGATTTCTTTCCTGCATTAGAGCTAGGTGGCTCAGTAGCTTTACTCCCTAAAGTTTTGGTGCCACACATCCTTTTAGCCTGGCTCTTCAAAGCTCCTGACAATCGCAACTGGTTCTTTGCAGACAAGCTCTCCAAATTCAACAGTTTATGTGTCTCAGAAATTTTAATCAGTCTGGTGACGCTGGGTACACCATCTTGGATAATACCATCTAGTTCTTTCTGAAGGCTTTGAATAAAACTGGCATCTGGAAACATATCTATAAACTGGTAGCTTAGCCATAGGTAGAGATCCAAAACATCATGGACAGCATCCAGATCCATGAAGTCTTTAATATACTTAGGTGGAAGTAATGGCCATTTAATATATTGGGGTAACCATTAGAAGGTTAGCGGCTCATTCCTGCTATACTGCTTGCCAAACTGTAACAATGAACAGACAAATGGCTGAACAAATCTGGGGGTTGCTTTTTATGCCAATGTCTATGTGATAGCTCAGGGAGACAACCAAGTAAAAAATAATTGTATAAACAGCAAGACGTTGGACAGTATGTACTCTATAATCCCATCTGTGTAAGTAAGGGTTAGTGAGACATGTAGATCTATGTCTGTCTTTTTAGATAATGCCTGTAAAGGTATATACCAACTGTGAGCAGAGTCAGCTCTGAGAAGTGGAGCTGGAGCAAAGTTGAGATGAGGAAGATGGAAACTCTAATTTCTGTCCTATCTTATTTATTTTCTGTGAGAAAAATTTACTGGGATACCTGAGTGGCTTAGCGGTTGGGCGTCTGCCTTTGGCTCACGGTATGATCCTGGGATCCAGGATTGAACCTCACATTGGGCTCCTTGCATGGAGCCCGCTTCTCCCTCTGCCTGTGTCTCTGCCCCCCTGCTTTCTGTGTCTGTCATGAATAAATAAATAAATAAATAAATAAATAAATAAATAAATAAATAAAATCTTTTTTAAAAGAGAGAAAAATTTACCATATATCAAGATACAACTTTCAAAAGTTAGCAATTACAATCTAGTTGAGTAAGTGCTCACTAGAGAGACCCCTGATGCTGCATCATCATGGAGGCACATCCAAGCTTGCCTGGTGTGATGGCTAATTTCATATGTCAACCTGACTGGGGTAAGGGATGCCCAGGTAGCTGGTACAGCATTGTTTCTGGCTGTGTTCTGGAAGATATCAGTGTTTGAATCTGTAGGCTGAGCAAAGATTGTCGGACCAATGCAGGAAAGCATCATCCAATCTGTTGAGGACTTGAATAGAACCAAAGGCAGAGGAAGGGAGAATCTGCTCTCTGCCTGAGCTGGAACACCCACCCATCTTTTCCTCAGGCCTTTGGATGGGGACAGAATTACACGACCAGCTTTCCTAGTTCTCCAGCTTGCTTTCAAGATCTTGGTCTTTATTATCAAGTGAGCCAATTCCTAGAATGAACAAATGAATAAATAAAATCCTATCAGTTTTCTCTCTCTGGAGAACCTTGACCAATAGACCTGGGATGATAACCAAAAGAATTCCAGAAAAGGTGATGTTTTGGTTGAGTCTTAAAGAATGAATAAAAGCAATTCAAGTGAAGGAGAAAGGGAAGAGAGGAGAGTATTTTTGACAGAGGGAACTGCATGTACAAAGCACAGAGGCAAGGGAAGTGGTTGCTTGTGCAAAAATTGAGAACTTGGCATAGCTGAAGTCTGGAGGGGACATCAATACTGCAGAGATCATGCAGAGCGCAATACTGGGTCACAGTAAGGAAGGCGGTCTGGATCCACAGCAGGGCTTTAAACAGAGAGTGACAAATCCATACTTGGGCCCTAGATCACTTTCTGAGTAATGAGAAGGTGGAAATGGAGAACACACACACACACACACACAAACACACCCCTGTACCTACACACATGTGAAACCTGCATCAGGAATGTTATGGAAGCTTGTATCTTTCCCTCGCTATTTGTCTTCCTTTGCTTTACTTCATATTCATATTCAAACCTTCAACCTCCCTAGGTTCTGTGTTTGTTTATGGTGTTAAGTGGCTTTGCTCTGCTTCCAGAAGTATAACACAGACCCTTCACTGAATAGTTTACTCTTGCTTCACCTACCCAATACACCAGCCTCACCACCTACTAACTTTATATAGCCACCAGGGTAGCTTCTGAACCCTTTCTTTTCAAATAAGTGGTCTCTTCTGTGCCTGTTTCCTAAAACCCCAAAGCTTTGTAGTATTTGTTAATACCTGGTAACTCAAATGCTCCTTTATTATTTTATTTCCAAAGCTGTCTTTTAAAAAAATTTAATTTATTTATTCGAGAGAGAGAGAGAGAAAGAAAGCATGAGCAAGGGGAGTGGGTAGCAGAGGCAGAGGGCAAAGCAGGCTCCCTACCAAGCAGGGAATCTGATGCAGGGCTCAATCCCAGGACCCTGGGATCATGACCTGGGTCGAAGGCAGCCGCTTAAGCTGCTGAGCCACCCAGGTGCTCCCCAAAACTGTCTTAACTAGTTTCATAAATGTATGCAACAGATTAACTTTATAATCAATTTGCTGAGTTAAAAAAAAGAAATCTCTGGATTTGTGGGGGGGGGGGCAAGTGGGGAGGAATTGCATTTAATATATAGACTAATTTGGGCAGAATTTAGGACTTTTACACTATAAATTCTTAATTTCATTAAATCTGAGATAATAAATGAGTCTGCCCTTCACTTTTTTTTTTTTAATTTTATTTATTTATGATAGTCACAGAGAGAGAGAGAGAGAGAGGCAGAAACATAGGCAGAGGGAGAAGCAGGCTCCATGCACCGGGAGCCCGACGTGGGATTCGATCCCGGGTCTCCAGAATCGCACCCTGGGCCAAAGGCAGGCGCCAAACCGCTGCGCCACCCAGGGATCCCCAGCCCTTCACTTTTTAAAAGGCAGTAGTAATGGGATCCCTGGGTGGCTCAGCAGTTTAGCGTGCCTACCTTCAGCCCAGGGTGTGATCCTGGAGCCCCAGGATCGAATCCCACATCAGGCTCCCTGCATGGAGTCTGCTTCTCCTTCTGCCTGTGCTTCTGACATTCTCTCTCTCTCTCTCTCTCTCTGTCTTTCATGAATAAATAAATAAAATCTTTAAAAAAATTTTTAAAAAGTAGTAACTTTTAAAAGTGTCTTTTAAAAAGCGCACAGAGGTAACTCAATTATTTGGTACCCTCCTCTCCCTTGTGTTTAAAATAACCCTTTATTATAGAGGTTCAGTATGGAAACCCCAGTATTCTGTGAAATAACCAGCATAGAGCAATGATCATTCCATTACCATCGTGACACCTTTCTTCATAAAGCCTTCCAGAAGTCAGCGAAACATCTTAAATGGTTGCATTCACTTTAGAAGTAAAAGGCTCTCCAGCGAAACAAAGCCCTACTGCTAAACTTTCAGGTGAGAGCTATTCTTTTTTTTTTTTTTTCCTTGTATTTTCCTTTTCAAGGACAGGTCCTCCCTAGAACTCCAAAAGAGTATCTCCCACGAATAGGGACATCTTAGCAGCCTGGGGACAGTCACCATATTTTAAGGGCGATGATTATAGTTTTGTTTAACACGTCTCTGTATCAGATACTAAGATATTTTCATTCCCCGTCCAGCAAGCCATGAGGAAAGATGCTTCTCCCTGGGACTCTAGCCGTGTTACTAAATGTGATGACATTTGCCAAGAGGGTGTTGGGAAAAGCACAATCAAGCTCCACATTCCATGGCAACAGCTGGTGAATCCCAGGTGCTGTCAGGAAAGCCTCTAGCCCTGCTTAAATGTTCCAGAGAGTTCTTTATTATTTTAAACACCACGTTTGGAGAGTGCTTAATTTGCTCGAATTCAAAACATTCCTCACGGGCAAAGTGCAATGCAAACAACGTTCTAGGAGAAAGTCATGTCAATCTAATTTTTTATTTGCAAACAGGGTGGTTGAAAACAAAGTATTTAAGCCTTCTCTGATAATGATGTTACCACGCAGGCATTTAGGAAGGTTCTGAAGGAAAAGCATTCTCTTAGCTAACCCCACCATAGTGTGCAATCTTTGACACTAGCTAGGGGAGATGGAGATTTCTAGACAAGTCTGTCTTTGCGGGGGCAGTGCGAGGAGGAGCCAGGTTTATTGCAGGAGACTGGGCCTGCCCAACTGTCAGAAAGGTGGCAACCTTCAGGGTCCTTTTGGAAAGTCCTCACCTCTACCTCCTGAGCTCGGATCCTGCTCCTTTGTGGAGCCAATAGTTTAGAGAATGAAAATCATCACCCAGAGGCTCAGAGCCTGGCTGCTCTAAGTGCCACTTCACATGAAAACCTACCTGAGCCCATGTGTGTTGCCTTTGTGCCTGAGCAGGGCAGCCCGGGCCAGACACCTGATTGAATCTGGCCCTTACTATGACGTAGGGTTCATTCATGTTTTTTTCCTTCCATATTTCCAATGTTATTGAGCAGCTACTGAATTCCAGGCCCCAGGCTCAAGCACAGACACACAGTGGGAACCAGATACTGTCCTCATCCCTAAGGAGCTGTGGCTGAGTAAGGGACAGATAAGAAACAATAGATACAGCTCAGAGGACTGAATGCTCCTGGAGACAAGACTAGGGGGGATGGTTCAAGTCAGTCTCCTCCGTTAGGGATGTCTGTGCCCCGCACTGCACCTTCTGGAAGGGCTCCAGCCCATTGGCCTTGGGGATGCATTTATGTTATCCCCTCTTACTGAGTGACCTTCTGGGAATAGGTCTTCTAGTCTAGCTGGGAAAACCCAATTTGGTAGGGAAGACTGTCCCTCCTCTCTGCTAGCCATCCCGGCTGTCCAAATCACTGAGGCAGGAAGGGACAGTGCCAGTTCTCCAAGAGGAGCAAAGACGAGGCAGAGGCTCAGTCTCCTGGCAGCATGGAGTACTGGGCTAGCCTCACACTGCCTCTCCTGTGGTTTGAATATTTAATTCAGTGGATTTCCCTTCTGCTTTTATTTCATTTTACTTAAGCTTATTTGAATTGGGACTCTGTCCCTTGTCACCAAGAGAGAGCTGTTTACTCCATGTACCAAAATATGTGAGAGAGCATGGGTCAGAGGGGACATTTTAACCCAGGCTGGGACAGGAGGAAGTTTCCAGGTGGAGGTGATAGCTAAATAGGAGGCAACTGAGCCTCTAAGCTACTCTGCTCCTTTGTTTGGTTCTCCTTTACAAAACAAACAACAAACAAACATTCTTTTTCCCCCTTTCTCTTCCCAGAAGAAGTAGATTTGGGGGGAAAAAAAAACAATGGGACTGTGGAGAGGGGGATGGGCAGGGTCATGGGATGAGTGTCCAGAAACAGAAGTAGAGAAGGAGCTTCAAAGCTCAAGGTGATAGAGATTTTGAATTTTTTTTAAAGATTTTGTTTATTCATTCATGAGAGACACACAGAGAGAGGCAGAGACACAGGCAGAGGGAGAAGCAGGCTCCCTGGGAGGAGCCTGATAAGGTACTTGATCCCTGGACCCCGGGATCGTGCCCTGAGCCAAAGGCAGATACTCAATCACTGAGCCACCTGGGTGTATGGAGATTTTGAATTGTTGAGATGCCACTGGCACCTCTGATTGGTGGAGGTGGCTGCAGGCCTGAATGTATGCCATCTTAAGCAGCCTGGGAGGTGACCCCACCAGTTTTATAGTGGTCACCAGCCCAGCCGAACCCATTCCTTCCAAGGACCACCTTGCCTGTGTTTTCTCCCTGTACCCCCCACCCACCTTAACCTGCCTCCACTGCTCCCTGGGGACGAGAAGGAAGCCCTTCCTGAATGTTACAGGGGCCCAGTAGCAGAACAAGACAGGGAAGGGCATTTCACCAGTGGGAAACAGATTTGCAAAGTCATGGTAGCATAATACAGCATGCTGTGCCCAGAGAAGCCAAGTGGTGCTAGTGTTGGGCTGAATGGAAGGTCACCCACAATGTATGTGTATATGACCTTAAAAAGATGCATCGGGCAGTGTTTTTGGAGTTGTAAAATGCTCCATAGACACTATTTTCTATTATGACACGCATTGTAGGGTTGTTGTAAGACCCAGATGAGATCACATGCCCATAAAGTGTCTCTGGAGGCTGGAAAAGCATCATGCGCATGCTCATTAACAGAGTTTGGGATACAGCTGGATTAGGTCTCAGACCACAAAGGAATAGTAAAAATGGAACTAACAGCAAATTTCTCTCGAAATGTGTTCGTAAACTGGTTACTTTAATTAAAATACTTCCCATCAACCTCTTTACAGATAAATGAACAATTTCATTGTCTATTAAAAATAATTTCCTGTTAACAATTAATTAGACCACCAAGCTTCAGGCTGTGAGCCAGAGAGTCATTTTTGTTGACCTACCACATCACTAAAAGCACTCAATGTGGCATCTAAAATACATACATATGTATGTGTTTGTGTGTGTGTGTGTGTATGTACACATATTTTTTTTTGTTTTCATATCCATATCCATGATCACAGTTTAGGACACCATTCTTTCACCCTTGAGGTGATATGGTGGTGTGTTAGCTATTTACTCTGTCCCCCACCTCTACCCTGCACTCTCACACCTGTGTTCCTACAGCTTCTCAGAAGCCCTACAGCATTTTCATCATTCCACCCAATTTGGCTGTAATGTGCTTTCTTCTATTGTAGAAACGCATGACCTAGACATTTGAACTATAGCTATAAGAAAAGAAAATGAAAAATATCATGTATTTCAAGTGGTAAGATTATTTACCTAGACACCTAAGAAAATAGCTCAAACTTCACTGGCATTAATAGAAAAGTTCTGGAGTATTGCTTGCTGTCCAAGAAATACCAAAAGGACCATTGTTTCCCTACCTACCTGTAAAACCCAGTCAGAACTTATTACAGCTAACTGAAGTCCCCCGATCTCTGGGGTATCATAGAAGTGCTGAGTGTTGTCCCTTTGGATTCCAAAGAATGCTGATTTTGCCTACAGCCTCACAAAGCGTCCCATGAAAATAGTTATTCAGTTTCTAGTCTCTTCTCTGACCCAGAGAGCTGGACCCAGTTTCAAGGTCAAGACAGGACATGGATGTCTTGCTCATCGGGATACCTCTCCAAAAGCAATCCAAAAATAAAAGTAATATACAAGGATTATCTCTACCTCCTTCATAGAAATACCTTTGTCCTTCTCACAAAGCAATGTTAGTACCTCAGAACATCTTTGTAGTGCTTGTAGACTGCAGACTCTGGCTCAACACACATCAACGAAGTGCCTCCACCCAGTGATTTTCCCAGAACACAAGGACAATCTGTCCTCAAGAAGTATCTAAGTCTGAAGGGATAAGGAAGATGTGGTATATACATAAATACAATGGAATATTCCTCAGCCATCAGAAAGTACGAAGACCCACCATTTGCTTCGACGTGGATAGAACTGGAGGGTATTATGCTGAGTGAAGTAAATCAGTCAGAGAAGGACAATCATCATATGGTCTCACGCATACAGGCAATATAAGAATTAGTGAAAGGGATTATTAGTGAAAGGAGGGGAACTGAGTGGGAAAAATTAGAGAGGGAGACAAACCATTGGAGACTCCCAACTCTGGGAAACGAACAAAGGGTTGGGGAAGGGGAGGAGGGTGGGGGCTTGAGGTACCTGGGTGACGGGCACTGAGGAGGACACTGGATGGGATGAGCACTGGATGTTATACTGTATGTTGGCAAATTGAGTTTAAATAAAATATTTAAATTTTTAAAAAGAAGCATCTAAGTCTCCTCCTCCTGCTAGACATCAATGTTGGCAGTTTTTAATAACAGATTGCTTTCGGTTTCTACCCACCAGGTTACAAAATTGTAAAGCACCTGCATGCCAGGATACTGCTAGAGGGGCTCCCTCGAAATTCACGTCCTCAGTTGTCTGCGCTTAGTTGGTTTTAACCTTGTTTAAGGGGAGGCCCCAAAGGCAGGCAGAAGTCACCTAGTGGAGGATAGGAGGGGATGGAGCATGGCCTTGGCGGGGAACACAGGTGGAGGGGGGAAGCAGGCAGTGGGTGAGAACCCCGCCAGCAAATCTGTCTAGCTGAAGCCCAGAGACTGTGTTAGGATGGAGAAGCAGGAGAGTGGCCGCTGACTAAAGCTGACCAGGGAATAGACTGAAGCTACAAGCAGTAGGTTCAGACCACAAAGGCTAAGAAAACCGTAAATTGTCACCTCCCCCCTTCAGACTTATTTCCTATACTGTAAGCTGTGAATGTGCAGGAAGAAGCCAGTGGGCAAATGCTCTCCTACTGTCCCCATGTTAACTCACACGGGGCCTTTCTTGCTCTGTTATTCCCCCAAAGGGAATATAGGTAACGATGATGAGAGCTATAAATCTACTCTTTAAATCCTAGGATTCACAGTTCCTTCCATTATAGCTACTCTAGAAAAGCAATCAGAGTTAGAAAGGCTGGCATGGAGTAGGGACTTCTCAACCTTCCTAGGGGAATTTGTAGGGTTTTGTGGCTTTCCTCTACAAAACACAGTCTTTTTGCTCCAAATGCTTGTCCTCATTGAGGTCTAACTGGATTTGGTCATTGACAGAGTCAGAATGCCCAGAGCTACGTTGGCAGTATCCAGAAATCCAGAAATTTCTTGGATTTCTATAGTATGCATGAAGACTATTGATGCATTAATCAACTATGTCAAATAGAAATTTTCATTTAAAGGAATTTGGGGCAACTGTGTGGCTCAGTTGGTTAAGTGGCTGCCTTCAGCTCAGGTATCTCCCAGGGTCCTGGGGTGGAGCTCAGAGTTGGGCCCCCTGCCCCCTGGGGAGTCTGCTTCTCCCTCTCCCTCTGCCCCTCCCCCTACTCATGCTGGCTCTCTAGCGTGTGTGCGTTCTCTCTCTCAAATAAATAAATAAAATGTCTTTAAAAATAAAAGAATCCATTGCAGCGATATATAAACTTTTTAAAAAGAAACAATCTAAATGTCAGACAGCAGATAGTTTTTAAAAATCAATCTTTCTAGTGTAGCCCCAAAATGAAAAACTGAGAACCCTGTGCTTGAATAATATTTAACAATAGGGAGCAATTATCATGTGAAAAGAATGAAACTAGACCACTCTCTTTCACCATACACAAAGATAAACTCAAAATGGATGAAAGATCTAAATGTCAGACAAGATTCCATCAAAATCCTAGAGGAGAACACAGGCAACACCCTTTTTGAACTCGGCCACACTAACTTCTTGTAAGATACATCCAAGAAGGCAAAAGAAACAAAAGCAAAAATGAACTATTGGGACTTCATCAAGATAAGAAGCTTTTGCACAGCAAAGGATACAGTCAACAAAACTCAAAGACAACCTACAGAATGGGAGAAGATATTTGCAAATGACGTATCAGATAAAGGGCTAGTTTCCAAGATCTATAAAGAACTTATTAAACTCAACAGCAAAGAAACAAACAATCCAATCATGAAATGGGCAAAAGACATGAAGAGAAATCTCACAGAGGAAGACATAGACATGGCCAACATGCACATGAGAAAATGCTCTGCATCACTTGCCATCAGGGAAATACAAATCAAAACCACAATGAGATACCACCTCACACCAGTGAGAATGGGGAACATTAACAAGGCAGGAAACCACAAATGTTGGAGAGGATGCGGAGAAAAGGGAACCCTCTTACACTGTTGGTGGGAATGTGAACTGGTGCAGCCACTCTGGAAAACTGTGTGGAGGTTCCTCAAAGAGTTAAAAATAGACCTGCCCTACGACCCAGCAATTGCACTGCTGGGGATTCACCCCAAAGATTCAGATGCAATGAAACGCCGGGACACCTTCACCCCGATGTTTCTAGCAGCAATGGCCACAATAGCCAAACTGTGGAAGGAGCCTCGGTGTCCATCGAAAGATGAATGGATAAAGAAGATGTGGTCTATGTATACAATGGAATATGCCTCAGCCATTAGAGACGACAAATACCCACCATTTGCTTCAACGTGGATGGAACTGGAGGGTATTATGCTGAGTGAAGTAAGTCAATCGGAGAAGGACAAACAGTGTATGTTCTCATTCATTTGGGGAATATAAATAATAGTGAAAGGGAATATAAGGGAAGGGAGAAGAAATGGGTAGGAAATATCAGAAAGGGAGACAGAACATAAAGACTCCTAACTCTGGGAAACGAACTAGGGGTGGTGGAAGGGGAGGAGGGCAGGGGGTGGGGGTGTATGGGTGCCGGGCACTGAGGGGGGCACTTGACGGGATGAGCACTGGGTGTTATTTTGTATGTTGGCAAATTGAACACCAATAAAAAATAAATTTATTTAAAAAATAAATAAATAAATAAATAAATAATAAAATAAAATAAAATAAAATAAAAATCAATCTTTCTAGTGTAGCCCCAAAATGAAAAACTGAGAACCTTGTGCTTGAATAATATTTAACAATAGGGAGCAATTATCATGTGAAAAGCTGATTATCAACAATATACTAATTATGATTTCCATTTCTGCTACTCATACTCTGAAGATATAAAACTTGGAAGGCAATACTGTAAAATACTAACATTCATTTTCTCTGAAAGCTATGGCTTTGGGAGTTTTGCTTTTCTTGCCATCCTTTTTCTGGTCCTTTCCAAGAGTTTTTAAAAAATTTAATACTGTTACAATCAGAAAAAAGAGGAAAAATACTCATATGAGCCTGTGTTTTACATGGCAAAGCATATCCCTGACAGGGTGTGCATCTAAATCACATGGCCATCTGCACAAATAAACAAAGGTCTGATTTTCTTGAGTGTTCCAGAAAAAGTAGATGTTTCTGTGAGATTATCTGCCCATGTCTTTCCCTGAACAAGAAAACACAGACACAAATACATATGCTGTTTTTGTTGTGCTGCCCTAGAATATTTGGGAGTTTGGCTCCAAGTCCAGAATTCCAGTCGCCTCCTCCAAATCTGGAACCTCCTGCGTCCGTGAAACGTAAGCTGCAGTTCCCCCGGGAGGAGACACTCCTCAGCTTCCTGCCTCATCGCAAACAAAACTGCCCTGTGTGCACAGGCCTTACCACGAGGGCAGAAAACGAGAACCGCTTGGAAAAACAGCAAGATGCTTGCCATAGTTTGTTTGGTGTCTCAGAAAATAAAATCCATCTTTCTTCACCAGATGAGACTCATTGCTTGCAGATGATTTGGAGGGGAAATCACTCCCTTCGCTGAAACCGGAACACTGGCCAGGTTTCCAGAACTATGTTTTCATGGACACGATGGAAAATTGTAGGGAGGGCATGAGAAATTGCCATCATAAGAGGCTGTAGATTTTTGCCTCCTGTAGATTTGCCCGGATGTTGGGGAGATCTATGTAATTAGAAAATCCGGGCAGGTGGCTCTGGCACCCATATTTTATTAAGATTTACAGACGATTCAGATGTAGAGCAAAATCTGAGAGCATCTGTAGCGATCCACCAAGGAGGACGCCTGTAGAAGGTCAGCAGCGGTTACAGACATGCAAGCCTCTGAGGCGGAGGTATTGAGATGAGGCCTTAGAAATTATTATTTTTTCTTTTAAAGACTGTCTCCTTTGCTGGAAAGGTTCCATGCAATTATTTCACCTCATTCACAGATTCCTCTCACAGTCTGAATAGAAACAATAAAACAACCCAGAGGCACACACTCAGTCCCAGTCGTGGGATGCCACATAAATCAGCCCGGGGCGAGCTGGCCCAGGCGAGGGGCCACAGCAGCCCGTCTGGTGACCGAGCGCTTTTTGCCTATTAGCTGCACGTGTTGACTTTGTGTGGGGACCAGGAGAGTCATCCAGTCACCACAAACCCAAGGGTCAACAGCCCCTTGGCAGCCTCTTTTCAGCGAGCAAGGGCTGAATTCAATAAAACCGGCCCAGCATCCTCCTAGAAGTTACTCTTCCAAGTTGGCTGAGCACCTGTCCTGATTGGTACATGGAGCCCACTCCCCGGGGGTACCAATGAACAGCGCCATCTGGCCTAGACAAGCCCGCTGGGTGCATACAACACGTGGGCACCTACGTCAAGGTCAACGGCACAGTGAGCTAAGGGAGGAATGGTTCCCGACTCCCGCAAAGGGTCCTGAAGCAGTAACCGGAGCTGCAATAGCCAGGACCCCTCGCTTCCCAGGCAGTAAAAACAGCAGTTCGTGAAGCCTGCCCCGTCCTTGATCTGCACCCCCGCCCCCCACTGCAGATATTTTTAACTCTTTGTGTTTCTTCACTGTCCATCATCATCTGCGCAGTGCAGGGCAGTGACTGCATGTCAGTTTTCACTTTGCAGCATGCTCGCTTTCTTCCCAAATTACCCCAGTAACCCAAATAAGAAAGGAGAAAACGCACAAAGAATTACTGTGGCCATCTGGAATGCATAATGTGGAAAGATCTGCAGTACATTACACGGTCTGGAAAGTGGCTGGTCGAATTCCAGGGAGCTAAGGCAGACTTCAAAGTCTGGCTGTACATCACTGAGACTGCTGATCCGCTCCGATATTTAAAGTGGGTGTAGATGAATGAATTTATTACAGTTTTTATCTTCTGGGCTCAGATGGGGAAATGGGATCATAGTCAGGTTCTCCTTCAATTTCATGCTGTATTTTTTTTCTCCTTTTTAATGCTGGACTGTATCTTGAGGTTTTTTTTTTTTTTTTTTTTTTTTTTTTTTTTTTCTGAAACATCCCTTCCTTATCTCTGCTATCACCCTACACCCTGATTCATTTGTATGAATAACTTAACTCTGTAGAGCCTGATGACCTGATCGTGAGATGTTTATACAAAAGGTCCTAATTCAAAAAGTAGATATAACTTCATAGTGTTTCTTTTTTCTTTTTTACTCTAGTGGAACAAGACAAGAGTTGAGATGTGAACCCAACTGCATGGAATTTATTTCTAACACTAAACTTGGGTGATGTCTAGTTGTATTTCCTGATTAGAAATATTTTCTGAGTAAAACCTGGACTCAGTAAATATTTGCAAACACTTGACTTGAGGACTGCTGTCAGAAACTCCCTGTAGGAAGGGATGAACCACAGTTTTTTTGGTCAACAGCCTTGAAATCCCTTTGAGAAACAAGCATCTTCTCATCTCTGCCAACTGGGTTGCTTTCATCTTCACACAAATTTATCTTGACCCTTAAAAGAATCTCAACAAATATAATCCTAAGCCAACTCCATAGCAAATGTCTGCACTCCTCCACCTTCAAGAGCTCTTAGGATTCCTTTCTAAGCTTTAAACACAAGCTTGTTAGCAATGAAGCAGTATTTGGTCAGGTCTCTTTTGGGACTGGGAAAGAAATAATTACTTTTCACACACACAGAAAAGAAAGAAGCACACCAACAAGGCAAGGTTAATAGTCTCGTGATGGTCTACAGTGACCGCTTGCTTTCTTTACTGTGCCAAATAGGCAATCAAAATTTCTTGAATTTCTACAGCAATTAGATTCTTAAAACACAGCAGATGTCCTTAGTAAAATCTTCAAGACCAGCCCAGAACAAGAAGGTAGAATAAGGTAAAGTTTTACTTCCAGGTGCCCTCTCAAGTTCCTGGCCCCTCTTTTTATTTTCAGGGGTTCTTTCTCTACCTCCTTCCCCCATCAAAAAACAAGATATGAATTCTTCAGTGAGTGGCTCCTCTCATAAATCTTTTGCCTTTTAAAAGGGAATTGAGGGCTTAGACTATGCTTCACTGAAAGGGTTGAATCTCTCATGATAGGACATGGAAAAAGAAAATTGTGAGGGCCTAGGAGCCTCTGCTACCCTTCAAATTATGTCATGACAGTGCTTTCCTATATTCAAAGATTGGTGTTAGCTACAGCAGTTTCTAGAGGTCAATTTTGCTGTTTGGATGCTCTTAGGAGGAAAACAATTCAATGTATGTGTGTTGTATTTCCACCTATGTGTTACATTTCCAACTTAGTTCTAAGAGAAGACTTGTTCAAAAAATAGCTAACAGGTGCTCTTTATTGGTTTCCTAAGACTGCCATAGCAACGTGCCACAAACTGGATGGCTTAAGGAAACAAGAATTAGTTATCTCACAGTTCTGGAGTCCAGGAGTCTGAACTCAGAGTATAAGCAGGACTATGTTCCCTCCAGGAGCCTCCAGAGGAGGATCCTTCCTTGCCTCTTCTAGGCCTGGGCTCCGTGGCCTGTGGTAGCATAATTCTAATCTCTTCTCATACAGCCACCTTCATGCCACATGCCTCGACATCATCTGCCCTCTGTGTGTATCTGCTTCTGTGTCCACATGTCCCCTCCTTGCAGGGATACCAGTCATGGTGGATTAGGGCACACCATAATGACCTCATCTGACTTGAGTATATCTACAAAGATTCTATTTCTAAATGAGGTCACATTTACAGGTAGGAAGGGGTAGAGTTTCAACATATCTTTTGACAAGGAAACAATTCAATCCATAACATGCTCCTAGACCAGAATAACTAAGATAAGAATGAAGGTGGGAATCATGGCCTATGGAGCAGCTCTAAGCTCCACCATTTTGGAAAGATGTAATCCAACCTTGAAAAACCAAAGACAGAGGCCATGATAATCCTAGAGAAAGGCTTGCAAAAGAACAGACTGCCCAGAGCTTCTGATTCACTAGGGCTAGAGTGGGGCTCATCATTTCCATTTTTAATATGTTTCCAGGTGACGTTAGTGCTATTGGTCAAGGAATACACTGACTACTCACTAGAGTTACCTGAAGAGCTTTCAGATGTCACTGGTCTGAGATGTGGCTTGGCTTCCGGCAGTTCCAAAAGCTAGTGGGTATTTCAATAGGCAGCCAGATTTAGAGACTGTGTTTGCCACTCAGCTACCTGACAGCTGGACACTAGTGAACACTGACCCCCTAGCTCTACTTGAGCAGGAGGAAGAACTGTCTAATGCCCCGGCATAACCAACGCATTCCAGATGCAACCATTTGGCTCCTCCCCACTCCCTACCTCCCCATTCGTTTGCATCTTGTCTTCAATTATTCTCTTAGGAGAAGAGAAATAGACTTCTGAGAATATATATTTGGACTCTATGGGGAATAAGTAGGGATCCAGAGAGTAAGAAAGAGTAACCTTCTCCCATATAGACATGTTGGCCCCTCATCTAACTAACCAACCACCTTCTTCTGTCTAAATTCATGAAATACCCTTACCTAGTGCTCTGCAATTGACATATCCCTCCCCATGACATCCTTATATTTACTCCACTCTTTGTATATCCTAGAATGTATTTAGTAGAGCAGGTACCTAATGTAATGTTTAAAGCCTTAAAAAATCCTCCCGACTTACTGACTCTTAGACTTGAAATTCTTCTAGACAGAATCCCTCTCTCCCAGCTCAAATACTCTTTGTGACTCCCTGGAGCACACAGAACAAAGCTTTGACTTGATATTCATGGCCCTCAACTGCATGATTCCCGACCTACCCTTTGTGCCACAGTTTCTCTTTGCAGGATTTCATATCCCTTTTGTGCTGGTAATTTGGATTATTCCTCTTTCCCATTTCACACATACTAACCCCTTTCTTTTTACTAAATATTTTTCAAGTTATGCCCTTTGCCTGGAATTGTTTTAACCCTGTACACATGCTTAAATTCTGCCTATTTAAACCCTGAGTTTCCTTTAAGGTGTGCTCAGATTACCCTTCCCAGCCTCCCAATTAGAATTAATTTGTCCCACCAATCATTCACAGCATTTGGTTCTGGCCTTACATGTTCCATCTTGCTGGAGTAATTTGTACTTTTCTACCACCACCACCCTTTACTACTTTGTGAAAACCTAAGAAATGGGAGCTCAATTTACCCATTTTAGCATCCTCTCTCTAAACTCTAGCTCAAAGTTTGCATATAATAAATACTCATACAAACTCAAGTCCAGTACTGCCTCAGATTCAGTTCAGGCTTTGATCCCTGTTCCTAATATAAACTATGCCAAGGTATTGGCATTTTGCTAGACATTTACGCATTAGTGTAAATGAGACTTTCATGAGACTGTGATGTAAATATTACAAAACAGGATTATATGATAACAAGAGTGGGAAGGTGGAATTGAGATAATACTGGATTCCATTGATCAACTCTTCCCTATACTCTCTTAGGACACAGAGACCTTGTTGAACATGTACCTCTGAACCTGGGACCAACATGGATTCAAAAGTAAAGGCTTGCGTAAAAAATGATTTTCTTTCAATAATTACATTTTGGTGCTCTTCATTAGCCCCTTCAATCGTTCTCCTCTTTGGCAAATTTGTACCAAAGAGCTCTCATCTAGCAAGTGGTTCCTTCCTATTTGGCAAGTTCTCCACTTCACTTTCACATGGTTCTTGGTTTCTGCACCTTTTCTGTCTTGTGGCTAAAGCCTTGCTGGTAGGAATTGAGCCTTCCTAAAGATTTGCACTCAGCCTTTAGGACAAGCTTCACATAGTATCACGCCCCATAGGAACTTAAAAAAATAAAGATTCAGAGTTTTCCCCCTGGTCTTCATTATGTGGTGGCATAATTTACAACATCTGCTTTCAAAGATGCCATGTTCTGGGACCAAGGAAGAATCACATTACCATGCTGATTGTTCTGGTGGAAACACCATGGACTTCTAGAATGGCAAGTCCATATGATGACAAAATACCCCATCTTTGAAAGAAGTGCTATAAAAGGAACTTGCCAGCTGCTGACCCTTTGAAAGGCCAAGATCCCTGCATTTCATCTCATTCTACATGGATTTCATTCTACACTGAACTTCTTCAGATATAGAAGGCTGTGATGGGAAAGTGGAGCCAAGCCAGGCATCCATTACGAAGAGAGTGGATGGTAAAATGTGGTGGGTCCACAGTATAGGACACCATCTAGCATTTGGAAGCAATAATGTGCATGCAGCAGTATGGATGGATCTTAAAGATAATAGCGTTGAATGAAAAAAACCTATGAATCAGAAAGAGATATATAATATCATACCATGTTCAGAAATTAAAATACCTTCCTCATAATCACAAGTCTTGTTTGAAAAACACATATAAATTTTTAAGAATACATCTTAATTACTTTTTAAAAAAAGATTGTATGTATTTATTCATGAGAGACACACAGAAAGAGGCAGAGACACAGGCAGACGGAGAAGCAGACTCTCCACAGGGAGCCCAATGTGGGACTTGATCCTAGGACCCTGGGATCATGCCCTGAGCCAAAGGCAGATGCTCAACTGCTGAGCCACCCCCAGGCCCCCACATCTTAATTAGTTTAGAGTGACTGCATGTGGTGGGAGTGGAGCAGCAGGATAAGAGTATGGAATGGGAGACAAAGGAAGAAATAAAGCAAGACAGGGCCTTACATGGACTGTGAAGATGTGGTGTGTAGCAAAAGAGAAGTTCTAGGGTTCGGGGACCCCGACAAACTGGCCCCTGAGGCCTGACCAGCCTCACTTCCTACTGTGTCCTCCATGCTAATCCTCTGTTGACGGCCAATAAACTGGTCTGATTGCTCTCCTCTAGACATGCATGGGCCATTCCTTCACAGACTCCTTTTGCAGCGTGGAATCTCCCTAAGCCCCAGAACTAAGCTGCATCTATATGAACCCTGGCCTCTTTCCTTCAGGAATCTCCTTGATTATCAAAGCCAAAATGAACACCTCTTGCTCTGGCATCTGTCACAACTATATTCTGTTCTCTCCTTGGCCCTGATCACATACTGACTTACATCACTGGCTGCCATTTTGTAAAAACATAAAATAAAGGAACCACCAGAACATTAACAGCAGGACCAGTACTCAGAGCTTGTTAGCTCCTGGAGCACAGGGTCAGTGTCTCCGTCCTTTTCAGGATCCTCATCATCATCTATTACCAAATATTTCAAAGACCTGCTTAATAAGAGCTGACTGATTTGGTTAACTCTTATCTTAACCATTCCTTTATGAACAGAAAGTGCAGGGGCACCTGGGTGGCTCAGTCAGTTAATCGTTGGACTTTTGATTTCAGCTCAGGTCATGATCAGGATCCTGAGATTGAGCCCCATGTCAGGCTCCACACTCAGCATGAAGCCTGCTTAAACTTCTCTCCCCTTCTCTCTCTCTCCCCCTCCCTCTGCACACTCTTTTGCTCTCTTACTCTTTCTCTCTCTGAAAAAACAACAGAAAGAAGGAAAGAAAGAAAGAAAAGAAAAATGCAGTATTTGCTTCTCAACTAGAAAGCAATGTACTTGAAAGGAACTTTCAGATTGAAGAAGTCAAGAGCATGTGGAAAATTAGGGTTTGCAGACCAGTCATTGGTGATCCTTATAAATATTTTATATGCATTAAATTAAAGCAATAAAGATAATACACACAGTAAAGATAATGTCAACAGTACTTTATATATCCTAAAATAATCACAATGAACACTGTTCAGTTAATTACAATTTACCATTGCTTGTTGTCCGGAATCTCTTCAGGATATCTTTCTTCAGCAGTTTTAATGGGATGCTTATAAAGTTGGCATTCTTTGTTTACAAACAGTGAGCATAATGACTACCATTTGTTGAGTATCTACTTTATCTCCAGCTGGATACTCTTTAGCCAGTTTTCTTTTTTCCTTTTCAACTCTGCAGAGTCCCTTTTTTTTTTTTTTTTTTTTTTTATGGCTGAGCAGATAGAGGGTAAAAAGCAATAAAACAACTTCTTCAAGGTCATCAGTGAGTCAGCAATAAAGCAAGTCTGGTTTCAAACCAGGTTCATCTGACATCCAAACTGAAACCCTCCACTATCAACTACAGCGAAGCAATTTCTAGTGTTTGATTCTCCAAGCAAATGTCTATTTGATATTATGATTCTGAACATCGAACTCATAAAAAGTTGTGCTCCTGGTTTGCATAAATCAATGCTTCTCAAATGTGTATGAGAACCATCAGTGAATATAGCTGAATTGGTCTGAGAGTGGAGCTTGGGCATCACACACTTCTAGAAGCTTCCCGATGATGGTGATGGCAATCCAAGTTTGAGACCCACCAGCATAGATTCAGAATAGGTGGCCAGATGCAGGTCCACACAGACCAGAATGGGAAGTGACTTGTATAATAAAAATGCCCTGGGAAAATTGGACATCCACATGCAGAAGAATGAAACTAGACCACTCTCTTACACCATACACAAAGATAAACTCAAAATGGATGAAAGATCTAAATGTGAGACAAGATTCCATCAAAATCCTAGAGGAGAACACAGGCAACACCCTTTTGGAACTTGGCCACAGTAACTTCTTGCAAGATACATCCACGAAGGCAAAAGAAACAGAAGCAAAAATGAACTATTGGGACTTCATCAAGATAAGAAGCTTTTGCACAGCAAAGGATACAGTCAACAAAACTCAAAGACAACCTACAGAATGGGAGAAGATATTTGCAAATGACACATCAGATAAAGGGCTAGTTTCCAAGATCTATAAAGAACTTATAAAACTCAACAGCAAAGAAACAAACAATCCAATCATGAAATGGGCAAAAGACATGAACAGAAATCTCACAGAGGAAGACATAGACATGGCCAACATGCACATGAGAAAATGCTCTGCATCACTTGCCATCAAGGAAATACAAATCAAAACCACAATGAGATACCACCTCACACCAGTCAGAATGGAGAAAATTAACAAGGCAAGAAACCACAAATGTTGGAGAGGATGTGGAGAAAAGGGAACCCTCTTACACTGTTGGTGGGAATGTGAACTGGTGCAGCCACTCTGGAAAACCGTGTGGAGGTGCCTCAAAGAGTTAAAAATAGATCTGCCCTAGGAGCCAGCAATTGCACTGTTGGGGATTTACCCCAAAGATACAGATGCAATGAAATGCCGGGACATTTGCTTCAACGTGGATGGAACTGGAGGGTATTATGCTGAGTGAAATAAGTCAATCGGAGAAGGACAAACATTATAAGGTCTCATTTATTTGGGGAATATAAATAATAGTGAAAAGGAATAGAAGGGAAGGGAGAAGAAATGGGTAGGAAATATCAGAAAGGGAGACAGAACATGGAAGACTCCTAACTCTGGGAAATGAACTAGGGGTGGTGGAAGGGGAGGAGGGCGGGGGGTGGGAGTGACTGGGTGACGGACATTGAGGGGGGCACTTGACAGGATGAGCACTGGGTGTTATTCTGTATGTTGGCAAATTGAACACCAATAAAAAATAAATTTATTATTAAAAAAATGCCCTCAGCACTCTTTCACAATTGAACCTCTATAGGGACAAGACGTTTTTTCCCAATATGTTTACTAATTTTCTCTCAGCCCTCTCCAGCTTCTTGCCTTTTTGGAACACAAACAACAATACAGGAAATAAATACCCTGTTAAGTCTGATAAGTGCAGAGCTATTTTCAGGGCTGCCTTGGTCAGGGACGTCTACCTGCTTTAACAAACCACCCCACATCTCCATGGCTTTACGTGATCGAAGTTTGTTTCTGGCTCTCATTACAGTTCGGCAGGCAGTCTTCCATGCAGTGACTTAGGGACCCAGGATGTCCGCACTTCATGGCTTCTCCATCCTCTACAGCCACTGAATCTTTCACTGGATCCTTGCTAGCTGGCAGGAAGATGAGGAAAATACGTCTAGCAGAGAATGCCACCTTAGGAAGGAGGATTTTACCAGCCAGGCCTGGAGAGTTGCATATCTTTTTTTTCCTATGGAACTGTTTAATTCAACTCAAGGTCAGTTATGACCTTTGGAAGTTTCCCTGTGACTTATACCTAAGTTGTCTTACCCATTCTGAATGGGGATTAACATAAAATTTATTGAGTGCCCACTAAGTTGCAGGCACTGGCTAATGATGCAATATATGTTATCTCATTATGTTATCAAAATAATACTGTAAAGGATGTGCTGTTATTATTTCCTTTTTACAGAGGACAGTGAAGCCAATGGAATTTAAGTGATCTGACTGTACTGAGATAGTAGGTACAAGAGCTCAGACTGGAGCCTTGGTCTTCTACCACTTTCCACTGGTGTGTTTGAGTTTGATCCTTAAGAGCATTATACTAAAAAGCTGTTCGTGATGTAACTGATCAGATTACCAAGATAGTAATTTCCAGAAGTGGACTTACTCTCCCACCCTGCTTCCCCAAACTGTGCAGAGTCCTCTTGCTCTCTCTGCCCATGCACATGGTGACCTCTCTTAGATGGCATCAAAATGTCTTACTCTTTGTTATTCATTCACATTGGTTTGAAAAGAAAAACAAGAGGCTTTTAATACCAAAATCTAGTTTGTTGTTAGTTATTAATTTTCATTTTAGAAAAACACAGACTGGTATAGGATTAAGATTGGTTATCTCAGAGTCTTTCAACTTCTAATAAATCTAGTTGAATATTTGGGCCTATTGGACAAGAAGCTGCTTCATTAACAGGAGGCTGAATTTTTGTATGTTATCTGCCAGAAGAAAATCAGCAGCCTGGGAGCATTTCTCTACATGCCCAACCAAATTTCTCATTTCTAATCTGTTCCTCCTCAATTCTTAAATACCCAGACATTGAATCTACCCCGTTGATCTTCCCAGTCCTGCTTTTGTACTTCCTTAAAAAAGATACTGCTAGGCCTTTCATTCATTCTTTCAACAAATTGTAGTCAAAGTGCCCATTTGGAGCCAACACAGAACAAGGTGCTGGGAGAGAGATGCAGTGATGCAGAAGGCCCCAAATCACCTTCCATGAGCTCACAATTTATTATAAGGAAGGAATATACAGCTTGTCATGATATCACTCAATGATGGTAATGTGCTAAGTGCTACAGGGACATAAGGGAGAGATAAATTAATTCTGCTAGAGAGGAAGGAAATGAAATGGCATGAGGAGTAGCATTTGCAGTGGGCATTAAGGTACAATGGGAGATTTTAAAGCACAGAATGAGAGGAAAGGCATCCAAGGCAGAAGGAATGGCATGACCAAACACTCAGAAGCACATTGCCTGGAATGGCCAGTAACAGACATGGTGTTCAAGGGGGAGGGCAGGAGTGATTCTGTTAGTGGAAGCAGTGGGAAGTCATTAGTTTTCTGTGCTGCTATTATTTTTTTCTTGTTGCTATTGTTTTTGATGTTCTGTTTTAAGGGATAGGAAAAGAGCATCTGGAGTTAGGATGACTGATGAGTAAACTGTCAATGGTGGTTGGTCCAGGAAGAGAAATGTCAAAAATTGAATAAGATGTGTGGAGCCAGGGAAGAATAACAAGATCTAAGAGATAATGCAAAGGTAGAACTGAGAAAACATAACATCTCTGAGAGATGGGGGACAGGGAGCAGCAAGGAATGTGTGCCTGCCACATCATGGACTGGGCCCTGGAAATGTGGCAGCACCCTTCACCAGCAAAGCCAAAGTCAGGGGAGGTCGGGGGAGGAAGAGGAATGAGACCAATGAAGAAAGACAGGATTGGGGATGTAACATAGAAGAGTGCCTGAAACAGCTACCTCGACTAGAGCCCCACTGCAATCCATACCCACACACTGACTGTCCCTTTGCTGACAACTTAGTGATGAGACAGGCAATAGGACTTGGTTGTAAGACTAAGGATTGAGGACTGGCCCCAGCTCTGATCTGATATGAGCTGCATGACCATAAGAGACTCACCACTTAATTTCTGTGTTTCAAAATGTTCATCTTGAAACTAAAGCTTGTAATAGATCACCTCTAAGGCATGGTTCTAAAATCCTGCTCTGGGGACTGACACTAGTTCATAATGAAAGGTCCACAGAGAAATGAGGAAACTAGGATAATATTCCACAGATAAATATTTAGGAAGACTCTATACAATAACTAGATACTACATAGATGGTGGATGGATGGACGGATGGATGGATGGGTGGGGAGAGAAGGGAGAAAGGGAACTGTAAGGTTGAAACTACAATTTCCATGTTCTGAAAAGAACTTTTCTTTTATCCAAGAGTATAGCTTTTCTTCATTTTTGGTGCTTAAGAGCTCCTTTTTTTTGGTAAACAGTGGTGACAAGTGTTAGTTAATTGTCCTAAACTGTAATAAAAGTCCAAGGTTTTCCCAGCTTCCCATAGTTCTTGTATTTTTTTTTCCTTTCTTAAAATTTTCCTAATCTGTAAAATTGAAGAGTCTGAGAGCCACTTCCTGGCATGTCTGCCATCTGAGAGGCATGGGCCAGGCTACAGCAGCTGAATCACTGTTTTGTTTGCACAGACCCTCACCCTATCCTGTCCACCCTTCCTGTGTGAGTGGTGGTTGTCTCCGGAGTACCACTGGCCCATGGAGGGGTGGAATGTGATACTACCCCAACCTAAAAATTAGGGGATTTGCTTCTGGGGACCTTCAAAGAAAGCCCAAGTTTCTTTTTTCTCTTTTTTCTTTTATTCTTTTTATTTTCTCCCACAATAAAAAAAAAGAAAAGAAAAGAAAAAGAAAGGTAAGAAAATCAGTGGGTGGACAGAAAATTTGTTCTACAGATGGTATTTCTGTTCATCCTGGGATCCTTTAAGCCCCCATATCCCAAGCCACTCTCCCCCTGCCTCCCACTGGAGCTGAATTACGGTCTCTTGTTACATGACCATACAACTGTTGACCAGGATCCTTTTTTCTCTTTAAAAAAAAGAAAAATTGTTTGCAGTTGGAGGGTAGAGAGATTGGTCATGCTAAAGCTTCAGTACATGATCAGATAACAAAGATTAAGTTGATGTATGACAGGATCTCCATCTGAGGGACATTTATGGGATATCTCAACTGAAACCTTTTAAGAAACAGTCATTTGTCCCCCACAGAAAAACTAAGGGAGTAGCACAAGGTCATTTATTGGCCCTAACCCTCCTGTGTACCTCCTAGTCATAATAGGCATAGTGGCTAATCATAGCTATTGGCCTTGAGGCATTTACTGTGGACCAAACACACTTATGCCAACCTCTAATGTAGGAATTATTCTTCAATTTACAGAGAAAGCTGAAAGGGAGGAATTATTTCCTTGTTCACATTACACAAGTAGTCAAAAATGGAGGTGGGGTCCAAATCCAGGTCTGCCTGATTACAAGCCCTACTCATGGGGCAATTTGGAGTAAACCCCCCACCACCTGAGGGTCCTGACCCATTGCTAAAGCATAAAGAGACAATCCAGTAAAGAGATGGTCCCTCTCACAATCTGACAGGGGAGCTAGACTTTTCAATTAGAGGTAGGGCACATTCAGAGGAGGGCTACAATGCTATGGCAGGCACGATGCAGTTGTCACCTCAGAGAGGCCTTCCATCAGGGTTTACATCTGAGGATCAGTTGGTATGGACTTAGATGAAAAATAGCATTCTTACAAACCATAATGCAAAGGTTTTTATTTCAGAAGAAAGGTCAATGTCATGTTTGAAGATGGAATTCTGGCTTCCTTTTTTTTTTTTTTTCTTTTTTAAATTGAAGTAGTTGACACAGACTGTCACATTACTTTCAGGTGTATGACATGGTGACTTGACAATTCTATTCCATATGCGATGCTCACCACAAGTGTAGCTCCCATCTGTCACCACACAGCGCTATTACAGTGCCATTGACTATATTCCCTGTGTTGTGCCTTTTATCCTCACAACTTGATCATTCCACAGCTGGAACAGGCTTTCTCTGTACGACACAAAGTTATTAGTCTTCAGTGGAAAATTAAGGCAGTTTTGTCAAGTGCTTGGTTCTGAGGTAGCTATAAGAAAAGCAGCACCAATTATTGTGGGCAGAGAACTCTGTGTGCCTCCAAAAGTCTGGCTGTGAAGACAAAGAAAGTTCCAGATGGAGGTGAGTGAGGGTGAAGGAGGACCTCCTTGCCGAAGAGGAGAGATTTGAGTGTGTGGATGCTACAGGGAGCAGTGAGGGAAATGTCAAAAGTGCAGGTGAGGGACAGCTGGGAGTGTAGGGCCCTTAGGCAGGTGGGTAG